>NC_142600.1:39264816-39913803 GCF_041222555.1 Hakea prostrata
CTACAAGCTAACATGCAGAACCCTTTGTGTTAACTTTTGAGATAAACAAAGAGACGTTAAATCGTAGAAGTTAAAAGCTTTTGAAACAGCTCTATCCCACTCAAGAAAACCATTTCTTGTACTCTGCTGTTGGGTGTTGGGTTGGCCAGGAAAAAGCTGAAACCGACATTCTTTTTCTTTGAATCTCGACTCTAAGGCACCTGCCATTCGCTTTCTAGTCTTGGGTTTCTGCTTCTTGATTGTTTTTGGTTTTCAGGAAATTCTGGTTTGATCTCGGCATTTACAAGTTCATGCTCTTTGGTTAGTATAATCGTGATTCTTAATCGCTAAGTAACTTAACCTTTGCTAAATTTAGTAATAAATTTGTTACTTTTTTTAAAGTCAGTTGTACAAGAATTTCACTGACGAGTAGTGAGCAGGGGTTTATGATGTTTTGTTTTATTAAGCTGCTGTGAATGTGATTCGTCTAGTGTGCTCGTTTCGATTTGGACTTCAAAAACTAAAACTCTGGTTTTCTGTTTTTCCTGGTTTTGTGTTTCATTGTTAAGTTTCTGCTACTGAGTTAGATTTCGTTAGTTTGTTGCATAATTGGCATCACTTGAATGGATTGGTATGTCTTCTTCTTTTTATGTTTCTTTGTTGTTCTGATCAGGAACGTTTGGTGCTGAAGATTTGATAGAAAAATCGAGTTCTCGAAGTAGAGATTGACAATGACTTACTTGAATTGGGAGATCTACCCTCGGTTTTTATTTGGTTTGATGCTAACTTTTATTACTCCATTTACGGGCGGATACACTGACCCGCGAGATGGTAAGGATGAATTTGGACATTACTGCCTGTTTTGGTCTAGTTATCTGCAGCTTCCACAAAATCATTGGCGGGTTGCTTGTTTCCTGGTTGATCCTTATGGCATTTATGAATTGTTTGTAGTTACCAAATTATTGCAATTCGTTTTCTTTCTAATCCAAATTATGACTGAAATGTACTTCTTTTTTCTTTAATTTGGTAGTTTTTGCAGTCAATAGTTTATATTCTGCGCTAGGCTATCCTCCACTTCCTGGATGGGTTCCAAATGGAGGAGACCCATGTTTGGAAACATGGCAAGGTGTCCAATGCGTGAATTCTAACATAACCTCAATGTATGGTGCCATGGAGATCCTACTCAAGCTCACTTTTAGTAATTCATTTTTTTAATGTTTTTTCCCCTCTTCGTCTTTTAAACTTGGTACTGATGATAGAATTTCTTTTGCAGATCCCTGAATGGTGCAAATTTGTTAGGGGTATTGGGTGATAACTTAGATTCTTTTGCTTCTATTATAAAAATGTAAGTGTTGCCATGGCTAAAATGGGATTTTTGGCCTCATTGGAATCCTCTCCATGCTTCAACTTGAGGCAGCATCTGATAATAATGTGTCAAATTGATAGAATGAGTCAAACTAACAGAATTTAAATGTTAAACTAAATGCATAGATCCATTGGTTTAAATAACAATACTGCTCTGAATTTGGTTGAGCAGTCTTTCTACCATCCAAAACTCTTAATCTCTTTCACGAATCTACATTATCCATTTGTTTTTCCCAAGTTCAATTTCCACATGGTGCAGCATTTTGTTGGCAGGATTTCTTAGGAGATCTTGTCATCAGGAGACTGGCTCCATTGGATGGTTAGCTCAATCTTTACAGACTTGGGATGAGTGCTGCTGGCCACTCATGAACTGTCCAAGTTATTGAATGGTTCTCCTCTTCAAGATCCTTATGTGGAAGACATCATGATACAAACACGTATCATCTTCTCTGAAAAATTATCAAGCGCTGCCTCAATCTATCATGCCATATCTGTCTAAAAATAATTCTAGTTTAAGATATTACATTTTGGATGTGTTCATTGATACACTGTTTTATTTTTGTGATATGAGGCAGAGATTTGAGCAACAACCATATTGGAGGAAGTATTCCATCTAATTTACCCATCACCATGCAAAACTTGTATGTTTAGAATCTTGACCATTATAATCTCTTTATATAGCTTATTTAATCGAATGATTATTTGATGCTTTCAACTAGTTTAAGCATGAAACATACCATTTTTATCGTTGGTGCCTTATTAGAAATATAGAAGTTTTACCATTGGTGCCTTATATATAAATTTTTCTTCACCCGTGGCAGTTCTCTTTCATCTAACCAGTTCATAGGAGGCATCCCAAATTCTTTAGCCTCACTTACGCAGCTGTCAGACATGTAAGTTCAAGATGCTTCTTTTCTCTGCTTCAATGGGAGTGGAGGCATTCTGTCCAGGCTTCTATTTTATTTTAAATTTCTTTCTTTCCAACTATTAAATATTTTTCCTGCTTTATCTCCCATAGATCGCTCAACAATAATTTTTTGTCTGGAGCAATACCAGATGCATTTCAAGGTCTTACAGGACTGATAAATCTGTAAGGCTTACTCAATTTTGGTGTGTCTTCCTCTGCATATGTGGTTTCTTTCTGCCCTCAACTTTTGCCTAGTGATTGTTTACCTCTTTACAGGGATCTCTCTGGTAACAATTTAAGTGAGCAACTTCCCCCTTCCATGGGAAGCTTATCTTCTCTGGCCACCTTGTGAGCATTTTGTTTTATTAATCTGATTTATTACTCAATATGTCATCCATTTCCTTGACTCTAGAATTTTTTGTTGCCAGGAACTTGCGGAACAATCAACTTTCTGGGACCCTCGATGTTCTTCAAGATATTCCTCTCCAATATTTGTAAAGTCTGAAAACTTCATGATTTTAACCATGGATTAGACTTCTTATATTCATATGCTAGCTTTATTATTTTATGCTTCAGTTCAGAGTTCAAGACATGGTATTTAATGTATGTTTTTTCAGTTGTTTGTGTATTGAAATGTCGTTGTTTGCTTAACAGGAATATAGAGAATAATCTCTTCTCTGGACCCATACCTGAGAAGCTGCTGAGTATTCCAAATTTCAAGTGAGTCATTTGGCATATTTATTCAGTGAATGCGTCTAGTCTGTGTAAAAATTCCTGGATGCTTTTGTTGTTCGTATTGTTGTAAGTTTTTGTTTCAGATGTGCTAAACCTGGGGAACAGTAAGATTCATAATTTCACATGTAATTGATTTTCACATGATATGGGCATGTTTGAGACTTTGTTACTATAACACTATGTTAATTGGCTGGTAAGACTTTGGGTTTCTTTTTAGATCAGCATCTTCTGGAAGCCCTAAAAAAGCTTAGCATCCATGATCAAACAATAAGAAACACCTTCCTATGTGCATGTATTTTCCAATGTCGATTGAACCTTATTAAAGAATGGTCCCCAACTGTACACACCAGCATGTGTCTCACTGTCAAAGATGAAAAGAAGGGGCTGGTGTCTATGTCTCACTCTCTAGTCCCAGTGATGAACAAAAATGGAAAGGTCGATATAGAAGAGGAATCTTCTTTGGTATGGTACAATTATGATATCTAGGGCAGATTGTGATATGAACTGAACCATACAGAATTATCTGTTCACAAGCCAAACTGAGAATTCCCATCTATAATATTCATGTGGGAACTCTTGGATGGATTAGTGTAAGGCTGTGGTCAGGGAGACAAGATTTTTATAGGGAGCAATCTTGAGAGTCATGTTGGGAAGGATAATAGAGGATATCAGGCAGTCCATGGATGCTATGGGTTTGGAGGAAGGAATAGAGGTGTTTGAGTTTCATACTTTGCAGTAGCATATGATCTTTCCAGGGTACTTTGGTCAAAAGAGAGAGGAACACCTAATCACCTAACGAAGTCAGTCACATACCACAGAATCACTCCTTTGTGATTCTGATTTCTTCTTTCTGGTTCTGCTGGACTAGAAAAACTTATCCCTTACAAATGGATTAAAAATTGCAAAGCAAATGTACCTCTAATTCTTTAGTTCTGGTTATAGATGCTGTAGGTGCAGAAAAAATGTCAGTAATAGAGGCATAGAAAATCCAATGATTTCTTACTTCCTAGCAGTAGCACCAAGCACATATTGGTATAGATTTCTGGAATAGCAGTTATGCTGAATCTGATTGTTTTATATTAATTATTTTTCAGTTGGAGTATTTACAGGTCTATTATTAATCATCTTTGGTTATCATACCTGCAATTTCCTTCTGTAGGCATCATTATGCCCGGTGAAATATAATGCTTCATTATTTGACCTTGGTTGTACTGGGTTAGTCTGTCTGAAAGAGAATCCCACATACATTTTAGTGCCCAAATGTTTGTCCAAAGTAAGCAGGGAAAGTTGCTCTAGTTCTGATTCTAATTTTATTAAAATTACCAAAATGCCATCAAATGAAGATGAATATAATGGCATCAGAGTAATCTTCGCTGTTTCCCTTACTCATTTTAAGCTGGAATTGCACCAAATCATTTCTTGACCATGGGAATTTTTGGTCTGTTCAGTTTGTGTAGATGAATCTAAATACAAAATTGCTTTGTTTTCGAATAGTACGGGGTACCAATGTGGTGGCAGGTGGAAAATAGTGGAGCGTTATAACTCACTAAGAGTAATGACAGGGAAGAAACTTTTTACTTTTAAATACTTGGCAAAAACTAATATAATATCAGAAGGGATTTTTGGTGGTTTCAGTTCGTGGGTTACTATTTTTTTTTCGTCACTTTCTGATAACAATTAAGCCTAACTTGCAGGAAGGATGGCAATCCATTCAACACTACCACTGCTCCATCGGCCCCACCCTCACCTGCATCCAACATACCTCTTCCTTCCAGGCCACCAACTTCTCAAATCCCATCTGGGAAGCAGGCAAATGGACCATCTTCACAAGGAGAATCAGAAGCGAATAAATTTTGGACAACTACAAGAATTGTGTGGATATCAATTGGAGGGGTTTTAGTGTTTCTTGTCCTTATATTAGGAATCCTGTTTTTCATTGTCAAACGAAGGGAAGAGGCTGGCATATTTGAAAAGAGGCAAATAAGTGGTGCTTACAAAGGTCCAAAGGGTGGTCCTGAAGACATTGAATCTATTGGTCGACCAAATAATCAAATAAGAAAAGGTAAATGTTGTCTTGTTCAGTTTTTTTAATTCTATGTTTCCCTTTCAATTGGTTCTCTTTTCCTCTCCTAATGATTTAGTTTTGCTACCAGTTTCAAAAGAAGCAATTGAGAAGCCAAAGGATAAACGTGAAATGGATATTGGAAGAGTAACTGCTGTTCCGAAAAAAAATAATTCTGAAGAGATAGATACTAAAATAATTGGTAGTGAGCAGAATGAGGATAATGATAAAAGCTTGAGAGGGATAGATATGATTTTAATGCCTCCAACATCCCCAGTTGAGAAGGTCATTATGAAGCCATTTTCTCCCCGTAACACTACCAAAGGGAGCACTTCCACAAAAAATCTGAATCTCCCCACTTCTGTGAGATCCTTCACCATTGCCTCACTTCAGCAATACACAGACAGCTTTTCTCAAGAAAATCATATTGGAGATGGCATGCTAGGAAGTGTCTATCGGGCAGAACTCCCTGATGGGAAGGTGAGGTCCTTATGGTTTTGGAAGCAACTGATTAAGCGGGACTACCATCCTTTAGTTTGTTGAGTATAACATTTCTTGATGCCCATCTTGAAGTTTTGTGATCTTTCGTTGCTAAGTTGACTGATTCTCTTTTTGAGCTTCCTTTTCTGATCTTCTAAAATATCTGACATGGTGGTGGTATCCTTCTTCATGTCATGCTTATTGTTTATAGGATTTAGGTTTTCATAGTTCTGGGTGTATTTCTTGTTTTCTGTCAATAAAATATCCAAGACTCCAGTTGTTGTAGCAAAATTATTCTGCAGGAATTTTATAGAAGTGTTGTGTAGCAATAAAAGGGAACATAACTTTTTTTTCCTTGAATTCATAAGAAGATATTTGATAGGAACACTCGCAATACAATTTGTTTGCTTCTGTCTTCCATTTTTAACTTTCTTTCTTGTCAAGTACTACTAGAATGTAAAATGGAAGAAGTTTTATAACTGAAGGTTAAGTTGCTGTGACATACTGCTCCATGGACATTGATGGTGCATGGAACCTATATGCCTTGACATACTTAATATTTATCCTAGGAATATCAAGTTTCATGTGATTTACAGCTTAACTAGTATGGAAGTTCTTACTATATTATGTTGCTCCGAATTTTCAAAAACATTCCTTTATGTTGTGAATAATTATTTATAAACAGAACTACCTGTAAACCTACAATGTCTAGATTCAAGGAGCCTGTCAACTGTTCTTGTCATTATTAAAGAAGCAGTCACAGATATTAAAGTAGGACAGATGAACTGCAGAGGTGCGTCTGCAGTCCTATGTGATTGACATATACATTTAAAGCTTAAAAGGAAGCTCTATAAGACTGTCGTACGGCTGGGGCAGAATATTGTATACTAATGAAGTGCTACTAAGCTAAGTTAGCAATGATGAGGATGTTAAGATGGATGCGTGGATTGTGCCTCTTTCCCTCTTACTTTCTTTCATCTTTTATTTGTGATTTCTGTCCTCTCTCTCCATCCCCCCTTACCCATATTTTGTACTCTCGGATGAATGCCCTTTTGTGGTTAGCATGCAGTTTTCCCTGCTTGGTGTTGCATGGGAGTAATACCCCATTAATTTGTGATAGAACTTAGTCTTTTGTTGTCATTGTGAATTTGTGATGCTTAATTTTGTTCATGAAATATTGCCACCTTATGTTTACCTCCTATAAGTCACTTCCCTGATAGGATGCTGTAGGCAGTGCAATCTGGTGATACATCCACAAAAATTGTGGGAGTAGGGGTGTCCTAACTATAGTTGTTGTGATTTGTTTCAGTTAGGAGTTGCTCTGTCAACTGGGCAAACTCAATTTGTCTCTTATTTTCTATTGGTTTGTAATAAATGTTGGTTTTCAATCTTTTTGATAAATACAGAAACCTCAATCTATCAGTGATCAAAATTTCTTAGAACTTGTCTGAAAAACATTTGACTGGCTTATAATGTGGTTATCAAACTATGTTTTACTTGCATGTATTATCTCTATGGTTTCAATTTCATATGTTCTCTTTCATTGTGCTTATGTTTTTATTCATGAAATGTTTTGTTTATAGAATGGTTTTTTATTTGTGGTATTTATGCTTTTCCTCCTGGATGTTCATTAGTTACTGGCAGTGAAGAAACTGAACGATGCTGCTTCCATTAGTGAAACGGATGAATGGTTTCTGGACTTGGTGTCCAGTATCTCTAAACTTCAGCATGCTAATGTTGTTGAGCCTGTGGGTTACTGTGCTGAACATGGACATCGGCTACTCATATATGAATATTCCAGTAATGGGACACTGTATGACGCACTGCATTCTGATGACAAACTTGCTAGAAAACTTTCATGGAATGCCCGAATACAGGTGGCTCTTGGAGCTGCAAGAGCCTTAGAGTAAGTACAGGAACCTGTACTGCAACTTTTCTTAATTCCTCCCTTTTCGTTCCTCAATAAACAACAAATCCTTTGAAAAAAAAATGTATTTGTAGTTATTTTTCAAATTAGGATACACTATGTTTAAAGTTTCTAACGAATGATGATGCTGGGGATTACTTGTGTAGTACATATATTTGAGCGGGTTGAGGGCTTTGTTGACTTCCTAAAGTTATGAGTTCCACCATGTGCCACATTATATATTAGAAATCTGACTATTTTCTCATTGTCCTGGTCAAGATATCTGCATGAGGTTTGTCAACCACCTGTTGTACATCACAATTTCAAGTCAACCAATATTTTACTTGATGACAAACTTGCAGCACGTGTTTCGGATTGTGGTCTAGCTCCCTTGATATCTTCTAGATCCGTAAGTCAGGTAATCTTTCTTTCCTTTTTTCACTAGAAAGTAATTTGATAATAGGAAGCACTATAACTAGAAGGCTTATGTCCTTTGGTAAGATATGAACCAGTAGAAAAAAAATAGCTGCTACATATGAAGCACAGGGGGAGCAAATCACTGCCCTTATACCAAACCATTAGAACTCATTTCTTCATTCTCCGTTTCCAATCGAAAGAGAAAGTCAGTTTGGATGCCAAAGCTCTTCCCTTTCAAAAGAGTGGGACATTTTCCAGTGATAGAGCTCCCAGACCACCCAATGTTGAAAAATGTGAATCACCATCCTACTCCAAAATCTCAAGGTCTAACCCATGTTGTGAAGGATTCAACCTTGCCAGGTAGGACCAAAACATAAATATTAAACCACAACAGCCGTTATGCACTCTTTCCTAACAAGCTAGGTTGCTAAAAGAGCGTCCATCAATCACTTAAATCTCTATCTAATTGGCACAGTACTTGTTAGAAAATAAGCTTTAATCAATCAAAATAGTAGCTGAACTTGAAAGATAATGGAGAAGAAGAAGCAACGATGGGCTGCAATTCTAGCTTAGCACTCCTAGAATCGCAACCTCTTATTTATACATATCAATAGTCTAGATTATAACTTGAGAAGCAAGCCATCTTGCCCTCTAAAAAATGAAATATAGAGTACAACTTATGGACAGAATTTTCTAGTCTTCTAACTCCTAAAATTTGTCCAAAATTGAAAGTATTGAAAAAAGAAAGTTTTGAAATTAGTAACTAACAGAAAATATAAACTATGCTTTCTAGAAACTCCCAAAACTTGTGTAGCAAGATTCCTACATTAGAAATAGAAAGTAGAGTAGCATCACTGGCATAGTATTGTTCACGTTACTGTTACGTAAACAATAAAATAACCCAAAACTTGTGCATACTTCAACACTTCCCCTTAAGCTGGAGTGTACACAAAGATAGCTCCAGCTTGCACAATAAGAATAAACTTGGAAGGTAGCACCAATCTTGAATTATGTAGCAATAGCAGACGTCGATAAACACTGAGAGAACTTCACTCAGGAGATAATTAACACCAACGAAAAGAACTTTTAACTCTTCATGTTGAACATACCACCAATAATGAGAACAATTGACAGCATGAAGACGAATAAAATTCGTAAGTATAACAGCATCAAAGGCACTACCCAATAATGCCAATAGTAAGGAAGAATCTCCACATTGATTCTTCAAAATTGCAGCTTCAATGTCCATATGAGCACTTCGCAAGAAGGCAAGTAGTAGGTAAAGTATGGGTAGGTAAAAGGTAGTATCGGTTACTGTGGACCAAGTAGGTAGGTAAAGGCAATATTGGTTACTGTGGACCAAGTATGTAGGTAAAGATAGTATTTGTTACTGTGGACCAAGTAGGTAGGTAAAGGCAGTATTGGTCATTGCAGACCAAGTAAATAGGTAAAAGACGATATAAGTTACTGTGGACCAGGTAGGTAACGTAATATGGGTTACTGCGGACCAAATAGGTAAAATGTAGTATAGGTTACTACAGACCACAAGTAGGTAAGTAATGGTAGGTAGGTAAATGTATTGTTGTAAAATACCATCTTAGGAGGGCAAAGATCTTCACAATAATATCCTTCAACACACCTTGAGTAGATGTAGAATAAGATACCATTCTCCCCCTCACGTGTAGCATTACACATGGACAATTAATGACAACCAATATGGCAATATCTAGTTTAAAAAGATCCCAAGCAACAATTTCCAATGAAACCTTTATGGTAGATATAATCTTCATTCGTCTGGCAAGTCTAAATCCAAGAAATAACTTCCAAACTCTCCTTATGGTAGATTAAGATAATGGCAACATTGTAATAAACCGGCATTTTTCAAGGAGTTATTTGTAAATATAGGACAAGGATGGCAAATCTGTAGATAAACTGAAGTTAAAGTAGAGATGGAAAATCTGTAATTTTTAGAAGCATGGACATTGGAACAAAAAGGTACTATATGAGGGAAAAGTCTAGTGTTGGAAACAAATAAATTAAGGGATGAAGAAAAATTGAAGAGAATTAAAAATAAACTTGGTAACTTGTTCTAATGATCCGACTTTAAAGAAAAAGAAAAAGTTATGCAAAGATGCAGTGGAAGCCATGCCATACGGTGTAAAGGATTCAAACTAGACCAATAACAGGAAAGATTCAGAGAAATCGATATTGAAGCAGCTTAAACCAAAAATTAGGATTAGGAATAGAACAAGGAAACAATATCAGGAATAGAATTAGAAAACAAAACTGGAATAAACCAGCATTGAACCAAAAAAAAAAAACTAAACTAGAATAGGAACCAAAAATTGTTTGAAGTAGCTAGGATACTTTAGGTTAGCCATGACAGGCGATAACTTATGGAGGAGAATATCATGGCTAGGATGCTTTAGGGTCAGCCATGACAACAGCAATAAACAGATGTGCAGGTAGATGAGTAAACCAAACAAGGACTCTTGAACAGCCAAGTAGCCAGGGGAACAGAAGCAGCAACGATAGAGGAATAAGCTGCAAATAACTAAAGTAGATTGAGTCAGAATAATAGCACCTGAGCAGTAGAATTCAGAGTGAAACAGAAACCTCAACAGTGGAGTTGTGATCCATAGAAAAGCATGCTTGTTGACAGAAAATAGAGTGGGCTTTAAGGTCTTTCATCAAGTAGTAGATCTCAGTGCAGGCATAAGTATTGAAGCAGCGGTGAATTTTGGATTCCAGTGTCACAGCATAGTACATATCCAGACCTTGAAACCATTAATATAGTAGGGAATCCGGCCTTAAAGAAACACTTCTTTACATCATCATGTGGCTGATTTAGAGTTAAAAAAATAGTGCAGCAAAGATTGTAGTAGACAAGAGAAGATACTCAAAGATTCTCAAAACTTAAACTTTAGTTCCAACAGAAGATAAGACTTTAACCACAAACAGGAAAATATTTGAAACGACTCTCAAACCAGCAGGTGAAAAAAAGCAACCCAGGAATCAGATTAATTCTTTAATACCTTGTTAGAAAATAAGCTTTAATCAATCAAAACAATAGCTGACTTTAAAGATAATGGAGAAGATGAAGAAGAAGCAACAATGGGCTGCGATTCTAGCTTAGCACTTCTAGAATTGCAGACTCTTATTTATAGATATCAATAGTCTAGATTACGACTTGAGAAGCAAGCCATCTTGCCCTCTGAAAAATGAAATAAAGAGTACAACTTATGGACAAAATTTTCTAGTCTTCTAACTCCTAAAATCTGTCCAAAATAGAAAGTATTGAAAAAGGAAAGTTTTGAAATTAGTAACTAATAGAAAATAGAAACTATACTTTCTAGAAACTCCCAAAACTTGTGTAGCAAGATTCCTACATTAGAAATAGAAAGTAGAGTAGCATCACTCTCATAGTACTGTTCATGTTACTGTTCACATGAACAGTAAAACAACCAAAAACTTGTGCATACTTCAACAGTACTCATTGATTGAATGAGAATTCAATTGATTTCCAAGTTTGACTATAGCTAAATGGATGACAAGGTGTTTGGGTGCAGTAAGACCAAAAAAAAAAGCGGTTAATGTTAGTAATTAAGACTGGTGGGTGAAAATTCTGTTGATGATTTAGAATTTCAGTTAATGCATAACTGCAGCCAGCTTGAGGAGTGAATTTCTGTTTTGAGTATTTGGATATAGGAATTGATATATATTTTTTAGTACTCTAGGCAAAAATTCAGGAAAGTCGGACAGGATGTTGTCCTCCTTGCTTCATGCTGTGCCTGTGCAT
Source organism: Hakea prostrata (assembly GCF_041222555.1). Lineage (NCBI taxonomy): Eukaryota > Viridiplantae > Streptophyta > Magnoliopsida > Proteales > Proteaceae > Hakea > Hakea prostrata. Next base: position 39,276,467 of record NC_142600.1, read on the forward strand.
AGTCTTTCATGGAATTGCTAAGTGCTACTTATTGGGGGCCACCTGACAGATCTTCCAGCTTGTCAATTCAGTTCAACATTATAATCATCTAAACAGTGAAGCTTCAGATTTAGGTTACTTATACATTACATCTTTTATCTGCGTCTGCTTGATTTTCAAACATTGCAGTCCATAAAATATCTGTTAGCACATCGCTTGTGATTAAACCCATTATTTGTTACATTTTTTAATGGTAGATGTGTCAATCACAAGCACTGTATATTGTTCTCGTATATGTATCTTCCTCTCCAATCTTGTCCCTCGAGTGGCTGATTGAACAAATATTTGGAAAATATTGGCTCCTGGGATCTCTAGTATAATATTTTCTTTTGTAGAATAGTTATATTTTAAAATTAAAGCATGACAGAACTGAAGCTGCTTCATTTATAATCAGTTGTCGGGACAGCTCCTATCAGCTTATGGTTATGCTGCTCCAGAATTTGAGTCAGGAATTTGCACTTGTCAGAGTGATGTTTATAGCTTTGGTGTTGTATTGTTAGAACTGCTTACAGGCCGGAAGTCCTATGACAGGTTTGGTGCGCCTAAACCAATTTCAGTGTCTGATGATTCACCCTTTTTTCTTCTTTGACTTTGTGTTTTCCGAAAATATATGTAGGTCACGGCCTCGAGGGGAGCAATTCTTGGTGAGATGGGCAATCCCTCAGCTTCATGATATAGATGCATTGTCAAGGATGGTTGATCCATCTCTTAACGGAGCTTACCCGGCCAAATCTTTATCACGTTTTGCTGATATTATCTCTCTTTGCGTCCAGGTTAGTTTCTTTTCGTGTCTTTGTTTATTGCCTTATTCTTGTCACAATGTTCTAGATGGATGTGGGAGGCACACACAATCATTGTATTAATCATTACTCAATTATAAATATTGAGAAAACCAACCTTGTTTTGAGCTGTTTGTTTTCCTTTAGCGACACTGCATCTGTGAGATTTTTGGGATCCTCACTTGTTTTGGAGTATGTTTTCTAAAAGGTGCTTACACCTAACACATGCTCTGGGTATTTCAAGTCCTAGGATTCTTTGTACCTCAGGGTTATCTATTTCATCTTCAGCTAGAAAAAAGAAGAAAAGGTTTACAATACTTGGAGAGCTGGAGGAATTGATGCCTTGTCCGTATTCCGTCTAATTAGATATGTAAAACTGTATGCTGTTCTCTATGGCCTGTGTCACAAGAAATACTCAAGGGCATCTGACAGTTTCATGAATTCTGTAGCTATATGACATCATACGAATCTTCTGGATGTCATGACCATCTCCAGACCCTGCAGTGGCAGAACTCTTGTGCACTGTATACTCCTTTTTTTTTTTTTTTCTTTCTTTCTTAACTGATCTCCTTGATACCAAGTGTGATCAATATCACCATTTAATGTGGCTATTCTTGCACTTTTTCCAGAGCGATTACTTTCAGTTTCATTAATGACATAAGAAATTGGCTATAATACAGCATCAATTTGCTGGCTGGTTAAATTTTGTCAGCTAAACCTTTTAAATTCATTTTGCAGTCGGCGCCAGAATTTCGGCCACCAATGTCTGAAATTGTGCAGAAGCTTCTACACATGATACAAAGGGAGTCTCCCGTAGGAGGTTGAACAAGGATTGATTTAGGTTGTGAATTCAACTGCATATGTGGTCATCAATTGAATGGTGAGCTTGTAGAGACAATAAATGTGGGAGAAAACTCAACCATCAAACTTTCCAGAGTTGACTGCTACTGCAGACATGTTTCCTCTGTTGACAATTGTATAGCATTCAAGGTAATGATTAACATAATTGTGTAAGTTGACATAGTACCGAGGTGTCAATGCTTTTTGCTAAATATCTTGGGAAAGCAATGGTACCATAACATAGCATATAAAACAACTTAAGCTTAATGGGTATTTTGAAAATCACATTATCTTAAACTTGGGCATCTAAGGCATGATGAGCTCTATTACTCTATATCAAAGGACCAATGAAATGATGTAATGAAACAAGATCCACATTAGATACACCTCTCTAGTTCTGATTTTGTACTTCCTACTGCTGTGGATCCAATGGAATAACACAGAAACCTGGAGAAGTAACAGCAATGGCCCCAGTAGCCTAGTCTTAAAAGTTGCCAGCATCTTCAGAAATTGTAGCCACAAATGTACCAGGTTGCCAGTGAAGAACGATTCATCTGCTACCCCTCAGAGCTATCAGCATACCAAACATCATCTGAGTGCATTACAAAAAATTTGAACGAAGAGGTCTTAATCCGGCGAAATGAAAAGCAATGCAGAGGCAAAAGTGTGCAATCTGTTTCTGTGATGTAAATGAAGTCCTGGTGCCAAGATGATTGGAATCCAGAGGACCAGACAATGTTGAAGAACCCCTTGGCCAGTATCTTACAATGCTGTAGCTCTGAAGCCTACATCAATAGTAGATCGTTTTTCCTTAAAATACTAGAGATTATTTATTTATTTGATCATTTCAGACCAATCACAAGTATTGGGGCCCACAGGCACAAGGGAATTTTTTTTGGGTGGGGTGGAAGGGGGGGTGAATGTGTGGAGGGATGGAGGTTCGAATCAAATACCTTGAATTAACTATCTTTACTCGTGAGGTTACCACCATTGTGCTAGAAGTGCATTTACAAATACTAGAGATTATCAAACCATCAAGAGATAATGATTATTTTCATCACCAACTAACGAAAGTGGATTGCGGACTAGCAGTAACATTTTTTTCTTTTAATATTAATATTATGGACAATCAAATAATTTAGTAAAATTAATTTCACTTTACTCCATTTGAAACCAATCAACATAAAAAGGGGGAAAAATTCCTTTCAATTCACTTCATTTTCCTTCTCTTCCCTTTCTCATTCCCTTTGCAAATAATTAAGCATACTCTTTAAGGAAATATAACATGGTGATAAATGGAAAAGTTAGTATTCCTCTTTGCGAGAAAAAAGAGTGTCTTCTTGTTTGTGTTACAGTGTGAATGCATGCCAGACTTCTTATACATATCGATGACTGTACCAAACATGCGCCTATGCCCATTTGCTCATCCCACAGGAAAACATATGGATGATCTCTGTTGTGGGGAGCTAGAGTCCCGAGCCCCCATCTCGGGAGAGAAAGGCACCCCCGTGGGCGGGTGCATCTCATCCTTGAAGAAGGTTCCGAGGGCCTCATTCGGGAGAGATACCTCCCTCTTGGGCAGGCTTGTTTCTTCGTTGGAGAAGGTCCCGAGGGCCTCATTCGGGAGAGATACCTCCCTCTTGGGCAGGCTCGTTTCTTTGTTGGAGAAGTGCCACACTTGGGAAAAATATATATCTATATCCAACTCTAGCATTTCTCAGAAGACTCTTTTGACTAAGTCAAGAAGAGTTAGTTACGCATAAACACTCAGCATATCTATTTCGAGAATTGGGGAGGTGAGTCAGCATAACGGCATTATCAGGTGCGACAAAGAAGGAGCCGTTATTCCACTACTCCACTCACTCCTCAACTATCGATCCGGAACTTAAGGAATCGCCGCCTCCAGGTAACTTCTATATAAACCTACCTCCTACATGGAGAAAGGGGACGAGAACTTTCATCTGAGTACTTACTCATTACGTTCTTGAGAACTCTCTCAAGAACCATTATTGTTGCCTAGGCTGACTTGAGCGTCGGAGGCGGTTCCCCGGCCAAAACTAGGCCGGACCGTTCTTGCTTTCTTTGTGTGTACAGGCATCTCGGTTATTCCAACTTGGTTGGAGAGCTCTTAAGGTGGTCATCTCAATATCCGGCTCTCGAAGAAGTTCTAGACGCAACAATCTCAAACTCTAACATTTGTAATTTCAAACTTAAGAAGTGCCAACTGGCGATGTAATTGGTTTGCTTTCAGCTACCAACACGCTTATTGAAGACAGAGAGTCGAGATTCTATAGGCTTTTAATTTACTTGTGTTTTCTATAAGTTAATTAAAATCAATTTCTCATTTGAATTGTAAAAATTTTTCTATCAAGGAAAAATACTATTCTTGCAACCAAACACCAAAATTATATTTTTGGGAAAACTAATTTCATTTACATAAAAATATTTGCATTTCCTTTGCAACGTTTTTTTTGGCTAATCATTTGTATTAAAAACTAAACATTCTAGCAATCTAACAATCATTTCCTTAGCAGCTAACAAACTCTAAAGGTGAATATTTTTCCAGTCTCAGGATCTTAATTAGTTTCTCACAATTTCGATGGTGAGGTAGCCTTCTTCCTTAGTTATCGAAGGAAATTGTGATGTTATGGTCTGCAGATTTTAAAGAAGGACTAACGGAGTGGTATTTGCTTCGACTCGACTCTTTATGCTGAAGCTTTCGCCATTAGAGGTAGACTTTTATAGACTACTAAAAATGATTTCAAGAAGGTCATTTTTTAATCGATCAACAGTTTCTCCCCGCAAAGATATTTGCCTTTCAGCTATTCCTAAATAGCTTTCTCAACTACAATCTTCCTTTGAAGTGCAACTTTTCTTTTGTTCTTGATGCATCTGAAAATTGTCCAACCCTCGGAGGCCTGCAAAACAAGAGCTCTGAGTAGTTGCAGAAAACTTATTTGAAAGATAGAATCAAGGGAGGATGATTTAGTTACCTTCTTCTTGTATTGTATATTAGATTATATAAGATTCGTTAATCTTTATCCATGGTTGTTCGATCATAGGGTTTAATTCCCCCAATTAGAGTTAATTGCCGATTCCATTTTGGGCACAATTGCCTATCCCATATCTTGCAGGATCACGACTCTTACAATAGGGGCACGCTCCTGGATATTACGCATTCCTTTTTGGTCAAGATCGTCTATCTGAATCCATCGAGGTCTCAATTCCTACCAGAACAGTTAGGTTTCTTCATGCTCAAGTAACCTTTGGGTTAATTTTTCATTCCGGTCTCAACCGGGGTAAACCGATCAACCATGGTTTGACCTAGTTGGCTTGCTATCATTAATTTTACTTATCATGAGCCCCCCAAAACATGCTTGGGCTCTTTGACCGTGTGATATGTTACTCTCGAACATCGAACAAACGTAGACTCGTCAAGAAGAAATCAAACATTCTTTCTTCTCCCGACCTTTCCAAAAGTTGCACTGATTAATTCATAAGATTGTTGTGTCCTTTCAAGTTGCCTTTGTTTAGGGTGAAATCTGCTAGGCTTGCCACGTAGTTGTTAGGAACAGGCGCCATCATGGTGCATAGTTGCTCGAATCGTCGCATGTCCCCTATCGTTGATCTTGATTAATCTGGATTGTTGAAGATTACTTAAGCAATGAATCCCTAGTCAACCCCTAACCTGAAGCCGTTAGACCTTCCCGATGCTGAAGCTGTCGACCAATGATTTCTGCTGTTGTACCATTCTTAAGTTCTCTTTTGTTTCACTTTCCGACCTTGTTCGGGAAAAAGAACAAGTTGTTTTTTTCTTCTAGATATTGGCCCGAGAGGCCTCCTAGTGCAATCTCTCTTTGTTTTGATGATAATTGACCTCTTTAGGCCTTGGAAGAACTCTTTATTTTGATGATTACATTTTCCTTTGCATCTTTTTCTCCTTTAAGTCTTTGAATCTCGATCTAGTGAACCACACTTGTCGATGTTTAAGTTTTCTTAGTATTGATATTTTCTTTGAGCATTGGAGCCTTCCTGATACGTTCACAATCACTACTAAGTATCAAATTGTATGTTTGGGTTGACGACACCTTTCCCTACAAAAGTTTTAGGTGCTGATATTTAGCAGGTCTTACTCAGGATATTACCAAAGCCCTTATTTTAGTGGGTCTTAATCGGATTTTTTCATAGCCTCTTCGGTGCTTACTTGAAAAAATCCGAAGCCTCTTCAGGGTCTTACTCGCGAAAATGAAGCTTCTTTGGGGTCTTACTTGAAAAATCCCAAAGCATCTTCGGGTCTTACTCGAAAAATCCGAACCCTTTCCGGGGTCTTACTCGAAAATCCGAACCCTTTCCGGGGTCTTACTCGAAAAATCCGAAGCCTCTTCGGGTCTTACTCGAAAAATCCGAAGCCTCTTCAGGGTCTTACTCGCAAAAATGAAGCTTCTTTGGGGTCTTACTTGAAAAATCCCAAAGCATCTTCGGGTCTTACTCGAAAAATCCGAACCCTTTTCGGGGTCTTACTCGAAAAATCCGAAGCCTCTTCTTCGGGTCTTACTTGAAAAATCCGAAGCCTCTTCGGGTCTTACTCGAAAAATCCGAAACCTTTTCGGGGTCTTACTCAAAAAATTCCGAAGCCTCTTCGGGGTCTTACTTGGAAAAATCATACTAGAAAAATCTGAAGCCTCTTTGGGGTCTTACTCGAAAAATCCGAAGCCTCTTCAAGGTCTTACTTGAAAAATCCAAAACCTCTTCAGGGTCTTACTCAAAAAATATGAAGCCTCTTCGGGGTCTTACTCGGAAAAATACGAAGCCTCTTTGCAGTCCTACTCAAAAAATCCGAAGCCTCTTTGGGGTCTTACTCGGAAAAATCTGAACCCTGCAATCTTTTTTTTAAATGATAACTCTCGACCATAATGCCCCTATTGAAGGATCTTCGATTTTGAAGTAAATAATTTCATAGATGGTCGTAGCTGTGTTACAAAATGCCCACCTGAGCGTATTATATATCATAAAAGGGATAAAATCTATCAATAGAACTTCTTCAGGTTTTTTGCATTCCACGATCAATCAAAATCTCGACCTGTTTTCTGGATCTGTCAGTTGGCAAGCTCCCGTACTCAGTTAGTACTTGGTCCTCCCAAACCTAGTCTTTTCTTGGGGTTCTTCTTCTCCTTGTTCATTGCCTTTGCTTCTCCCCGTGGGCTTCAATGATTTTTGATACCTTTTCCTGCTTCTGGCACTTCTACAGGAGTTCAACATAAGTACTTGGTTTGTCTTGTAACATGACCTTAAGCAATTGTTTGTGTGTGATTCCTGTTTACAAGGCTATTTTTGCAACTTGTTCATCCAAGTTCTCAATCTCCATTGATGCATTGTTGAAGCGTTGTAGAGAATCTCAATTTGACTTTGACTCATTCCTCCCTTTCTTAATAGCAAATAGTGTCTCCTCGGTCTTCTTTGTTTGAATGCCACTCTTCTATTGTCTTATGAACTTTCTGGCAAGTTCATCAAAACCTGTGAAATCCCACCTAACCCTAATCCGAAGACCCCGTTTGTTTTGGATGAAGAAGTGACTTGAATGATGTTTGACTTGGATGATGGACCTTGAGTTCCATGTTGACATCTTTGGGAGAACCTATGAAGTTTAGACCCTTCCTTAAGTTGGTTGAAGGCCCAAGTGTTGGTTTTGGCCTTGGAGATCCAAAATTCAGCAAACTGTAAAAGGGGGACTGTTTGGTCGATCCTCCCTTGGTCAATCCCATTGACCAAGCACCATCGACTAAGGCAGCTCTAGACAGATTGTTCTAATTTTGGAAGTTTTAGGTTTTGGATCTCTATATATATACAAGCTCGGTCTAAACCTAAACACTTTGCCTCTTAACTATTGGAGAACGTGTGAAGAATCCTAGAGCAGCCTCCTTAAGCCAAGGAAGATCCCCAAGCATCCAAACAAGGTTCCTTCTTTGATTTCTCTTCTTCAAGGTTAGTATTCAATCTTATTATTCTTAGAGCTACTCTCTCTACTGTATCTTCTAATCGTTTTGTTTGAGAGGAAGTTATTGCACTACTGTAATGACCCAACCTCTAATCTTCTTAACCTCGGAAGCACTTTTTTTATTATAGCAGACATAATTCTATTGGTCTAATTCAGGATTCACCGATCTATCTTTACTCTATTTACCTTATTAAACATTGATTTTCTATTTCAGAATCTGCTGATCTATTTAAAATTTAAATATAAAAAAAGTAGTTAGAATTTTTGAATCTTGTTCGTATATACAACTGGACAATTTCTTTTCTTTTTTTAGAGAATGTTTTAGAACGAATCTTTCTTTTTCCCTTTATCTAATTGACGATTCCGGCTTCATGCAGGCGAGTTGCAGCCTGCAATCCAAACTGAGGACGGGTTTTTGGAGTTAGCTCGCCCTCGCGGGATCGCGACCCTTTGTCCCGTCCATTGTCCTAATTGTAGGTTCAGTTTATGCATGGCGAAAGGGGGCATTGGAATGGTCTTAGCTCCTGAATATTCAGACAATAAAAAGAAAAAAGAAGAAAAAAATCTAGAGAGAATCCCCATTCACTCTATGCTTTCCTTAAAGCCATATGGTATTTTCCTACGTTTGATCTAGCATTGATGTCATGATCATCTCTTACTGTTGTTTTCTATTATAATCTATGTTAGATATGTTCCTAAGTAGTTTTCTATGTATGATCTACTATTTTCTATCCTTTAGAATGAATCCCCATTCATTCTAACCTTTCCGTGAAGATCCGCGGTTTAGGCCTAATAGGTGATTTATTGGAATTCTATTCCAATGGTCTTTTTAGAAGGTTAGATCATTATAGACAGTCTTAGTATATTGTTTTAGAAATTTTCTATTAATTTTGGAGTGTTCCAATGTGTTTCGAAGAGTTTCCGACCAAAGTTGGGAGTTACTGTCTGTACACAGTATACTTGGTCGATCCTGCTTGGTCGATACCATCGGCCAAGCATGTTGCTGACAACAACTTTGCTCCGTTTTGTCTTCGTTTCATCTTTGATCTTTTGAGTTGGTTCCTTATGATCTATACATGTTTGTTTAAGGTTGTTTAGGTGATTTTGGACTTGCTCACTAACCTCTTACTTGAAGGTTACAAAGTCGAATACAAGGTGAGTACGTTCACTCACAATATGCATATTTACATGCTTTGATGTTTTATGACTTGAATGCATGAGTTAGCTACTGTAGTTTTACTTTCTTTACATTGTAGTACTTCTGTAATTACAGTAGGTTATCCATGTTATGATCTACATTATGTTATTGATCATGAATGATGTAATTGTGAGATGGACTGTGTTGTGATATTGATGGATTCATGTTATGATGTGATTGCCTAGGTTGTGGTTGTGGAATGGGGAATGCCCTTTTGGCATTTCTATCTTTGGACACCAGTGGAGGTGGTATGGGACGCTTTCCTATGGTGCCCATTAGCACTTTCCCTGACTACTGGTTGACATACCTAGGATTGGTCTAGAAGTGTTTGGTTAGGGAAAACCATGTCATATCTAACCCTATCAGAAGGGGAATTGAGATTGAGTGACCCATTGCAGCAATGGAGATTTGTGGGCACTCAAGACCAGTAACCAACCTATGAGAGAACTCAAATCACATTGTAGGGGCCATTCATTGGTAGGGTTGTATTTAGTAGACTTGGGCTCGTGGGCGTTCGAGATTGCGGGAAGCATGAGAAGACACGAGAGCTTCCCATTTACTATGTGTGGATGACCAATAGGGTTAAGAGTCTACGTAGTCGGGAAGGAGACGGTGACTCTAGGGGGAAAGGTACCGAAAAGGATCGCGGAAAGCGAGGAATGGACGTATCTAACCCTAGAGTAGATGTAACTCAGTAGATGACTTGCATTGGGCTGAGATTAACCCTAACACGTGCCAATACTCAAACCAATGGTGGTGAGCGATAGTGTTGACTTAAACCCCAACCATGAAATGTCTGGGAAGGATGCATTGACCAATTACCCATGGAGAACCCAAAAGACCGGGAAGGTTGAGGGAAGAGTGATATAAGACCTACCTAGAGGAGTATGGTGATTTATCTTAATGTGTATTTGCCAGCAGAGATCAACATATATAAAGTTAGAAGTATACTTGCATTCATTGTCTCATGTCATTGCATTTCTGTTTGCTTTGAATTGCTTGTAGATGCTTATTGTGATTGAACTACTTACTATGTTCTTTTGAGCTTACCCTTCGGGGGATATGTTTTTAGATGCCTTTGCAGGTACGGAAGAGAACCCGTGCTCCGGTACGGAGGACCTTTCCTTATATGGTTCAGCTAAGGAAGTCATTGGAGAAGGTTAAGACTAGTGGTGTGACCAATACACAGGTTTGGACTACACTGATGGCTCCCTGTTGAAGTAGCAAACATCATCTTATTTGCCGATGGGATCATGAGCTAGAAGCTTATCTGAAGTTACAAGAGCACAACCCTAAGGTGAAGAAGAAGAAGAACCAATGGAAGATTTTGATTAGTTTACTCTTTATTCTTCTAGACTTTTACTTTAATTGTAATAAATTTAGACTATGCTTTAGATTTTTTATCTACCTTCTACTTTGTTTGTAGGGTATATTTCCGCTATACTTTACAATTCTCTCTTTTGATTGGTATCTTTTATTTCCGCACTCTGATATTCTTTGTGATCCCTTTGTGATCCTTTCTAAATTGTTTCTTAAGTTATTTGAATACAATGTTTTGTTCTTGCTTTTGATTATATTATTGTGGTATGTGGATATGATCGCCTCAAACTTGATCTTCGGGGCTGTGGATCACACACTTAGGTATGCCATATAGGGTATTGGCTGGGTAGATGTGACAAAACCGATGACCAATCTTGACGGGAGGTTCGAGAACTACTTTTGTGCTGCTCGAGTAAGGGATGAACCAAATACCCGACAAAGTATCTCATCGAAATTCCCGATCACCACCATTGTTTGCTGATAATATCTTATATGTGCCACCGGGTCTCTACTACCTTCAAATAATGATAAAGTCAAGAGTGTAATGTTATAGGTAATTTTGTACCTGGTGATTGCATCCACAAATGAGGTTTTTTTGATAACCGAGTAAATGTCATGGGTCTTTCTTTCTGCTATAAGTTTTCCCAACTTTTGATTCATATTCGCCAATTTTCGATCGACCTCAACGGCTTTAACACTTGGTGTTTAGACACTTCCTTTATTAGATCGACTTAAGGTTGTGGAATGGGTTCAGAATCCTCTCTCGATCCTTGCTAACGTTTGTGTGCGGCTGCTTCTTGATCTAAGTAGCACTTCGTCTTCTTGATGACGAGGAAGTTCTCCTCTTGATGAACGTCTTCTACTAGGTGATGCTCTCCTTCCTGTTTCTCGAGCACGACATGTTGCTTCTTCTTGATCATAAGGATACGGATTCCTCAGAACCCTGATGTGTCTCACCATGCTTCTGAGTAATGCCTGCATGTCAAGGATCTAAACCTGCATTTGGTTCATCTGCCACTGTGTTGGATTCATCTGTTGTTGTATTGCTAGGACAACCATTCCTTCATTGTTTTGGACACCCAAGCATTGGCCACCATTAACTTCTTCTCCTTCATGCTCCTCAATCTCTTGGAGAAGCGGATCCTCACCTCGGGGAGGTGGATCATGATTCTGATTTCTCTGGGTTGCTGATTTGGTTTCAGCCATCATGACTTTTTGAATCATTTCCCACAGACGACGCTAAATGATGCATCCGAAAATTGTCCAATCTTCAGAGGCTTGCAAAACAAGAGTTAGATGCGGGCTGACTTGTCGGTTGGGAATCCGCCTCCGATGGCTAAGTCAATAATTGCACCATTAAAGAACTATGAATAGCGACAGAGCTTAATTGAAAGATAGAATAGAACGATTCAATTACCTTCTTCTTGTATTGGTTATTAATTTATATAGGATTTACCTTGTTTTCTTAACCGTTAGATTGATTAACGGATCCAATACGAGGAAAATTGCACCGAATGTATTGGACCGGGTTCACTTCCTTGGCCTTGGTTGAACCACGATTGGGACCCACTTTAACCTAATTGAAATGATCGAGAGGGCGCCACACTCTAGCTATCTGTCACAATCGACCTCCTGAATCTTGCTATAGACGAAGCTAACTTGTAGGAAGCATCTATCGTCAAGGCGGAGAGGGAATCGTGTGAAGATTGGTAACTACCTGCACCCCGAATATCTAGGGTAAAACCCTATGATCAGACGGTCCTCTAAAGAGATCAAGAATCTACTCAACGGTTGAGAGTTGGAGGTAAAATCTATATAAACAGGTGATCTACTCACCCCATAGGTATCTAAATCATTTCCCTACAATTCGTATTCATTTTAGACTCTGCATTTAGCCAAAGCATTGTGATCAGTTCAGCGACTAACTTAAACTTCGGAGGTGGCCTCCCGACCCTAGCGGTCAAGCCACGTCTAACCTTGTTTTGCAGATTATCTTCACATATCCGGAGGCTTAACATTTTTTGGACACATCATTTGGCGTTGTCTGTGGGAAATGCTTCAATAAGTCATGGTCACTAGATCAACAGCAGCAGCTGCGGTGGCTCAGCGAGAGTTGAATCTCCACCCTCCTCATGATGAGAATGATCCATTGGATATTCCAGAGGGAAGCCGAGCCCAAGAGGTTCGACAAGATGGAGTGGATGGCAATGAACACGAAAACCATCAGAATCCTCTTCAACAGCAACTGGATCAAATGCAGGTCCAATTCTTAGAGAAGCAGCAGATGCTCCGTACACTGGTCAGGCAAATAGTCGCTCCTCAGGCTCCTGATCAGTTGGAGGCTAGAAGACATGCGGGAGAAGTAGAGGGGCGTATACCTCTCGCACAAGCGCCTTCCAACGAAGGAGACGAACAACTGGCCAAAGGCCAGAATTTTGGCCCGAACACTCAAAGGGATCCCCAAATGCGAGTCAAAGAATTGAGAACTGGGGAATTACCCAGGAGAGATGATCGGCACGACAGACCGCAAGCAAGCTGGACCGAATCTAGAATGAGATTGCCAAAAGGAGTTCGCACTCACTCCCCAACATCCAGACGTTCGGGTCGAGATGCCATTCGAGCTAAAGATAGACAATCCTTGCATATCGGTTGAGAGCTGGCCGATATAAATCAAAGATTGGGGCAGCTCTCCCGAGGGAGAAGGACCTATGACATCTATTCGGTCATCAGAAAAACTCCATTCGTGGAGGCCATTGCCGGGTACGAGTTTCCATACAATTTTCGACTCCCCACGTTCACTTCGTTCGACGGTTCAGGAGATCCCAATGCCCATATTAGTTACTACCAACAGACTATGGTGGTAGCAGGGAACTCCAATGAAATTCTATGCAAACTGTTCGGTTCCTCCCTAACTGGGGCAACACAGAAGTGGTTCTCAAACCTTCCTTCGAGGAGGATCATCGATTTTGAAGAATTGGCCCGAAAGTTTATCGGTCGTTTCCAAAGTGGCATTTAGATTAAGAAGACAGAGGAAACCCTATTCACGATCAAGCAGGGGAAGAATGAATCGATTTGGGAATATCTAAAGAGATTCAACAAAGTCACCATGGAGATTGAAAACTTGGACGAGCAGGTGGCCAAAACTGCTCTGTTTAATGGACTCACAGATAGAAAGTTACTGGAGTTACTACTTCAAGACATGCCCACCACCTATTTAGAATTGGTGCAACGGTGTCAAAAGCAAGCAGAAGTGAGGGAAATACTCGATGCACGTGAAGGAGATCCAAAAGTGCTCAAGCAAAGAGCGAAGGCTCCCGAACGGAGCCAGAAACCGAACCAACCCATCCTCGATCAAGCTAGAGCCAGGATCGACTTGGAGACGGCGCTGTCTCGATCAAGATGATTACACGCCCCTGAACGCTCCACGATCGGAAATCTTGATGCAAATCAAGAACCAAGACATTTTGAAATGGCCGTCAAAAATAATAACAAAAACAGGAGAAAGAATATGGAGAAATATTGTTGTTTTCACAAGGATTACAGGCCAATATACAAATGAGTATAGACACTTGAAGGCTAATATCGAAAGATTAATAAACTAGGGTCACCTGGCTAGTTTTTTCAATTGCCAAGAAAATGAGCAGAGGACGACCGTCGAGAAAAGGGATCGTTCGGGAAGCAGAGAGCGTCGTGTTGAAGCTCCAAGGTCAAAAAAGGGGAAAGAGGCGGTCGGGCCTAGCCGGTCCCCTATTCTTACAATATTCGGAGGAACCGAACCTGAATCCCTAAAGAAATTAAAGGCGAAGTCCAAGTTCATGGGAATAGGAGAATCCCATAAATGAAAGAAATTAGAGGAGAATCCCATCACCTTCAATGAAGAGGATGAACGGGGGGTGTGCCTGCCTCATGACGATGCGATAGTAATCAAAGTAGAAATTGGGCGACGAGAGGTGCACAGAGTCTTAGTTGACACGGGATCTTCAACCAACCTCTTGTCTTACAAAGCTTATCAGAAGCTAAGGGTCGAGCAAGACCTAATGAAGCCATCATGCACTCACCTTTATGGCTTTGCGGGTTCGTCCGCTGTAGCTGAAGTCGATTCAGTTGGACCTTTCAGTGGAGAATTTCCCGAAGGAATCCACTATTCGAGTAAATTTCCTGGTTGTTTGGGACCTCCCTGCTTACAATGTCATCCTCGGCAGGCCTTCCCTAACAAAGTTGGGCGCGATAGTGTCCTAGGCATATGAAGATAAAATTCCCAACTGAAAAGGGAATCAGTCAAGTAACATCGGATCAGAGGCTCTCCCGACAGTGTTATTTAGCCTATCTAAAAGATAAGGTTGGACCTAAAAAAGCCATAGCCTTACCAATCGAGGTAAGGGACGATCAGGATGAAGACACCATGCAGAGACCCGAACTTGTGGAAAAGTTAGAACAAATCCTGTTGCAGCTAGGAGACGAAACAAGAGCTACTTATATTGGGTCAGAGCAACCAGAAAACTTCAAGGAAGAATTACAGGCGTTCCTTCAGGAAAGCATAGACATGTTTGCATGGTCAGCCGACAATATGCTAGGTATCGATCGGGCGGTAGCCGAACATAAGCTCTGGATCAACTCAAACGTCAAACCAGTAATTCAGAATAGACGAAACTTCTCGATTGAAAAGCACGAGGCAATCAGAGAAGAGGTTGAGAAATTGAAGAGCTCGGGCTTTATTGAAGCCATCAAGTGCCCGACGTGGCTTGCTAACGTTATAATGGTGAAAAATTCAAACGGGAAGTGGAGAATGTGTACTGATTACACAGATCTTAACAAGGCATGCCCGAAAGATTGTACCCACTCCCCCAAATAGATCTTCTAATCGATGCAACTGCAGGTTATGAAACGCTAAGTTTCATGGATGCTTATTCTTGATACAATCAAATCCTGATGAATAAGGAAGATGTAAGATTCACGACCTTTATGACCGATCGAGAAAGCTATTACTACAAAGTCATGCCATTCAGGTTAAAAAACGCAGGGGCTACATACCAAAGAGCTGTGAACAAGATCTTTAGTGATCTGATCGGAAAAAATATGGAGGCATATGTAGATGAAATGCTGGTAAAATGTCTCCACAGGGCAGGGCACATTGCAAATCTTAGGGAGGTATTTTATGTTTTAAGAAAATACCAAATGAAGCTAAACCAGGAGAAATGTGCCTTCGGAGTATCTTCGGGAAAATTCCTAGGGTTTATGGTTTCCCAAAGGGGAATCGAAGCAAACCCTGTTAAGATACAAGACCTGATCAACATGGAGTCTCCAAAAACTGTACGGGATGTGCAAAGCCTAACGGGACGAATATCAGCTCTAACCCGATTCATTTCACAATTGGGAGAAAAGTGCTTACCTTTCTTTAAAGCCCTAAAAGATATAAGGGGAAGTAAAGAGGCTCGATGGACGGATGAATGTCAGAAGGCATTCGAGGAGCTAAAGACCAGGCTCGGGCAGCCACCTTTGCTCTCTAAACCTAAGAAAGGAAAAACTTTACAAATATACCTAGCAACTTCACATCGGCCATAAGCGCAGTTCTCATTCGGGAAAAAGAAAAGAAGCAATGGCCTATATATTATGTCAGTCACGTACTCTTGGACGCAGAAACAAGATATTCAATGATCGAGAAGCAGGCTCTGGCGCTTATGATAGCAGCCCGAAAGCTAAGACCATACTGTCAAGCTCACGCGATTGAGGTATTGACTAATTTCCCTCTCAAAAAGGTTTTATTTAAACCAGATCTTCTACTATTAGTCTCTATGCTTTGAGAACCCTCTCAAGGCCTTCTATTGTTGCCTAGACTAACTTGGGCATTGGAGGCGGGTCCCCCGACCAACACAAGGTCGAGCCACTCTAATTTCCTTTGTGAGTGCAGACATCATATTTCACATCCCACCCCAAATCCACCCAGGGGGTACCCTATCTGGGTTACTCGGGAGAGATCCACAGCCCAACAGATCCAGTTTAGGAACGATCATATCCACCTAGCACAATAATATAATCAAAAGCAAGGACAAATTATGGTATTCAAGTAATCTAATAATAAAAGTTAAGAAATGATCACAGAAGGATCACGAAGAACATCAGAGTGCGGAATAACAAGTACCAAATCAAAGACAACTATATAGTATAGGGGAAACATACTCTACAAACGTGTGCGGAAGGTAGATCGAAATAAGGTAAAGGTTACAACCAAATCTCCAAAGAAGGAAAATAAAAAGGCAAGCAACTAAGTTACAGTTTCTTCTAACTTATACAATGTCTCCTCAATAACATAATCATAAGAAACTAAGCCAGGCCGGATCTACTCCTGACAAATATGAGTCTTGAACTGATAGCCTTCACAGATGTAGTCACCGTGGCCAAAGTGGTATGAATCACCAACTTAGTCCTCAAAGTGTTGACCGTCACAGTCAATAGTAGTAGTGATGCAGAAAGGTCTAACAAATATGTTGCAAAAAGGAGTGAGTTCAAAAGAACTCAGCAAGGAAAGTTATTCCATAATAACATAAATCATATGATGCACAGCATAGCATGATGCAATATGATATGAGACATATGATGCAAACATGAATCTAACTCTAAGTATGCTGGTCTCTATGGTAGACATGCTTTAAGTCATAGCACCATACTTCTTTAGGTAGTCTCAGTCACTCATCACCGGGGGAAATTGGGTCCTGCATCCCTCTCGGACAAATCCATGGTTAGGGTTTCGGTCACCACTCTCTCACATCACCATTTGGTCTAAGTATTGGCGCATGTCAAAGTAAAGCCTAGCCCAATGCAAGTCATCTACTTAGTAATATCATGTCAGTTCCAAATACGTCCATTCCTCCCCTCTAGGGATCCTTTCCGGTATCCTTCACACTAGAGTCACGGATATTACTCACCGGACTCATCAACCCTATTGGTCATCCACAAATAGTATACGGGAAGCTCTCACGTCGCCTCACGGATCATTTCACCGGTCTTGAGCGCCCGTGAGCCCAAGTCTAGCCATTTGCAACCCTACCAATAAATGGCCCCTTTCGGGTAACTGCAATGCAATTCATGTCCTCTCATGGAGTGGTTACCGGTCTTGAGCGCCCACAAATCCACACTACTACCATGGGTCGTTCGGTCTCAATGCCCTTCCGATTCAGGTCTGATATGACAGGGACATCCTAGCCATACATCTAGACAAGTCCTATGTATGTCATCCAATGATCCAAGAAAGCGTCTATGGGCATCTTCGGAGAACATCCCATACTATTCCCTCCGATGTCCAAGGACAGAAGTACCAGTAGGGCACTCCCCAATCCCAAATCATACCTAAGCAATCACATGCTTATTTCCATCCATTACATATCAACAATACATTATCATATTGAAAACATGTCATAACATCTCATAATACAGTGTATAAATAAATGACAAGAATAAGTAAACATGATAAACCAAGTAATTAAGCATGGTGCTACTGTCATAAGGTAACTACAGTAGTCATATGATGTCTAAAATCAACTAATAAGTTAAGTCTACTAAGTTACCAACAACAATGTAAAAGTCATACAGTCTATGTTATATGGCAATAACCGTCCTTACCTCAAATTGTGAAGAAGATGATCCGAAGTCACAAGAGAATGGTCCAATTATAGTCTTAAAACCCTAAACAAACATATATGAAGGATTAGAGAAGAAATCAAAACAATCGGAGATCGAACGGATCAAAACTGGGCAAAAGTTGTTGACAGCAACACTGTTGGTTGATACATTGGGTTGATAGTATCGACCAACAAGCATCGACCAAAAGAATCTCGGACAACAAGCTGGCTTTTTGGGTTTTGGCTCAAATTTGGTCTTCCGGGTCTCGGATCGATACGAAACTTGGAGGAAATGCTAGGAACAATAGCAGGAGACTATGTAGCAAGAATTAACATGATCCATTGGTCAAATTGAAAACCCCCAAATTGAGGTCCTAGGTTCAAACTTGCAAGAATCATGTTCTTCAATGAAATCAATTGCAATTGCAAGAGAACTTATGAATTCAATTAAGGGAATGATGGGTAGTAGATTAGAGATACATACTAACATATAATCAGACCTAATTGAAAGAGAAAATCAGATTAAGAGATGAATTCATGTTGTAAAGAAGAGAAAAATCAAAATAAGAAAGCAAGAACATCATGTATGAGAATCATAGCATGGAAAGGGTGAAGAGAGGTTTAATCAAAGCAAAAGAGCTTGTAGAAGAGGTGGTTGCAAGGTTGCAGCACCATCTTCACGAACTCAGTAGCAAGAACAAGATGAGGTAGAAGTAGATTAGAGAGAGAGTGAAAGATTACATACCTTGGAGAAGAGAGACAATGATTCTTGTAGAAAATCATCACCCAAGCCAAGGAGGAGGCTTAGAGGAGCTTTCCCACGTTCTCAGATGTTGAAATGAGTGAAATAATGATTTAGGTTCGAGGTTTCACTTAAAAGGAGGAAGGAATATCCAAAAAGCACCTTTTTATTCGAATCTGGGCTTGTTGGTTGATATCTTTGGTTGATAGTATCGACCAACAGTATCGACAAACAGAGTCTCAACAGAATTTTCAGGAATAGTTTAGCAACTTCGGATGTAGATTCGGAGGGCTATACAAGGTCAAATTGAGTGAGGTTTTCTCATATAAGTCAATAAAGAAGTCTAGTTTCCAGAAATACCGTTGAATCAAGCATGGGAGTTCATTAGTTCCACCAACTAAGCTCACCTTCTTCGATGCGCAAGCAGGATTTGCCAGACATAGTTCAGCAACCTCGGACAGGGATTTGGAGGGCTATATGGGGTTAAATTGAGTGAGGTTTTCTCCTACAAGTCCATCAAGAAGTCTAGTTTCGGGAAATATAATCATATTGAGCACAGGAGTTCATTAGGTATTTCAAATAATTCACCCCTCTTCGGTGCGCAGATTCAAAACTAACACTGACAATGCTCTCAAGTGAGGGGCATCATCGTCAATGTCCATGGGCTTGGGCTCCGACACCAAATCATCAACCAAAAGGGTCCACAAGGACTTTTCCCACCACTTCGGTTCATTGGATCTATAGACAATACAAATTCCGGGCCGGGTCAGGGTAAGGATAAGGCCGGATATGGCCTCCTAAGGCTTTCAAGGGTAACAACATTGAAATCAAGGTCCAACTTCAAGGTCTAACATTAAACAAGTCTTTCTTTATCCCAAAACAAATAGGGTATCCCGGGCTAGGTTTGGGATGGATATCACATTATACCTACTCATATTCAGTTGGAGAAGCCTTCAAGAGGTCGTCCAACTATCTAGCTGATGCAAAGAAGGTCCAGACGCAACATTGAGTATTCTGCTGCCATGGAAAACTTTGTTAAATTCAAATGATTTCTTTTTGGGGTAAGAAAAAATCATATATTTGAGGCTCTTTTTTGTATCTATTCTCATTCTCAATTATTGAAAATTTTCATTATTTTAAATTGTTTGGCATCAATTATCAGCTTCATTTTTATATAAAAAGAATAGAAAATCCCCCAAAATCCATAATAGACTTTTTGTCTGTTATGAATTATGGGTGAGAATTTCATTCTCCTTATTTGTATGCAGGTTTACTAGAAGGGTAAAATGGTCAATTCACATTCTTTTATGAAATTCAGTTTTTTTTCTTCTTCTTCTTCTCCCACTTCTGCCTTCTCACTCTCAATCATATACATGTATTTAGCAAACGAATGCTCTCAGTGGCTGTGTTGTAAAACAGAATATCATTATGGACAATCATATAAGACAAATAAATAAAGCAGCAACATAACCATGAAACTTATCTTGTTTCAAATAGCATGAATGATCCAACGTATCGCAATTTTGTGGAGTTGAAACGTACCAGCGGTACTTTCTTTAAGGTATTTAAACGCCCCGAATAGTGCACACGAGTTCTAAATGCGTTTTCACCTCCAAGATCAGTCAACCCCTCCATCACTGACTATGCACTCCATAGTTGATGGACTAAGGGATCCGTAAAGCTATATTCACCAATTCGTTCCCAATGACACAATTTAAAGAAAACTAATGCTTCTCAAAAACAAGTTTTTGCGCGATAATAAACAAAACATCTCCCACCTTGATATAGAAGAGTAAGAGACACCACTAAAAGTTGTCTCCCAAAGAACAAACCTCTACCCTTAAGGCATGTTTGTTAGCAAAGACACCTATTGGCCATTTAGGTGTCTTTTAGGAAAAGACTCAACCTTTAGGAAAATAAATTGTTTGAATTTTCAAATAAAACTATGAAAATTACAACAATCCCCCACAAAATTCAAAAATTTCGAGAAAACAAAAACTAAACTGGTGAACATATTAAACACAATAGGACATGTCATTATAGGTGTCTTTCGGACTTGAACCTACACTAGGTCTAATGAACCTCGCTACAGAGTATGGGTGAAGTCAAACTTCTTGAACCTTTCCTCAGTGTGTAGCTGGCAAGCTCATCAACCATATCCTATCGGTCGACTTTACGCGATAAGCCCTTTTATAAAATTTATTCTTTTGGACATCTTTCCTCTAAAAGAGAATAGGCCATGTCCTAGATCTCAATTTCATTGATGTCTAGAGAATTTGCCTATATAATTCTCATCGGAAAGCGACCTTACTTCCTACATCCACTTAGGTTAGCCAATGTGCACCACAATTAACACACCCCCACATTTCGTAGGCTTTGGCTAATTAAGAACCTCTTGCTCAACCTCTTTCCTTGTGATGGTACTACTTTACCTTAATATTAAAATGAACTTAGTAGTACTTCTCAGGTCATCCAGTGACTTCGTTGTTTATCCTTTGAACCTAATTCAGGATTGAAACCTCTTCACATAGGTTGGGTGTCCATCACATGACCTTGGATAGGCTTTCATAGCTCATTCCTCCAAACAACATCACATTAGTGATTTTGAGGCTTTACACAACTTTTAGTCAAACCATTTTATTGACTATACATAGCGCTATTTTGTCAGCCTCAAGAGACATATATATAAAACATGATGTCCCTTCCATTTATAGATACATGCTTCTAAGACACAATGTCTTACTTTCTCTATTGATCACGTCATTTACTATCAATGTAAATGCTTATTCCAATGATTATCAACATGTATCTTTCATTGTCATCTTAGCCTTATGGCTTAGGATTTGACAAATTTATAAAGCAATACATGTAGGTACTTACATATAATAGTCACCTACCAACACATGTCTACATGTTACCTTGTCAGGGCTTTCAACCTTCTTACAATCAATTTTCACCACAAGTCTATGTATCACCTTTAATTCAAGTTGTCTCTTGAGATGAGATTCGACATGTAAATATACATGTATCCCCATAATGACGTAAACCTCTACAATTTCACATTTACCATGTATACAATTCAATGGTCATATACTCGTGGATAATGTCCTTTGTAGGTACATACACATAGTAAGTACTATGTCATTAACAGCCACTTAGGCCTAGCCAACTTTTGAGTTTAACTTAATCCCACAATTTGGTTAACTTAGATGGTTTGCAAGACATAACTTCTCAAGCATGATTGCAACAAGGATTTGAACATACAATATTTAAAAGTAAATACAGCCAAATGTTTGGTTGTGCCCCTCACTGTTTTGTTCTATTATAATAGTGGCCTATTATTTAAAAGTCTCTTGGACACCTTTTTTCCTTCTAGTAAGCCACCAGGGACAAACCTCCCTCTAATAATGGAGCATTCATGGAATCAAGATTCCCTTCATCTGTTCAATGATTCCCATTGTCATGGATGTCAAATCCAAGCCTTTCAAGGATTGGTGAGTTGATAGAATTTGCTCTCTCTCTATCCCTACGTAGATAATCTACCACACTGTTTAACAGCATATAGTGATCTTCACATAGGATGCTAGAAAAACCTTTACTAAAGTGATAGCATAGATGTGCGATTCACGAATAGCATAACAACTTCATCCATCCAACGTAGTTGTTCAGAGGCTATCACCACAAGAAAGTTGACCTCCCCATCAACTATACCAAGGGTTATAAAGAAGAGCTCTTATAGCTATAATTCAGTCTGCTCCCGTTCTGATCCATTAGTGTTCCTTGGAATTCTTCCAAAGCATGTAAACCGAAGCATGCCAAAAGCAAGCTTGTGTATGTCACAACATTAGGCACTACTGATCTAGAACCCATCTTTGAATAAGATTTTACACTTTTCCTCATAAAAATGTCTTTGAACAAGGGATGAGATCACAACGGTCCCTATGATGGTTTTCCTATCAGACAACTCATCAAACACCCTCATCCCTGAGATATCGCATCCACAATCGAGACGGGAAGTAATCAAAGTATTGGCAACTGGGATCTAAAATTCCTGTTCATACCCATTTGAAAAGCCAAACAACCGCAACGTAATCACAGATAAAATGTCGGTTTGACACCTTAAATTTAAATTACTATTACTTTTATTTTTATTTTATTTTTTAAATGAGGATTGGGTTTATCACATGTAGTTTAGACAGGAGTGAAAGCTGCAGTGCCAAATTGGGAACAATCTGAACTACGCGTTCTTGTAAAGAATCTGAATCCCATTTCAAATTCTTCAACCCTCAAGTAATGATGATAAGCATCTTACGAGTTGATCTCCTATTATGTTCAGGGATAGGAACTTGTTTCTTGTCCACTAATGAAGCACACAGCAACAGCTCCTCATCTTTCCTATAACCACTAAGTAATCATCAAGTACATCACTGTACCCTTTAACAAGAAGATACCCCAAAACCTGGAATATCTACTAGAAGACAAAGGAACACTCTCATCAAATGGTCAATTGCCCCATCAGAAACAAAAGAAACCATTGCTCAACTAAAGCACAGGGAGAGGCAAGCTTTAGTAGCCGAATGAACATAACCTGAAATACCATTGATCACAAAGTAGCCAATTATCCATGAAAGAGAGAGATGTAGTTGAACGTGTAACATCTTGTTGACATTAATACCACCAAACACCTTCTCTGTACAGCCAGCTTCAAACTTAATGCTCACCTGCAGAAAATAAACGAGACTAGCTTTGAAGAGCTTTAGGAACCTGGCAGTTTCTAAAATTCTCTTTCCAAACAATCTAGAATAATTGCACAACCCATAATAATCGCTGCCAGCCACTTTGTTTCACTATTTATCCATCCCTTGCAAGTTAGTTACACAGAAGAATGGAAACAACGGACTGCAAGAACTTTACACGTACTTAGAACAACATCATTTAAACAACATTAAGATCCAAGCAGTACGGATACAACACATGAACATGAATTCAATTGTCGCCTTTTTTTTTTTTTTTTTTTTTTTTTTTTTTCTTTCTTTCTTAATCTGCTCTAGTCTCAAAGTAGAAACTCTTGGATGTTCCATTGCATAGATCCTCTAAAGCCTCTGGTTAGGTGTTCGGACCCGGTATTATATGGGTAGATTAATAGCCGGTCATTTCTGCGCATGCAAAACCCACCACATCCAATTGTCAGTGGATTTTAGGAGGTCACCAATGGAGTGGACGGATTTGTACAGATTCATGAAATGGTGGTAGGAGACAAACAATATCAATTGTTATAACCTATCTCTCGGAACACCACAATGGCACAATCCTTGACAGGGTATGAAGGGGTACCAACCCATTACCAGTGCATCATAAGAAAATAAAGGGGTACGAACAGACCTGATGAAGAACGACCCTATCAAAGATGATCTCTCACACCATTTGAAGAAAGGCTTCTCTCGCCATAGATCCATCTGATTTACTTATTGTCTCAGTGACCAAACAACCACAAGCACATGGCTATGCAGAGTTAAACCAGACACAACCAAAGGTAATCGTGTTTCTATAAGCGCCATCTCTGTAACACAATTGATGGCCTCTGTTGTTGTTGGCCAAGTAATTTGTCCAGACAAGATTATACCTACAACCACTCCATACAATCCAAGTGCACTATGGAAGATCTCCATAGCCAGAATTTTTGCAAAAGTGAGGAGTCCAAGACATTAATGATGACATCAAATCAGACTAGAAACAGATTATGAAATACATCGGATAATCAATCTGGTTCACAAATGTAATAAACTAAATGGGATACATGACAATGGTTCCGTACATGGCAATACCAGTTTGTAGTGAACAATAAAAAGCCAGACGACTAATATGATTTAAAAACCTCGTCGCGTTAAACCCAAATGACGAATGTTAATCCAAAAGTCTTATATGACATTTAAATACCTTAAAACGGTTGTAAAACAGAATATCATTATGGACAACCATATAAGACAAATAAATAAAGCAGCAACATAACCATGAAACTTATCTTGTTTCAAATAGCATGAATGATCCAACATATCGTAATTTTGTGGAGTTGAAACGTCCCAGTGGTACTTTCTTTAAGGTATTTAAACGCCCCGAATAGTGCACACAAGTTCTAAATGCGTTTTCACCTCCAAAATCAGTCAACCCCTCCATCACTGACTATGCACTCCATAGTTGATAGACTAAGGGATCCGTAAAGCTATATTCACCAATTCGTCCCCAATGACACAATTTAAAAAAAACTAATGCTTCTCAAAAACAAATTTTTGCGCGATAATAAACAAAACATCTCCCACATTTATATAGAAGAGTAAAAGACACCACTAAAAGTTGTCTGCCAAAGAACAAACCTCTACCCTTAAGGCATGTTTGTTAGCAAAGACACCTATTGGCCATTTAGGTGTCTTTTAAGAAAAGACTCAACCTTTAGGAAAATAAATTGTTTGAATTTTCAAATAAAACTATGAAAATTACAACAGGCTGTAGATTTCTCAAGTCTTGCAATACATTGGTCATTCTAAGGTAAATTTTTTATCATAAAATCTCTTGATTATTTATTCTTTCACCCATGTTGATCTTTTCTATTTTGCTTTTGTTTTGTTTGTCATGGGATTTACGTTAGATTGTATTCTAGAGTTGAATGTTAGGTTTTCTGATCTCCATCCTCTGATTTTTTTTTCTACGGAAGTTTTCTCCCTCAACTTCTGCTTCACGTTTCTATAGTTTTACTTTTAAGACTTGTTGATTTTAATCATTGAGATATCATGTAACTGTGTGTTCGAAGAAAGTCCCCAATGGTAGAATCCAGATCATTCTCTCTGTTATCATTTTGGTTTTCTATTTTCTGCACAACTACCTTGCTTCTTTTGAAAATGTCCGTTAGAATGATAAAGAAGGAAGTCGGTCTGTTTCTTCTTCTAGAGAGATTTGGCTGGTAAACCCTTCACATTTTCTTGAATTTGACTCTAAAAAAATAGTGTATTGTGGCAAACACAGTAATAGGGTATGGCTAATTTTATGAAATAGATGCTATCTGTCCTGATCTTTTCTGTAGTACTATTAGCCTCTTGCTTGTGATTCTGGATATTGTGGTGGATGTGGAATTAACTGATCTTGGACTATGTAGAACTTAATGTATATACTGTGCCTCTTTTTGTCTTCTTTTATTTTCTTCACTCGAGCCAAACCTACAGTTGTTCTACTGTCTGATTTGGTTTATACCCACTATATTACTAGTTCTGAGTTTTGTTTTTGTTTTTGTTTTTGTTTTGAAGCCGTTTGAAAACCCAGATGAAGAACCAGGTTCAGACAATGTTTAGGAGTTTATGGTATATTTTGTTGCAATGCTTATGTGAGCATAATTTAGTCAAGTAAGATACATAGGAGTAGTTTTAGTTTATTTTAACTGTTAAAGAGTCCTAATATCGTTGAATTCCGTCTCTTTAGTTATTTGAATGCTTGTATCAACATATTGATGATGGAATAGAATGAATTGAATTGAGTTTGTGCATGCATTCTTCGTGGCCCCCTAATCTTCTTCTTCTCTCTCTCTTCCCCATCTTCTCCCCTACCTTCTCTTTCATTCTTTCTTCTCTATCATTTCCCCCCCCCCCCCCTTGACTTATTATCATCAAAAAACTTGGTTTTGACCTACATAGAAAAATGTGATTCTCGTATGGGCATTTTCCCAACACTAATAACAATCTGTCAAAAAATAAAATATAGAAACTAACTTAGAATTGGAAACAAATAGGAGAGTGAGAAAAGGATATGAGTTCAGAAATCATAATCTCAAATCACCATAACTGAACCTACATCGGAACTAAAGGCAATGCCAAAGTTCTCATTTTTCATCCATAAAGGAGGCTCTGTGTTTCACATGTTTAAATAATAAATAAAAGGAAACAAAAACATACCAATGAAAAAGTTGATATGAAATGTGTATTATGATGCATAACATAAGTGATCTAAAAGTGTTCAAGGACTTGATTTTGTATCTTTGCCTTCTAATAGATCTGGTAGAAAAGGTAAAGTAACAAAAATGTATGTGTTGTTTGTTCTTTTGATATGTACTTCACTTTTCTTTGGGCTGGTTGAGAGGGGACAACACATAATAATTGAATACTATGGGAAGCTATCCGCAGTTCGCACTCCTCATCTAAACTTTTCACGTTTACTACCAGGTAACATTTCATATTTTTTTATGATGTAGTTATTAGGTTTTTTTTTTTTTTTTTTTTTTAATTGTCTGATTTGTTGACATTTTATTAATTAATTTTCTTGTAGGAGAATGTTTTCTTGTAGGAGAATGCTATCTTGTTGATTATGGATATACAAATGCACCTGGTTTGATGACTCCTCTGAAGAATGTACAGTATCATCGACAATACTTTAGGCATTGTCAACCTCGAGGACAAGATGAGCTATTTAATTTCACACATTCTTCATTGAGAACCGTTATTAAGAGGTCATTTAGGGTGTTGAAGAATCACTTTTCTATTTTAAAAACAATGCCACCATATAAATTCAAAACCCAAGTTTTAATCGCTATTGCTTGTGCTACTTTACGTAACTTTATTAGAAAGCAAGTTGCTTCAAATTGATTTTTTAAGAATGTTGAGAAGGGAGAGCTTGATGATGAATTTAAAAGCAGTGATAGTGATAATGATGAGGTCTTAGACATCGCCAATGTGGTAGACTGCACAGAGCAATTACAATGGGAAGCACATGAAAGAAAATTGCGAAACAAATCATGAAAGCTTATTAGGATAGATGATGAACATATAGATATTTATTTTCCTTACAAGCGTTTCGTGTAGTTTAATTTTAATAGATATTACATTAAAGTTGTATTAAGTATGATTGTTTTCTTGCAAGATTTATAGTTATATGAAATCTATTAACATAATATTTTGTTTAATGTATTTTTTATCATTAGTTAACTGTAAGTATTATGATTAATAGTTTTTTTATATTAAATTTTTTTGTCATTTTTTAATAAGTTTTCATTTTGACATACCAAACTTATTTTTCATTTCATAATTTATTCTCGACAAAAGCCACCAATCCATTTTTCATTCTTGACCAATAATGAATTATTGTATTCATTTCTTTTAAATAGGCATAATCGAGAATGAGAATTGATACCAAAAAGAGCCTGAGGTTGGGCCTTTTGTGTGGAGTTTGTATAGCCATTGATAAACATCATAATTGTATTTCTAGATTTTCTAATAATTGCTTCAAATGGATTTACTTCTTCAAATTGTATGTTGATTTCGTGGTTATTTACCTTCTAATCGAAGCAGGGTTTTGAACGGTCGATTTCATGCGTGATTCTTAATAGAAAATTCAAGGCTTCGTTTAGTTTATCAAAACCAAGTTTGAAACTGGCATGGGGAATTCTTGTTGAAATGTTGTTTTCTGATAAGTCCAAGATCTGGAGCTTCTCAATGCTAAAGGATTAGCAATTTCCCTAAGAATTTGTTGCTTGACAAGCTCAACATCTGAAGAGTGGGCATACCCCACTTTCACTGATCGATCCTGTTGGAGAAGTTGTTACTAGCTATGTCAAGAAAGTAGACAAGTGGCAGTTGGTGAACTCTGAGAACAATTCACTAGATATGAGATTATTTTATATCCGAATTCTCTGTAAGCTTCGGCATCGACATAAACTCTCAAGAATTTTGCCTCGAAGAGAGTTGGAGAAGAGGATAAACTTGAAGAGATTACCAAAATAGCAGAAACACTTCGGAATACTTCCTGTGAGTTGATTTGTCAAAAGGAATGGAGTAACCAACCTATAATAATCTCTGAAATATATCAATCGAATAAAGCATGAGTGTGAGCAGTCGCAATGAAGAAGACGTAGGGCAAGAAATAAGCTTCCAAATGAAGTGAGAAGGGAGGAAAATTGGACGCCAAATCGGGTTTGGGTACATACTCGGGTTTCATGGTGCTGTGAGTTCCAAGTAGGTTAAAAGTTAAAAGTTCGATCCCAACCATCAGATGAGCATCTTACACTTGGCATTTTTTGCAGAGCTCACTAGGCACTCCCTAGGAGATATTCTCCCTAGAGAGGAGCCAAGCCTCCATATCTATACTGTAAACTTTTGGGTTCACCCTTAGGGCTCACAATATAGCAGCACTAGCTCTCTCTTGTTAAAGATGACCATAATAGGATATGAATATGGTATACCCCTTTCCTACCAATTATTATTCATCTAATAAAATTATCTAATTAAGTTACTCATTTGTATTTATTTTTCTTATTTTTATAATTTTTTACTTGAGATATGTGACTATTTTTTTAGATTTTCTACGAAAATAACCACCTAATACGAGGAAATCGTGATCGAACCGGGTCCACCATCGATTCAACCCTTGACCCCAATCGGAAACGGCCCGACCGTTTCAGGTTCGAATGAACAAGGTTAAAAGATAGCGTGTTGAGGAAGAAACCTAACATGTCCAGAGGGCAAGCACGCGCCCAAGAAACTCGGGATGGATAATCCGTCAAAGGGCGGTTATTGACACTCACAGAAGTGGACAATCATGCAAGATGGGATAGCTACCACGCCTTCAGCAAAGGATCGTGTAATTAATGGAAGATACCCACTACTCCACGGAAGAAGTCTAACCATAAAGATTCGACGACTACCAAGAGAAGGCCCGAACGAGTCCAAAGGACGAGATTAGAAGGAAAAGCTATATAAACCACAACCTACGTACAAGGAAGGTAACTGAATCGTATTCCCAATAATCATATTCAAATTTCTACTCTGCAATTATCCAGAGCCTTTGTGATCAATTCCTTAACTGACTTAGCCTTCGGAGGTGACCTCTCGACCCCCATGGTCGGGCCACATCTGACGATTGTTTTGCAGGTCATTCATCAGTGATCTAAGAGCTAACCAGATTTTGGACACATCATTTGGCGCCATCTATAAGAAACGCTCCAGAAAGTCATGGTTACCAGATCAACAGCAGCTGCTGCGGCAACTCAACGAGAATTCAACATTCGTCCTCCAGAAGGGAATAATCCATATGATAGCCCTGAAGGAAGTCGTGCTGAGAGGTTCGCGAAGACGGAAGATTGGGTGAAAATTAACATTTGAACCCTCTGAATCCTCTTCAACAACAGTTGGGTCAAATGCAGCTCTAGTTTCTAGAGATGAACCAAACGCTTCGTACACTGGTCAGGCATGTGGTGGCTGTCACATCCACCCAGCCGGTACTCTACTTGGCATACCCAAGTGAGTGATCCACAGCCCCGAAGATCAAGTATCGAGGTAATCAACCTCCCACATAAACAATAACATAATCATGAACAATAATAATCAATGTGCAAAAGATAATCAAAAGATCCAAATAAGGAAAGAATAAATCACATGTAATCAGAGTACGAAAGACAATCAGAATGTCTAAACCAATAAGTAAAGTGAGGCAGAATCTCACTCTATAACCAGTGGAAAGTAGATCGCAAGTCAAAAGAAAAATTACAACTGTTTCTAAGATAAGAAAGAAAGAAATAGCAAACTAAACTAAAGTCTATTCTATCTTATAAAGAACGTCTTCATAAACATAGACTTCATCAACGACGCTCAGACATTCCCATTCCACATTAGGGCTAATCCTGCTAACAAGTAAAACCATTTGAGGAATCCTCAATGTAATCTTCATAGTTGCCAGCACCTTGCGTAAAATACGCCTCTTCAGTTTGCACTTCCTCATATTGACTTTCATAGTCATCAGTACCTGTAGAGTAGTCTAACAAAACATTGTACAAAAAAAGTAATGAGTTTCAAAGAAACTCAGTAAGGCAGTTAATCCATAACAACATAAATAGCAGGATTTCAAAACAATATAAAATGCTATATGATATGAAACACATGATGCAATATGATTCTAACTCTATGTATGCTGGTCTCTATTGCACCATACTTCTTTAGGAACGTCTCATCACACAACGCCTTTTGGTAGTGGGTCCGGCATCCCTCGGGACATTCCATGGCTGGGGGTATAGGTCACCACTCTCTCACATCACCATTGGTCTAAGTATTGGCGCATGTCAAGGTCAAAGCCTAGCCAAATGCAAGTCTCCTACTCAGTTACATCAAGTCAGATCCAGATACATCCATTCCTCGCCCCTGGCGATCCTTTCCAGTAACCTTCACACTAGAGTCCTCATAGTCCCTGACTACGGACTCATCAACCCTATAGGTCATCCACATATGGTAAACGGGAAGCTCTCACGTCCCCTTATGGGTTGGTTACCGGTCTTGAGCGCCCGTGAGCCCAAGTCTATCCATATGCAACCCTACCGATAAATGGTCCCCACAATGTGATTCCTGTCCTCTCACGGGTTGGTTACCGGTCTTGAGCGCCCATGAATCCCCATTGCTACCACGGGTCGTTCGATCTCAATACCCCTCCGATTAGGGTCTGACATAACGGGACATCTTAGCCAAACACTACTAGACAGTCCTAAATATGTCATCCAACAGTTTAGGACGGTGTCCAGAGGGCATCTCCGGAAACATCCCATAATATTCCCGTAGTAGTCCAAGGACAGAAGTATCAAAAGGACACCACTCCTTTCTAAACCATACTTATTCATACACAAACACAATTCCATAACATCACATATATGGCAGCTTCTTATATGGAAAGAAATCAATAATAACATTCAACTTGCATATATTTGGTAAGTAAATCATACATGAGTCAAGTTAACATAATCGAGTAATGCTACTGTAATCAAAGTAATTGCATCAGTACTATATCATTGTAAGAATCTAATTAAGGAAATAAATCAAAGATTCAAATATAGAAACTAGAATATGCAATCTATGTAGTTAAGGAAATAACCATCCTTACCTTTTATAACTCGCAAAGGAATCTTAGGGAATCAAGACCTTGACTAAACTTGGAAAGAAAGTCCTAAACAAGTATATACAACATATTAGGAAAGATACCTAGAAGGAAAGATATCAAAACATCCAAAACATACCAAATATGAAGTTACTATACTCATTGGTCGATTGACTTGGTCTACTGCCTCAGTCGACCAATGAGTCGACCAACAGAGACAGTGGCCTTCAAAAATCAGAGTTTTTAGAATATGAAACCGAATTTGGTGGTTCAAAATGGTACAAAACAAGGGGGAAACTACAATGGCAGTATACTAGTATATAGAGGACTCCAAAACACTAATCAAATCAAGTCTTCAAGTTACAAATTAGGAAACAAAAAGTTACCATAATTAGATCAATCATGGTTCTTGAAGAATTCATAGTAAAAATCATGGACAAGAACAATAAGATGATGGATAACTGATTGTGAATAAGAAATCATGAAAAGCATGCATAGATCTTCAAGAAAATTAGATCTAAGATTGAAGAACAATAATCTAAATAAGGAAAGTGAATGAATACAAGTTTTCCTTCAAAAGCGAGTGATGATCTTGATGAAGATCATCCACCAAGCTTTAGATCCTTAGGAAAAGAGAGGGAATGAGTATAATTGATAGTTGCAACAGAGATACAACATCACTACTACTGTCCTCAATCAGAAAAGGAAAGAAAAGTAACGAAGAATCAAAGATGAAACACAGAAGAGGATGATCACATACATTTTTGTGTAGAAGCATGAGTTTTGACGAAGATCCGTCAAGATAATCACCAAGGATGCAAGGGAGATGACTTGCAGAGGGCTCTGGTACGTTCCAAAGAGTTTGGAGGCAAAAAATACGAAGTAGACTCGAGATTGGACTTAAATAAAGCAAGCAAAGACCTAATTAGCAAAACAGAACCCATTGGTCGATTGGATTGGTTGACTGGTCCAGTCGACCAATGAGTCGACCAATCAAAACAGCAAGACCAAAACAGGGAAATGAAGGCTCAGATCAAATCCAAACATCAAGGGGTTTTGCACACACACCAAGTGACTTACCTAGTAGGTAGAAATGCCTTCGAACCATGACAAAGAGCACTTCAAGTCCATCAACTAATTTGATCTTCATCAGGATGCAGTTTCCATAAATGGAACACTGACATCAACACTCATGGATTCCAAGCTAGCCACCAAGTCCTCCACTGGGATGGCCCATAGCTGACTTCTTGCTTTACTTCGGGTTGTTGGACCTACAAACAACAGGGTTTCTGGGTCAAGGTTAGGGTTGGGCTTCACATTCCTCAGGTTCCTGATCATGAGGAGGCTAGAAGACGTGCAAGAGAAGCAGAGATGCTTGTACCTTCGGTATAAGGGCATTCTCAACAAAGAGATAGACAACTAGCCGAAGGCCAAAATTATGGCCAAAACTTTCAGAGGGATCCCCAAGGGTGGAACAGAGAATTGAGAATTGGAGAATTACCCAGAAGGAATGATTGGCGTGAACAGCCACAAACGAGCCGAACCCGAACAATAATGAGATTGGGCAGAGGAGTACGCACTCACTCACCAACCTCCAGACTTTCGGGACTAGAAAGCATTAGGACCGGTGGTGGACGATCAGTGCCCATTGGTCGAGAGCTTGCTGACATCAATTAGAGGCTAGGACAACTGTTAAGAGGAAGGATGAACGATGACATATATTCGGTCATCAGAAAGACTCCGTTCGTTGAAGCTATAGCTAGATTTGAATTTCCTAATAATTTCCGGCTCCCAACTTTCTCCTTGTTTGACGGTTTGGGAGATCCCATCGCCCATATCAGCTACTACCAGCAGACTATGGCAGTAGCTGGTAACTCTGATGAAATCCTTTGTAGAGTGTTTGGTTCCTCCTTAACTGGGGTGGCACAAAAGTGGATCTCAAATCTTCCTTCGGGAAGAATTGTCGATTTTGAGGAATTGGCCCGAAAGTTTATCTTTTGTTTCCAGAGTGGAATTCAGATCAAGAAGACGGAGGAAACATTATTCACTATCAAGCAAGGGAAGAACAAATCAATTCGGGAATACCTAAAGAGATTCAACAAAGCCACTATGGAGATTGAGAATTTGGATGAGCAGGTAGCTAAAACTGCTCTATTCACTGGACTCACAAATCGGAGGCTTTTGGAGTTATTACTTTGAGACATGCCTACCACTTCCGCCGAGTTGGTGCAAAGGTGTCAAAAGCAAGCAGAAGTGACAGAGATCCTTGACGCACGCCAAGGGGAAACAAAGACCTCTAACAAAGAGCAAAAGGCTCCTGAAAGAAAGCAGAAGCCAAAGCAGCCCAATCATGATCGGGCAAGAAAACCCCGTTCAGCATGGAGGCAACAATGTTCTCCCGATCAAAGTGAATATACACCATTGAATGCTCCACAGTCGAAAATTTTGATGCATATGAAAAATCAAGGTATTTTGAAGTGGCCACCAAAGATAATAGCCAAGCCTGGAGAGCAAACATGGAGAAGTATTGCCTTTTTCATGAAGATTACAGGCATTACACCAATGAATGTAAACACCTGAAGGCTGATATTGAGAGATTGATATCTCAAGGGTATCTATCCAACTTTGTCAAAGGGTGACAGACCGAGCCAAGAGTAGCTATCGAGAAAAGGGAACATTCAGGAAGCATAGATCGACGAGTCGAGGCTCCCAAATCAAAGAAGGGAAAAGAAGTGATCGATGCTAGCCGATCTCCTATTCTTACCATATTTGGAGGACCTGAACCAGAGTCCCTCAGAAATCTAAAGGCCAAGTCCAAGTTCATTAGGACTGGAGAGACGCAAAAATGGAAGAGGCCGAATGGAAAAAATTCCATTACTTTTGATGATGAAGACGAAAGAGGTGTGTGTACACCTCATGATGATGCCATAGTAATCAAGCTAGAAATCGGATGCCGGGAGGTGCATAGAGTACTGGTTGATACAGGATCTTCGGTAGATCTTTTGTCTTATGAAGCCTATCAGAGATTGAAGGTTAAGGAGGACTTAATGAAGTTGTCGTCCACACACTTATATGGCTTTGCTAGCTCGTCAGCTGTAGCTGAAGGATCAGTTCAACTAGACCTTTCGGTTGGGAATTTCCCCAAGGAAACCACAATTCAGGTAAATTTCTTGGTGGTTTGGGAGCTTCCGGCATATAATGTCATTCTCGGTAGGCCATCCTTAACAGAGCTAGGTGTTGTAGTCTCAACGAAGCATATGAAGATCAAATTCCCAACTGATAAGGGAATTGGTCAAGTATCATCTGATCAAAGAATCTCCCGACAATGTTATGTGGTGTATTTGAAGGATAAGGAT
Organism: Hakea prostrata; assembly: GCF_041222555.1. Classification (NCBI taxonomy): domain Eukaryota; kingdom Viridiplantae; phylum Streptophyta; class Magnoliopsida; order Proteales; family Proteaceae; genus Hakea; species Hakea prostrata. The sequence continues at coordinate 39,311,243 of NC_142600.1, forward strand.
GGTCCAAAGAAGGCCACGGCATTGCCAATTGAAATACGTGACGATCGGGATGAAGATGAAATGCAAAGGCCCGAACCAGTGGAAAAACTTGAGCGAATTCAACTGGATCCCAAGGATGAAAAAAGAACAACTCATATTGGATCTGAACAATTGGATGAATTCAAGTTAGAATTGAAGAATTTTCTTTGGGAAAACAAAGATGTATTCACATGGTCTGCTAAAGACATGCCAAGAATAGATCGAAAAGTGGCAGAACACAAGCTTTGGATAGACCCGAAGGCCAAACCTGTGGTTCAGAAGAGAAGGAACTTTTCAATAGAGAAGCACAAAGCTATTAGAGGCGAAGTCGAGAAGTTAAGAAATTCGGGGTTTATTGAGCCTATTGAATGCCCGACTTGGTTGGCCAACATGGTAATGGTCAAGAAGCTAAACAGAAAATGGAGGAAGTGTACTGATTACACAGACCTCAACAAATCCTGCCCGAAGGATTGCTATCCCTTGCCCCGAATAGATCTCTTAATAGATGCCATAGCAGGATATGAAACTTTGAGTTTGATGGATGCCTATTCAGGGTATAACCAGATCCTCATGAATTGAGAAGATGAAAAGTTCACAGCTTTCATGACTAATCGTGAAAGTTTTTACTACAAAGTTATGCCATTCGATTTGAAGAATGCGGGAGCTACTTATCAGAGAGTAGTGAACAAGATCTTCAAGGATCTGATTGGAAAAAACATGGAGGCTTTTGTGGATGATATGTTAGTGAAAAGCGTAGCACATTCGGGGCATATCACTGATCTAATAGAGGTATTTTCAGTGTTACGAAAATACAAGATGAAACTGAATCTAGAGAAATGCGCATTCAGCATATCCTCGGGAAAATTCTTGGTATTTATCGTCTCTCAAAGGGGTATAGAGGCAAATCCAGCCAAAATACAAGCTTTGATCAATATGGAGCCTCTGAGGACCGTTCGGGATGTGCAATGTTTAACAGGATGGGTGGCTGCGTTGAATCGCTTTATATCACAGTCGGGAGAAAAGTGTCTTCCTTTAATCAAAGCTCTGAAGGATTTGAGGGGGAGTAAGGAAGCACGATGGATTGACGAATGCCAAAAGGCGTTCAAGAACTTGAAGGACACGCTCGGTAGACCACCTCTTTTATCTCGACTAGAGAAAGGAGAAACTTTGCAAGTTTACTTAGCCACATCTCACTCCTCTATAAGTGCAGTGCTTGTTTAGGAGAAAGAAGGAAAGCAGTGGCCAATTTATTACATCAGCCATGTGCTCCTTGATACAGAAACACGGTACTCACAAATTGAGAAGCAAGCACTAGCACTCATGATGGCAGCCAGAAAATTAAGGCCATATTTCCAAGCACATCCAATAGAGGTATTAACTACTTTTCCTTTGAAAAAAGTTCTTTATAAGCCTGATTTGTCTGGAAGAATGGTGGCATGGTCGGTTGATCTTGTTGAGTTTCAAGTAAACTTTAAACCTCGCACTACAATAAAGGCCCAAGCATTGGCGGATTTTGTCATGGAAACTACAACTCCGTTGGAAGAAAAAACCGAACCAAGTATCTCGACCATATGGGAAGTTTACGTGGATGGTTCGAGCAATAAGCAGGGAGCTGGAGTAGGAGTCCTACTCAAAAGTTCAGCAGGCTTTATAATTCGCTATGCATTGAAGTTTACTTTTGAAGCAAGCAACAAAGAAGCAGAATATGAGGCCTTTATAGCATGACTCCATTTGGCTAAGGCTCTGGCAATAGCTGATGTAACTGTTTCCAGTGATCAAGGAACCTTGATTGTAGAAATATCAGGAGATCGTACGGGCATTACGGAAGAAATTAAAAGATCTGAAAGTATGCCAAATCTCGAGAAAGGAGAATACGATGGCGGATGAACTCTCAAGATTGGCTAACGCCAAAGAAAAGACACTATAATCGTCAGTCTACATTGAAGAGTTAGCATTCCTGAACAATCAAGTAAAGGAGGTTTCGTATATCGAAACCGAACGTTGCTGGATGGACCTAATTGTGGAGTATATTCGGGACGACAAGTTCCCCGAGGATGCAAAAGAAGCCAGGATGATCCAGGTATGATTGTCAAGATTCACAATGCAGAACGGAAGATTATACCAAAGATCTTATTTCAGGCCACTCCTCAGATGTTTTGGGTCTGAAGGATCAAGAATCGCTTTAGCAGAGGTTCATGAAGGAATTTGCAAGGCTCATATGGGCGGTCAGGCCTTGGCGCACAAAATCCTAAGGCTCGGGCTATACTGGCCAAAAATTCAAGAAGCCGCAACGGAATATGTTCGTCATTGTAACAATTGTCAAATTCATGCTATAGTATCAAAGAGGCCTGCAGAGATCCTGACTTCAATTCTTGATCCCATCCCTTTTGCGATGTGGGGAATTGATATTATGGGAAAATTCACCAAAGCATCTAGCAGTCGGGAATATCTCATTGTGGCAATCGACTACTTCACCAAGTGGGTAGAAGCAAACCCTCTAGCGACAATTACTGAGAAGAAGGTAAAAAAGTTCGTATTGGAGTCTATTATCCATCAGTTCAGGATCCCAAAAATCCTTGTCACCGATCACGAAACGCAGTTTGACAACCCACAGTTCAAGCAGTTCTGCAACACTTACTTGATTGAACACTGAATGTCATCAGTAGCATATCCTCAAAGTAATGGCCAAGTGGAGGTCATGAATCGAACGTTGCTAGACTGAATGAAAATAAGGCTCAGGTCCGACAAGGGTCTATGGGATGAAGAATTACCAAACGTTCTTTGGGCTTACCGAACCACGGTTTGAACAATTATCGAAGAAACCCCTTTTGAATTAGCATATGGGTCTAAAGCGCTGGCTCCAGTAGAGATAATGGTAGGAACCCTTCGAGAAAGAGAATTCGAAGAAAAGGCAAACGAACAGGGATTGCTGGACAGCCTTGAGTTGTTGGATGAAGTTCGAACAAGAGATGTTGCCCGAACTCAACACTACCAATGAAGGATAGCATCACATTATAACTCCCGAGTAAAGCATCAACAATTCCGAACAGGAGATTTAGTTCTAAGGAACACTTTGGCTTCAGACCCACGTCACCAAAAGAAGTTGGATCCCTCGTGGGAAGGTCCATACATGATTGTTAAGCTAGTCGGTTCAGGAGCATACAAGTTAAAGCATATAGCAATTGAACGTGAACTTGATCGGTCATGGAATGCAAGACATTTGAAGAAATATTATCCATAGAGATTTAACATTTTCGGTTCTGATGTAGAACGTTACAATTATTCAATGCAATTTCCAATTTCGAGCACCAAAACCTTCGATTGGGGGCAATATATCAGTATATGAATGATGTGTGTTTTAAATCGAAAGGCTTCAGGTAACACCGAGTGAGACCTTCGAGTGCCTAAGAAAAATTCTAAGGAATTTATTAGGTAAAAGGCTTCGGGTTAGAACCTGAATGACACCTTTGAACGCCTAAGAAAAAACTCTAAGGAATTTATTAGGTAAAAGGCTTCGGGTAACACTGAGTGAGACCTTTGAACGCCTAAGAGAAATTCTAAAGAATTTGTTAGGTAAAAGGCTTCGGGTAACACCGAGTGACCTTCGAACGCCTAAGAAAAAATTCTAAGGAATTTATTAGGTAAAAGGCTTCGGGTAACACCAAATGAAACCTTCGAACACCTGAGAAAAATGCTAAGGAATTTATTAGGTAAAAGGGTTTGGTTTAGAACCCGAATGGGACCTTCGAATGAAAAAAGACTGAAAGAATTAAGAGATACTTCTTTATTTCTTTAGCGACTAGAAGGGGTCAACCTTTACAAATTAAGAATACTCCTTTTAAAGGATACATATGAGACAATGATTATCAAAACTAGCTTCTTTGTTCGGACGAAACGATAAATTCTAGATATCATCATTGGTGATTGCGAAGAGTTCCGTAAGCTACCACTTGCTAAAGGTAAGAAGAACAAAGAATGCGAGGGACCACAAAATCTAGATCTCTGTCATCCTAGGTGATTGTGAAGAGTTCCGTAAGCTCCCACCTACCGAGGGTAAGAAGAATGAAGAACGGGAGGAAAGATGAACTATATGTCTATTCCATACCCTTCATCTAGCGATTAAACTTTAACCTTGGGGACGGCGAAGAGTTCTGTAAGCTCTAGCCAATTAAAGGTAAGAAGAACGACGAACGTGTGGAAAGACAAACTTTAGGCCTCGTCCTCCTTGACCTTTTCAACCGAAGAGGAAGCCCGATCCTTAGCAATGTTGACATTCGGGACGGGCTCTTCCTGAATCACTTCCACAATCGGAGACACAGGAGGAGAATTATCAAGATAGAGCTTTAGATTGGGATTGGGAATAGGCTGGTCCACCATCTTCAGTCCAGTTGGGAAGGGGAAGTTGCAAATTTTCAAATACTTCGAGATGACAATGTTTCTGATGAGGAGCCATGTCAAAATTCGGATCCCTCTTCAGAATCGACTTCCAAACCTTGTTCTGACCATCTCGGTAAGCCTAAATATTGAAGATATTCAACAAGTCATAAAAGGCTTACTGTTCAAGTATTTGAAGATGCAGGCCCTCCAAGTTTCGACAGGAACATGTTCGGGTTTAGAGGGAACTGCTTGATTCTGAAGTTCAATAATCTTTGCTCCGGATTCCTTCAGTTCCCTCGAAAGCCTCTCAATTTTCTGCTCTAAACCATGGATGCTCCCCATAGCAACATCCAGGCCCATGGAAAGACACTCGATCTTAGTGTTCTTCACTCTAGCTTCTTCCCAAAGCCTGCCCCGAAGGTCCTCAATCTCAGCATCCTTTGCTTTAGCTTCCCCCCGAAGCCTGGAAAGATCAGAGTTCAATCTCCCGATCCTAAAGGCTGACTCCACTTGTTTGTGGAAATTATCAACAGTACTCCTACAATATCATAAGAGTCATTCGGGAATTAGAGAGATTCCAAAAAGAAGGAAGAGATAAAATCAAAGGACTCACATTACTAATGAGTTCACGAAGGCTTCATCAGGAGCATAATTAAAAGCTCTACTTTCTGCTGGCATCTGGGCAAAAGTACACCATTCCAACACCTTTTCAAAGTTGCCCGTCACAAAATCAAACCTTTTCAACTTCCAAGAAGGCTTATACACCTCATCGTCGGGACACGGATGCTTTTTCCTGGGAATAACGCCCTCGGCCACTTGGTGAACCTCCCGATCCTTCATTGGGATGAAAGTAAGATGCATAGGGTCCTCCAAAACTAAGGGAGATTTAGCTGAAGGTGCTAAAGGAACCATAATTGACGCCTTCGGGATCTGAACTTTGGAGGGTGGAATCACTCCCTCCTCTTCAGACCAAATGATCTTTTTCTTGGCCGAAGCAACCTTCTTAGCAGCATTGGCTCGAACGGCATCAGGGTTATGCACTGAAAAAGAAGAAAAAATGAAATAGAACGTCAAGATCCTAGGTTCTACAAGGCAACCAGGACGAAAGTCTAAATGGAAATTTCGGTTTTCTCTTGGAAACACTACTGGGAGGTTCGTTGGCTTCCAAGGGATGAGATTCCGGCACCTAACAATGATTCTTTCACTTACTACCAGGTAACCTAAAGTGCTCAAGCAGTTGATAGAACCAGCACCTTCAGGAAGCAAAGTGACAGAACCACTGCCTTGGAATCTCTCAGAAGGAAAAACAAGGGAAGAAATAAAAAAGCTATCACGAAGGAATGAGAGAAGAGGAACTTACTTCTGCAAGTCTTCAACCAAAAGAAGTACTGAAACGAAGAGAATCGCGAAGAAGAACTCTAGAACTTCAAACACAGGGAAGTTCGCAAAAGGAGGAGACAAGAGTTGAAGATCGGCAAATGGGTTTAAATAACCTCACGAAGAAAGCCATGGCAACATGACCCAGTCGAATCAAGGGCAGAGGATGTCACATCCTCCCAGCCGGTACCCTATCTGGCATACCCGAGAGTGTGATCCACAGCCCGAAGATCAGGTATCGAGTAATCAACCTCCCACATAAACAATAACATAATCATGAACAATAATAATAAAAGTGCGGAAGATAAACCATAGATCCAAATAAGGAAAGAATGAATCATATATAAATCAGAGTACTAGATATAGTCAGTGTCTAAGACAGATAAGTAAAGTGAGGCAAAATCCCACTCTACAACCAGCGGAAAAGTAGTTCTAAAAGAGAATAAGCAAGACAGAATCTAATCCCAGTAGCAGGTACAATGGGTAACTAAATTGTTCTCAACTTTATAGACAACATCCCTATAAGTATAAATCTCATAAACAGCACAAGGGCGCTTCCACTCAATGGTCGGACTAAGCATCGTACGGAGCATAACCACTCGCGGGATCTTCAGTGTAATTGTTGTAACCGCAATCACCTTCCTGGAGATATGCCTCTTCTCCTTGCGCTTCTTCATAGGGGCCGTCATAATATTCAAGCACTGTAGAATAGTCTAACAAACATTGTACAATAAAGGAATGAGTTTCAAAGAAACCTAAGTAAGGCGATTAAATCCATAATAACATAAATGGCAGGATTTCGAACAAACATAAATGCAATATGGTATGAGACAAACAATGAATGAATGAATCTAACTCTATGTATGCTGGTCTCTATTGGCAGACATGCTTTAAGTCATAGCACCGTACTTCTTTAGGAAGGTCTCAATCACTCATCATCAGTTGGTAATGGGTCCGGCATCCCTCGGGACATTCCATGGCTGGGGGTATAGGTCACCACTCTCTCACATCACCATTGGTCTAAGTACCGGCGCATGTCAGGGTAAATCCTAGCCAAATGCCAGTCTTCTACTTAGTTACATCAAGTCAGATCCAGATACGTCCATTCCTCGTCCCTGACGATCCTTTCCGGTATCCTTCACACTAGAGTCCTCATAGTCCCTGACTACGGACTCATCAACCCTACTGGTCATCCACATATGGTAAACGGGAAGCTCTCACGTCCTCTCACGGGTTGGTTACCGGTCTTAAGCGCCCGTGAGCCCAAGTCTATCCATATGCAACCCTACCAATAAATGGCCCCCACAATGTGATTCCTGTCCTCTCACGGGTTGGTTACCGGTCTTCAGCGCCCATGAATCCCCATTGCTACCACGGGTCGTTCGGTCTCAATTCCCCTCCGATTAGGGTCTGACATAACGGGACATCCTAGCCAAACACTACTAGACAATCCTAGATATGTCATCCAACAGTTTAGGAAGGTGTCCAGAGGGCATCTCCGGAAACATCCCATAATATTCCCGTAGTAGTCCAAGGACAGAAGTGTCAAAAGGACACCTCTCCTTTCCAAACCATACTTAAGCATACACATGCATCAAGTCATATCATCACATATATGGTAACTTCATATATGGAAAGAAATCAATAATTACAATCAACTTGTATATAATTGGTAAGTAAATCATACATGAATCAATTAATCATAAACAAGTAATGCTACTGTAATCAAGGTTATGCAACAGTAGTATATCATTGTAAGAATCTAATTAAGGAAACAAATCAATGATATTCACATATAGAAACTAGATTCATGCTATCTATGTAATTAAGGAAATAACCATCCTTACCTTTTATAACTCGCAAAGGAATCCTAAGAAATCAAGTAAGATCTTGACAAACTTGAGAAGAAGGTCCTAAACAAGTGTATACAACATATTAGGAAAGATCCCTAACAGAAAAGATACCAAAACATCCAACACAGACCAATTCTGGAGTTGCTGTACTCATTGGTCGAGTGGATTGGTCGACTGGTCCAGTCGACCAATGCAGACAGTAGCCTAAAAAAACAGAGTTTTAAGATATAAAATCCGAATTTGGTGGTTCAAAAGGGTACTAATCAAGGGGTAAACTACATTAGTAGTATCCTAACATATAGGGGGTCTCAAAACACTAATCAAATCAAGTCATCAAGATCCAAATTAGGAAACAAAAAGTTACCATAATTAGATCAATCATGGATCTTGAAGAATTCAAGATAGAAATCAAAGACAAGAACAATAGGAGAATGGATCATTGCTTCAAGTAAAGGTATCATGAAAAGCATACTTAGATCTTCAAGAAAATAGACCTAAGAGCATAAATCTAAATAAGGAAACAAAACCTACCATATATGTAACTATCATGATTCATGAAGAAAACATGGTATGGTAGAAGAGAAACAACTAGAGATTGATAGATCATGGATCATGAAAAGAAAACACAGCAATTGACTACTAACATGATCAATATAGAAGATCCAAGGAGATCAAAATTCAAATCAAAAGTTAAACGAAGACTAGATCATGGTTTGATCATGATTCCTTCAAAAGCTTGCAATGATCATGGTTAAGATCATTGTAATAGCCATTAATCCTTAGGAAGATCATGAGAGACAAGTCCAGAGATGTTTGCAACAGAGAATGCAGCATCTCCTCTACTGTCTCAACTCAAAAAGGAAAGAAAAACAGAGATGGAGGAGAAGAAGAGAGTGTAGACATACCTTTGATGCAAAAGGAAGAATTTTGACGAAGATCCGTCAAGAAAATCACCAAGGATGCAAGGGAGATGACTTGCAGAAGTCTTTGGTTCGTTCCAAAGAGTTTGGAGGCAGCAAATACGAAGTAGACTCGAGATTGGACTTAAATAGAGTAAGCAAGACCTAATTGCCAAAGACAACACCCATTGGTCGAGTGGATTGGTCGACTGGTCCAGTCAACCAATCAGTCGACCAATGCAGACAACAATTCCAAAACAGGGAATTGAAGGCCCAGATCAAATCCAATCCTAAAGGGGTTTTGCACACATATCAAGTGACTTACCTAATAGGTAGAAATGCCTTCAAACCATGATAGAGAGCACTCCAAGTCCATCAACTAATCCGATCTTCATCAAGATTCAATTTCCATAAATAGAACTTCATCATCAACTCTCATGGATTCCAAGCCAGACAACAAGTCCTCCACTGGGATGGCCCAAAGCTGACTTCTTACTTTACTTCGGGTCACTGGACCTACAAATAACAAGGTTTCCGGGTCAAGGTTAGGCCTGGGTTTTACAGAGGATGGGTGACGATTCGAATACCCATCATTCAATCCAAGATTAATTGCTAACAATCAACGACCCTTCAGATTTGACAAAAGGAGAAATTGAAACCGTCATATACCTCCATGTGGAAGTTTCAGGCACCTGTTACGAAGATGCACAACTTGAGAAGTGAACCGTCACCCAAAGCAATAAATGCGAAGGGACGTTTTATTTTCTTTGGAGGATTAACCTGGAAATAAATGCGAAGGGACGTTTAAGTTTCTTCAGAGGATTAACCCGAATGTAGTACTCGAAAGATCTGAAGAAGTAAAGGCGGACCGACAAGAATAAAGAAACTCCAAGAAATTTCCAAAAGTATGAGGTTTCAGGAACGTCCCGAATGAGACCTCCAAATGTAGCATCGCTTTTTAACCGAATGAAACTTCTGAAAACAAGGCTTCGGGAACGTCCGAATGAGACCTCCTATCGAACGTCCATCTCGATCGAAAGTAACCAAGTAAGACTCCAGAGCGGAGCATAGGTCGCATCCGAGCGAGGCTCCAAAGAATAAGGCTTCCACATTCTGGACGTCTATGAAAGGGAATCCCAATGGATTTATCATGACTACAATTACAAAATTCCAAAGACAATGAAGTCAAAAGGTCTTTTCATTATAGCCTAAAGTAGCCATAGGGGGCCAACCCTTACAAAAAAACAAGAGAAGAAAAGGAAAAGAAGACATTTCATTCTTGGGCAGGTTCGTGAACAGGCGTGGCCGAAGGATCCACCGCTGTAGCTTGCTCTTGAGGGTTCTGATTTTCGCCAACAACTTCATATTCAGGGAGAGCTGGAGAATCACTAAGATAGAGATCTATGTCCAGGTCAGCTGAATGAGGATCATCATCAGACTGAGCCCACGCAGGAAGAGGCATTTGAAGCTTCTCGAATACTTCCGGATGGCAAACTGTCTGAAATGGAGTGGTGTCAAAGGAGGGGTCAACCGAAAGAATGGCTTTTCGTACATCATTCTGCCCTCTATAGGCTTGAGTGTTGTAGGGAATCATCAAGTCACTAAAAGGAACACTATTCAAGTATTTTCGAATGCAGGCTTTCGTAGTGCTCTCGGGAACATGTTCGGGCTTTGAGGGAACGACCATGTTCTAGAGATCCTCTTTCTCTTTGGTCAAGACATCGACCCTCTTGCTATAATCAGCAGCTATTCCTTCGTGATTCTTCAACTCCCGATTCAAGGCTTCGATTCAACTATTATCCAAATCAAGATCTTTCTTAAGATGAGTGACTTTAGCATTCTCCTCCACAAGTGTCGTGACCTCTTTCTTCAAACGGGCGACATCTAAATTTGCAAGCTCCAGCTGCTCTTCGTAGTACTGGTGTCACATCCACCCAGCCGGTACCCTATCTGGCATACCCAGGAATGATCCACAGTCCAAGGATCAAGCATCAAGGGACCATGCCTCCCACATACGTGATAACACAATCATGAACAATGATAATCAAGGTAAAAACAATAAATAACAGATATCATGAATAAGATAAGAACAGATAATCAGAGTGCGGAAATAAATGATACCAAGTGTATAAGTATAATCATAAGAAAGAGAAAATGAGTGAAAGTCACTCTCTCAATGGCAGCAGAAAAGTAGTAAAATCAAGTTAAGTTACAATCCATATCTAAAGAGTAACTCAATGAAAGTTAATTACATATCCCAAATGTTTAACAAAAATCTAGGGAAATGGGGCACTAAGCAAGGGTTTCTTCTATCTTAATGATTGTCTCTTCAAAAGTGTGGACGAAGAAAACCCAGCACGGCCGCTCCCTCACTATAGTGGGGCTAACCCTGGTACGTAAAGTAATCCTCTTCGGCACCAAAACTCTGATCTTCACTGTAGCTACCACCCGGAGGGTAGTATGAGGGATCAAAGTCCGTCTCGTAGAGTGTGCCATCGGAGTCTTCAACACCTGCAGGAAGATCTAACAACATTTGCACAAAAGGAATGAGTTCAAAAGAACTCAGCAAGGCAGTTATCCCATAATTCATAACCATATAAGTACAAATCATAACATGATGCAATATGATATGAAACATATGATGCAAATATGATTCTAACTCTATGAATGCTAGTCTCTATGGTAGACATACTTTAAGCCATAGCACCATACTTCTTTGGGTCGTCAATCACTCCCCCTCAACCAATTTCGTATCTTGGGTCTGCCGTAGTAGTTGGGTAAAGTCCTCTCAAACCATGGTAGGGGATTCGGTCACCACTCTCTCACATCACCATTTGGTATAAGTATTGGCACATGTCAAGGTAAAGCCTAGCCCAATGCAAGTCATCTACTCAGTCGTACCAACTCAAATCTAGATACATCCATTTCTCGCCCTGGATGATCCTTTCCGGTATCCTTCACACTAGAGTGAGCATATTCCTAGATTACGAACTCATCAACCCTATTGGTCATCCACAAATAGTAAACGGGAAGCTCTCACGTCCTCTCATGGGTTGGTTACCGGTCTTGAGCGCCCCTGAGCCCAAGTCTAGCTATTTGCAACCTTACCAATAAATGGCCCCTTCTAGGTATACGTAGCATGGTTTATGTCCTCCCCCGGGTTGGTTACCGGTCTTGAGTGCCCATCAACCATACACTACCACAGGTCATTCAGTCTCAATACCCTTCCGATTCGGGTCGGACACGACAAGCATAAACCTAGCCACACAACTAGACAATCCTATGTATGTCATCCAATAACCCAGGAAAGTGTCGATAGGCACCTTCGGAGAACATCCCATACTATTCCCTCCGATGCCCAAGGATAGAAGCGTCAATAGGACACTTCCCAATCCCAAGTTATACTTAAGTAATCACATACTCAAGTCCATCATATCTCATACATTTGATACATCATCATGATAAAAGTTAAATCATAACATCGAAATAATCCATCATGAATACAAGTAACAAGAATAATTAATCATTATGATAAAAGTATATGAAATCACAATACTACTGTTCTAAAACATGTATAGCAGTCCTATGATATTCAAAAGCAACTAGGAGACTATGTTCACTAAGTATAAGCACCAAAACATAAGTACATAGCCTATGTGTTTATGGAGATAGCCATCCTTACATTATGTTGAGTTGATGACGAATCAAGAGTTACCAAGGAATGATCCAAGAGTAGTGTTAAGTCCCTAAACAAACATAAATAAGAGATTAGAGAAGAAATTGAAAAGATCGGATGTTAAACAGGTCAAAACTGGTTGAAGTTGCTGTCAGCAACAAGTTTGGTCGATGCTCTTGGTCGATGGCATCGACCAAGGATGATCGACCAAAATTGTCTTTGGGGCTACATAATGGGTTTTGGGGATTTTGGTCCGAAATTGGTCTTCTGGGGCTAGGATCGATCTGGAACTTGGAGGGACGCTTAAGAACAGTATGAGAACACTACAAATCAAGAAATTAACATAATCAATGGTCTAAATAGAAAGCCCCAAATTCAGCTACTGAGTTCAATAGACAAGAATCATAGCCTGGATCGAAATCAATTGCATTTGCATTGGAAAGGCATGCATTAGCTAGGGGAACTTATAGGAATTGAATTAGGGTCATATGCTAGCCTTAAATATAGACATAGTACACTATATACCTCAGTTTATGATAAGAAAGCATGAAGTTAAGAAGAAAATCAAGGAATGCATATGCAAGGCTTGAAATGAGAGCATGGCATCAATGGACAAGGGAGAGAATCATAGTTTAAGCAAGTGAACACTTGGAATGATGGTTGCAAGGTTGCAGCACCATCTTCAAGGTTTCAACAGCAATAGAAGGAGTAGAAAAGAGTAGAAAAGAATAGAATAGAGAGTGTGAGTGATGAATCATACCTTGTAGTTGTTAATGGAGGCAAGGAACAATGATTTAGGTGGAATCTTCCTCACCAATGCCAAGGAGGTGCTTTGGGAAGCTCTCCCCACGTTCTTAAGAGTGATAATGATTAGAATAGGACTCAAAACACGAGGCTAGTATTAATAGAATAGGGAATATTCCAAAGAATCATTAACTTCGAGTCTGGGAAACTTTGGTCGATGGTCTTGGTCGATGGCATCGACCAAAGAGGATCGACCAAAACAGGTTTCAACAGAAAATCCAGAATTAGTTTAGCAACTTCGGGCAGTGATTTGGAGGGCTATACAGGGTCAAATTGAGTGGGGTTTTCTTCTACAAGTCAATCAAGAAGTCTAGTTTCGGGAAATACCTTCGGATTGTGCACAGGAGTCCATTAGGTACTTCAACTAATTCACTTCTTCCTTGATGCGCAGATTCTCACCAAACATCGACAATGTACTCAAGTAAGGGGTATCATCGTCAATGTCCATGGGCTCGGACTCCGACTCAAAATTATCAATCAAAAGGGTCCACAAGTCTCTTCTACCACCGCTTCGAGGTCTTCGGACCTATAAACAACAATGGATCCGGGTCAGGGTCAAGGTTAGGATAGTGCTGGATTTTAAAACTGGAGTCGAGAACTACTACGCCCAAATCGATTCAAAGCCTTTATATGTTGGTAAAAATTCTCCACGACGGTCCTAAGAAAGTAGATAACTATCAAAGAATTTCGAAGGATACAATGTCTCAAAAATTACTGACCCTGGAGAACTAGTTACCTGGTAGAAATACGAACAAATGCGTCGTCATTGAGAGATTCAAAGGCCTGACGGTCGGCTGGCATCAGGCAAAGTGAGCTCCACTCAGAAGACTTCTCAGGTTCTTGAGTGACCCGATCGGACGTTTTTAGAGTCCATTAAGGAATGAAGATCTCCAATCCTTTATTCTTTCGCTGCTTTTTTGAGGCAGCATTGTCGGACGGGTCATGCCTTCTTTTGGTTCAAACGAGAGGAGGAACAACTTCTTCTTCCTCAACCGGACTCTTTCCTTTTCTTAAGCCTTCAGTCGCGGATCTCAATATTCTTATACCTTTGGTGGTAGGCTTTGGGGAAGGGGAGGCGGTTTTTTCAACTTCTTGTATTCTCGGACGAGGTGACCTTTTTTCTGCAACGTTGATCCCCTTGATTGCATTGGCCCAAACGGCATCTAGGTTGTATTTTGGAGGCACTAAGAAGAAAGCCAAAGTTAGAGAACTCGATGAAGCTACATTATGGTCAAGTGGAGCACAAAGATTAGGAAGCTCACAAGGGGCCAGCCCCCAATATTGAAGGATAGCTATATATTCCATCTCCAAACCATGAATCTCTTGGTACCACGCGATTGACTTAATCTTTTTAGCAGCAGCTTGTTCAAAATCAGTCAATAGGAAAACACACTTAGCTTCGGTATAACATTCAAGCTGGTTCCAAGTGATTGGGAAGTTTAGATTTGATTGGGGTGCTCAGCAGAAAAAATACCGATTATGCCACCCTTTGTGGTTAGAAAGGCAGGTACCCTTGGCTAAGATGCTACCTGACCATCCAAGGTCGGTCTTGTTATGCTTGGAAAGAAAAACCCAACCCAAAGGGTTGGATTGAGACAAGGTATAGAAATGTACAAACAAAGGAAGAAAGGGTTTGATGCTAAGCTCAAAGCACAGGCCGAGAAAGCCAACGATGTGACACCAGCTGGGAGGAGCATTCCAGGACAAATGTCCCAGTGATTCAAGACTGTGGAAAATAAAGGGTTAAAAAATGAAAATCGAACCCCACTCTCCAGGGTATCCAAGTATAGTGAGAATTCTTCAGGAGGATTTGAATTAGCCCTTTCATCGGGATTAGGAATTCGAAGGAAATACGAAGGAGGAAAAGAATAATGTTCGGATGCCGATACCAGTTCAGCTTCGATATAGCTAGAAACAAAAAAGCCTAGACCTTGTTTAGGTCTTTTGGATGGTTGGGAGGCCTTGGCGGTAGTTTTTGAAGTTTTTGATGATCTGGAGTAGGGGGCAGGGTTGGAACCTTAGATTTTTTCTTTTGGTTCACCTTTTCAAGCTAGATATCAGTTATTTTCTGCCCTTCGTTACTAGATTGTTCAACGGAGACAGAAGCAGTAGCCTCGTCACCAGAATTGCCCTAACCGGCATTATGTTCAGAAGAACCCTTGTCAAAAGTTCTACTGCTTCCCATTACGAGGAAACGCTGGTTTTGGTTTTAAAATTAGAAGAAAATGAAGAGTACGAAAACGAAAGGAGCAACTAAAGCAAGTAAAGAAGGCAGAAAAGAGTCAACAAACTTACTTGTTCACCAGAGAAGAAGAAAGCTCGAAGAACAGGAAGATTGGCAAAGCGCGGAGGAGATAGCTATGAGGTTCAAAATGCAAACAAGGAAGTGAAATTCAGAAAAAGCGAATGGCTTTTAAATAAGCAAATGAATGAGTGCATGTATGGCCAGGATCAGTCTAAATCAACGATCGCAATCGGGAGACGTTTCGAAGGATCGTAAACAGGATCAAATCAGAAATGACGTTTAGAAAAAATTGTCGTCTCGAATTTGAGAACAATGATGATTGCGGCTGAAGCAGACACATGGTAGCCCCGGCATAAAAAACGAGGATTTTGAGTGGCCCATGGAAAATAATGACGCAACAAATAAATGTGACTTAACGTTCAAACAAATGTAGAACTGTTCGGATTCTTCGTCAGATATTCACGTTTGGTTTGAACCAAACCAAGCCCTCGGCATTCAGAACGCTTGGTTTGGGGGGCTCGTGATACGGGAAAATCGTGATCGAACCGGGTTCACCCTCGATTCAACCCTTGACCCCAATCGGGAATGGCCCTACCGTTTTAGGTTCAAATGAACTGGGTTAAGGATAGCGTGTTGAGGAAGAAAAGTTACATGTCCAAAGGGCAAGCACGCGCCCAGGAAACTCGGGATGGATAATCCGTCAAAGGGCGGTTATTGACACTCACAGAAGTGGACGATCGTGCAAGATGGGATAACTACCATGCCCTCAACAAAGGATTGTGTGATTAATGGAAGATACCCACTACTCCATGAAAGAGGTCTAACTGTAAAGATCCGACAGCTACCAAGAGAAGGCCCGAACGAGTCCAACGGATGAGATTAGAAGGTAAAGCTATATAAACCACAACCTACATACAAGGAAGGTAATTGAATCGTATTCCCAATAATCGTATTCAAATTTCTACTATGCAATTAGCTAGAGCCTTTGTGATCAGTTCATTAACTGACTTAACCTTTGGAGGTGGCCTCCTGACCCCCACGGTCAGGCCACATCTGACGATTGTTTTATAGGTCATTCATTAGTGATCTAAGGGCTGAGCAGATTTTGGACGCATCACTACCAAAATTGCTAAATTCTTAAATTTCAAAGCTAGCCTTACAAATAAAATGGTAAAGATGTTAATAGGTAGTCAAAAACTTGCATTCAATATGTATTCTTGCCCATTTAGAAGAATCTACTTAAGAATACAACTATTTGATTATCATCCGAATCCAATTGAATCTATCAGAAAACCGATAAGATATTATTCGAATCAATTTGAATATAATAGGGTGTAGATATGGTATTACCACTATCTGACCCATTTACACCCTTAAGATAGCGTGTGTTTTGTATGACTCATGCACCTATAAACAGAAGTAGGGGAAAGTAATATGCTATGCACATGATAATTAACATTTTTTTACATGCACTCTTATTAAAATGCACATTCATGCTTTAGATACTTGAAACACTCTCTTCTTTGGCTCTTCTCCTTGAAGGAATTTCCCAGTGAGTTGCCCAATAAATTATAAGATTCAGCCACATATAGTATTATGACCTAAGGACACTCATTAGATTTATCCTAGTCTTTAGAATACGCCTTGTGACTGAGTCCTGTAATTCTTTTTTACCAATCTAGAAATGACTAGGTCCTATAATTAATTGAATACTCATTGGGAGAGCCCCTCTAAAGAGAAGATCCAAAGTCTCCCATATCAAATATCCCCACTTAAAGCATCTACAAATCGTGAATTACCATAAAGAAAAAGAGAAAGTGGGTAGAAGTAGAACTCGGTATAGCACCACTTTATGCTGGAGATCTCCTTTCCAGACCAAACAGAGAAAGAAACTGCTTATTTACCGTTCGACAAAATGCCAAAAAGGGTAGCTGCCCATGCAAAGCCGTCGCCTTTAGGAAGGGGAAAATGAGCGCGAAAAGGGCATTTTGAAACTGAAAACCAGGCCTTTCCAATTCCTTTCCTGTTTGGCTATTTTCACGTTTCACAGCTGCCCATGCAAAATGTCGGCTCAGGAAAGGAGGAAATCAGTGGAAAAGAGCCTTTTTGAAACTAAAAACCAGGCTTTTCGAACTCCTTTTCCTTTTCTCACCAGAAACTGCCCCATGGGCATAACCAGGGTTTTCAAACCCGGAATTGGGTCCGAGTTAATTGGCCTGAACCAATTAGATTCGACCGATAATGCCAAGAACCCATGTCGAAGTAACGAGGATCAAAGGATCAACGATTGTGATGATCCGGTCTGACCAAAATCAAACGATTGCGATGATCCGGTCTTCTGCAATTTTCACCTGAACCTTTACGCCTACAGAGCATCGGGCGCTTAAATAACCGCAAAGCTTGTGCAATCAGAGGAACTTGTCCTAGTGGTGAGGTGAAATATTCGTCTGCAACTTGAAGTTCGCATTCGTTTTCCAAATCCCGCTGGGTTTCTTCAGAGCTACCCTCCCCTCCCTTCCTGAAGGAACTCAGAAAAGAAAAGCAAGTCAAAATATGATGTCTAGGCTTAATAATGAAGTCTGGCTGCAAGAAGAGAGAGAGGACGAAGACGTAATTTCTTGGACTGGGAAAGAGGATGATGGCGGTGGTGGAGATGAGGAAAACATGCAGGACTTGGGTTCTCCCGTTACGTTCAAAACGATGCTTGAAGACGACTGGTACATGCAGAATGGAGGGAACCCGTCTGAGACTCATCAAGACTACCAAAACATTCAAAAACTCCAAGATTTTAATGATCTCTCCTTGTCTTCAAACACATCTGCAGCTGATAATCTATTTTTGCTGTCAGTAGATTCCTCAGCTTCATGCTCTCCGTCGTCCTCCTTGTTTAATTTCGACCCATCTCAAGTACAGTCCTTCATGCCTCCGGAATCTTGCTTGTCTTCGCTCCTCAATGTCGTCTGCAGTAACCCCTTCGAAAGCGGCTTCAATTTGGGTTGTGGCACCGGGGTTCTCCCTTCTTTGCCAGGGAACCAGAATATGAACCCTCATGCTTTATTGGACAATGGAGGTGGGGTTTTAAGTGAATTCACCGGTTCGAGCTCCGAGGCTCAGATCAGCGTTCCTGATCCGAGCTCCAGTTCACAAGTCTTGCCCACCTGTTTGTTCTCGATGGCTGAAAACACCAGCACTGTTGGTTTTGATAATCAATTGTTCCTAAATCGGTCTAAGCTTTTGAGGCCTCTCGAAAGTTTCCCTTCTGTTGGCTCCCAACCCACTCTCTTTCAGAAGAGAGCTGCTCTGCGCCAGATTTCTATAGATTCAGAAGGAAGTACAGGGAAGAGGGAGTTGGACGAACACATGGAGAAAAAGAGAAAGAGGAACACCGAAAAGGACGAAATGGAGGAGGCAAGAATTGACGGGTCTGTTTTTAACAATGATTCTGATGAGGTTACCGAAAACAACAAGAAGAAGGAGCGCGATGACGCAAGCAATGGTAGAAACGATTTGCATGCACACAGCAATGATACTGGAACTGATCGTAAGGGGAACAAGGGTTTCCTTTCAAAAAATTTGATGGCCGAGAGACGACGCAGGAAGAAACTCAATGACAGGCTTTACATGCTGAGGTCGGTTGTTCCAAAGATTAGCAAGGTAAGAAGTTGCAGCCTATCCAATTCTTTTCTAGTGATTTATTACTAGAATGATACGCTCAAACCGCATGGTGTTATGTGTTCTTTTGGATGAATATGGTGCTTTCTGCGTTGGTTGTGCTCTTTGAAGTTTTCCTCCTTTTTGTTTTTTTGGTCATTTTAAAACTTCCTCTGGTCTAATTTAGTGTTGGAACACAGTTAACCTTAAAGGATTGATAACCAGTTGATGCCCTTTGGATTTCGGTTTGAATGTGTTCAAATTGTATGTATCCTTAATATTCTTTTCCCCCCTCTCATTTGGCCTCAGAAGGAGATGTACTAAATAGCTGTTTAATTCTTCTACCTCCACACAATCTCATATGGGTGGTCGGTGGAATATATGATGCTGTGATGGGTAATAAAATGTTATAAGATCCTAGGGCAGTTTTTAATATCACTGGAGTCAGTAATTTCTGTTGTAAAATGGTACTCAACTCAGTTGAATCTTCTATAAGTTTAATGGGTTGACATCTCTTTTAAGGGCATGAACATATTCTGCCAAGAGCTTGAGTCAAGTCTGTGTAGTTGAGAAGCTCAATTGAGTGCTTAGCTAACAACCGGATTTCATGTACCCGCTGGATTGAGTTTTTGTTTATTAACAGGCATAATGATGCATCTGAAGTTCTGTGAATTTTCTTTTGCCTTAACAAATTTGTTGATGGTACATATCTAATTGTTGTAGATGGATAGAGCTTCAATCCTTGGTGATGCAATTGAGTACTTGAAGGAACTCCTGCAAAGGATAAACGTCCTGCAGGATGAAGTAGAGTCAACTCCACTTGGAGCTGCAATTCCGCCTACTGCAACAACATTCTTCCCATTGACTCCTACCCCTCCTACGTTGTTTCGCTGTGTCAAGGAGGAACTCTGCCCAAGCTCATTCCCAAGCCCAAATAATCAACCTGCAAGGGTAGGTATCCATTATCGTGGAGATAAGATGAATGAAAAAAGAAAAAAAAATTGACTCCTTTTTACTTCAGTTGATTTGGCTGATTGATTTTAATTGAATGAAAAAAGAAGGAAAAATTGACTCCTTTCTTACTTTAGTTAATTTGGCTGATTGATTTTTATTGAATTCCAGAAATCTCTTATGTCTTTGCAGCTGTTCTATACATATTCCATTTGTAGTTTCTACATTCTAAATGATTCAGATGTGCTTTGACGCGGGCACAGTGTGTTGGATTGACTGAGATTATGCATCTACTTCTATTAGCTAGTGAATTGGTTCAGACATCTTGGATTTATATTCTAAGTAGTACAATAACCAAATTCTACCCCTATCAAGCAAGTTCTTGTCAACACTGAAGACTATATAATGGCCGGTATTATGGGAAATACAGGGGTAGTTGGGACAGACATGGATAATGATTATCAAACAACTTATTAACAATTGTTGACTTTTATTTTATTTTATTTTTTTAATTTTTTCTGCTTGGGGGGGGGGGGGGGTTTGGAACAAGTGACTTAAAAAAAGGTGGACTCTCAAGGAAAGGATCTTTAATGGGCCTGTCTGAATTGACATTTGGAGAACTGATTATGCTTTTGATGATACTTGAAGACTTTTTAAATCGATGATTATGCTCTTTTGTAGGTTGAAGTCAGGGTAAGAGAAGGGAGAGCTGCAAGCATTCACATGTTTTGTGCGCAAAGACCGGGTCTCCTGTTGTCCATCATGAATGCGCTTCATAGTCTTGGGCTGGATATCCAGCAGGCTGTAGTCAGTTGTTTTAATGGATTTTCAATGGATGTTTTCCAAGCTGAGGTTAGTTTCCACTTGTCCACTTTCTTTTGTTTTTCAGTTTACGAAAACTGCACGATTTTGGGAGAGTATTGTAAGATTGAAAAGAAGCTCATGCTTCACATGTTGGGCAAGCGCTTACTTGCTGAAGACATGGTCATGTGTTCATGTCCTGGACACAGCATCTGTGGAAACGGGTTTAGGTTGCATACATCTGATACTTCCTAGACCCTGCTATACACCGCAGCTTTGTGCACCGGTACAACCTTTTTGACTGTCGTAATATTTTTAACATTTACCAAAGATCTCGTTTCTTGATGTGGGAAACAAAAAGGTAACTTTGTGAGAGACCCTATGGTCTGTTTGACAAAGCAATGTCGATGGTATGTTTGACTAATTAATGCTTCGTCATAGGCTTATCTTCTTAGTGGCATGCTGTACCAAATGGATGATGATAAGCATTCATTCTATGGACTCTGAGAGCATAGTTACTTTTCCATCCATTAGCATTTGTTTCTAATATGATTGAGTTAATTTGAATTTTTTTTTTTGGGTGGGGGGGGGGGGGGACACCTTAATGTGTGCATACTACAACTAGATCTCTATTTCTGTTTGATATTAGATTGCAGTCCGTGGACTGAATTCCAACGAGGATGTGCTAAAAGATGGCATTTTGTTTCTTTTCTTTTTCTTCACCCCAGCAATGCAAGGAAGGCCTGGATGTGCTGCCTGAGGATATCAAAGCAGCTCTTTTGGACTCAGCAGGCTTTCATGGTATGATGTAGTTTCTTTTTAATCCCAACTGATATGCACATTGAATGTTCAGTGAGTTGCAGGAAAAGCACTTACCATTGTCAGTTATCCAAGTGATCTGCCAATGTGCTTAGTAAGACAATTCTCTGCTAGCATTTATTGGGCTTGGTGGTTGGTTTTTTCTTTGGGTTTTGACCTTAAGCAGGTGTTGCAGCAAAGAACATATTCATCGCTGCAACTTTAGTTTTAAAATGTGAACTTCATTTAGAATTATAACTGTTCTTTAGGAAAGGCTTCTGCTAAGTGTTTAGTCTCCCTCATAAACTGTGGCCAGTTACAGTGCAGCTGAACATTGTTGATTAGGCTATTGGATTGTGTCTAGCCTGTTAACCCTTTCACCAAATAACTATGTAAGTTCAAATTGCCATTTCACCTTTCGTGTAGGAAAATTTTGGGTGTCTAACCTCGACTCTACTTTTACTGGTCTAGAGAAACTTCTCACATATGACGTTGATTGATGTGTATATTAAAAACTTGGACCCATCCCCATTCGTTAACCAACCCAACAGCCCATTACGAAAAATAGAACCCTACACTCAATCTCCCCCCCCCCCCCCCAATTCTCTTCTTTTCTCTAAAGAAAAAGGATAAACACATACTCCTCTCCAAATCAGACCATGTAAGCCCTATCCAATTCCCCAAAGTAGATGACACTAGTGATTTCAACTAGAAAATATTTTGGATTGGTAGAGTTTTAAGGATTACATGACTGATATTGTAGGTTTAAAAGGGAGTGTTGTATTTTAGGAAAATAGCTAGGTGGGGTTTTTATTGATAACTTGTATACTTACCTTCTTTACCTTTGTAATTGGATTTCTAAAAATGCTTTGTAGAGCAAGGGTTTTAGATGAAATATGAGTGGACATATAAGTCATTGCCTGACAGGACCCTCCTTGTTTGTAGTCTTGAGGATTTACACTTATAAGGAGCAAACTTCTATTATTTTACGGTAATTTATTTAAAGTGGCTGCTCTTTTTATTTTTAATTGTGGGTAGATACTTCCACTTGTCTTTTTTATTTTTTATTTCCCCTTTTTTTAGGTTTGTTGCAGTTGTGGGGAGATTGCCACCCTTATGGAAGTAGTGCATAACACTGCCCTCGGCCTTCCACACCACACATTTAAGTGGGGGTCCACCTTTGAAACTTGACAATGTGGGACCCCTCTCTTGAATGTATGGGTGTTAGGTTTATCTTAAACAATATATGGGCTTGGATTAATAATTGGGGTTAATAATTAATGGGGGTCTCAACACATCGGGCCGATGCACTGCCATTAGGTTTGAGATGGGCCAAACCGGTTCATTGTGGAAGTGGACTAGGGTTTGGGATTGCTATTTTAAATAGTTATAATGGGGTTTCTCCAATCACTTAAGTTTTTTGTTATCTTCTCTCTCCACGAGAAAAATGTATGGTAGGAAAAACGATGAGATTGGAGAAGGCTTCATCACTCTTTAGATTTGGCATTCAAGGTTTGGATTAATCTTCTTGAACATATGTCTGGTGTAAGGTATGCATAATTCTTGTAAACACTATATTGTATCCTAATATTTATATGGAATTCGATTAGGGGTTTGAGAAAAACCCAAAGTTACTCCAACAATGGGGTGAGGGCTCGAGGGTAATGTTATGCACTACTCTCAGGGGGTGGTGAACCAAACTTGAAGGTCAAAGGGAGGTTAGTTAAGGGGAGGAGGCACGAGTATGGTGATGGCAAAGCATCATGAATTAGATTTGGTTGTGGAAATAGATCATGGGTATTGTTTTGTAGGTAATGAGTTAGGCCTTGGAGAATATTTACATACTTAAAGTTTTATGGGAGAAAAACTTATTAGAGCAACTTGACTTTGACAAGCTTATCAATATAGTCCATTCTCTTGTCACCCACGTGAAATGATGATGTGGCAATTCTATTTACTGGATGTTTATACGTAGTCTAGACTGTAGATTAGTCTTGTGTCAAGTTCAAAAACTGATTTAATCTAATCCCTTCCCATGTATTAGCATTTGACCCCCATGTATGACTATGCACACTTATAATCACTTGTATTATTGAATTTTCAAATATTTTTCTTACCACTTGGCAAATTTTGTTTGAATTGCAGATCGTGTGACCAAGGGACACTGGGTTCTATATATCCACAAAATTTAGACGTTTTAATAAATCATGTGGTTACTTTACATAGGATCTAATGTGCCCAAGCCTAGTAGACAAGTAGGCTCCAAATATATCTTGTAGATATTTACAATTTTAATCCATATAAAGCTTGAAAAGTGGCAAAATGAATATTTGAAAATTAGGATTATCAGAGAATCATAGAAGTGTATGGACATATATGACGATGCATGTCAATACACGAGAGGGTATTTGACTGAATTTTGATGTATAACTAAGACATTTACTAGTCATTCAATGGTTAGAATACCACATCATCATTATGTGTGATGTTGGTCACCTTTGATAACTTGTCAAAATTAAACCATTCAAGTTAATTCTCCTATAATAATTTATATAAAAACTCACACTTTTGAGTATTGGAAGTATATCCTTGGAATTTCATCTTTGATTCACCTCTCCATGATTTAATTGGGAGTTTACAAGCTATATTCTACAGCTTACTTTTGCCAATTTAACTGGACCAAGGGTAGGTTTCCGCAGAGGAAAAAACTTACATACTTTATTTCATCTGACTCAACAACCTAGGGATTGTCTCCTTACTAGAAAAGAAATGGAAAGTAATTCTCAATAGAGAGGTGGAAAGTAGTAGAATTTAATAGCTATTTTATAGATTTTTTGGAGTTAGTTATTGTTGCGTCTCAGATCTGACCCTCGTCCCGACTAAGGTGGTGTGACCCCAAGTGAGATCTTGAGTAAGAAGATGAAACCTACAAGAGAAGTTAGACGCAGGCTGGCTTGGATGTCGGGCAATTGCCTCTGATAGCTAAGTCAGTCGGGGATCAGATTAAGGTCATGAACGATTGCTGCTCAGGGATTAAGAAAATGTTCATGTGTTTACCTTAAGATCGAGTCCTCGTTAAGTAGTGTGTGGGTTACCTTACTTAAAACCGATAGGATCCTAATCACCGATCCGTCTAGCCATTTTTGGGGTAGACCTTCCGTTTATGTTGACATTACCTTCTTTGCCTCAGCGTGATTAGAGCTTTCAATATTAGTTCGACATGACCGGGGTATGTCCCATCCGTTAAGCTAGATGACTACCTGAGTGATGACCCGATCACGTTAGCCACATGTGTGCATGTGTGTATCTTGTCCATAACACTAGCCCCTTGGCTCGGGTAATGATAGCCATCATTGGGCGGGACAGAGTTTGTCGGGAAGTTGATCGTTCCCTATTTACTTCCTGATCCTCCTTCGTGAGTATATGACCGTTGAGCTTCCCAGGTGCTAGCCCCAATCCTGTGCTTACACGTCACCTGACAAGGCAGTTGGTCATAATGACCCTGGTCGGTATCTCAAACGTCTCGCCTTCTGAGCCGTTGATCGTGTCGCTTCTCAACCGTCCGATTGATATCATTTTCACTTCTTCCGGAGGTATAAATACCCCCTTCCATTCTCATTCGCAAGAACACATCACTTTCATTGCTCTCGACCAAGCTCTCGATCAATCTTTGCCTTCTGTCGCCCTCGTATTTTCGCGATCAGTAAGTTCTTTCTTAATCATGCCTAAGAGATGTGGTTTGGTCCCGACCATAGATTTAAGTTTGACTTACCGAAGAACCCAAGGAAGAAAGTTTGTCCTGCTTGAGAGGGCTATGCTAGTGAGGGTGACAGTGACCAAATGGGAGAAGTGAACCTCACTGGGGATCGTCTAAAAGACTTGCACGAGCAATCTTCAGAGGATATGGATGATCGGTTTCTCGGCTACAGTCCCGTTGATGATGATCTGAAAGAATTTGAGGAGGTCATCGGGCTAGTGCGTTCTTTTACGGGGTCGGTTGATCTAGCGGGTCCATCTTCTGTCCTAGTTGAAGACAACCCTAGTGTAGTCTATCGGGATGTTTCAGATCCCGAGGATGAGCCTGCTTCTCCCTCCACTTCTTTTCATAGTGGTCCTTTTTCCTGTATTGGTTCATCAGGTACTTCCTCCCAACCTAGACCATCATCTTCTTAGGCCAGTCTTTCTTCCCAAGCCAGGGCCTCTGTTCCCCGCCCTCCATTTCAATGCCCGAGCGGGTCTCTTGGTCCTTTTCCTCCCAAACTTGACAGGGAAAAGTTAAGTGCAGATGCCCTGGCTCAAGCTCAGGCCGAGCCACGCATGCCTTGGCATGTGGATTATGTGTTGAGCACCTTGAGACCCGATTTTTACCCGTGCTCTCTTACTCCTACGGACCTGAGTTAGTTTCTTACGTACTTCCATATTCTCGAGGGATATGAGGTTTGTCTTCCTGGCAAGGACGACCAAGCCAACAATCCCCCAAGAGGGTTCTTCTCTTTGTACTTCAACGTGTTCATCGAGGGATTGCGTCTCCCCCCTTCACCCTCTTTTTGTAGAAATTTTAGATCATTTCTCCATTTGCCCAACCAACCTTGGCCCAAATAGTTGGCGAAGCATCATAGGATTGTGTGGTTTTTGTTACAATCTGGGCATTGTCTTGACCTTTCGCTTGTTCCATTGTTTTTTTATGCTTCGCCTCCATTCTTAGCAAGGCTAGTATTACTTGGCCAAGAGGCCGTCCTCGGTTCTTGAATTTCAAGGAAACTTTGTCCAGCATGACACTCCCTCCACTACCAAAAAGTGGAGGGCATCTTCTTATTTTTTCGTCCTTCTTCTCCCGAGCCTTCCATTACAAACTTCTAAAAGAGGATGAGGGAGGAGCTTGACATGTTGAATGCTCCGTTTGATCTTAGTCCCATGGAGATAGATATTACCCGGGAGATCAACCGGGTAGAAGGGGATTCATGTGTTGTTCATGGTTATTCCATGAAATACACGCTTGTTTTGCAGCTGTGGGGTTTCGCCCAGGGTGAGCCCCTCGTCTATATTTTGCGTTTACTTCTGTGTATCCCAATTTCTAACCCGAGAGCCTTTCTTTCTTTTGCAATGCCTAAGGGAGTCTTGTTGGATGCACTGATAGCTACTGCCAGTGGTGCCACATCCTTTGCTCAGGCTAGGAAGCCCCTGCCCAAGCCAAAGCCAGCTCCAAAGCCAACTGTTGCCATTGCTACTAGACCTCCTCCCCCGCCAAAGAGTCCCAAGAAGAGGGCTGCTCCCAAGTCCTTTAGGAGGGTTGGTGTCGTTATCCAGGAAGCTCCTCCAAGAGGGTGAGGATTTATGCTGCCAACTCCTCTACCGAATCGTCAGGTACTTTTGTCCTGCAGTGGGAGTTAACTGTTCGGGATTCTGTTTTTGTGGACCCGAGTGTTGCTCAAAGCTGGGTCAAGAAGTCTACTCTCCCTTTCGATTGGGATTACATGAAGGAGTCCTCAGATAAGGAGCTCTTCCTGGATGCATATAGGTATGTCTCTTTCGTATTTTGTGAATTTTCATACTTGGTATTTGTAGTGACCTTTTGTTTTGCCCATCTCTCAGGTACTTGGCCAGGGCGGCTCATTATTTTGTTGAGGTAGTTGATCGGACTCGTCATCGGGCAGAAGAGTTGAAGCTTTCTTAGGAGTTGTGTCAGTAGGCCAATCATAGTTCTCATCAAGCCAAACGGGAGCTTGAATCTGTTTGGAGGAGGTGGAGTCTCTCCGGAAGCAAAAATCAGAGCTCAAGGAGAGCCAAGGGAAATATAAAGGGAAAGCTAAGTCCCTCGGGAAGCAGCTCGGGAAAGTCTCATCAGATCTAGACAAAGCTAACACTTTGCTAGATGAGGCGACGGAGAAGAACGAGAAGTTGAGGAAAACGGTAGAGCATTTGAAAGCTGCTTCTTCTTCTCCTAGGGGGCTTCCTGAGGAAGTGAGGAGGAAGATGTTGGAGGAGTATTTTGAGACTCCTTAATTCAGGGACTTGCAAGTAGCTCTCTCGGTAGCTGCTTTTAAGAAGGGAAGGGATCAGGCGTTCAAGCTTGCCTTACAACAAACTACCTTCCCGGCTATAGAGAAGCTGCACTCGGTCCTTGATCCATTGGTGTTCTACGAACTCTAGATGCCTTGTCTCGAGGGCCTTCCCGAATTGCCAATGGTGGAGGATCCAGATCCTGTGGATTTCATAAACTCTCCCCTCCCTAAATAAGAGCCCACTCCTGCGCCCACTCCTGAGCTTCAAATTGAAGATGATGGGATCTCGGATGATACTACCCTTGACATTGTTGCCCCTTCTGATGCCGCCCCTCTTGCCGATCAATCCATTGAACTAATGTCCAACTCGAGCCAGTATTGAAATTTTCTTTTTATACTTCTATCATTTTGTACTCCCTCTTTTTTTTTTTTTTTTTTTTACTTGGCACCTGTTTTTATGTCCCGAAGTTGTGTCAGCTTTGATCCCAATCCCCTTTTTATGAATGAAATTTCTTTTGATCTTCGATTGTGCTTGTACTTGATTAGAAATGTTTTTCTCGCGGGTGTGACCTAACATATAAGGCTTAACATACTAACACATGGTCTCGGGTGTCTCTCGATGCCTGTGAAGACAGCATATCCGGGACCACTTTTGTTACAAATGGCTATGGGCGTGTCCTGATTAACCATCCGGTGCATATGACCTAGTAGTTAGATATCACCTTACACATTTGAGACCATCCACATATGTGACCAGGATTATACCCAGGAGATAATATGTAGGAATATGTTTATTCCTCGTGAGGCGCAAAGGGATACGACTGGGATTATACCCGGGACATAGTACTTAGAAGTACGTTTAGTCCTCAAGTGAGGTGCTAAGGGATATGACTGGGATTATACTCGGGACATAGTATGTAGAAGTATGTTGTCCTCAAGTGAGGTGCTAAGGGATATGACTGGGATTATACTCGGGACATAGTACGTAGAAGTATGTTGTCCTCAAGTGAGGTGCAAAGAAATATGACCTGGATTATACCCGGGACATAGTACCTAGAAGTACATTTAGTCCTCAAGTGAGGTGCAAAGAGAGATGACCAAGATTATACCTGGGACATAGTACGTAGAAGTATGTTGTCCTCAAGTGAGGTGCAAATAAACATAATCGGGATTATACTGAGGACATAGTACGTAGAAGTACGTTGTCCTCAAGTGAGGTGCAAAGAAACATGACCGGGATTATACTCGGGATATAGTACATAGAAGTACGTTTAGTCCTGAAGTGAGGTGCAAAGGGACCCGTGGTAGGGCTAATAGGAGTATTTATTCTTGAACGTAAGACTTGTACAATTATTGGTAGAATTTCCTCAAATTAGTGGAGTTCAACGATCGGTCAATTGACTTTCCTGTCCTGGGTTCCTTTAGGCGATACGCTCCTGGATTTGTTTCTTTGTCAACAATGTAGGGCCTAATCCCAGGTCGGGCTTAGTTTTCCTTGGTTCTGAAGCCCCGATCCTTTGCAGCACAAGATCTCTTGACCGATATCTTCGATTCTTCACTCGGGAGTTGTAATATTTTGCCACTCTCTTCTGGTATCTTTGATTCCTGTAGTTGGCCATGTCATGAACTTCTTATAAGAAATTGAGATTGGTCCTGAGTCCTTGTTCATTTTCCTTCTCCACATAGGTTTGATATCTCATTGACTCGGCCAAGACCTCGACCAGGGCTAGGGCTTTTGTTCCGTAGGCTAAGCAGAATGGTGTTTCACTTGTTGGAGTTCGGGTGGATGTCTGGTATGACCACATGACACTCGGGAGCTCCTATACCCACATGGCTTGGCTGTTGTCCAACCTCTTCTTTATTCGGTCCAATAGTGTTCGGTTCGGGACTTCTACTTGTCCGTTACTTTGTGGGTATGCTACCGATGAGTATCGATGTTCAATATGGTACCTTTTACAAAATGTCCTGAACCCCCAGAGCCTTCAAACTACTTGCCATTGTCAGTCACCAAAATTCGAGGTATCCCAAACTGGTAGATAACCTTGTCTTAAAAAAACTTCTCCATTTGCTTCTTTGTAATGAAGACCAGGGGTTCTGCTTTTATCCACTTTGTAAAGTAGTCTATAGCTACGACAAGATATTCCCGACCCCTTGTGGCTTTAGCAATTTCTCGACTAAGTCCATCCCCTACATTGCAAAAGGGATTGGGCACAAGATCGGGGATAATGGTACTTCGGGTCCTCTCGGGACTGTGGCATGCTTCTGACATTCTTCGCATTTGTGGACCTACTCAAAAGTGTCTTGTTGCTTGGTTGGCCAGTAGAGTCCCGACCTTAGGGTTTTTTTGTGCCAGGGCTTTCTCGCCCATATGGGCATCACTTATTCCTTTGTGGACTTCTACAAGGGCGTACTTGGCTCGGGATGGGCCAATACATTTTAAGAGGGGTTTAGAAAATGAGCGTTTACACAGTTGGTCGTCTAAGATGGTGAACCTTGCTGCTCGGTTTCTGATTTTCCTGACCTCCTTTTGGTTGGTCGGAAGTTGGTTGTCCCTTAGGTGAGACACGATTGGGTCCATCCAATCTTACCCAACCTTCATGGTTTCAGCCTCCTGTATGCTCGAGAAGTTGAGCTCTTCTATGTAAACTGCTAAGTTGAGTGTTTTGTATTTGGTCGTAGATAGTCGGGATAGTTTGTCGACCTCTTCATTTTCCTTTTGAGGGATTTGTTTGAAAATGACCCGATCGAACTCTGTCTACACTGCTCTACCTTCGTGAGGTACTTTGCCATCCGACCATCTTTTGTGTCATATTCTCCTTTGATTTGATTTACGACCAATGAAGAGTTGCTTCTAATTTCCAAGTCCCAAGCTCTCAGAGCCCAGACAACTCGGAGGCTGGCCAGGACCGCCTCATACTCGGCTTTGTTGTTGGAGGCCTTGAAGTTGAATCTTAGTGCATAGCTAACTTTGAAACCACTCGGGCTCTTCAGGGTCAATCCCGCTCCCGATCCCGAATTATTGCTCGAACTATCTACATGCAACAACCATAGTCCCTTGAGATCGCAGGGTTGATCGGGATTGTCATTGTTCGTTGTTTGAGGGATACTATTTTCCACAATGAAATCAGCCAATACTTGGGCTTTTTTGGCCATTGATGAGCACATTTATGTGTGAAATCTTAGGGCATAAAGCATGCGTTTTATACACTTAGAATGGAGTTACCTTGGGTTTCATGTTGTGAGTTACCTTGGGTTTCATGTTGTTTTTGCAGATTTTAGGACTTTTCAAGATTTAAGCAAATATTTGGAGTTTTGGGCTTGAATCATGCTATTTTACACGTCAAGAAGTTCATTCAAATTCTCAAATGCGAAAATGGGCCTGATCTGGAGCATGATGGGCTAGAGATGTGTGATTATAGGCCAACTCCGAAATATCGAAGAGATAAAGAAGGCAAATCTGATCTACGACTGAGATTTTAAATCAAATCTATAGAGATATTATTGAGAGAGTCCAAATGGAAAAGAGTCATTGCATACCTCAATATCTTATTTCCTATCTTGGATTTAATTAAAGAAAGAAAAAGAGGAAAAAGAATTATATTCAGAAAGAAAAAGAGGAAAAATCCCGTTTTTGAATGCCTCTGTCCAGTTTTGATCAAACCCTTCATCGAACGGTCATCCGATGTCCGATCGTGCTGATTTTTGGAGGAGAGCTTCACGACTACTTAAACCTCAAATCCAATGGTGGAATTATGCATCTGATCTCTCTAAGTTGGCGCGATTACTACGTCAAAACCCTAATTGGCTGAGTTAGATAGAAACCCTGAGTTTTATTCTAATTCAGCCGTGCTTCATATCTCATGTAAACTCTATAAAAGGAGATCATATTCCATCAAAGGAGAACATGTTCTAGAGCTTAGTAGAAGCATTCTTTCTTCTCTCTTTAGTCTATTAAGGTTTTCTCTAGTTTTCTTTGCTTGCATTAGTGAGATTTAAATTTCTAGATTCAATGTTTAAGTTTAATCTTTTTATGTAATGCAATTCAAGTTCAAGCTTCAAGTTCAAGTTTCAATTTTTTTAGATTCGTTTTTCTCTGGGTCTAGCAATTGCAGATTTAGATCATTCTAGATCTAGATCTGGTTGTTAGGGTTGGTTGAGATTCGAATCGTTTGTTCAATTCGCAAGTAAGTAACCTTCTTTATTAATCTTCTCTCCTCCCTCCATTCCTGCTTCTATCTACCCCTCCATATTCTTAATTTAGGATTTACTTTCAGCATTATTTATTGTTCTCCCTTCCCCTGGATCCTTGATCAGAGATGCCTACAGTCGTGCCTCTCTTTGGTTAAGGCTTCCTTTTCCTTTAATTGCTTTGTTATTTACTTTCTACCTATTCATTCATTATCTCGGACCACATAACCGGAGCAAGCCTACAGTCGTGCCTCTGCTTCTGGTGACGGGTGGTGTTGCATCTGCATTTTAGCTATTTCCTTTTCCTTTTATTGCTTTGTTTATTTCTTTGTTTATTGCTTTGTTATTGTTCGCATTTTTTTCCTGTCTTTTATTTATGCATTGATTGTGTTTAATTTATTTTTCGTTTCAATTAGATTGCATTAGACATATAGAGTAGGATCGTTTAGTTTAGTTAATTAGTTAACAAAAAAAATTGAATCATTCCACTCTCGCATTACTATTAAGAAGTTCAATTCTAAGTGGCATATCTCCCTGAGATCGTCTCGTTAGCTACACGATACGGTGCGCTTGCGGTTACTTTTAAATTTCACAAACAACCATCCTTGGTTTGAATTCGATTTGGTACTCACTTAGCTCGACTGCCCACCCAACTAGTCTCCCGACCACGTCTGGTCTGTGCAAGATCTTTTTGAGCGGGAAGTTTGTCGGCATGATGATCGGGTGTGCTTGGAAGTAGGGTCTTAGCTTTCATGAGGCTACGAGCAAGGCCAAGGCTTGTTTGTCAATGTCTAGATACCTTGTTTCTACATTGATGAGTACATGACTCACATAATAGACCGGGTTTTGGGTTGTATCCCCTTTGATTGGGTTCCAGGTGTAGTTGGATCCTCTCTAGTTTCTCCATTGTTTAGCCCTCTGCATGTTGTCCTAGTCTCGATCATCTCAGATTTCGACGGTTAGGGTGCTCCCTGATCTCTCGGACCTATGTTTCTGCTTCAAGTAATTGACATAACACTGTCGGGACGTGGACTGGTCGGATTTGCACTCCCGGAATCCAGGCTCGATCAAGAATTTGAGTTTCATATGCATGGGCGAGACCACTGCTTCTAACATGTTGAGTGTTGGGCACCCGAGTATTATGTTGTATGTTGATAAATTATGAACCACCATGAAATTAACCCTAACAAGGGAGTCCCGGGGGGATGTCCCAATCATAAGGTCGAGTTGGATCGTCCCCTCTGCAATGGCTGAAGATCCCGCAAACCTGTATAGGGGGTTGCGCAGGGAGTTAACATGTCATCTTCTAGTTTCAATCTTTTGAATGCTTCATACGACAGTAGATCAACCGAGGAGCTGGTGTCAATCAGGACTCGATGAACTTCCCAATTGGCTTATTTTACCTTGATAATGATTGTGTCATCGTTGGGGGGTGGCTATCTTGAGCAAGTCCTCATTAGTGAAGGTGATTGGCTCGGGACAAGCTTGATTCCTTCTCTTCCTCGGTAGGTGGACGACTCCCACGAAACAGGCTTTCTACTTCACCTTTCTGATCGACTCCACGGTTGGGCCTCCCATTATGACTTAGATAGGAGTTTCCTCCCGTTCTTTTCCTTTGTCAGTCTTCTTCACTGTCTCTCCCGGGCTAGGTGACCGGGGCCTCTTTTGGGGTTTGGGTGATTTGTCCCGAGGACGTCCCGACCCCCTCATGAACTGGCCAAGTTTGCCTTCTCGTATCAATTTGTCAATTTCTGACTTAAGGCTGTTACAGTCATCGGTGTTATGACCGTATTCTTTGTGGAAACGACAATACTTGTTCATATCTCGGTCTTCAGGTCGGGAGTGCATTTTCTTGGGCCACTTTAAGGATTTCTTATCCTAGATCTGCATGAGGATTTCTGAGGGTTTGGTATTGAGAGGGGTGTAACCGTCCCGACCATGTTCGCTCTTCCATTTTCCTTTGGTTTGTTTTTCCCGGGCATTGGAGTGCCCCGTCTTTCTCCCCGTCCGGCTTGCGTTCCTTATCAGCCTTTACCCGAGTGTCTATTACTTCGTATACACCGACTTGCTTATGGCACTTACGTAGTAGGGCTCCATAAGTTTTTGAAGTTGAGCAGGAGGGCATGTTCATTATCTCGTTCGAGAATGGTTCCCAGTCCAAGACACAAAGTCCTCATCATGGTCTCGATCCTCTAGCTTTTGTTCTACTTCTGCTACCCTCTTTCGCAATCGATTCTGTCCCGATTGATTCCTCCCCGACGACATGGTGCTTGCCCGAATGGATCGTGACTGGGAGGTTGATATTCTCGATCAGGATACGTCCGAGCGTCCTTAAGGATGGCTTTCTCCTTCTTGGTCATTTTCGCTCGGTTGACTTCTTTGGGGGAGATCTTGGGTTTGTCTAGGTCCTAAGAGTCAACTGAAGGTGCTAACCCTAGTATTGTCCTCGGGTCTTCTCTCCGTCTGGGTCTCGAGCCGTAACTCTAGTCGGTCGTTGGCCCTGTTTGCGCTTGGCGACAGGGTAACCCTTGTTGTCCGGGCGGCTTGCAGTAATCTTCCCGCTTGAGTGTTGCCCTATTGAATTCCTACTTGACGTACTAGTCCACGTAGCACTTCCATTAGCTCGAGCATTCCTCTTCGGATCTTGTCCAAATCTACAGCAGTGGCAGGTCCATGGGGTCTTGTCGACATACCTTCCCCGAGAGGATTCCGGGCAACTCGGGTTTCTTTGTCCTGATCATCCTCCTAGTTGGAATGTTCGCCTCCACCTTCCCGGAGTTTTGATCGTTCGGGTTTTGGTCCCTAGTTGTTGTATTTTGCCAGGTAGTTCATTCGGAATTGTTCGATCATCTTGTCATGACTTGTTATCTTTCCCATAGACGACGCCAAAGACGGTTGCGTCTCAGATGTGACCCTCATCCCGACTAAGGTGGTGTGACTCCCAAGTGAGATCCCGAGTAAGAAGATGAAACCTGCAAGAGAAGTTAGACGCAGGCCGGCTTGGATGCCAGGCAACCACTTCCGATGGCTAAGTCAGTCAGGGATCATAAAGGTCCCGAGTGAGTGCTACTCAGGGATTAAGAAAATGTTCATGTGTTTACCTTGGATAGAGTCCTTGTTAAGTAGTGTGTTGGTTACCTTACTTAGAACCGACGGGATTTTGATCACCGATCCGCCCAGCCGTTTCTGGGGTAGACCTTCCGTTTATGTTGACATTACCTTCTTTGCCTCAGTGTGATTAGAGCCTTCCATATTAGTCCAACATGACCGGGGTATGTCTCATCTGTCAAGCGAGATGACTACTCGAGTGATGACCCGATCAAGTCAGCCACGTGTGTGCACGTCTGTATCTTGTTCGTAACAGTTATATTATCATGTATAACAAAGTATGAGAGAACCAATCACTGTTTGGTGGTGTAGAGATTGCACATGCAAGCACCACCTTAAGTAGGGGTGTCAATGGGCCAAAATGAGTCGGGTCATTTTTATCCCACCTCTACCTTGGGGGCCTAAACCCTGAACCCAAATCCTACCCAGCCTTGTTGGGGTTTGAGAGCTCCGAACCCAAAACCCACCTTGCCAAGGTTCTTCTAAGCCCAATCCACATTGACTTTTAACCCTACCCACATTGATTTTTAACCTTGTAAACAAAACAATATCCATTAGTTAGTGGCTCTAAGGAGGTTTGAATTCTTGTCCTCTTAGTTATATTAGGTGTTTGCCAACTGTGCTAATCCTCTAGTGGGATACTTTGGTTAAATACTTTTTCAAACTCAATTTATATATCATTTTAATTTAATTAAATTAACACAAGGTTGGTAGGGCTGGGTTTGGTTGGCCCAAGGGCTAAACATGACCTACCTGACCCTGTCAAGGCTAGTTATTTTGTAACCCAAACCTGTCTAGGTTAAAAAGTTGGGCCAGGCTCAGGGGAAGGTTGAGCCGACAGGGTTTTGTTAACATCCCTAACCTTAAGTGGGATTTTTACCTTCCATGGAAGTGAAGTATTTTAACGAGCATGTCTAAGTGCAAGAGTCATGCGAACCATACTTTCCCCGTTCTTTTCCTTTTTTGCATTGAAAAATCTGAGTTTGCATAAAGATGATCTCGAAACCATAGTTCACGCAAAACCTCCTAATAGAAATGTCATTAGTTTTTTGATAAAGTGGCATGAGGTGAGAAGCAATAAGATACCACATAAAGGGTAGTTAGGTCATTTCATTTGAAGAGAAAACATATGGACGGAGAGTTGTTAGTAGTAGGGCCATAAGTTTTGCCTTGGTGGCTCTAACTCGCCTTGGCCTGCCTTGAGTCCAAATAGGGCTTGGGCACAATATTTTTGGCCATGACTCATTGCTAAAGGGTTGGCCTAGGATTAGTGTCTGCCCACCTGACCCATGAAATCATCTTTCAAAGAGACTAAAAAGGAAACGTTACTAAAATGTTATTTTGTTTAAGGGTTGATTCTATCTATATTAGTATTTTCTTCTAGGTTAAAGAATTAATTTTGCATATTACTTAACAAGTCCGGGGCAAAGGCCAAGGTCAATCATGGACAATGATCTAAAAAGGGGAAGGGCCAACCTATCATGATTGTATTCTATTAAGGACAATTAAGGGGACAATGGGTTTGCTTGGCCCATCAAGATTTAAGGTTAGGGACAAGGATTTTAGGCCTTGAGTCAAGGCCAAGGCGAGTATGGGCGTAGCTAATTAAGTGCATTCAGTGTTGTGTTTAGATTTTGAAAAATTGGACCGAACTCATCCCTGTTGTACCCTAGTCACTGACGTTTCTTACCCTTACAGCTCATTGAATATATTTTTCTCTATTTTTCGTAGGTCAAGATTTTTGAGAGAGGTCCATAAAAAGAGGCAGAGTTGATATGATCATGGAGGAAAATAGCAATCAAGTATTTGCGATCTCTATGGATTGTGGATGTGTAGGAATTGAAGCATGGGGAGGCAAGCAAGGGATCACAACTGTACTTCAGTTGGGATGTGCAACGATAGAATTCCATAGTGATTCCTTGATATAGTGCACAAAATTCTAAGATTCATCTTTGGCAATGGTGTTTCTAAAAGGTTCTTTGTGATAGCAACGAAACTCTAGCTTCCTTATGCTTACTTATGGTTATCGAAAAGCAGCTGTAATAAATATGGTGATGCTCTCTCATTGGCAATATTTCCCTTTCTCTTTTTAGTTTTTATATTTTAATTTTTCGTCGGAAAAAAAATGAGGTTACCCTTTAAATTGGAATTTGAAGCCTCTCCGCCCTTAATAGGTGGTGCGTCCTATGCATCCGCCCTTAATTGGAAGTTGGAACACGGCTGGTTTATCACATAATATGAACCAACGTTGAATCATATAAAACTCTTCTTAAACGAAAAAAAGGGTTCCTGCTGCTAAGAGGTTCTCATGTCATGAATGCCAAGGACATGCGCTTTCTGGCAATCAGGAATCAACAATTCATCGACGGAGAAAAATCAGTCACCGGCAGTGAGGTTTTGTAGGGGTCAAAGGTCACTGGCGCACACTCAGATTCTTACGACCTAACTTGACCTGTAAATAGTACAAAAAATGGCCGGCAAAAGGGGGTTTTGCTGGCCGGCGAAACCTGCGAAACCCTGATATGTACAACTTAGGGCTATGTTTCACTGTTTTTGCATATTTCGCATCAGCTCTCTCTCTCTTCTATATTTCTATCTACAAATCCGAACAAAAGAAACGCGAATGAAGGTGCAGGATCATAATGGAACGGAGCCGCCGGGTGCTGCCAGGATTTGAAACTAGGCTTCTCTGAGTCTGGCATGGAGAACCTTGGTGCGACGATGATTCCTCCCTTTACTTGACTTCAGCCGAGCGATCTGAAAGCTTAGGATTAGGTGAAGCTGTTGTAACGTTGTTGAGGAATCTACAAATATACTTTAAACTTGTTCTCACAATACTGTCAAATGAGATGAAACGTACCAGAGGTACTTTCTTTAAGGTATTTAGACACCCCGATTTGTGCAACATGGGTTCTACAGTGTCAGTCAGCCCAACCTTTAAGGTTGCACCCCAGAACCAGAAAGGTTACTTTAGGTGTATTAGGTAATGTTCACGGCTAGACAGAACAACAACAGGGAGGGAGAGAAAGAAAGAGGAGGAGAAATTCAGTACTTAGAATGAACTCGGAAATGGCTTTATATAGAGTTCCAAAGGTTATGGGTGAAGGGTAAGGTCACCTCTCTTTGTTGAGGGTACCTTTCAACTAGCTCCCTTCAAGAAGGTACCTGTCCAGCTGACCTCCCTACTGGAGATGTTATCTACTGGAGAGTGCCTCTCTAATGGCATCTCCATGTAATCACCCAGCAGCAGACTTTCCAGAATATGGCTCATTTTTAAGTCCCAAAGTCATGTAGATATATTTCTATATAATCATGGCAGGGTCACTATAGGGTTCAAGCAAATTAATAATACATGTTTACTATTGATGCGTCCAAAATCTGCTCAGCCCTTGGATCTCCACGTAATGTCCTGCAAAACGAAAGCGTCAGATGTGGCCCGACCGCTGGGGTCGGGAGTCCACCTCCGAAGGCTAAGTCAGTTGATGAACTTAGTCACAAACGGCTCGCTAGAAGCACGAGCTAATGAATGAAGAAACGGGAAAGGTGATCTAGATAGCGGGAGCCGCCGATAGTTTAGGCCTATCAGTATGTATCTGAACCTGAGTCTCAGATAGTATTCTCCTTGATCGATTGATCCGTCCCTCACCTTGTATGGTAGTGAGGTTTATATAGAGTGTACCTTCGAATCTCCTTCGTTGGATGCACTCGAGCCTTCTTCGGGTAGTCGTTGGATCCTATCAATAAGATCCGTTGAGCGATAGACTTCTACTAGTTTGGGCTAGTAGAGGACTCCTGAGATAACCGTTAGGTTATGCGATAGTTATCCCTTTGATGATGATTATCCGCAGCCGTCGGTTGAGAGTCTGTCTTGTCATTAGGGTGATTACCCTAATCCATAAGTAAGATTAGGGCACGCTTGCAGCCGAATAATCTTTCTTCTTCAGCAAGCCATCTTCTGGATCCGGTTCGCTCTGGAGCGATTCGGTTTTCTCCCTCTCGACCGGGGTCGAGGGTCGGACCAGGTATGAACCCGGTCAGATCATAAACTCTCCATATCACGAGCCCCCGGCACCAAGCGTTCGGTCGATCCCGAGGGCTTGGTTTTTAACTGGGTTCATCGTCAGGCGATGATCTCTGCGTGCTTCATTAAATGTCATATCACATTTAATGCGGTGGTCACTTTTCCTCGAGCATTGTGAGTGTAAGGCCACATGTCTTCGTTGCAGTTGATCTGTCGTGGCTCACATCATCCAAACGACAGTTTCCGAACGCCTATTTCGGATTCGTGAGTTCAAACTTTCAAAACGTCTTTGAATCTTGATCGTCGATTTTGAATCAATCTCGATCGTTCAGATTCCCGAACACTCGTGCGGGAGTTTTTAAAAGCGGTTCGTTGTCTTCGTAGGTTTCATTCTTCCTGTCTGGAATTTGAACCTTTGTCGTCGCTTCGCGCCTTCCCGCTCTCAAGCTTCCGTCTCACCGAATCAGTAAGTTTACCGATCTTTTCTTTTGTAGTTTCTTGAACGAGTAATGGCGGACGATAGGGCTTCTTTAGTACCCCATGCTGGTGATAGCAAATGATGCTTTTGCCTCTCCTGCTCCCGAACAATCGGATAGTGATAACAAAACCCTAACCGTCCTCCGCGGCAGGAGTTCGCTGAAGTTTCTCAAAAAGGTTTTGAAAGAAAAACCGAAACTTCCCCTGTCCTTGTCGAGTCTGGATCTTCCAAGATCGTTGATTCTTCTAGGCAACCTCAAACCTCCGGGTCCAATGGTGGGCCTGGCTTTGTTCCTTCCATTTATAATGGAGAAAACCTTCTTTCAGCTGTCCAAGATTTTGACCTTCCTTCCTCCTATCAGGTTAGGGCTCCCCACCCTGATGAGAGGGTTGATTCATCCCTTTCGGGTGAATTTTCTCTCGTACATAGATGCACCGGAAAGCGGGGTTCGCTTTCCCTTTTTTAATCCTTTATTCTCCGCAGTTTTGAATCACTGGAACATTTGTCCCGAAATGCTCCTCCCCAATAGCTGGCATCTCATCGTCGGCTTCTTGGGTTTGTGTTTTGAGCTTGGCATCACGCCATCTCTTTCTCTTTTTGTACATTTTCATGTTCTTTCTATCTCCCATCCTCCCGGATGGGTCTTTCTTTCCAAACGCAATAAGGCTGAACTTGATTGGAGGGGCAGCATCCTTATCAAAGGAACTTGCCCTTCTAACCACAAAAGATGGCGCGAACGATACTTTTTCTATCGAGCGCCTCCATCAGATCTTAACTTCCCGACCGCCTGGAGGAGGTTTACTTCTTCGTCCGAAAGTAACCGGGGCCTTCCCTTATCCAAAGAAGACGAGGCGGCCATCAGGAAGATCAAATCCATTCCGTGGTATCAAGAGATACATGGATATGAAATGGAGTATAACTCCATCCTTCAAGATCTTGGGGCTTGGCTCATTGTGAGCTTCTAACCATCATCATTTGATTTGACTCAAGTGATATGTCTTGAATTCTCGATTCTTGTCCTTCTTCTTTGCAAGTGCCTCCCGGAACGAACCCCCGAAAGCCTGCGGGTGAAGGCCGCTAGGGCCGTTGTGACAGCCGAGCAACGATCGCCCGGGGTCTTGACTGCAGATCAAGAGGCCTCTCTTCCCTCTCCCGACCCCTCTTACAGGGGTATCAGGAATATCAGGCCTGTAGCTGATGCTTCGGGTAAAGGGAAGAAACCAATGGTGGAGAGGGCTACCGTCTCCTCCTCTGTCCGAACCAAGAGGAGGCATGACACAATTGATGCTCCCTCCAACAAAAAATCCAAAGCTTCGACGGATGGTGAAGAAGTCTTCATCCCCCAGTGGACCCTGAAGATGACCGACAGGGTCACTCGGGATCCCGAGAAAGCTGCAGAATGGAGCTCCCCGGTCTTGCTCCTTCGATCGCCGGGAGTTTGAAGCCCCGGATGACACCTCCCTTGTTAGTCAATCTACAAGGTAACGGTCTTCTTGCTTACTTATGTTTTCATAATTTCTTATGACTTCTTCTGATATCTTCCGTCTTCCCAGGAATGCTGTGTTGAGCTTTTATCAACACATGGAAGCATTGAGCCGTGTCGGTCGCACCAGCTCCTTGTTGCAAACTTGTGAAGATAAATTGGCCAAGGCCAATTCTGAAATAGACCAGCTGACTGCAGCTACGGTGGAGCTGCAGAAAAAGCATGAGGAAGAAGTGATCTCCCTCAAGGAAACTCTTGAAGCTTCAAGAATTCGTGTCTCTGCTGCCGAGCGCGAGGCCAGGAAGCAAAAGGCAGCTGCCACGTTGTTTGGTGACAGCCTTGAAATCAAGAGTAGGGATCTCGAAGAACATCTGAAGTTGGCAATCCCTAGCAAGCCTAAGCATATAAAGCCAGACCTTCGGAAGGAGTGCATTCGGAAATACCTGAACAGCGTACCTTTCTCCGAATTGCTAGGTTTCTACAACATTCAAAGCTTACCGCATGGGGGCGGAACGACGTTTGGGAGCAGATCCTGGGAACGATCCCTGACTTCGATATTGCTCCTTTTCGTGAGGTATGCCACCCAGAGGTCTTCGGGAAAGTTGGTATGGATCTCCCAGACTGGGCTCAGGGAGTAGATGATCCTTTTCCAGCTGACCCTCAATATGAGGCATATCTAGATGACGAGCCGGCACTTCCAGAGGAGAAATCACAAGCCGAGTCTCAAGTTGTTGCTGTAGAGGATTCAGCCGATGCCACTCTTGAGGAAGGCTCTTCTCAGGATCCTGAGAAAAGTCATCCCGACCAGGGTCCCTCGGGCAACAATGAAGAAAAGGCTTAGGGAGTTGTTCTTTTGTATAGATATACTCTCAATATAATGAATAGACATTTCTTTATTCATGCTGGCCTCAAAATTTCCCCGTCTCCTGCCGAAGTATTGCCTTGAATATCAAAGTATTAATGATAAAACTTATCACTTAACTCTTCATTCCTCGCCGAATAATGATCTTGTAGAAATATTGTGAAGATGCGTTAATCTTCCCCACTACTTCATTTATTGCAAAGTCCGCACGTTTCCCTTCTGCGAAGTTCAAACGTTTTCCTGCTTTGTACCATTCATCTGTTTCCAATGAATCGGAAATACATCCATTATTTTAATGGCAAGTGCGACGATTGGAGGTTTCTCTGCATCAGGTGCTCGCTTCCACATGTTTCCATGTGGCATCCCTTCGACCGTCGATCTTGCTTTTTGCGGATTTCGAAGCGTCGTTTCGATCTGGGTCGTCGATTGTCCTTAGCCTTCAACCGTCGTCTTATACCTGAGGCTATTTAAAGCCTTCGTGGGTACTCTCCATCTATCCTGACTTCTGCAAGATAGATTTGCTAAAGTGCCAAAGCAACCTTTTGTCCTTCGGCCTGCCTCCGTATTCCTCATACTCCAACGACAGCTCTATCCATTTTTGAACAAGTGAGTTTTTTGATTTCTCATCTCTTTTCCCTCTTCCCCCCGAAGTAAACTGCACAGTAGTTATACTTGGGGTTTAGTTTGTGGTCCGTCGAAGCTTTAGGAAACTAGGGTTTCCCCATTGTTCTTGTCGTTTATTTCTCAGATCGATACGGCTTTTTTTTTTTTTTTTTTTTTTTTTTTTTTGTATAGTGGCTCCCAAGATCAACCCAGACTTTATCAGAGCAAAATCTCGTAAGAATAGCGTTCCATCGGTGGTGGTTGGGGCCAGTGCGGTGGTTTCAACTAGTGAATCCTCCAAGCATAAGGCGACTGCTGGCGGTGAATCTTCAAGTCAGATTCCTGCAGCTTTTGTTGATGCCGTCCCTGCGCCTCCTTTGCCCGAAGTGACCGCTCGTCTTTCCCGGGAAGATCTTGATCACTCCGTTGCCGATGGTGCTGCCGGCAATCCCGCTGGTGAGCTCTGTTGGTGAGCTTTGTCGGTGCACCCCCGAAGGAGACTCTTCGGGTATCCGAGGCAACTATGTTGCCGTCTCGATGAAGGTGTGGTCCCAGCAGGTGCTGCTCCTATTTCTAACTCCGGTGCTTGTTTGGCATCCTCCTCCTCTCCTTTCGAGTTGGAGGATTTTGCCACCGAGGAAGCGCCGTCGGGTGATAAGTGATGAAGCTCAGCCTTTGCTTGGTGTAGTTCATCCTTCTCATCCTTCGCCTGAATTTGTGTCAAACGAGTTTGACAGAGCGTTGGAATGGCGTACTGCTGCTCGAATGACTTCGGAGAGCGCAGTTCTTTCCAAACTTCCAGATGAAGTCTTTACGAAGTCACCGGTGATGTAAGTCTTTCTTCATTATCCTCGATTTTGAAAAATTACTTTTCTGCTCCTCGCTAACTCGAAAGTTGTTTGCAGGAGTCTTCTTGGTAACTTCCACAACCAAGTGGAAGCAAGTTACTAGACTCGGTGAGGTTGAGCAATGAAGTTTCTAGGCTTCGGGAAATCTCTGAAGCTAAAGATGTTGAGAATGCTCGCCTTCGGAATCTAGCTTGGGAGGTGGCAGGAGAAAAGAATTCGATGATTGGTCGTCTTCGGTCGGATTTGGATGATGCCAGGGAGAAGATCCGGCGACTGGAGCGGACAGTTGGAAAGTCAGGAGCTAAAGGATCTGAAACGTTACCCGAAAGGCAAGCTGTCGTTCCTTTGCCCGAATCCCTTCCAATCGATGTTCGCAGAGCCTGCGTCTTCAAGTATTTACACAGTAAGCCTTTTGTTGATATGCTGAATGCTTATAACTTGCAGGCGTACCGGGATGGTGAGAACAAAGTATGGGAATCAATATTAAGGAAAGATCCTCATTTTGATACGACTCCCTACAAGGTCTTGTTTGCCATCCTGAAGTATTTACCGACCGGGTATTCCTCCTCCCGATTGGACCAAGGATAAGATTGATCCTCCACCTTCCGATCCAGATATTATGCAATATCTGGAAGATTCTCCTGTTTATTCTCCGCTGGAAGAAGTCAATTATGACGAGCTTGTGCCGAATGCGAGTTTGGTCGAGGACCATTCTTCTCCTGGACAAGCTGGGCAAAGAGTATGAAATTGCGGAGGATTTTCTGAATATCGAAATATTTTTGTAATCCTCATTTCTTCTCTTCTTTTCCTTGACTCCTCACCAATGGTTGACTCATATGTTTGTTCTAGCAAAGTCGCGTCGATCTTGTATAACTTGTTAACAGTCACCTGTAATGACTTTCTTCTTTGATCAAAGATTGTATTCAGCTCTTGTAATTGTTTTGATACTGGCCTCTTTGGATCTTCTGAAGAAATAAGAAATTACTTTATCTTTGAACTTTGCTAGCCACTTGAATCGCCGTTGCATTAGGTCTTAGTTGTCTGAAACAATGCCTATACTTAAGGATTTCCGGAGAAA
Organism: Hakea prostrata; assembly: GCF_041222555.1. NCBI lineage: Eukaryota > Viridiplantae > Streptophyta > Magnoliopsida > Proteales > Proteaceae > Hakea > Hakea prostrata. The sequence continues at coordinate 39,355,364 of NC_142600.1, forward strand.
TACAATAAGTCTGAGAAGGAACTCACTCGGGTTTTAAACCGATGCCTTATACTTAAGGATTTCCGGAGAAATACAATAAGTTTGAGAAGGAACTCACTCGGGTTTTAAACCGATGCCTTATACTTAAGGATTTCCGGAGAAATACAATAAGTCTGAGAAGGAACTCACTCGGGTTTTAAACCGATGCCTTATACTTAAGGATAATTCAAAAATTCAATAAGTCTCGAAGGAACTCACTCGGGTATCAAACCGACGCCTTGCAAAAGGAACTCACTCGGATTTTCATCCGATGCCCCGACTTAAGAAAGTTTGAAAGATTTTCCATAAGCGTTGTAGTGTTGAAGGACCCACACGAATTTTCATCCGATGCCTTATAGTTGGATCTTGTTCTTGAATGTGGTGTATGATGCCCCCCAATCAAAAGATAGTTTGTTGAAAACCAAAAATTGCATTGATTGAGTTGAAAATGATTACATCACGAACAAAATCGAAATCATCCTCAAGGATAAAACTTTTTGAGATGCCTAGCATTCCACGAACGATCCAACTCTTTCTGAGAATCAATGTTCTTCAGCCTGTAAGCTCCTGAACCGACCGGTTTCACAACCATATAAGGTCCTTCCCAGGAAGGGTCTAACTTTCTTTGGTGACGCGGGTCGGAAGCTAAGGTGTTTCTCAACACCAAATCTCCGGCTAAGTACCGACGATTCTTCACTCGAGTATTATAATGAGACGCTATCCTTCTTTGATAATGTTGAGTTCGTGCTATTGCCTTTGCCCGAACTTCGTCCAACAAATCAAGACTATCAAGCAGTCCTTGTTCATTTGCTTTTTCCTCGAACTCACGATCCCGTAACGTCCCCGCCATTATCTCCACAGGTGCCAATGCTTCAGATCCATATGCCAACCTGAATGGAGTTTCTCCTGTAGGTGTTCGAATCGTAGTTCTATAAGCCCACAGTACATTTGTAGTTCTTCGACCCAAGAAGCTTTGTCAGCTTCGAGTCTTCTCTTTATTCCTTCCAGTAGTGTTCGGTTAGTAACCTCTACCTGGCCATTGCTTTGGGGGTATGCTGTGAGATCCCACCTATTCCTAACCTTGCTGTTGTACTAAATGCATACATACCATATGCATTGTTCGATTTATTCTCTACTGTACGAATTGCCTAGTTTCGTTTGGTAGAAGTTTACCCCAAAGTTGATCTATTATCTCCACGATTTCTTCTTGTGCCTTACATTCCCTTTGATAGGAGGATGATCTTAAATCATTCCCATGACTGATCCTTCTATCCCTGTTGTTCTAGAGTGGATCTCCATACACTCTATAACCTTGTAAATTCTCCACATGATGATTTTGAAGAGAAATCAAGTGTGATCTTCATGGTTTGTTATTCCTTCTAATTTTTTCAAGACATCAAGCTTTTCATCCCCTATTCTTCAATCAAAGAATTGTAATCTCTCTTGTGTTGTATTGATCTACTCTTGCTATGATTTATTCTTTGAGATTGAGATTATGAAGTAGATGTTGCATCCTTGCAACATATTGATCCTTGCAACCATCTCTTCTACAATCTCCTTTCATTCTTAAAGTTTTATGATCTTCATATTAATCTTCGCCATGATCCTTGTGAAATCTTCATGAAGCCATGATCATACTTTCCATTTGATATTCAAAGCATGTCAGATTTACTCCTTGTTTCCTTACAAAAAAACTTATTGTTATTTGTTTTCCGTGGACTTTGGGAAAAGGAAGCCAAGATAATAGGAAAGTACCCCTGCCTTTTTGAAACCAAGCACTCTCCCAATTTCGAGGACGAAATTATTTTAAGGGGGGGAGAATGTGAAATCCAGCCCAAACCTAGCCAGGGCACCCTATCTGTTTTGGGTAAAGAAGGGTTAGTTTAAATGTTTGACCTTAAAGTTGGACCTTGATTTGATCTTAGCTTGTTTCTTGTAGACCCTTTTGGTTGACTATTTGGTGTCGGAACCCAAGCCCATGGACATTGTCGATGATGCCCCTCACTTGAGAGCATTGTCAGCGTTAGTTTTGAATCTGCGCACCGAAGAGGGGTGAATTAGTTGAAATACCTAATGAACTCCTGTGCCCAATCTGAATATATTTCCCGAAACTAGACTTCTTGATGGACTTGTAGGAGAAAATCTCACTCAATTTGATCCCATATAACCTTCCAAATCCCTGTTCGAAGTTGCTGAACTATGTCTGTCAAATCCTGCTTGCGCATCGAAGAAGATGAGCCTAGTTGGTGAACCTAATGAACTCCAATTCTTGATCCGAAGGTATTTCTAGAAACTAGACTTCTTGATTGACTCGTAGAAGAAAACCTCACTCAATTTGACCTTGTATAGCCCTCCGAATCCCTGTTTGAACCTTGCTGTCCTGATTGGTCGACTCATTGGTCGACTGGACCAGTAGACCAATCCAATCGACCAATGGTGTCTGAATTTACCAATTTGGTCCTGTCTCCTCTATTTAAGCCTAATCTCGGGATTACTTCGCCTCCTATGCCTCCTAAGCCTCTGGAATGATTTAGAACCCTAATCTAATCAATTCCCTTGCATTCCTTGGTGATCTCTCACAAGACTTGAAGTAATCTTCTTCCTCTCGCATCAAAGGTATGTCTACTCTCTTTTCTTTCTTCTCCATCTCTGATTTTCTTCCTTTAATCTGTTCTTGGCTGAGATCAGGAAGAAGATGATGCACTCTTGCAACCATCCACTCCATGATCTCATCTTGTTCCTTGAGATCTATGATCATCATCATGATCTCAACCCCAGCCAGTGGAATCTTTGAAAACCCTAACCCTAATCCTTTGAAACCCTAACCTAGGTGATTATCTGAGAACCTTTTTGGTAACCTCCCATGTGAGGGAAACCTCATGGGTAATGTGGAGGTTGATCTAAATTCAATATTCTTTAATTCTTCTTGTTGTAATTGGCCAATCATCAATTCCCTCCCTCCTGTGATCTTAACCTTTTTATGGGAACCATAAGGGTGAAACCCTAATTTCTTGGGTTAGATCAAGAACCCATCTTTTGACCATGATTATCTTCCCATAATGTTTCTATTAACCTAAACAAGATTTTCTTATTATGTTCTTGATTGCAACCATTCCCTTTCTTCCTGTGATCATAACCTTTTCATGAGAGCCATAAAGGTTGAAACCCTAATTTCTTGGGTTAAATCAAGAACCCATATTTTTACCATGACATGATGATTTTATCTTCCTATATGATTCTAATACATCCTAGGAAGTTCCCCTTCGAATTTCGGATCAATCCGACTTCAAACGAAGAAGTTATGGCCAAAACAGTTTTCACTATTCCGTACTGACTCGATTGGTCGACTCATTGGTCGACTGGGTCAGTAGACCAAGGCAATCGACCAATGAAGTCAGTAGCTTCAATTTCCGCTCGATTTGATTCGTTTGCTCTCTGATCTTTTAGGTATCTTTCCTAATGTTGTATCAATGCTTGTTAGGGGTTTATTTGCCATGTTTGGTGTCTCTCTCTTTGATCTTTGGATTATCTTCAGCGATAATCAGGTAAGGACAGTTGATTCCTTAGCTACATAGATTGCTTGTTCTCTGGTTTCTACTTTATGAAACTATGAGATTACCTACTGTTATTGTATTTTAATTCTGATCTCCTACTGTGGGAACAGTAGCACTTATTTATATCATCTTTTCATTGTTTATGTTATATGAATTACTTATTACTGCTTAATCTGATGTTGCTTTTACATTCTCTTTTATATGATGAACTGTTGGTTGTGTATGTCATGACTGATCTGAGAATGTGTTTGCTTAAGTTTGGTTTGGGAATGGGGAGTATCCTATTGATGCTTCTGTCCTTAGACATCGGAGGGAATAGTATGGGCTGTTTTCCGAAGATGCCCATCGACGCTTTCCCTAATCAATGGTTGTCATACCTAGGGATGTCTAGCAGTTTTTGGCTAGGATATACCCCTGTTATATCAGACCCGATTCGGAAGGGTATTGAGACCGAACGACCCGTGGTAGCAATGGGGATTCGTGGGCGCTCAAGACCGGTGAAAAGATCCGTGAGAGGACATGGATCACATTGTGGATACTCGAAAGAGGCCATTTATTGGAGGGTTGCATATGGCTAGACTTGGGCTCATGGGCGCTCGAGACCGGTGAGTTATATCCGTGAGAGGACATGAGAGCTTCCCGTTTACCATATGTGGATAACCAATAGGGTTGATGAGTCCGTAGTCCGAGTTGGTCGGTGCCATAGGATACGCTGACTCTAGTGCGAAGGATACCGGAAAGGATCGTCAGGGACGAGGAATGGACGTATCTGGAACTGAGTTGATATAACTGACTAGATGACTTGCATTGGGCTAGGCTTTTCCCTGACATGCGCCGGTACTTATGCCAAACGGTTGTGAGAGAGTGTGTTGACTTAACCCCTTACCATGGAAATTGTCCGAGAAGGATGCAGGACCCATTACCAATCGGTCGCCCGAGATATCTTAAATGGTTGGAGGGAATCCAAGATATCTTAAATGGTTGAGGATGTGAGCGGACCTACCCAAAGAAGTACGGTGCTATGACTTAAAGCATGTCTACCATAGAGACCAGCATACATAGAGTTAGATGCATACATACATTACTTGTTTCATATTGCATTGCATCTTGTTATGGTTTGCTTCCATGTTATTTATGTTGTTATGGATTAACTTGCCTTCTTCGAGTTTCTTTGAAACTCATTCCTTTTTTTGTACAATCTGTTGTTAGACTTCTCTACAGGTTCGGATTTCTTTGACGGTACGTATGAGGAAGCACAAGGTGAAGAAGATGAAGACTGAAGGACAAGAAGAGCTGACTGAAGATGTGGATTAGATTTCTTTTGTTTCTTCTAGACTTATCTTTTACTCTACTTGTATTAGCTTAGAGCTTTACTTAGATTTCGATCTACCTTCCGCATGTATTTGTAGGGTATAATTCCGCTATACTCTACAGTTGTCTTTTGATTTTGGTATCTTGTTATTCCGCACTCTGATATTCTATAGTGATCCTTCTAAGATCCTTTCTTGACTTTTATTATAAATTACTTGAACATTATGATTTGTTCTTGCTTTTGATTATGTTATTGTGCGAAATGGATATGATCGTTCCTAAACTTGATCTTTTGGGCTGTGGATCGCACTCTCGGGTATGCCAGATAGGGTACCGGCTGGGAGGATGTGACATATGCCACTGAGGACATACGATGCTCGATCATATATGTTCCACAGAATTGCTCAAATTGTGGACAGTCGAACTGAGTACCATGGTCAGTGACAATTATCTTTGGAATCCCAAAGCGATATATGATTGATTCAAGCACAAATTTCTCCACTTTTTTCTCAGTAATTGTCGCCAGTGCATTGGCTTCTACCCATTTTGTGAAGTAATCAATTGCTACTATCAGATATTCCCGTCCGCCTGATGCCTTGGTGAATTTGCCCATGATATCAATTCCCCACATTGCAAAGGGAATAGGATTTAGAATTGAAGTCATAATTTCCGCCAGGCGCTTCGATCTTGTAGCATGAATTTGACAGTTACTACATCGACGAACGTAGTCCATAGCAGCTTCTTGGATCTTAGGCCAATATAACCCCAATCTTAGAATTTTGTGGGCCAGGGCTCTGCCACCCATGTGAGCGCCACAAATTCCTTCATGAACCTCAGCCAAAGCAGATTTTGCTCCTAAGGGGCCTATACATCTCATAAGGGGTCCAGCATAAGATCTTTTGTATAGTCTCCCATTCTGAATGACAAATCTAGCTGATCGAATCTTGATCAACCTTGCCTCTACTGGATCCTCGGGTAACTTGTCATCTCTTAGATATTCAATTATTGGATCCATCCAGCAACGTTCTGCTTCAATATAAGAAATTTTTTTCTCATGATAACTTGGAAAAGTTACCTCTTCAATGTAGACCAAAGGGTCTAGATTCTTTTCCTTGGCATTGGCTAGTCGGGATAGCTCATCTGCCACTGAATTTTCATTCCTCGAAATCTGAGATATCTTCAAATTCCGGAATTGGTTCTGAAATGCCTGCACTATCTCCCGATATTTTTGCAAGCGTGGTTCTTTAATGCCATACTCCCCCTGGACTTGGTTGACTATAAGCTGAGAGTCACTATAAATAGTAACATCTGCAATAGCTAATGCCTTTGACAACCGAAGTCCTGCTATCAGGGCTTCATACTCCGCTTCGTTATTACTTGCATCAAATGCAAATCTCAAAGCATACCGAATAATAAATACTGCTGGACTTTTTAATAGAATTCCCGCGCCTGCTCCATCTTTATTACTTGAACCATCGACATATACCTCCCAAGTGGTTGGTATAATGGGATCTTCAATGGTAGGTTCCACTGCGGGAAAGTAGTTTCTACTACAAAGTCGGCTAATGCCTGAGCCTTGATTGCGAGTCCTGGGCTTAAAGCTCACTTGGAACTCACTTAGCTCAACCGACCAGGATACCATCCTTCCAGACAAATCAGGTTTGTTAAGAACTTTAATAAGAGGAAAAGTTGTAAATACCTCAATTGGATGAGCCTGAAAATATGGCCTTAGCCTCCTGGCGACCATCATGAGAGCCAGAGCCTGATTCTCAATCTGCGAATATCTCGTCTCCGCATCCAGCAATACGTGGCTTACATAGTAAATCGGCCACTGTTTCTTATCTTTCTCCCGAACAAGTACTGCACTGACCGCAGAAAGGGATGTAGCTAGATATAGCTGTAATATTTCCCCCTTCTCTGGCACCGGACAGGATCGGTGGTTGTCCAAGTGCTTCTTTTAATTCCTCGAAAGCTTTCCCGGCACTCTTCAGTCCACTTTGCTTCCTTCTCGCCCTTCAGGTCTTTAAGTGCCTTGAAAAAAGGCAAACATTTTTCTCCGGACTTGGAGATAAATCGATTTAAGGCAGCAACTCTCCCTGTCAAACATTGTACATCCCGAACGGTTTTGGGAGCTTCCATATCAATCGAGCTTGTATTTTGGCAGGATTTGCCTCAATTCCCCTCGTGATACCATGAAACCCAAGAATTTGCCCGAGGAGACTCCAAAGGCACATTTTTCGGGGTTCAACTTCATTTGATGTTTCCTCGATCTTGAGAAAACCTCGATCAAATCTGCAATGTGATTTGCTTTTGTAAAGCTTTTCACCAAAGCATGTCGTCAACATATGCTTCAACATTCTTTCCTATCAGCTCTTTGAAAATCTTGTTGACGGCCCTCCGATATGTTGCTCCCGCATTCTTCGGGCCAAAAGGCATGACCTTGTAATAATAGCTTTCACGATCAGTCATGAAAGCCGTATACTTCTCATCCTCCTTATTCATAAGGATCTGATTATACTACGAGTAGGCATCCATGAAACTTAAAGTTTCATATCCTGCGATAGCATCTATCAAGAGGTCAATCCGAGGTAACGGGTAGCAATCTTTTGGGCAAGCTTTGTTTAGATCTGTGTAGTCCGTACACATCCTCCACTTCCCATTCGCCTTTTTCACCATCACCACGTTGGCCAACCAAGTTGGGCACTCGATTGGTTCTATGAAACCAGAATTTTTAAGTTTTTCAACTTCGTTCCGAACGGCTTCATACTTTTCAATAGAGAAATTTCTTCTTTTCTCGTATCCTTGGTTTCGCCTTAGGGTCTATCCGAGTTTGTGCTCTGCAATGGCCCGATCGATCCCCGGCATGTCCTCAGCAGACCATGCGAATACATCCTTATTCCGTTGAAGAAATAACTTCAACTCATCTTTAAACTCTTCCAGCTGTTCAGACCCGACATAAGTAATCTTTTTCGCATCCTCGGTACAGCTGGATTTGCTCCAGTTTCTCCACTGGTTCGGGCCTTTGCATCTCTGTCTCTTCCCGATCATCTCGAACTTCTATGGGGAGGGCAATAACCTTCTTCGGACCCTCCTTGTCTTTTAAATAGGCAACATAACACTGCCGAGAGATCTTCTGGTCAGAGGAGACTTGACCAATTCCCATATCAGTCGGGAATTTTATCTTCAGGTGCTTTGTCGAAACAATAGCACCTATCTTGGATAAAGATGGTCGCCTGAGAATCATATTATAGGCTGGTAGTTCCCGAACCACCAGAAAATTGATTCGGACAGTTGTTTCTTTGGGAAAACTTCCAATGGAAAGATCCAACTGAACCGATCCTTCCGCTACTGCAGATGACCCTGCAAAGCCATATAGGTGTGTAGATGATGGTTTCATCAAGTCTTGATCCACCTTCAATTTTTGATACACTTCGTAAGAAATTAGGTCAGCTGCAGACCCTGTATCAATCAAAACTCTATGCACTTCCCGCCGTGCAATCTCTACCTTGATGACTATAGCATCATCATGAGGTAAACAAACGTCTCTTTCGTCTTCTTCGCTAAAGGTGATAGAATCTTCTCCATTCAGCTTCTTCCGCTTCTGCGCTTCTCCGGCTCCAACAAATTTGGATTTGGTTTTTAAACTCCGGAATGATTCGGGCTCTGGACCCCCGAAGATGGTAAGGATCGGGACCAAGTAGCAGCTTCAATCACCTCCTTGCCTTTTTTGGACTTCGGGGCCTCCCTTGATCGTTCTGAACTAACCTAACGATTCCTTTTAGGGGCAGCCGCACGTGGCCCGCGTGGCTCCTCCCTTCTCCCGCTAACAAACCTGGACGGATGTCCCCGAGATATCAATCTCCGAATATCCCGCCTTCGGATGACGACAGTCATTAGTGTAATGACCATAGTCCTTGTGGAATCGACAATACTTTTCCCGATCCTGCTGCTCTCCGGGTTTCAAAAGAATTTTAGGCGGCCACTTCAAAATATTTTTTCTTTTGAGGATATTCAAAATATCGGCCCGAGGAGCATTCAATGGAGTGTACTCACTTCTACCGGGGGATCTTTGGCGCCAAGGTTGGGATCTTCCAACCCGATCACGAACATTCTTCTTTGGCTTTCGCTTCGCTCGGGAGCCTTTTGTTCCTTATTGGAGACTTTATTATCTCCTTGGCGCGCATCTAGAATCTCCATGACTTTGGCCCCGCTTTCGGCATCTCCGTACCAACTCGGCATAAGTCGTGGGTATATCCCGTAGTAATAACTCCAGGAGTTTCCGATTTGTGAGTCCCTGTGAATAGAGCGGTTACGGCTACCTGTTCATCCAAGTTTTCTATCTCCATCGTCACTTTGTTGAATCTTTTCGAAACTCTCGATCGATTCGTTCTTTCCTTGTTTGACGATAAACAAGGTTTCTTCCGTTTTCTTGACCTGTATCCCACTCTGGAATCGCCCTATGAATTGGCGCGCCAATTCGTCAAAGTTTACGATCCTTCCCGAGGGGAGGTTAGAAAACCACTTTTGTGCCGCTCCGGTTAGAGATGAACCGAAAACCCCGCATAAAATTTCATCGAATTACCCGAAAGCGCCATGGTCTCGTTGGTAATAGCCGATGTGAGCTGTTGGATCTCCGGAGCCATCGAATGTTGAGAAGGTAGGCAAACGAAAGTTATGGGGAAACCGATATCCCGCAATTGGCTCAGCAAAAGGAGTCTTCCGAATGACTGAGTAAATATCCTCGATTATTCTTCCCTTAGCCAATTGCCCTAACTTCTCATTGATGTTGGCCAATTCCTGACCAATCTGGGTCGGGTGATCTTCAGCAATACGATCACGACCTCGATTAACACGATCATCACATGCTACTCGATCATCACGAACAGCCCGTCCTTCACGAACGTTTCTCTCGTCACGAATCGCTCGATCATCACGAACGGTTCTTCGACGGTGGGTGAGTGAGTTCTTACCCCAGTATCCAACCTTGTATTTGAATCGGTTGTACTCTCTTGCGGTCTGTCGAACCGATCGCCTCGCCTTGGTTGATCATCAATCCTCCGAAGTCCTCGGTCTCCTTCATGGAAATTCTGATCAACATTCCGGTCTTCAGCCATTCTTTGGTCACGTGGCAATGCACGTCTCCCTGAATCGTGTTGATCAGGTTCTTGTGGTAAAACCACTCGTCTGGTGAGCAAACGTAGTGCTTGGCTCACCTCCAAGAGTTGAATCTTTACCTGATCCAATTGATCTTGGATTGTATCAGGAGGAAGATTACGTCCTCCCTGGCCTTTATCTACCTCGATAGGATTTTGGCTTTCCTAAGGAATATCTGGATTATTTACCCCAGGAATCTGAACACCGGAATTGCGTTGTGCAGCGGCTGTTGCGGCTGCTAATCTAGTCACCATGGCCTTTTCAAGTCTTTCCCACAGACGGCGCCAATTGATGCGTCCAAAATCTGCTCAGCCCTTGGATCTCCACGTAATGTCCTGCAAAACGAAAGCGTCAGATGTGGCCCGACCCGGCTGGGGTCGGGAGTCCACCTCCGAAGGCTAAGTCGGTTGATGAACTTAATCACAAACGGCTCTGCTAGAAGCACAGAGCTAATGAATGAAGAAACGGGAAAGGTGATCTAGATAGCGGAGACGCCGATAGTTTAGGCCTATCAGTATGTATCTGAACCTGAGTCTCAGATAGTATTCTCCTTGATCGATTGATCCGTCCCTCACCTTGTATGGTAGTGAGGTTTATATAGAGTGTACCTTCGAATCTCCTTCGTTGGATGCACTCGAGCCTTCTTCGGGTAGTCGTTGGATCCTATCAATAAGATCCGTTGAGCGATAGACTTCTACTAGTTTGGGCTAGTAGAGGACTCCTGAGATAATCGTTAGGTTATGCGATAGTTATCCCTTTGATGATGATTATCCGCAGCCGTCAGTTCGAGTCTGCTGTCATCAGGGTGATTACCCTAATCCATAAGTAAGATTAGGGCACGCTTGCAGCCGAATAATCTTTCTTCTTCAGCAAGCCATCTTCTAGATCCGGTTCACTCTGGAGCGATTCGGTTTTCTCCCTCTCGACCGGGGTCGAGGGTCGGACCAGGTATGAACCCGGTCAGATCATAAACTCTCCATATCAACTATATATAAACCATATAATCAGATCCTCTCAACCCGATGTGAGACTAAATAAAACCACGGATAAAAGACACAATTAAATCAAATATTTATATAAAGTTTTAAACATATTTACAACAGAAGCCGGTGACAATACTAGGTTTGAAGGCGAATTAACTGAATAGATGCCTGGGGCTCGCCACTGCTGCAATCTGGTTGGAGCTTGCTTCTTATTAGCTCCCCCCGAATTCCTCCCTTGTGATCCAACCATTAATCAACTTTCAACAAGATCTGATTTGCAAGCAGCAGCAAGCCGGAAGCAACAACTACTCAGCTAGGGATGAAGAAATTGAAGAGATCAAGAAAAAATTGTGAAAATATAAGAAGCAAGAAGTTTGACTGCAAAATTGACTAAGTGATGAGATCGAGAGAGAGAGAGAGAGAGAGAGAGAGAGAGAGAGAGAGAGAGAGAAAGGTTTGTTTGGCAAGATTGCCGACTGAAGCGAACCAGTAGTTTTAACTGTTTACTATGCTATTCCCTCTTGTTTCAGTGTCAGCCTCCGTCTCTTCTTCAACTTCTAGTCTCACACCTCCCTCGTCGTAAACGGAAGATTTTCGCCGGACATTTCGCTGGTTCGACAATTTTTCGCCTAACATTTCGCTGGTTCGACAATTTTCTGCAATATTTGGTTAATTTCGTTTTGGACGAGTCTTTCAGTTTGGTTAATAGTGAACAGAAAGCTTACCAAAAAAAAAAAAATAGTGAACAGAAGAAATATCACCATATTTCAATTATATTTTGCCTGAAAGCCATAAAGATACGGTCTTTCTTCACAATCTAAATTGTTCCTTGTGTTGGTTAAAACTTCATATATCTTAATTCAATTAATTAAAGAGGGAAATATTCTTACATGTATTCATTTTCCCAAAAGAAGTAATTTGGATCCACGTCATCGTTCTTCTACAATCTGGTCATCGGTTTGATTCCGCAATTTCTAAGAAATGAAATAAATTCCACAATCCAAATGCCGTGTGGAAAGATGGTATGGAGATCTAAAGCATACGGATTAAAAAATCCACAAAGAACTTTCCATCTTACGTATTCTTGGAGATAGGGAGAATTGGGGAGTCGCCTTTCTTTTGGAAAATCTAACGCACGAATAATGTGATCATCCAAGTGATATTGTAGTTATAAATATATAACCTTATATTTTGTAACCGCCATAAAAGTGTTTTTCCAATTTTTGCCCTTGGGCATACAATAATATTAATAATTAATAAACCCTAACATTTCCCACTTGCACAAGGGCAAGTATTAATCTCTCAATGTGTCCCAGACACACATTTATATCCCAGATATACACATTCGATCTCTCTATCACAGTGTGTCCCAAACACACATGTATATCCTAGATATACATATTTTGATGTCTCTACTATGCATCCCAGATACATAGACCACTTGTGTTCCAGACACTAACATCCAGAAGTCATACTGACAAATGGGTTGTGCGACTAGTGATATACCTACATGCATGAGCCCCAAAATAGAAACCTTCTCAGAAAGCCAAAATGGCACATCACTCAAAGAAACACATTAAATAAGCATTAGTATACCACAGTGTCCTAGGTTTATTCAAACTCACCAAACTAAAGGTATCTCGATCCCTTTGAAAGATCACCTTCTTGTCCTTAAAATATTCACTACTGTAACACATACAGTTGACGCCAGCAAACACTTTTAAGATACAGTTGAATCAAACATTTCCTTTTGCCCCAAACCATCACTATATTTAGGATTGACTCCTTTCCCAGTAATACCCCTTTAAATCGAATCAATCATGACCTTAGGTAACACCCCAAAGTAGCCACATCAACCTTTCGTTTCATGATGTCATTGAAAGTCACTAAGAATACTAGTGGACCATAAGGTCCAGAACTCACACAATGAAAGGAGCAAGGTTCATCCTCTCATTTCCAATGATCGCTAAGCACACATAGTATGATATATGTCACATCCACCTAACCGGTACCCTATCTGGCATACCTGAGTGTGTGATCCACAGCCCCGAAGATCAAGTATCGAGGAAATCATCCTCCACATAGGCAATAACATAATCATGAACAGATATAATCAATATGTAATATTATAAATAAGGGATCCAAATAAGGAAAAGAATGACAAGTATAATCGAGTGCGGAAAAATGATACCAGATGCAAACATCAAAATGAGTAGAGTGAGGCGGAATCTCACTCCACAATTACAGCAGAATGTAGCACGTAAGTCTAAAAAGAATTACAACTGTTCTTAAAGAAAGTAAAGAAATGGAAATCAACTAAACTAAGAGTCTTCTACTCTATAGATAACGTCTTCGTAATAATGGACTTCATCAATCCAACTCAGATGTTCCCACTCCACATTAGGTCTAATCGTAGTACACAACGTGATCAATCGTGGGATCATCAATGTGATCTTCATTGTTGCCAACACCTTACGTGTAGTACGCTTCTTCAACTGGTGCTTCTTCATAGTGCCCTTCATAGTAATTAGTACCTGTAGAGTAATCTAACAAAAAAGGTTGCACAAAAAGGAGTGAGTTCGAATGAACTCAGTAAGGCAAGTTAAATCATAACAACATAAATAACATGATTTCAAAACATAACATGATGCAATGCGATATGAAACAGACAATGAATGTATGAATCTAACTCTATGTATGTTGGTCTCTATAGGCAGACATGCTTTAAGTCATAACACCGTAATTCTTTAGGAGGGTTTCATCACACAACGCTTGTTGGTAGTGGGTCCTTCATCCCTCGGGACAATCCATGGCTGGGGGTATAGGTCACCGCTCTCTCACATCACCATTGGTCTAAGTACCGGCGCATGTCAAGGTAAAACCTAGCCCAATGCATGACATCTACTTAGTCATATCAAATCAGATCCAAATACGTCAATTTCTCGCCCCTGGCGATCCTTTCCGGTATCCTTCAAACTAGAGTCAGCATAGTCCCTGACTACGGATTCATCAACCCTATTGGTCATCCATAAATAACAGACGGGAAGCTCTCATGTCCCCTCACGGGTTGGTTACCGGTCTTGAGCGCCCATGAGCCCAAGTCTACTATTTGCAACCCTACCAATAAATGGCCTCTCACGAGTATCCACAATGTGATTCATGTCCTCTCACGGATTGGTTATCGATCTTGAGCGCCCATGAATCCCCATTGCTACCACGGGTCGTTCGGTCTCAATACCCTTCCGAATCAGGTCTGATATAACGGGGACATCCTAGCCAAACACTGCTAGACAGCCCTAGGTATGACAACCAATAATCTGGGAAAGCGTCAAAGGGCATCATTGGAAACATCCCATACTATTTCCACTGATTTCAAAGGACAGAAATGTCAAAAAGACACTTCCCAATCCCAAATCAGACCTAATCAATCACAATCTCAGATCAGTCACATCATACATAACCGACATCTCATCATATAAAGGAATATGTAGAAACATGATCAATTCATTAAACAACATACATGAATAAGCATGCATATAACTTGAATAATGAAAAAGAAAACATAAGTAAGGTGCTACTGTACTTACAGCAGCACATCATAATTAGAAAGTACAATATCAATAGCGAATCTAAGAGTTTTTGAAATCAAAAACTAACATACACGCAATCTATGTCACTATGGAGATAACTGTCCTTACCTTAAAAGCGTTAATGATTATCCAAAGATCAAAGAGAGAGGTTCCAAACCTAGCAATTAAACCCTAAACAATCATAGATACAACATTAGGAAAGAAGCCTAAAAGATTGGAGAGCAAATGAATCAAACCGAGCGAAAAATAGAGCTACTGACTTGCTTGGTCGATTGGTTGGTCTACTAACCCAGTCGACCAACTGAGTCAGTACGAAACAAAAACATGGATTTTGATCTGAAACTCAATCTACAAGATTCGAAACCCTACGAAACTTGGTGGAAACCTTTAGAATAGTATTCTAACACTAAAGGAGTATATATTAGGCATTAACAATGATTAAAAACACTACCTTCCAATTTGAAATCATGATTCCCCAATTTGGTGAAAACCCTAATTTTCGATGAAAAATATACTATGAATCCATGGGAAAGACTAGAGATGATTAGATCTCATCCTAGTAGGAAATAATTAAAGGTCATTCACAATTGCATCATGAAAATTAGATCCAATCATGTTAAGAAAGTGAATCTAAAAGGGAGATCATGGTTTTATGAGGGTTTTACAAGGATCATGGCGAAGATCAATGTAAATGTCATCAAACCTTGATAATGGAAGGATATTATGGAAGAGATGGTTGCAAGGATGCAGCATCTTCTTTATAGTCTCAATCAAGAATAAGATCACCGAGAATAAATCTCAACACAGAAGAGATCACTATTAGATTGACAGATCGGAGATGAGAAGCTTCAGATCTAGCAAAGATCCTTCGAAATCACCAAAGAGAGCTTTGAAAGATTCTTCCCACGTTCTCTGAGAGTTTTAGAGGATACTAAGAAACACAAAGTTTACTTAAATAGAAAGTGAAAATGTAATATCCATCCCTATTCTAACCCTGACCCTAACCCTAACCCGGATCCACTTTTGTATTCAGGTCCGAAGACCCGAAGAGGTGGTAGAAGAGACCTATGGACCATTCTGATTGATGATCATGATTCGGAGACTGAGCCTATGGACATTGATGATGATACCCCTTGCTTAAATGCATTATTAGTGTTTAAGGAAAGTCTGCGCATCGGAGAAGATTAATCTAGTTGATGTACCTAATGACCTCCTATGCACAATCCGAAGGTATTCCCCGAAACTAGACTTCTTGATTGAATTGTGGAAGAAAACCTCACTCTAATTGACCTTGTATAGCCTTTCAAATCCCTACTTGAAGTTGCTGAACTAAACCTGTTTTTCTACTGAGAAACATTTTGGTCAATCCTTTTGGTCGATGCCATCGACCAAAACCATCGACCAAAGTATCCCAGTCTGCCAAGTTAAAGATTCCATGGAATATTCCTATTCTATTTATTATGACCTCGAGCCTTGAGCCTTGTGCAATCATTTTTCTCACCTGAAATCGTGGGGAGAGCTTCCCAAGGCACCTCCTTGGCTAATGTGAAGGGCACTTCATCAAAAACTCATTGTTTACTATTGATTCTTGTCTACATCTTCCACACCAAGGTATGAATCACCATTCCACTCTCTACCCTACCATTTTCTATTCTTTTCTATTCCTTTCTTGCTGGTGAGACATTGGAAATGGTGCTGCAACCTTGCAACCACCACTCCAAGTGTCTACACATGATTAACCTATGATCTTCTTAGCCATCCATTGATCCTATGCCTCCACCTCATGCCTAGCATATGTATTCCTCAATTTTTCTATTAACATCATGTCATTTTGTACCAAACTGAGTTGTAGGGCATGCTATGTTCATGTTTATCACTTCTATATGATTCCAATCGAAATTCTATTAGTTCCCCTAGCTATTACATGCCATTTCCATGACAATGCAATCAATCCCAACTCATGCCATGATGTTTGTCACTTGAACTTGTTAGCTCAATTTGGGGCTTTTTGTTTGGACCATTGGATTGGGTAAATTTCTTAACTTATAGTGTCCTACTACTGTTGTTAAGTGTTCCTCCAAGTTTCAGATTGATCCGAACACCTGAAAACCCCCAAAATCCATCATTCTGTCCCGAAGGAAATTTTGGTCGATCCTTTTGGTCGATACCATTGACCAAAACCATCGACCAAAGTTGTTGCTGACAGCAACCTTGGCCAGATTTGATCCAATTAATATCCAATCTTCCTAATTTCTTCTCTAACTTATTATTGATGTTTGTTTAGGGCCTTAACAATTATTTTAGACTATTTTTTGATACTCTCAATTCATCATCAATTCAACCCAAGGTAAGGATGGTTATCTCCATAAACATATAGATCACCAACTTATGATTTATGTTCTTGTTTATGAATAGAACCTTTTGATTACTTTTAAATCTTTATAAGACTGTTATATATGTGTTAGAACAGTAGTATTGACATCTTCATACTTTTGTCATGTTACCTTACTATTCTTGTTTACTTATGTCTATGATGATTCATTTCAATATCATGATTTAAATTTTATGATAAAATGCATTGGATGCATGAAAGATGATGAACTTGAATATGTGATTGCTTACGTATGACTTGGGATTGGGGAGTGTTCTATTGACACTTCTGTCCTTAGGCATCGGAGGGAATAGTATGGGATGTTCTCCGATGGTGCCTATCGACACTCTCCCGGGTTATTGGATGACATACATAGGACTTTCTAGTTTGTTGGCTAGGTTTATCCTAGTCATGTCAGACCCGAATCGAAAGGGCATTGAGACCAAACAACCCGTGGTAGCGTATGGTTGGATGGGCGCTCTAGGCCGGTAACCAATCTGGTAGGGGACATAAACCATGCTACGGATACCCGAAAGGGGCCATTTATTGGTAGGGTTGCAAAAGGCCAGACTTGGGCTCACGGGCGCTCAAGACCGGTAACCAATCCGTGAGAGGATGTGAGAGCTTCCCGTTTACTATTTGTGGATGACCAATAGGGTTGATGAGTCCAAAATCCGGGATTTCGCTGACTCTAGTGTGAAGGATACCGGAAAGGATCGCCGGGGGCGAGGAATGGACATATCTGGATCTGACTTGACTGACTGAGTGGATGACTTGCATTGGGCTAGGCTTTACTGTGACATGTGCCAGTACTTATACCAAATGGTGATGTGAGAGAGTGGTGACCTATTCCCTTACCATGGTTTTTGAGATGACTTTATCGAACTTCCCTGGCAGACCCAAGATATCTTGTATGATTGAGGGGGAGTGACTGACCACCCAAAGAAGTATGGTGCCATGACTTAAAGCATGTTTACCCTAGAGACTAGCATTTATAGAGTTAGAATCATACTGCATCATATGTTCCATATCACATTGCATTATGTATGTTCTGTATGTGTATGATTTCTCAATATGGAATAACTACCTTGCTGAGTTCTTCGAACTCATTCCTTTTGTACAAATGTTTTTAGATTATTCTACAGGTACCGAAGACTATGATGGCACCCCCTTCAAGATGGACTATGATTTCGCATACTACCCTTCGGGTAGTGGCATCTGTGAAGATCCGAGTGTTGGTGCCGAGGAGGATTACTATCCGCACCAGGGTTAGCCCCACGGTTGTGAGGGAGCGGCAAAGCTGGGTTTACTTCATCCGTACCATTGAGGAGACTGTTATTAGAGTAGAGGAAACCCTAGCTTAGTGCCCCATTCCCCTGGTGTATTTTTGGAGTACTTGGACCTGTAATTAATTAACTTTTTGGATTATCTTTAATACTTGGACATGTAATTAACGTTATCACACTTCTTTTCCGCTGCTCTGAGAGAATGGTTATCATACTTTCTCTCACCTTTATGATTATGTTCACACTTTACTGATACTTGTCTTCCGCACTCTGATTTATTTAATCTTATCTTATTCATGATACTTAGTATTAATTGTTTTTACTTTGATTGTCTTTGTTCATGATTATGTCATTGTGTATGTGGGAGGCATGGACCTACGAATCTTGATCCTTGGACTGTGGATCACATTCCCAGGTATTCCAAATGGGGTACCGGCTGGGTGGATGTGACAGAAAACCCTAAACAGAGGATTTTCTCGGATTACTGGACCTGTTGGTCTATTGCATGGTCGATTGGCCCAATCGACCAAGCTGGTCAGCAAGGCCCAAACAGGGAATTGGAGGCCCAACTCAAGTCCAAACCTCATGGGCTTCTCCCAACACAACATATGACTTACCTAGTATAGAAAAATGCCTTCAAATCATGTCCAACTATACTTTAAGTCCATCAACTTGACTCATATTCAACAAGCTGCAGCTTCCTTTCCAGATCAGCACAAACTTCCAAGTATGGAACTCCATCATCAACTTCCATGGGTTCTGGGTCAAACACCATGTCTTCCACTGAGATGGCCTATAGTTGGCTTCTTCCTTTACTCCGGGTCTTCGGACCTACAAACAATCGGGTTTCTGGGTCAAGGTCAACGTTAGGATAGGGCTAGATTTCACAATATACGTGATATGGTGGAGAATTTTATACATATTAGAACGTATGTCCCTCTCAACACCATACATGTCTTAGTCTAGTCGCAACCTCTTGCGCCTAACCCGAGTTTCTTTATTGTCATTTCCCTAGCGCCACATAAAGTACTCGCACCTAGCTCTTATAAATAGTGGGAATATTCAAGTCGATTTTCTTCACAATAGAGAATCTCATCTTGATTCCAAATCAAGGCGACATCATGATTATGAATTGACCTACACAAAGTCATTCACAATCCTTCTTATCTTTGCTTGCCTCCAAGACGCCAGAGGCGAATGCTTGTGTGAGTGAGCCATTCTCTTGCCTATTGACATATCTCGTTTTATGCTAGAAGAATACAATTACACAGAAAGTGAAAAATAAATGCTAGAATGAACTCATATTACTCAATAATAAGAAAGTTTCAGTACAAAAGTCACAATCTACGCAAGCCCAAGGATTTTACATGAGAAATAAAAACATCATTAGCTATAGGTTTGGTAAGAGGGTCATCTACCATCTGACTAGTAGATATGTGCTTAAGTACAACTTTCTTCCTTGATATAATGGCTCTAACAAAACTATATATTAACTGTATATGTTTGGTCTTCCCATGATACTTGGGGTCCTTGACATAGCTAAGAGCTGCCGTACTATCACAATAGACAAGGGCAGCCTCTTTGGATGTCATCACAAATCCAGTATGTCAAAGGAATCTCCTCAACCAAACAACCTCTTGAACCGCAGCTAAGCATGCCACATACTTTGCTTCCATGGTCAAGAGTAATATACAAATCTACTTCTTGCTACACCCAAAATGGCCCCGTCATTCAGCAAAAAAACATATCCAGAGGTCGATTTATGCTCATCAATGTCTCCATCCCAGTCAGCATCGCTATAGCCAACTAACCGCAAATCCGATCCTTGGTAACACAACATGTAGTTACTTGTTCCTCTGAGATATCTCAATATCCTTTTGACTGCTTTCCAGTGCTCTATGCCTAAGTTTGATTGGTACCGACTAACCAAAACCACTGCATAACAAATATCCAACCTAATACACATCATATTGTACATAAGGCTACCCACTGCACTGGAATATGGAACATTTTCGATCTTGGTTTTCTCCTCTGGAGTCTTAGGACCCATATCAAGGCTCAAATGCAAACCCTTCTCCACTAGAGTATCTATTGGTTTGCAGTTGTGCATCTAGTATCTCGTCAAGACATTGTCAATATAGGTCTCCTGAGATAAGCACAGTAATCTCTTTCGCCTATTTCTGACAATCTTGACACCAACCACGTAGGGATTTTTATTTGTGACAGCAGCTGCCGACGGTTGTGATTTTGCCACGTCATCGAAATTTAACCAAATGGTTGAGATTCAAACAAGGAAGATTTATGTTTAAATATTAGTTTTTTCTTTTACATTTTAAAGATTAAATTTTCTTAATTTACGAACCAAGTCCCTCATTCACCGATTACCCAAAACCCTCTCTCTCTCATTTTGTCTTCTCACGAGAAATCAGGGCACTCCGCTGACATAACCCCATCACCGGAATGCCGGAGCTTCGAAGGTGGGTGATGGTTATAGAAGTCTGGGGGCAAATTAGATAAATTATCAATTGTATCCAATACAATAAAATCATTCTGAAGAAAACCATAACCATAAACTGTATCACCTAGATACAAAACCAAAGAATTGTTCTCAAAATATCATTGGTCCTTTTGTCCCTCGTGAGTTGTCCCAGTTTTTGGTTGATGTCAGCCAGTTCTCGATCTATTTATACTGCTCAAGTGCTTGTCATTCGGACGCTATCCCTACCCAATCGTTGAGATGTCACCAAGGGCGGAGCCAGGATAGAATATTGGGGGGGGGCGAATAATGAGTTTGGATCACCTCTCCGTTGAACAAGCACTAATGTTTTTTCATCATACATATTATGTGAGCCAATGCGGGACCCACTATACGTCCCACCTCTAAATTATTTTATTCAATTCGGACGTGGGTCTATATTAAAAATTTAGGTAAATTAATAAGAGGACTAAAATATAGATAACACAATTATAAGTAAATTATAACAAATATATTGAAATAAAGCATGGGGGTTAAATTGTGGGAGAAAAACTTTATAAAACATGAAAGAAAAAGGTGGGAAAGAAATTGTGAGAAAAATTGTAAGAAAAAAAAAATATTTGAAGTCTATTAACTAAATATGGGGAAACCGGTCTATGATTAGATCTAATAATATTAATAGCTAAAATTCTAAACATCCAACTAATAAAATTTAAAATTTAAATTGCAATTACTAGGAATCGAAAGTTTAGGGATTCAAAAACTTGATTAGATCTGATAAAGTTGATGGCTGAAATTCTAAACGAGATTTAAATTTCTAATAATAGGAATTGAAAATTTAGGTGAAAGTTTAAGGATTAAAAAAAATCAATGATTATGATTAGATATGATAAAATCAATATCAATGATTATGATTAGATATGATAAAATAAATGGCTGAATTCTAACGAGATTTAAATTGCTATTAGTAGAATTGAAATTTTAGGAGAAAGAATGAACAACGAAATAAAAAAATTAAAAAAAAATTCAATTATGTTTTCTGAAAAGAATACTAGAAAAATCCTGAGTGAGAGAGAGAGGAATAATTTGAGAAAAAAATAGTGAATACCTGATAATTGTGGAGAAAAATACGGGAAAAAAAAAGAAGATTTAGGAAAGAATAAATAGGAATGAAAATATGGGAGAATAAATAGGGAGTAATTCATGAATCGTGAGTTAGTTTTTAATTAGGATTTAACATTTTATTCATTAAAATAGGGTAATTTTTAATTAGGATTTAAAATTGTATTCATTAAAACTAGGGGTTTAATGATAATCACCAGATAATGATTAAGAATGACATATATACCCATCATCTTTATCTTAAACTTTTATTTTTAATTTTAGGAGGGGGCCAAATAGTGGTATTTCACATGTGAAGTGAGAGAAATAAGAAAAATTTGTGAGACTAATCAAATTTTAAAAAATTGGGAACCTGCCTTACTGGGAAAGTGGATTTCCAGTCAGAGTCAAGAGGTGTTTGAAGATGTCCGGATTGAAGGTAAGACCTCCCCCACGTGTTGTTTAGGGTTAGGTTTGAGATGGGGATCAACCTCTTGAGCAAAGCACCCAAGTACTGAAAAGTACTAGGGGGCGATTGATTGGCTAATCAACCGCTCACAGTGACCACCAAGTCTGCTTGCCTGGTTTTACCCTGATTTGCCCTCTGTTCCCTATATATAGCAAACCCCGACCTTTTTACTCATTATTTTACTCAGGATTGCTGTTGTGGACTGTTAGGAGGCAGAGAACACGTGCTGGAAGGTGAGAGAAGCGTGGATTGCGAAGTAAAGCCAATCCCTCGTCTGTTTTGCAAATCTTGAAGGTAAGTGATCTTCATTCACTCCATTTTCTTCCCTCATCTTTTGGAATGGTGTAGATCTATTTCCTTTTTGTTGGTAGTGACTAGATTGTATTGGTTCTATTCATTATCAATGAATTTGAGAAGATCTTGTCTGAAAACGGATCCTTGAATTCGAATAAATGATGGATCTAATCAAAGGAGATGAATTGAATTATGAGTCTTTAGAATTTTAGGTTTGATTCGCACCTTTGTTATAGACTTCTTAAGAATGAAATTCGGACTTAAATCATCCCGAAATTGGATTAAAACTGGATGATCAAAAGTCAAAATTTCGGACTTTGCAAACTGTCTGTAATAGGGGCAGTCGCTCAGGGCGGTCGTTTGACCCAACCGACCAGTCCGAGCGATCAGTTGTGTCACAGTAGCTCTGTGAAGTTTGTCTTTGCTTTGATTTGACTCATGTCTTCTATGTATTCTTGCAACCTTATGTTAAGATGACCCTCGTAGTTTGCTGGAAGTGTTGTGGGTGAAGTTATTTGCACTTTAGTAAGCTTTTTACATATTTATAGGTAAGAACACACTTTCTTATCAATATGCGATGATATGCGATATGATGAATTGTTTAATTCTTATATCATTCATTGCTCACATAACTTGCTGTAATTGTGTAAGTCATTGAATTGTAATTGATTATATGCTATAAATGATGTTTTTATATACTTTATCACTTTATGATATAGAATGAATGACTATGTTATGATGGCGGATGATGTGATGTAGTTGTGATGGAAGGGTATCCAATTGACTATCCATTGCTTGGGATATCAGAGGGCTATGGTATTGGACACATGCTCACTGATGCCCCTAGCACTATCATGACTTCTAGCTGATATGCCTAGGGAGTCTAGATTGCATGGCTAGGTACCCTTACATGCTACTACCCTTTCAGTTAGGGAATTGAAACCAAATGACCGGTGATAATAGTGATGTGACTTTGTTTCATCCTACAGCTGTGAAACCCAGCCCTAACCTTGACCCCGAAACCTTGTTGTTTGTAGGTCCGACAACCCGAAGTAAAGCAAGAAGTCAACTATGGGCTATCCCAGTGGAAGACTTGGTGACTGGCTTAGAATCCATGAGAGTTGATGTCAGTGTTCCATTTATGGAAACTGCACCTTGATGAAGATGGAATTAGTTGATAGACTTGGAGTACTCTCTAGCTTGGTTCGAAGGCATTTCTACCTACTAGGTAAGTCATTTAATGTGTGTGCAAAACCCCTTTATGTTTGGATTTGATTTGAGCCTTCATTTCCCTATTTTGGACTTGCTGTTCTGATTGGTCGACTCATTGGTCGACTGGGCCAGTTGACCAATCAATCAACCAATGAGATCTGATTTTGCTGATTAGGTCTTTGCTTGCTCTATTTAAGTCCAATCTCGAGTCTACTTCGTATTTTCTGCCTCCAAACTCTTTGGAACGTAGCAGAGCCCTCTGCAAGTCATCTCCCTTGCATCCTTGGTGATTTTCTTGACGGATCTTCGTCAAATCTCGTGCTTTTACACAAAAAGGTAAGTGATCATCCTCTTCTATGTTTCATCTTTGATTCTTCATTACTTTTGTTTCCTTTTCTGATTGAGGACAGTAGAAGTGATGTTGTATCTCTGTTGCAACTATCACTATACTCTTTCCCTCTATTTTCCTAAGGATCTAAAGCTTGGTGGATGATCTTCATCAAGATCATCACTCGCTTTTGAAGGAAAACACGTATTCATTCACTTTCCTTATTTAGATTGATGTTCTTCAGTCTTAGATCTATTTTTCTTGAAGATCTATGCATGCTTTTCATGATTTCTTTATCACAATTAGTGATCCATCATCCTATTGTTCTTGTCCATGATTTTTACTATGAATTCTTCAACAACCATGATTAATCTAATTATGGTAACTTTTTGTTTCCTAATCTGTGACTTGAAGACTTGATATGATTAGAGTTTTGAAGTCCTCTATATACTAGTATACTGTCATAGTAGTTTCCCCCTTGTTTAGTACCCTTTTGAACCACCAAATTCGATTTTATATTCTAAAAACTCTGATTTTGAAGGCCACTGTCTCTGTTGGTCGACTCATTGGTCGACTGAGGCAGTAGACCAATCAATTGACCAATGAGGACAGCAACCTCATATTTGGTCTGTTTTGGATGTTTTGATATCATTCCTTCTAGGTATCTTTCCTAATATGTTATATATACTTGTTTAGGACTTTCTTCCCAAGTTTAGTCAAGGTCTTACTTGATTCCCTAAGATCCTTTGCGAGTTATATAAGGTAAGGATGGTTATTTCCTTAATTACATAGATTGCACGAATCTAGTTTCTATATTTGAATGTCATTGATTTGTTTCCTTAATTAGATTTTTACAATGATAGACTATTGATGCACTATCTTGATTACAGTAGCCTTACTTGTTTGTGCTAAATTGATTCATGTATGATTTACTTATTAATTATATGCAAGTTGTATGTTGTTATTGATTTCTTTCTATATAAGAAGTTACCATGTATGTGACATGATGGATTTATGCTTGTGAATGATTAAGTATGGTTTGGAAAGGGGAGGTGTCCTTTTGACACTTCCGTCCTTGGACAACTACGGGAATATTATGGGATGTTTCCGGAGATGCCCTTTGGACACCTTCCTAAATTGTTAGATGACATACTTAGGACTGTCTAGTAGTGTTTTGCTAGAATGTCCCGTTATGTCAGACCCTAATCGGAGGGGTATTGAGACCGAACGACCCGTGGTACCAATGGGGATTCATGGGCGCTCAAGATTCGGTAACTGTTGCTTGTATCTCAAGATATTACGCAAGTGCATGTATCGCAATCAAGTAATAAATGATAAGTAAAGTATCGATCCCACGAAGAATTATATCCTTAACTTTCAATGTAAAAGTAAAATTGATTTAAATGAGATTTACAAGGTTGATTTGTGATTGACTAACTAAATGACCAAATGACAGTTAATTAAACTAACGAACTAAATTGGAGATTGAGCAATAGAAGAAACTTAGTGAGTGAAAAGTGTGTTAGGAATCAAGTTTCCCTTCCCCTGAATTTTATAATGCAAATACTAAAGCAATACTATAACCCCAAGATAAATCAAGAACTTGGAATGAATGGCAATATGATATTTTCCAATACACATAAGCTAGCATCCTAAATCAACATCTGCATATTCCTATGAAGAATTGAAATAAGAATGCAATTTAAACCCAATCCAATCAATGGTAATGTGAGGTAATTGGGTATTCCTACCCAACCTACTAATTAACACAACCTAACTAAAGATTATGCTAACTCACACAATTCAACAAACACCTAGACTCCATTAATTTTCCGATTAATGAAATCATAACATTCAAGAAAGAAAGATCATTCAAGAACTGAAATTAGTCAATATAACATGCTGAATTCATTAACAGTAAAGTGGATTGCAATAAAACTAAAGAACACATGATTAGTTACATCTCAAAATTCAGGTTTAGGTATTACTATCATCCCAACATAGCAAAGATTTAGCCCATAACATAATTCAAATACATAAAACCAAGTGTAGTTGTCATGAGACTAGAAAGTAGAAAGATAGAGTTATAAAAACAAGAAGAAACTAAAGCTTCAATGCTTCCACACAAGCTCCAGCCTTCTTCTCCAGCAAATCAGCAACTCCGGCAGCTCCTTGCTTCCACAAGAGCTCCAGCATTCGTTCTCTACCTCTCCTAGCTTCAGCCGAGTCTCCTTTTTTCTCCTCTTCTCCTCTCCTAGTTTGCCTTCCACGTTTTTGCCTCCTTTGTACCCTTCTTTTCCCCCAAAAGTGCTAGGTTAAAATTGGCTTGTAGGATTAGAACATTTTCCTTTGATATCAACGGCTGAGAACCAACATGTATTTACAAGAATATTGTCCACTTAAGTTAGTCCTTTTTGGTCATTTCCATTTGAGTTGGATCTGAGAATATTCTGCTCCGTTGCTGTAGCAATGCTGCAACAACTCTACAACAAAGTTAGAGGACAGGTTCTTCTTCTATTATGGATCTTCACCTACATTTTCAAGGGAAAGAGGATTAATCAAATTCATCCATTAATCTGAAGAAAAAATCATGTAAGAGTGACAATAATGACCTTCATAAGATGCAACATGTTAAGACTCAATAAAACAAAATCTAATTACTACTAACACTAAAACAAAGATAAAACTACTCCTAAATCAAGCCATCTCAAGTATAAAGTTATCAATCTTAACTCTATTTCATAGAGTTATCAGTAACCAATCCGTGAGAGGACATGAATAACATTGTGGGGGCCATTTATTGGTAGGGTTGCATATGGCTAGACTTGGGCTCATGGCGCTCAAGACCGGTAACCAACCCGTGAGAGGACGTGAGAGCTTCCCATCTACCATATGTGGATAACCAGTAGGGTTGATGAGTCCGTAGTCAGGGACTATGAGGACTCTAGTGTGAAGGATACCGGAAAGGATCGCCAGGGGCGAGGAATGGATGTATATGGATCTGACTTGATGTAACTAAGTAGGAGACTTGCATTTGGCTAGGCTTTGACCCTGACATGCATCAATACTTAGACCAATGGTGATGTGAGAGAGCAGTGACCTAAACCCCGGCCATGGAATGTCCCGAGGGATGCCGGACCCACTACCAAAAGGCGTTGTGTGCTGAGACCTTCCTAAAGAAGTACGGTGCTATGACTTAAACCATGTCTACCAATAGAGACCAGCATACATAGAGTTAGAATCATAATGCATCATGTGTTTCATATCATATAGCATTTTACGTTGCTTTGAATTCCTGCTATTTAGGTTGTTATGGATTAACTACCTTACTGGGTTTTATTGAAACTCATTCCTTTTTGTACAATATCTTTTGTTAGATTACTCTACAGGTACTAATGACTATGAAGGTCAATATAAGGAAGCGCAAACTGAAGAGGCGTACTTCACGCAAGGTGCTGGCGACCATGAAGATTACCTTAAGGATTCCTCAAGTGGTCTTACTTGTTACCAGGATTAGCCCTACTGTGGAGTGGGAACGTCTGAGCGTCATTGATGAAGTCTATGTTTATGAAGACATTCTCTATAAAGTAGAATAGACTTTAGTTTAGTTTGTTATATCTTTCTTTTTATCTTAGAACCAGATGTAATCTTTCTTTTAACTTACGATCTACTTTTCCGCTGGTTGTGGAGTGAGATTCCGCCTCACTTTACTTATTGATTCAGACATTTTGATTGTCTTTCATACTCTGATGATATATGATTTTTTCTTTCCTTATTTGGATCTTTTGTTTATCTTTTGCACATTGATTATTTATGTTCATGATTATGTTATTGTCTATGTGGGAGGTTGATTACCTCGATACTTGATCTTCGGGGCTGTGGATCACACACTCGGGTATACCAGGTAGGGTACCGGCTGGGTGGATGTGACAGCAACGGTACTGTGAAACCCAATCCTAACCTTAACCCGAAAACTCTATTGTTTGTAGGTCCGAAGACCCGGAGTAGAAGTGGAAGTCAACTATGGGCCATATCAGTGGAAGACATGGTGTTTGACCCAGAACCCATGGAGATTGATGATGATGTCCATTCTTAGAGACTTTGACAAAATTAGGAAAAAGACTACACCTTGATGAAGAGAAGCATGATTTATGAACTTAGAGCTTGGTTAGACATGGTTTGAAGGCATTCCTCCATGCTATGTGAGTTGTAGGTTGTGTTGTGAGAAGCCCATTTGATTTTTATAAGAATTGGACCTTCATTTCCCTAACTTGGGCCGCTGACAGCCTGGGTCGATTGCTTGGGTTGACTGGGCCAATCGACCCACGTGACTGAATCTGTCTAAGATCCTCTGTTTAGGTTTATGATGCTCTATATAATAGAAGTTCGAGTTTCTTAGCCTCCTTTGTTTCTAAAACCCCTAGAGAATGTGGAGAACTCCTCTCAAATCCTACATTGGTGTAGAAGAAAATCTACTCACTATTTTCAAGCTTCCTCTCTTGTTTCTTCAATCAAAGGTTAGTAATCTCTCTTACTTGATATTGATTTACTCTTACTATGATCTATTCTCTATACTGTAATGATAAAGAAGGTATTGCATCCTTGCGAACACCTCTTCTACAGTCTTTAAGTTGAGAATGAATCTCCATTCATTCCAATAATCTTCATATTTGGTTTAAGCCATGATTTCATATGATCTCTTCATGGAACCTTGATCATTCTTTCAATTTGTTTTCTCTAACATATCAGATCTATATTCATATTGGATTCATGCATGTTCTATTGCTGATATTCCTCTTGAATGAATCCTTGTTTCCTCCTTTGAATCCATGGTTGGTTTTCATTGCAAACCATGTTTTGATCAAATCAAAAAGTCATGTTTCCAAATTAGTAAGTATTGGTTTTGCTCATTGTTTGGTGTCTAATCTATGCTAGTTAGTCTTAGATTACTGTTTTAGAGATTCCCTCCAAGTTTCGTAGTGTTTCGAATCTTGTAGAATGAGTTTCGGATCAAAAATCAAATTTCTGTTGCGTACTGTTCATTGGGTCGACTGGACCAATCGACCTAGCCAGGCTTCCTAGGATGATAGCATGGGATATCTTCGCTCATCTTGATCCGTTTGACGTCTAATTCTTTTAGGGTTGTTTCCTAATGATTGTGTAATGCTTGTTTAGGGTTTGTTTGCTAACTTTGGATCCATTCTTTTGTCCATCCGAAATATCTTCGAAACTAATTAAGGTAAGGACAGTTATTTCCATATTAACGTAGATTGCATGATCTTATTTCCTAATTTGGGAGTTTCATAAGATCATTGCAGTTCTTATACTTTCTAAACATAATATTACTGCTGCAAGTACAGTAAAACTTGATTTACATATTTCTTTTATTACTTGATCATATATGATACTTGTTCATGTATGTTACTGTAAAACCCAGCCCTAACCTTGACCCGGAAACCTTGTTATTTGTAGGTCCAGTGACCCGAAGTAAAGTAAGAAGTCAGCTTTGGGCCATCCCAGTGGAGGACTTGGTGTCTGGCTTTGAATCCATGAGAGTTGATGATGAAGTTCTATTTATGGAAACTGAATCTTGATGAAGATCGGATTAGTTGATGGACTTGGAGTGCTCTCTATCATGGTTTGAAGGCATTTCTACCTATTAGGTAAGTCACTTGATATGTGTGGAAAACCCCTTTAGGATTGGATTTGATCTGGGTCTTCAATTCCCTGTTTTGGAATTGTTGTCTGCATTGGTCGACTGATTGGTCGACTTCGACTGGACCAGTCGACCAATCCACTCGACCAATGGGTGCTGTCTTTGGCAATTAGGTCTTGCTTGCTCTATTTAAGTCCAATCTCGAGTCTACTTCGTATTTGCTGCCTCCAAACTCTTTGGAACGAACCAAAGACCTCTGCAAGTCATCTCCCTTGCATCCTTGGTGATTTTCTTGACGGATCTTCATCAAAACTCTTCCTTTTGCATCAAAGGTATGTCTACACTCTCTTCTTCTCCTCCATCTCTGTTTTTCTTTCCTTTTTGAGTTGAGATAGTAGAGGAGATGCTGCATTCTCTGTTGCAAACATCTCTGGACTTGTCTCTCATGATCTTCCTAAGGATTAATGGCTAAAACAATGATCTTAACCATGATCATTGCAAGCTTTTGAAGGAATCATGATCAAACCATGATCTAGTCTTTGTTTATCTTTTGATTTGAATTCTGATCTCCTTGGATCTACTATATTGATCATGTTAGTAGTCAATTGCTGTGTTTTCTTTTCATGATCCATGATCTATCAATCTCTAGTTGTTTCTCTTCTACCATACCATGTTTTCTTCATAAATCATGATAGTTACATATATGGTAGGTTTTGTTTCCTCATTTAGATTTATGCTCTTAGGTCTATTTTCTTGAAGATCTAAGTATGCTTTTCATGATACCTTTACCTGAATCAATGATCCATTCTCCTATTGTTCTTGTCTTTGATTTCTATCTTGAATTCTTCAAGAACCATGATTGATCTAATTATGGTAACTTTTTGTTTCCTAATTTGGATCTTGATGACTTGATTTGATTAGTGTTTTGAGATCTCCTATATGTTAGGATACTACTAATGTAGTTTACCCCTTGATTAGTACCCTTTTGAACCACCAAATTCGGATTTTATATCTCAAAACTCTGATTTTATAGGCTACCGTCTGCATTGGTCGACTGGTCCAGTCGACCAATCCACTCGACCAATGAGTACAGCAACTCCAGAATTGGTCTGTCTTGGATGTTTTGGTGTCTTTTCTGTTAGGGATATTTCCTAATATGTTGTATACACTTGTTTAGGACCTTCTTCTCAAAGTTTGTCAAGATCTTACTTGATTTCTTAGGATTCCTTTGCGAGTTATAAAAGGTAAGGATGGTTACTTCTCTAACAACATGAATTGTAAATCTTAGTTTCTATATTTGAATCTTGTTAAGTTAGTTCTTTAATTAGATTCTTATAATGTTATACTACTGTAGTACTGTCTTGATATCAGTAGCATTACTTATTCATATTGAATTGACTCATGTATGATTTACTTACCGGTTATATACAAATTGATTGTAATTATTGATTTCTTTCCATATATGAAGTTACCATATATGTGATGATATGAATTGATGCATGTGTATGCTTAAGTATGGTTTGGAAAGGAGAGGTGTCCTTTTGACACTTCTGTCCTTGGACTACTACGGGAATATTATGGGATGTTTCCGGAGATGCCCTCTGGACACCTTCCTAAATTGTTGGATGACATATCTAGGATTGTCTAGTAGTGTTTGGCTAGGATGTCCCGTTATGTCAGACCCTAATCGGAGGGGTATTGAGACCGAACAACCCGTGGTAGCAATGGGGATTCATGGGCGCTCAAGACTGGTAACCAACCCGTGAGAGGACAGGAATCACATTGTGGGGGCCATTTATTGGTAGGGTTGCATATGGATAGACTTGGGCTCACGGGCGCTCAAGACCGGTAACCAACCCGTGAGGGGACGTGAGAGCTTCCCGTTTACCATA
Organism: Hakea prostrata; assembly: GCF_041222555.1. Taxonomy (NCBI): domain Eukaryota; kingdom Viridiplantae; phylum Streptophyta; class Magnoliopsida; order Proteales; family Proteaceae; genus Hakea; species Hakea prostrata. Next base: position 39,387,059 of record NC_142600.1, read on the forward strand.
TGTGGATGACCAATAGGGTTGATGAGTCCGTAGTCAGGGACTATGAGGACTCTAGTGTGAAGGATACCGGAAAGGATCGTCGGGGACGAGGAATGGACGTATCCGGATCTCGACTTGATGTAACTAAGTAGAAGACTTGCATTTGGCTAGGCTTTACCCTGACATGCGCCGGTACTTAGACCAATGGTGATGTGAGAGAGTGGTGACCTATACCCCCAGCCATGGAATGTCCCGAGGGATGCCGGACCCATTACCAACTGATGATGAGTGATTGAGACTTTCCTAAAGAAGTACGGTGCTATGACTTAAAGCATGTCTGCCAATAGAGACCAGCATATGTAGAGTTAGATTCATACATTCATTGTTTGTTTCATACCATATTGCATTTATGTTTGTTCTGAAATTCTGCTATTTATGTTATTATGGATTTAACTGCCTTACTGAGTTTCTTTGAAACTCATTCCTTTATTGTACAATGTTTGTTAGACTATTCTACAGGTACTGAATATTATGACGGCCCCTATGAAGAAGCGCAAGGAGAAGAGGCATATCTCCAGGAAGGTGATTGTGGTTACAACAACTACACTGAAGATCCCGCGAGTGGTTATGCTCCGTACGATGCTTAGTCCAACCATAGAGTGGAAGCGCCCTTGTGCCGTTTATGAGATTTATACTTATAGGGATGTTGTCTATAAAGTTGAGAACAATTTAGTTACCCATTGTACCTGCTACTGGGATTAGATTCTATCTTGCTTATTCTCTTTTAGAACTACTTTTCCGCTGGTTGTAGAGTGGGATTTCGCCTCACTTTACTTATCTGATTTAGACACTCTGATTATATCTAGTACTCTGATTTATATATGATTCATTCTTTCCTTATTTGGATCTATGGTTTATCTTCCGCACTTTTATTATTATTGTTCATGATTACGTTATTGTTTATGTGGGAGGTTGATTACTCGATACTTGATCTTCGGGCTGTTGATCACACTCTCGGGTATGCCAGATAGGGTACCGGCTGGGAGGATGTGACAGTTACTTAATTGTTCATGTCTTTATATATTCTTCTATATGATGAGACATCAGTTATGTATGTTATGAATGAATTGGAATGTGACTGATTTGGGATTGGGGAATGTCCTTCTGACATTTGTGTCCTTGGACATCAATGGGAATGGTATGGGACATCTCCCTATGATGCCCTTTGACGCTTTCTCGGATTATTGGTTGTCATACCTAGGGCTTGTTGTCACATCCACCCAGACAGTGCCCCATTTGGAATACCTGGGAATGTGATCCATAGTCCAAGGATCAAGATTCGTAGGTCCATGCCTCCCACATACACAGTGACATAATCATGAACAAAGATAATCAAAGTAAAAACATTTAATACTAAGTATCATGAATAAGATAAGATTAAATAAATCAGAGTGCGAAAGACAATAACAGTAAAGTGTGAACATAATCATAAAGTTGAGAGAATGTATGATAACCACTCTCTCAGAGCAGCGGAAAAGAAGTGTGATAACGTTAATTACATGTCCAAGTATTAAAGATAATCCAAAAAAGTTAATTAATTATAGGTCCAAGTACTCCAAAAATACACCAGGGGAATGGGGCACTAAGCTAGGGTTTCCTCTACTCTAATAACAGTCTCCTCAATGGTACGGATGAAGTAAACCCAGCTTTGCCGCTCCCTCACAACCGTGGGGCTAACCCTGGTGCGGATAGTAATCCTCCTCGGCCCCAACACTCGGATCTTCATAGATGCCACTACCCGAAGGTTAGTATGCGGAATCATAGTTCGTCTCGAAGGGGGTGCCATCATAGTCTTCGGTACCTATAGGATAATCTAAAAACATTTGTACAAAAGGAATGAGTTCGAAAAACTCAGCAAGGCAGTTATTCCATATTGAGAAATCATACACATACAGAACATACATAATGCAATGTGATATGGAACATATGATGCATTATGATTTAACTCTATAAATGCTAGTCTCTAGGGTAGACATGCTTTAAGTCATAGCACCATACTTCTTTGGGTGGTCAGTCACTCCCCCTCAATCATACAAGATATCTTGGGTCTGCCAAGGAAGTTCGATAAAGTCATCTCAAAAACCATGGTAAGGGAATAGGTCACCACTCTCTCACATCACCATTTGGTATAAGTACTGGCGCATGTCACAGTAAAGCCTAGCCCAATGCAAGTCATCTACTCAGTCGGTCAAGTCAGATCCAGATACGTCCATTCCTCGCCCCCGGCAATCCTTTCCGGTATCCTTCACACTAGAGTCAGCGAAATCCCGGATTTCGGACTCATGAACCCTATTGGTCATCCACAAATAGTAAACGGGAAGCTCTCACATTCTCTCACGGATTAGTTACCGGTCTTGAGCGCCCATGAGCCCAAGTCTAGCCATTTGCAACCCTACCAATAAATGGCCCCTTTCGGGTATCCGTAGCATGGTTTATGTCCCCTACCGGATTGATTACCGGCCTAGAGTGCCCATCCAACCATACACTGCCACGGGTTGTTCAGTCTCAATGCCCTTCCGATTCGGGTCTGACATGACAAGGTAAACCTAGCCAACCAACTAGAAAGTCCTATGTATGTCATCCAATAACCCGGGAGAGTGTCGATAGGCACCATCGGAGAACATCCCATACTATTCCCTCCGGTGCCTAAGGACAGAAGTGTCAATAGAACACTCCCCAATCCCAAGTCAATATGTAAGCAATCACATATTCAAGTTCATCATCTTTCATGCATCCAATGCATCTTATCATAAAATTTAAATCATGATATTGAAATGAATCATCATAGACATAAGTAAACAAGAATAGTAAGGTAACATGACAAAAGTATGAAGATGTCAATACTACTGTTCTAACACATATATAACAGTCTTATAAAGATTTAAAAGAAATCAAAAGGTTCTATTCATAAACAAGAACATAAATCATAAGTTGGTGATCTATATATTTATGGAGATAACCATCCTTACCTTGGGTTGAATTGATGGTGAATTGAGAGTACCAAGAAATAGTCCAAAATAATTGTTAAGGCCCTAAACAAGCATCAATAATAAGTCAGAGAAGAAATTAGGAAGATTGGATATCAATTGGATCAAAACTGGCCAAGGTTGCTGTCAGCAACAACTTTGGTCGATGGTTTTGGTCGATGGTATCGACCAAAAGGATCGACCAAAATTTCCTTCAGGACAGAATGATGGATTTTGGGTGTTTTCATCCTAAATTGGTTTTCCGGTGTTCGGATCAATCTGAAACTTGGAGGAACACTTAACAACAGTAGTAGGACACTATAAGTCAAGAAATTTACCCAATCCAATGGTCCAAACAAAAAGCCCCAAATTGAGCTAACAAGTTCAAGTGACAAACATCATGGCATGAGTTGGGATTGATTGCATTGTCATGGAAATGGCATGTAATAGCTAGGGGAACTAATAGAATTTCGATTGGAATCATATAGAAGTGATAAACATGAACATAGCATGCCCTACAACTCAGTTTGGTACAAAATGACATGATGTTAGTAGAAAAATTAGAGGAATACATATGCTAGGCATGAGGTGGAGGCATAGCATCAATGGATGGCTAAGAAACTCATAGGTTAATCATGTGTAGACACTTGGAGTGGTGGTTGCAAGGTTGCAGCACCATTTCCAATGTCTCACCAGCAAGAAAGGAAAAGAAAAGAATAGAAAATGGTAGGATAGAGAGTGGAATGGTGATTCATACCTTAGTGTGGAAGATGTAGACAAGAATCAATAGTAAACAATGAGTTTTTGATGAGGTGCCCTTCACATTAGCCAAGGAGGTGCCTTAGGAAGCTCTCCCCACGATTTCAGGTGAGAAAAATGATTGCACAAGGCTCAAGGCTCGAGGTCATAATAAATAGAATAGGAATATTCCATGGAATCTTTAACTTGGCAGACTGGGAAACTTTGGTCGATGGTTTTGGTCGATGGCATCGACCAAAATGTTTCTCAGCAGAAAAACAGGTTTAGTTCAGCAACTTCAAGTAGGGGTTTGAAAGGCTATACAAGGTCAATTTGAGTGAGGTTTTCTTCCACAATTCAATCAAGAAGTCAAGTTTCGGGGAATACCTTCGGATTGTGCATAGGAGGTCATTAGGTATATCAACGAGATTAATCTTCTCCGATGCGCAGACTTTCCTTAAACACTGATAATGCATTTAAGCAAGGGGTATCATCATCAATGTCCATAGGCTCAGTTTCCGAATCATGATCATCAATCAGAATGGTCCATAGGTCTCTTCTACCACCGCTTCGGGTCTTCGGACCTGAATACAACAGTGGTTCCGGGTTAGGGTCAGGGTTAGAATAGGGCTGGATATTACACTTGTCTAGCAGTGTTTGGCTAGGATGTCCCTGCTATATCAGACCCGATTCAGAAGGGTATTGAGATCGAGTAACCCATGGTAGCAATGGGGATTTATAGGCACTCAAGATCGGTAACCAACCCATGAGAGGACATAAATCACATTGTGGGGGCCATTCATTGGTAGGGTCGCACTTAGTAAACTTGGGCTCATGGGCGTTTAAGACCGGTAACCAACCCGTGAGAGAAAATGAGAGCTTCCCGTTTACTATTTTTGGATGACCAATAGGGTTAGTGAGTCTGTAGTCCGAGTTGGTTGTAGCCATAGGATATGCTGACTCTAGTGTGAAAGATACCCAGAAAGGATCGCTCGGGCGAGGAATGGACGTATCTGGATCTAAGTTTATATAACTAAGTAAATGACTTGCATTGGGCTAGGCTTAACCCTAACATGCGCCTATACACAGACCAAACGGTGGCGTGAGAGAGTGGTGACCTAAACCCCAGCCATGGAATGTCCCGAGGAATGTCAAACCCGTTACCTACCGGAGAGCCCAAGATTCCAAGATGGTTGAGGAAGAGAGTGATTTGGACCTTACCCAGAGGAGTATGGTGCTGTGACTTAAAGCATGTCTGCCAATAGAGATCAGTATACATAGAGTTAGATTCATACATGCATTGTCGGTCTCATATCATATTGCATCATGCTATGTTCTGCTATCATGTTATATATGTTGCTATGGAATAACTTGCCTTGCTGAGTTCTCTTGAACTCACTCCTTTCGTGCAAACATCTTTTGTTAGATTATTCTACAGGTATTGACGATTATGTGGCCAGTATGATGAAGCGCAAACCGATGAAGCATACTTCACTCAAGGTGCTAGCAGTTACGAAGATTACGGTGAAGATCCCTTGTGTGATCATGCTGCGTACCAGGATTAGCCCTATCTTGGAGAAGCGGTCGTGTTTAATTTCTAAAGTTTATGTTTATGAAGACATTCTTTATAAAGTAGAAGAAACTCTAGTTTAGTTAGATTATTTCTTTCTTTCTTTTGGAATCAGTTGTAATCTACTTTTTGACCTTCGAGCTACATTTCCGCTGTATATATAGAGTGATATTCCGCCTCACTCTACATTTTGATTTATTATATTGGTATCATTTCCGCACTCTGATGTTATTTCGTTATATTGTTCTGATCTCTCAATTAATATTGTTAACATTGATTTAGTCTTGTTCTTGATTATATTATTGTGAATGTGGAAAGTTGATTTCCTCGATACTGATCTTCGGGGCTATGGATCACACACTCAGGTATGCTAGATAGGGTATCGGCTGGGTGGATGTGACAGGTACCCAGTCCATGCGGAGACTCAATGGTTCACTATTGATCATACAATGGTAGGGTTGCATATGTTAGGGTTTGGGCTTATGGACATCCAAGGAGCAGCCGGGAGTCGTGAGGGGTCATGAGAGCATTCACCCCAACAATATGTGGATGACCATAGAGTTAGGGAATGGAGTCCACCAGCGGTAGCCAGTCTGTGAGGGTTCTCATTCCTAGGTAGAGAAGGATACAAAACCGAGTTGGTTGGTGCCATAAGGGAAGTATCTGGACTTCATGTAGTATGTTACTGTATGACTTATCCCCTTTACCCGGGATCCCAACAGAGGTAACCAGTCAGTGAGGTATCAGAGTGACTAGACCCATTTTTGCTTATTTGGATATGTTGCCATATGTATGAGAAATGTGTTATCCTTACTGAGTTCGTCAGAATTCATTTCTTTCTTTGTATGTTATAATATATTGTACAGATGGTAGTGCGACGAAATCAGGAGAAGTTCTGTGTGACCGGAGCAACATCTATGAAGAATATGCGGTACCGTCAGTGGGAGACAGATATGTATTCCACGAAGCCTCCTGCGGATGCTTGGAGTGTGCTTACAGCACCCATTGACTGCAGAAGGAGGCAAGTTTTCAAACATTTTGAGAAGTCTTTGGAGAAAAACTGGAGAACCCCCCCCTTCTTGCTGTTTTAGAAAAGGAGACTTTGGCTTTAGAGAAAGCTACTGGAAAGAAACTGATTTAGTTTATTTTAATGCTTCCGCTGAACTCGTTAATTCTTGAAACTTGATTTCTTTGATTTGATTCATTCTTTGGAGTATTTGGACTCCTGTAATCCTTTTTGACTAATTATTTGAACTTGCTCTAGCTCTTGATTATCTATTTCTTGCATTTATTATTATTGATGGTAAGACCATAGATCCAGTGACGGGTCACACCCACAAGTTGTCGGGTGTAACTAAGACTGGTGGGTGGGGTGTGACAGAGCCTAGTGAGAGTTCTAGTTCAACTCCCCTGTGCATAATCTTAGACATCCTAATCATCTCTCCTGGGCAACTCTCCAGTCCTCCTCACTTCTGATTGTTCTTCCTATACTCCTTGTGGATCTTGGGTTCTTTCCTGCCGAAAGTTCTAGCCTTCGGTCTGTTGTCTATTTCTCTGAGGAGAACACCCCAAGCTGGAGAATTTCTTCTCTTAGCCCTTCTTGCTCATCCTCAAGCTTCTTCCCAATCATGAAGGTTAGGTTGTCTTGGGGCTCCTAGATGTCTGGCCACCGTTCGGAGCATTTGTTGCATCTCCAAAAATTGAATTTGCATCTGATTCATCTGCTCCTAAATGACCGAAACCATTCAAACTTTGTCATTTGAGTCATTCAGGTGAACTCCTCCCACAACTATTTCTTCTTCTTTGCGAATCTCTCTTTCACGAACACGACTTCCCTCATGAGGGTTTTCTCTTGGAGGAGGTTGAAGGTTTTGATTATGATGCCTCAGAATTGTAGATTTGGTGTCTACCATAGCTTTTTGAAGTGTTTCCCATAGACGGTGCCAAATGATGCATCCAAAAATTGATCAGCCCTCAGATACTTCCAAAAGACATCAAACATAGGCCAACCGTGCAGTCGAGTAGCCACCTCCGAAGGTTGATTCAGTAATTGGAACACCACAGGGCTTTGACTAGTTGCAGAGCTTGGATCGAATGAATTAATGGAGGGAAAACAATTCAGTTACCTCTACTCAATGTGATCCTTTAGTTTATATAGGATTTACCTCTTACTACTAACTGTTGGATCAACCCATGCAATTCTTTTGTGGCCGCCCTATCCTAAGGTTTTTACCTCCTTTTCAGAGTCAATGGCAGTTACCTTTCATGGCACAATCGTGTATCCCGAATTTGACGAGAACACGTATATGTTTATAACCGTCGGTTTTCTTTGAGCTTAATGTCATTTACTGGTTCAGTCGTTGAACCGGTCCCGACCGACATCCTGAACCAGACGAAGACCGAACTCGGTTTGACATTGTTTTTTCCTTATCAAGTAGATTTCTCTTTTTCCCCTTTTAATCTCTGTCGTGTTATAGATCAACTTTCCTAACTTTTTGGTCTGATGAGAAAATCTGAGTACTTCTCTTGTGCTCGATTTCTTCCTTTAATTAATCTATGTTTATGTTCAAACGTCATTCATGGTGAAGGGTTTGACTCAATGATTCTATTGCCCTATTTTCGTTGAATTAGAAGTCCGAGTCCCACAGAGTTGACGTGAGAACATGCCCTTCATGCTTCCATCCAATGCCACTCAATCCTCCTTTATTGCATGTGGCCCTCAAATGCAACTCCTTTGTGCCAGAAAAACCAAGAACCTATTGTTATCCTATTTTCTCTTGAGCATTGATGAAACCTTAAGAAAACCAAAAGAATTACTCTCTTTTTTTCTTCTTTTCTTTTCTTTTTTTGTGTAAATTTGAAAAACTTACTCTGACTACAACAAAAGTAGGACATAAAGAGATATGCGGAATTTCACCTCAAGGATGCCGGGAAGTTGGGATTGACCATTCTTGGCTAACTAATTTGACGAAACAATTCTTCTTTGATGATCTTTGATTCATTCTTGTCTTCTTGATTAACAACGAAATTGTTAGGTCCATGAATCTTGTAATAAGATAGAATACCATCTTGAAGAACTAATCACCTCGGCCTCCAACCCCTTGCCATAATTCATCCATTCATAATGAATCATACGAAGGAAGGCTCAGGAGAGTTTGAAAGATGGAAAGGCAATTGAATATCACTTAGTTGAGGTGGAATCTAAATAATAGAAGAATGAGAGTTAATATTTTTCATTTGGGTAATAAAGAATGAGAGAATTAAGATTAAATGTTTCTTAAAAATGAGGGAGATGGAGGGGTTTATTGTTGAAAATTATGATGATTTGCCTAGGAACGTGAGTAACTACATAAAAATAAGAGAGAAAATTTGTATTAATTGACACTCCATTAACTTATTTTATGTAATGCAAAAGATCCAAACTACGTTTTTGGATGTTCTTTTTGATGACTTAAAGGTTTAATAGTTTTAAAATGTAGGGTTATCTGGGGTAAGGGAAATGTAGCCCTCCTCCCTCAATTCGTGAAATGAAAATTTAATATAATGAGTGAAAAGAGAGAAAGTAATTGTTCATTGTTTCTCTTGAAAAGCTTAAATGTATAAGTTGGAAAATATAAACAATATAATTAACTATTTGTTTTAATTGACATTCCATTTACTTATTTTATGTAATGCAATAAGATTATTTGGAAAATTACGTTTTTGGATATTTCTTTTTGATGACTTAAATAAAGGTTTAGTAATCTTAAAAAGTAGGGGTCTTTTGAGTAGGTGAAATGTAGCCATCCTCCTTCCAGTTCGTGCTTTTCTTATAGTCTTGAACTAAAAAGTAGCGGTGTTTTGGGTTAGTGAAATATAACCATACTTCCTCAATTCAATAATAATAGCATGATATGTTATAATATGATAAGTGATATGGGAAGATTGTACCTGACTGGATCTTAACCCGACCAGGCCCAAAACTAGCAACGTAGTCAGGATCTTAGTCGATCACACCACGTATATGGAAGGCTCCACTCACGCTGGACATATATGGCAACATCACCGTAAACAAAAAGTCAACTCCAGGGATGATTAGGCGGAACAACCGTCGGGAAGCCTGTCTGTAACCAAAAAGGTAACCAGCATACTATTCAAACAAAGACTCACCCCTCCGACAAGACACAAACACTTTCTTAGAAAATTCCTGTGTAACTCTTGCAAGGGATCTTAATCTGATCACCAACTAACTTAGCCATCGGAAGCAGTTACTCGGCATCCTAACCAGCCCGTGTCTGACCTTTCTTGCAGGGCTCATTATCTTCAGGCACGGGAAGTGTGAAGTCCAGCCCTAACCCTAACCCGAAAACCCTTTTGTTTGTAGGTCCGAAGACCCGAAGTGAAAGAAGAAGGCAATTATGGGCCATCTCAATGGAAGACATGGTGTTTGACCCAGAACCCTTGGAGTTTAATATGGAGTCCCATACTTAGAAACCTTGTCAAAGTTGGAGAAGAAACTGCACCTTGAAGATGAAGAGCTTGGTTGATGGACTTGAAGCCTTGTTGGGCATGGTTTGAAGGGATCCCTCTATGCTAGGTGAGTTGCTTGTTGAGTTGGGAGAAGCCCCATTGAAAATTTTAAGGTTTGGAGCTTCAAATCCTCGATCTGGGCTTGTTGTCAGCCTGGGTCGACTGGGCCAATCGACCCACAATCACAAGGGCTTAATTGTGAACTTCTAATTTTTAGGGTTTTGATGCTCTATTTAATGGGACTACGTGGTTTTCAGCCACACTTGTTTCTAAAGCCTTTGAGAATGTGGGAAGCCTCTCTCAAGCCTATTCTTTCAAGTTGTGGAACATCCTTTGTGAATCAAGTTCTTCGGAAAATATTCTTCATTAATGTTAATAATCACTCTTACTTTGCTACTGATCTACTCTTATATTGATTTCTTCTCATCACTGTGATTATGAAGATGGTTTTGTATTCTTGCAAATACCTCTTCTTCAATCTCTATAGTTGTGAGTGAATTTCCATTCACTCCAATGCTTCTATGATCTACACAACTTGATTTTGAGAAGAGATCTTGTGAAATCTTCATGGATGTGTGATCATTTTATTGTTTTGATTTCTAAAGCATGTTAGATTCAATCCTGTGTTAGTTTTTAACAATGATCTACTATTGTTATTCTTCTAGAGTGAATTCTCATTCTGTCTGGCCTCTCCGTATAATTCACGGAATATTTTCTTTGAAAACCTAGTTTTTGATTAATTTAGAATTCTACTCTTTTGATCAATATTGATTTTTAATATATGCTAGATAGTCTTAGACTACTGTTTTAGAGTTTTCCTTAAAATTTCGGAGTGTTTTGAATCCCGAAAATTGAGTTTGGATCAAAATTAAGATTTTTGTTCCATACTGTTCATTTGGGTCGATTGGGCAATCGACCCAGCCAATCAGCCCAAGCTGACAATACTTGTTTTCTTGGTCTGTCTTGATCCGTTTGAGTTCTGATCTTCGAGGGTTTGTTCCTAATGATTGAACTATGCTTGTTTAGGATTTATTTGCTAACCTTGGACCTATCCTCTTTGTTTCTCTGGAATTCCTCGAAGCTATTTAAGGTAAGGATGGTTGATTCTCTAATAACCTAAAATGCATGATTACTTGTCTATGATTCGGATTTTCATGATCTTAATAATGTTCTTATAATTCTCTATAATTTTATTACTGTCGTAAGTGCTGTAATTACAATAGGTCTTGTTCATGTAATTCTTTTATTAAATTGATCATGTATGAATGATTATTTTTCCATGTATTGAATTATCAGTTGTGTATGTGAATGTGAATGATTGATTTGGGAATGTGATTGTTTAAGTAAAATTTGGGAATGGGGAATGTCCTTTTGACATTTTTGTGTTTGGACATCAGTGGAAGTGGTATGGGACATTTCCTATGGTGCCCCTTGACTCTTTCCCAGATTATTGGTTTACATACCTAGGTCTTGTCTAGCAATGTTTGGCTAGGATGTCCCTGTTATATCAGACCTGATTCAGAAGGGTATTGAGACCGAGTAACCCGTGGCAGCAGTGGGGGTTTGTGGGCGCTCAAGACCGGTAACCAACCCGAGAGGACATGAATCACATTGTGGGGGTCATTCATTGGTAGGGTTGCAGTAGTAGACTTGGGCTCATGGGCACTCAAGACAGGTAACCAACCCGTGAGAGGACATGAGAGCCTCCCGTTGACTATTTGTGGATGATCAATAGGGTTGATGAGTCCGTAGTCCGAGTTGGTTGTAGCCATAGGATATGCTGACTCTAGTGAGAAGGATACCGGAAAGGATCACGAGAGGCGAGGAATGGAAGTATCTAACTCTGAGTTGATATAACTAAGAAGAAGACTTGCATTGTGCTAGGTTTAACCTTGACATGCGCCAATACTCAGACCAATGGTGATGTGAGAGAGCGGTGACCTAAACCCCAGCCATGGAATGTTCGAGAGGGATGCAGGACCCAATTACCACTGGAGAACCCAAGATACCGAGATGATTGAGGGAGAGTGATTTGAGACCTAACCAGAGGAGATGGTGCTATCACTTAAGCATGTCTACCAATAGAGACCAGCATACATAGAGTTAGAATCATACATGCATGTCTGTTTCATATCATCTTGCATCCTTTATGTATTGCTATCATGCTTTATTGTGTTATTGTGGAATAAACTGCCTTGCTGAGTTCTTTTGAACTAACTCCTTTTTGCAAACATCTTTGTTAGATCTATCTGTAGGTGTTGATGACTATGACAGTGCAGCAAATGAGTTTGCCATGGATGACTCATACTACACCCAAGGTGCTGGCTACAATGACTATGACTGTGAAGAATATCATGGTGACGAAGGAGCGTATCAGGATTAGTCGTACTCAGGTGCTAGTACGACATTATCTGGATATAGAGACCTTTACTTTTAGAAGTGTTCTCTATAGACTTGAAGAAACATTAGTTAAGTTTTTTATTACTTCTTTTTTATTCCTCTTGTTTTAGGAATCAGTTGTAATCTTTCTTTTTAGTTTTGATATACTTTTCCGCTGCTGTTGTAGAGTGCTTTTCCGCTACACTCTACATTTGATTATTCTATTGGTATCATTTTTACGCACTTTGATTACATTTTATATTCTTTTGAATCTTATCTTGATCTTTAGTTAATATAGTTTAACATTGATTTAGTCTTGTTCTTGATTATATTATTGTAAATGTGGGAGGTTGATTTCCTCGATGCTGGTCTTTGGGGTTGTGGATAAGACACTCGGGTATTCCAGATAGGGAACTAGCTGGGTGGATATGACAAGAAGGAAATCGGATATTAACCCGGTTCAGTCGGAAACTAGATTGGAACTAAGACACATAAGTTTGGCGCCATCTATTGGAAAATGAAAAACAGTTTAAGTCATGGCGAGGTGAGCAGTTAATAACGGACGAACCGATTAGGATACTGCAACTAGTGACCTAAACCCGGATGATAAAAATCTCCACGAAAATGGGGGCGAACATTCCACCCGGGTAGGAGAAAATCCTCCCGGGGCGGATCAAAGACCTCAAGGCCCCCATGGAGAGGGCTCGTCAATGAGACCCCAAGGGACATCCACCGCCGTTGACATAGATATTTGAAGAGGCAGGCTCAAGATGCAAGGGGTATTACAGGGTTAGGTACACCAAGTTGGAATCCAACAAGGACCGGCACCCAATACCCAGGCGGGAAGATTGAACCAAGCTGCCCTAGTAGCAAAGGGAACTCGACCACGAGGAGGGAACTTGAGAGGAGGTTGAATCGATGGTCGCCGGGACACATAGCCTAGTCCCGAGGCCAACCGGAGGTAGGAGGATGGTGCAAGAGTCAACGCCTTTGACCGGATCTCAAAACCTACACGGACTGGAGATCCTCCTCAAAGAAGCCACCGGATTGAGAAAAACCAGGAGGCAAAGAGCCATCCCCAAGGAACCCGATCCCGAGTTTCGGTGACTCGAACACAATCAAGACAAGCGAGCATTGTGGAATCCGGAGAAAGCCAATCGAGACAACACCAACTGCGAAGAAGGGTGGCTGAGGTAGAGCAAAAGCTGGAGGATCGAGATCACGATGAGGATTTCGACGTGGTGGACCAAGAGCCATTCTCAGATGAAATCATGAACATGCCTCTTTCACTAAATTTCATCGTGCCGACCTTTACCCCGTTCGAAGGGAAACCAACCTGAAGGAGCATATCAGCTACTTCAAATTTGTAATGACCGTCTTAGGTTGGGAAGATGAGTTACTCTGTCAAACTTTCCCGGCTTCATTGAAAGGACCGTCCATAAAGTGGTTCAGTAGCCTGCGACCGGGTTCAATCCACAATTTCAAAGAGCTTGCCCGAAAATTCATAACCCGATTCAGAAGTGCAATCGGGGGCAAGAAAACATCTGATAGCCTATTTGCCATCAGGCAAGGATGGAACAAATCAATCCAGGATAATCTAAAGTGTTTCGATGAAGTTGCCATCGAGATCGAGAAATTGGATGACCAAGTTGTGTACAACGCTTTGTGGAGTGGCATCACACACCAAAGGCTTTTGGAAGTCTTGCTGTCAGATAAGCCCAAAACCTATGGGACTCTGTTGCGCAAGTGCAAGAAACAAGCCAGCGTGTATGAAATAATAAACACTCGAGTAAAGGCCGATAGAGAGTGTAGGCCAGACAGTGAAAGAGGTCATCCTAGTGATCGGGAAAGAGGAACAAAAGGAAAATGGAAACGAGAGCAGGGTCGAGAAAGCTACACCCCGCTCAACACCAAACCATCGGAAATCCTTATGCAGATACGGGATAAAAAAATCCCTAAAATGGCCCAGGAAAACACATTCCCGACCTGAAGATCGGGACATGAAAAAATATTGTCGTTTCCACAAGGATTATTGTAAAATCCGGCCTTATTCTAACCCTGACCCGCCCGAATTTTATACTGTTGCAGGTCCAAAGACCCGAAGTGGTGGTAGAAGAGACTTGTGGGCCCTCTTAATTGATGATTCGATGCTTGATACAGAACCTATGGACATTGACAATGATGCCCCTTACTTGAGCACATTGTCAGTGTTGAGTGAAAATCTGCGCATCGATGAAGATTGAATTAGTTGAAGCACTTCTTGGAACCCCGTGATCAATCCGAAGGTATTTCCTGAAACTAGACTTGTTGATTGACTTGTAGGAGTAAACCCCGCTCAATTTGACCCCGTATAGCCTCCTGAATCCACTCTTGAAGTTGCTATCATGTCTTGGTCGACTGCTTGGTCGACTAGCCAGTCGACCAGCAGTAATGGAATTTGAATCTTCACTAAATTATTTCCCATTTTGCCCCTACCTTTTTGGAACTCGTGAATGAGGACCTAAACTAATCATTGGCACTTCAGAGCTCAAGGTTGGACACTCTCTTGGGCTTTTTGATGTTTTGGAAGATCTTTGACTCCAATCATTAGTGTTATACATTAATCATCAACTCAAGGTATGATTCCTTCTATTCTTCTTCTAATCTATTCATTTTCTATCAAATGATGATCTTGAGACCATGGTTGAAGTGCTGCAACCTTGCAAACACTTAACCATGAGTTTCCCCCTTTCAATTCCATGATCCTCCCCCACTAATGTTATGTTATGTTATGATTCCATTGAGATTACTTGCACTTCATTACTTTGATTCTTTTCAATTTAACGTATTCTTGATTCAAAACTGATATGTAGATGCATGTTAAGCTTAGATTATTATGAAATTAAGATTCTAACTTGATTCTTAACATTCACTTGATTGATTCCCATCATCCTTTACAATTTCAATCAATTCCAATTTGATTCTTGATAATTAACACATAGAACTAAAGATTTCGAATTGGGCATTTCTGATTGGACCATTGGATCATCATGAAAATTAGTGTGTAGTATCATCTTACTGTTATAAACATGCCCTCCAAATTTCGTGTCGATCGGAGCACCGGAATGTCAGTTTCGGATCAAGTTTCCATTTCTGCCCAGTGGTTAACAAATCTTGGTCCACTGACAGTCGACCAAGCCAGTCAACCAAGAGATGTTAACACCCCTGTACTCAGCCGAATTGATTCGTTTGACCTCCGATTCGATTGTTTTCTTCTCTGATGTTACTTGTATGTTGTCTAGGGTACCAACACTGATTTTTGGGACCATTCTTGGTGATCATTGAATTTATTTACAACTCGATTAAGGTAAGGACGGTCGTTAACTCAAGTATGTTAATTATATCAACATGCTTATATTTTGAGAACTTAATGGTTATGTGCCCATGTGTATTCCTTGACCATACATGACTATTATATGTTTTCTTATCAGTAGTAGAATGTTACATATCATTTAGAATATCATGTTCAATTGTACTCTATGATTTTATATATGATCAATCATGTTATGATATGCCTTGTTATATGATGAATCATTGATTTAGTATGATATGATGAGATTGAGCTTGTGATTGACTATGTATGACTTGGGATTGGGAAGTGTCCTTCCTACACTTCTGTCCTTGGACATCGGAGGGAGTAGTATGGGATATTCTCCGAAGGTGTCCATAGACGCTTTCCTGGGTTGTTGGATGACATGCATAGGATTGTCTAGGTGTATGGTTAGGATTATCCTTGTTGTATCAGACCCGAATCGGAAGGGTATTGAGACCGAACGACCCGTGGTAGAGTATGGTTGATGGGCGCTCAAGACCGGTATCCACTCTGTGAGAGGACTTAAACCATACTGCAGATACCTGAAAGGGGCCATTTATTGGTGGGTTGCAAATGGATAGACCTGGGCTCAGGGGCGCTCAAGACAGGTAACCAACCCGTGAGAGGACGTGAGAGCTTCCCGTTTACCATTTGTGGATGACCAATAGGGTTGATGAGTCTGTAGTCCGAGTTGGTTGGTGCCATAGGATACGCTGACTCTAGTGTGAAGGATACGAACCGAGTTGGTCGATTCCATAGGGAAAGTATCCGGATCTAACATGATACCACTAAGTAGATGACTTGCATTGGGCTAGGCTTCGCCGTGACATGCGCCAATACTTGTACCAATGGTGATGTGAGAGAGTGGTGACTAAATCCCCAACCATAGCTTGATGAGGACTTTACCCAATTACCATGGCAGACCCAAGATATCTTATGATTGAGGGGGAGTGACAAACGACCCAAAGAAGTATGGTGCTATGGCTTAAAGCATGTCTACCTTAGAGACTAGCATACTTAAGAGTAGAATCATATTTTCATCATTTTCTCATATCATATTGCATCATATTGTGACTTGTATCGAATGGATTGTGTATTATGAAACGACTTGCCTTGCTGAGTTCTTTTGAACTCATTCCTTTTGTGCAATTTGTTAGATTATCCTGCAGGTATAAAAGACTTTGATGGCGCATCCTACGACCCGAGCTATGATCCCGCATACTACCCTTCAGGTGATGGCTACGCTGAGAGTCAGGATTGCTGTGCCGAGGAGGATTATGGTTCGTACCAGGGTTAGCCCCACCTTAGTGAGGGAGCGGCCACGTTGGGTTCACTTCATCCACACTTATGAAGAAGTAATCATTAGGATAGAAGAAACCTATGTGTAGGCCCCATTTCCCTGGATGACTGTAATCATTTGGATATTTTCCCCTAACTCTTATGGATTTACTCTCATATACTGTTTGTATTTAAGATGGATTAACCACTGTTCCGCTATGATCGAAGGAGTGACTTCTGATCACTCTTCCCCCTTGAGATCATTTTTATGAGAAGTTAACACTTGATATTTTCGCACTCTGATTAATTATATTTTCTTATTCATTTGATCTATTTATTGCTTACTTTATACATTGATTATATTGTTCATGATTATGTTATCGTGTATGTGGGAGGCATGGCCGCTCGATCTGGATCTTCAGGCTATGGATCACATCCCAGGTATGCCAGATAGGATACCGGCTGGGTGGATGTGACAATTATGGCCATAACACCGACGACTGCTGAAGCCTCAAATCAGAAATTGAAAAATTAATTCAAAATGGCAAGCTTGGCTAGTATGTTAGGGGCACAGGATGTCCCCGAGACAAGTCACCAAAGCCCAAGAAAAGGGCCCAATCACATAGTCTGGGGGAAGCAGCAAAGAAGATCAACAAAGGGAAAGAACTAGAGAAGTCACCCGTCTACGTCATAATGGGAGCCCGACCATGGAGTCAATCAAAAAAGCCACTCAGTTCGTGGGAGCCATACACCTGCCTAAAAAGAGGAAAAATCCGACCTGTCCCAAGCCAATCAATTTCACAGATGAGGATCTAAACTTAATAGCCACACCCCATGATGATGCCATCATCATCATCAAAGTGAAGCTAGCCAACCGGGAAGTTCACCGAGTCTTGGTGGATATAGGTTCCTCAGTCTACCTGCTATTGTACGAGGTCTTCAAAAGATTAAAATTGGCCGACGATATGCTGACCCCTTATGCAACCCCTCTTTACGGTTTCGCAGGATCTTCAGCAATTGCTGAAGGAACCATCCAGCTTGATCTAAAGATCGGGACATCACCTTGGGATACATTGGTCCGGTAAACTTCATGGTGGTAAAAGACTTGTCTGCGTACAACGTGATACTCGGACAGCCAACGTTAAACACGTTAGAGGTGGTTGCATCACCCAAACTTATGAAACTTAAGCTCCCGACTGAAGCGGGGGTAGGCAAGTGCAAGTGCAAGTCCAACCAGTCCACATCCCAACAGTGTTATGTCAACTACCTAAAGCAAAAGTGAAGGTCCGAAAGCTCAAGAAGCACCCTGACCATTAAGGTTTGAGACGATCAGGATGAAGAGAACATATAAAGAGCAGAACTGGTCGAGAAACTAGAAAGGATCCAATTACATCCGGATCACCCTAAACACGGGACATTCTTATGGTCCGAGCAACCTGAAGACTTCAAGAAGGAGTTGACCAAATTTTTGTGAGACAATGTAGACATCTTTGCATGGTCGGCGAGTGATATGCCCGGGATTGACAGGGTGTAGCCGAGCACAAACTCTGGATTCAAAAGGGTGCAATCCTGGTCATCCAAAGAAGAAGAAACTATTTGATAGAAAAACATGAGGCAATTAGAGTTGAAAAAGAGAAACTTGAGAAATTAGGTTTCATTGAACCGATCGAGTGACCGGCATGGCTAGCAAATGTAGTGAAAGAAAGCAAACGAGAAGTGGAGGATGTGTACCGATTACACAAACCTCAACAAGCCTTGCCCAAAAGACTGCTACCCACTACCAAGAATTGATCTACTCATCGATGCAACGGTCGGGCACGAAGTTCTCAGTTTCATGGATGCATCTTCCGGGTACAACCAAATTTTTATGAGCCAGGACGACGAAAGACATACCTCATTTATGACTGATCGGGAGAGTTATTTTTACCGAGTGATGCCATTCAGTTTAAAGAACGCCAGCGACGTACCAAAGAGCCATAAACAAAATTTTCAAAGGATAGATCGGAAGAAACATGGAGGTATACGTCAGTGATATGCTCGTGAAAAGCTTGGTCCGGGCCAATCATCTGACGGATTTAGAGGAAGCATTTGATGTGTTACGAACTTACCAAATGCGTCTGAACCCGGACAAGTGTGCATTCGAGGTGTCATCCGGAAAATTCCTCTATTTCATGGTATCTCAAAGGGGGATCGAAGCAAATCCTGAAAAAATACAAGCTCTGATAGACATGCAACCTCCTAGAACTATAAAGGATTTCCAATGTTTGACCGGGAGAGTGGCTGCCCTAAATCAATTCATTTCCCGAGTGGGGCAAAATGTAACTCTTTTTAAAGCACTCAAGGCCACATCAACTCAGGGAGAAAACTTGTGGACTGAGGAGTGCCAGCAAGCTTTTGAAGACCTTAAGAAGTCACTCGGGACAACTCTCGTCTTAGCTCGGCCAGTTACCAGGGAGAATCTTACCCTCTGCTTAGTTGTATCACTAGCCATAGTAAGCGCAATACTAGTCAAGGGAGAGACAACCCAAAACCCGGTCTACTATGTGAGCCATGTGCTCATTGACGCGGAGACTAGGTACCCGGACGTCGACAAGCACGCCTTATGCCTGCTTGTAGCCTCATGCAAGCTAAGGCCCTACTTTCAAGCACATCCGATTACCGTCCCGACCAACTTCCCACTGAAAAAGATCTTGCACAGACCAAACGTAGTCGGAAGAATGGTCGGTTGGGCAGTCGAACTCAGTGAATACCAAATCGAGTTCAAACCAAGGACGGCGATCAAAGCTCAGGTCCTAGCCGACTTCATCGTGGAAAACAACGTCCCTTGGGCAATGAATTCGGATCATGATCTTCCTACTGATACTGAAGACCTATGGATACTACATGTGGATGGCTCGAGCAGTAGTTTGGGATTGGGGGTAGGTCTAACTCTTAAAAGCCCAGGGGGTTTTAGAGTTAGCTATGCACTAAGGTTCAACTTCGCAGCCTTCAACAATGAGGCCAAATACGAAGTTGTACTAGCCTGCCTACGGGTTGCCCGAGCACTAAGAGTGCGAGACTTAGAAATCAAAAGTGATTCCCAGTTGGTTCTAAATCAAATCAAAGGGCAGTATAGCGCAAAGGATGACCTGATGGCAAAATACCTTGCAACGGTAGGGCAACTTCATAAGGTATTTGATGGGGTAGTTTTCAAACAAATACCCAGAAAAAGAAAATGAAGAGGCTGACGAGCTGTCAGGACTCTCCACAACCAAGTACAAAAACTTAGATTCGGCAGTCTACATAGAAGAGCTAGACTCCCCGAGTATGCAGGAGACTCAAATCAAGGAGATCGGGCAAGAACCCGACTGGACTACCCCACTTATATCCTACCTAATGGATAACAAACTCCTGACCGATCGAAAAGAGGCCAAAAGAGTCAGGAACCAGGCGACAAGGTTCACCATCATGGATGATCAGTTATATAAGAGATCCTTCTCCAAGCCACTCCTGAGGTGTGTCGGACCGTCCCGAGCAAAGTACACAATGGTAGAAGTTCATGAAGGAATATGCGGTGCCCATATGGGAAGGAAAGCACTGGCACAAAAAATTATGAGGTCGGGACTTTATTTGTCGACCATGTAGCAGGACGCCATTGAGTACGTCCGAAAGTGTGAGGAATGCCAGAAAGGTGCCACCATTCCAAAGGGACTGGCAGTGCCTCTTTCCTTGATCTTATGCCCGACTCCTTTCTCCATGTGGGGGATGGACTTAGTCGGGAAGTTACCAAAAGCCTCAAGGAATTGGGAATATCTCGTTGTAGCCATCGACTACTTTACGAAGTGGGTCTAGGCTGAACATTTAGCCTCCATCACAGAGAACAGATGGAAAATTCTTCGAAGAAAAAATAATTTATCGGTTTGGGATACATCGAATCCTGGATAACGACAACGGCAAGCAATTTGAAGGTTTCAAGTTCAAGGCATTCTGCAAAAGATATCATATTGAACATCGATATTCCTTAGTTGCTTACTTGCAAAGTAACAGACAAGTAGAGGTTACAAACAGGACTCTGTTGGACGGGATAAAGAAAAGGCTAGAAGATAGCCGGGCATTGTAGGTCGAAGAGCTCCCGAGCATTCTATGGTCGTACCGAACCACATTTCGAGCACCCACTGGAGAAACACCATTCCAACTGGCGTTCGACACCGAAGCTCTAGTTCCAGTTGAGGTGATAGCTGGGTCTGTTAAATACTAGACCTTTGACGAGAAGGAAAATGAGCAAGGTCTCAGAACCAACCTCAACTTCTTACAAGAAACTTGAGAAATGCCTCATCACGAAACCAGCGGTACCCAGAAAAGGGTAGCACAGCACTATAACTCCTGAGTAAAAACCCGAAGGTATCGACTGGGAGATCTCGTACTATGGAAAACAAGGGCTTCGGACCCAAGGAATCAAAGAAAGCTAAGCCCGACCTAGGAAGGACCCTACATTATTGACAAGGAAACTAAACCGGGAGCATACCAACTGAAAGAACCAATAACAGGGAAGCCGATTGACCGATCATGGAACTCCACCAACCTGAGAAAATTCTACCAATAGTTTGTAACTCTATCAAGAATAAACATTTTCGTCCCGAGTGACCAAAGAACGTTTCCCAATACTCATCTTTTGCACCTCTCTTGAGGACTTAACGTACAAACAAGTACTGTGACCTGGGAACCATCCCGGTCACAACTTTTGCACCTCTTTTGAGGACTTAACGAACAAACAAGTACCGTGATCTGGGAACTGTCATATCCACCCAGCCGGTACCCTATCTGGCATACCCGAGTGTGTGATCCAGAGCCCCGAAGATCAAGTATCGAGGAAATCATCCTCCCACATAGGGAATAACATAATCATGAACAGATATAATCAATGTATAAATATAATAATCAAGAGATCTAAATAAGGAAAGAATAAGATCATAAAATATCAGAGTGCAAAAGATAACAAATAAGTATCTAATCAAAAGAAGTAGAGTGAGGCGGAATCTCACTCCACAAGTGCAGTGGAAAGTAGCTTAAAAGAAGGAAAGATATTACAACTGTTCTCAAAAAGAAGTAATAAAACTTAACTGAAGAGTTTCCAACTTTATAAAGAATGTCTTTATAAGTGTAGACTTCTGAAATCAGACATGGACACTTCCACTCCACGGTCAGGCTAATCATAGTACGAAGCATGATCACACGAGGGATCTTCACCGTCTTTCGTCGTAATTGCTATTACATTGCGTGAAGTATACCTCTTCACCCTGCGCTTCCTCATATGGACCATCATAATACTCAAAACCTGTAGAGAAGTCTAACAAATGATATTGTACAAAGGAGTGAGTTTCAAAGAAACTCAGTAAGGCAAGTTAAATCCACAATAACATAAATAACATGATTACAGAACATAACATGATGCAATATGATATGAAACAGAAAATGTATGTATGAATTCTAACTCTATGTATGCTGGTCTCTATTGGCAAACATGCTTTAAATCATAGCACCGTACTTCTTTTGGAGGGTCTCATCTCACAACACCGGTTGTAGTGGGTCGGAACACCTTACAGACAACCTTGGCTGGGGTTCAGGTCACCTCTCTCTCACATCACCATTAGTCTAAGTACTGGCGCATGTCAGGGTTAAGCCTAACCAAATGCAAGTCATCTACTTAGTCATATCAACTAAGTTCCAGATACGTCCATTCGTCGCCCCTGGCGATCCTTTCCGGTATCCTTCGCACTAGAGTCCTCATAGTCCTTGACTATGGACTCATCAACCCTATTGGTCATCCACAAATGGTAAACGGGAAGCTCTCACGTCCTCTCACGAGTTGGTTACCGGTCTTGAGTGCCCATGAGCCCAAGTCTGTCCATTTGCAACCCTACCAATAAATGGCCTCTCACGAGTAGCTACAATGTGTGTCACGCCCTCCCAGCCGGTACCCTATCTGGCATACCCGAGAGTGTGATCCACAGCCCGAAGATCAGGTATCGAGTGATCAACCTCCCACATAAACAATAACATAATCATGAACAATCAAAACAAGAGTGCGGATGATAAATCATAGATCCAATAAAGAAAGAATGAATCATAAATGAATCAGAATAATAGATATAATCAGAGTATCAAACAGATAAGTAAAGTGAAGCAAAAATTCCACTTTACATCCAGCGGAAAAGTAGCTCTAAAGAATAAACTAAATAAAATCTAATCCCAGTAGCAAGTACATTGGGTAACTAAATTGTTCTCCACTTTATAGACAACATCCTTGTAAGTGTAAATCTCATAAATGGCACAAGGACGCTTCCACTCAATAGTCGGACTAAGCATCGTACGGAGCATAACCACTCGTGGGATCTTCAGAGTAATTGTGGTAACCGCAATCACCTTCCCTGGAGATATGCCTCTTCGCCTTGCGCTTCTTCATAGGGACCGTCATAGTACTCGGTACTGCGGGATAGTCTAACAACATTGTACAATAAAGGAATGAGTTTCAAAGAAACTCGGTAAAGGCGATTAAAAATCCATAATAACATAAATGGCGGGATTCCGGAACAAACATAAATGCAATATGATATGAGACAAACAATGAATGAATGAATCTAACTCTATGTATGCTTGGTCTCTATTGGCGGACATGCTTTAAGTCATAGCACCGTACTTCTTTAGGAAAGTCCACTCACATCCTCAACCATTTAAGATATCTTGGATTCTCTCACGGATCATTTCACCGGTCTTGAGCAGCCGATTGGTAATGGGTCCTTCATCCCTCGGGACAAACCTTGGCGGGGGGTTAAGTCAACAGACTCTCTCAAAACCATTTGGTATAAATCTTGGCGCATGTCGGGGTAAAACCTAGCCAAATGCAAGTCTTCTACTTAGTTACATCAAGTCGGATCCGAGATACTTCCATTCCTCGTCCCCGACGATCCTTTCCGGTATCCTTCACACTAGAGTCGGCGTATCCTATGGCACCGACCAACTCGGACTACGGACTCATCAACCCTATTGGTTATCCACATATGGTAAACGGGAAGCTCTCACGTCCTCTCACGGGTTGGTTACCGGTCTTAAGCGCCCGTGAGCCCAAGTCTAACCATATGCAACCCTACCAATAAATGGCCCCTACAATGTGATTCCTGTCCTCTCACGGATTGGTTACCGGTCTTGAGCGCCCATGAATCCCCATTGCTACCACGGGTCGTTCGGTCTCAATACCCCTCCGATTAGGGTCTGACATAACAGGACATCCTAGCCAAACACTACTAGACAAATCCTAGATATGTCATCCAACAGTTTAGGAAGGTGTCCAGAGGGCATCTCCGGAAACATCCCATAATATTCCCGTAGTAGTCCAAGGACAGAAGTGTCAAAAGGACACCTCTCCTTTCCAAACCATACTTAAGCATACACATGCACCAAATCATATCATCACATATATGGTAACTTCATATATGGAAAGAGATCAATAATTACAATCACTTGTATAACATTGGTAAGTAAATCATACATGAATCAATTTAATATGAATAAGTAATGCTACTGTAATCAAAGTTATGCAACAGTAGTATATCATTGTAAGAATCTAATTTAGGAATCATATCTATGATATTCAAATATAGAAACTAGATTCATGCTATCTATGTAATTAAGGAAATAACCATCCTTACCTTTTATAACTCGCAAAGGAATCCTAAGAAATCAAGTAAGATCTCGGCAAACTTGAGAAGAAGGTCCTAAACAAGTATATACAACATATTAGGAAAGATCCCTAATAGAAAAGATACCAAAACATCCAACATAGACCAATTCTGGAGTTGCTGTACTCATTGGTCGAGTGGATTGGTCGAGTGGTCCAGTCGACCAATCGAGTCGACCAATGCGAGACGATAGCCTAAAAAACAGAGTTTTAAGATATGAAATCCGAATTTGGTGGTTCAAAAGGGTAGTAATCAAGGGGTAGACTACATCAGTAGTATTCTAACATATAGGGGACCTCAAAACACTAATCAAATCAAGATATCAAGATCCAAATTAGGAAACAAAAAGTTACCATAATTAAATCAACCATGGATCTTGATGAATTTGAAATAGAAAACAAAGACAAGAACAATAGGAGGATAGATCATTGCTTCAGGTAATGGTATCATGAAAACATACATAGATCTTCATGGAATAAGGCTTAGAAGCATAAATCTAAATAAGGAAATAAAACCTACCATATATGTAACTACCATGCATCATGAAGAACACATAGTATGGTAGAAGAGAACAACTAGAAATCTATAGATTATGGATCATGGAAAGAAAACACGATAATTAACTGCTAACATGATCAACATAGAAGATCCAAAGAGATCGGAATTCAGATTAGAAGTTTAATCAAAGATTAGATCATGGTTTGATCATGATTCCTTCAAAAGCTTGCAATGATCATGGTTAAGATCATTGTTCTAGCCTCAAATCCTTAGGATGATCATGAGAACATGTTCGAGAGATGTTTGCAACAGAGAATGCAGCATCTCTTCTCTGTCTCAACTCAAAAAGGAAAGAAAAACAAAGATGGAGGAGAAGAAGAGAGAGTAGACATACCTTTTGATGCAAAAAGAAGAGTTTCGACGAAGATCCGTCAAGAAAACACCAAGGATGCAAGAGAGATGACTTGCAGAGGTCTTTGGTTCGTTCCAGAGAGTTTGGAGGCAGCAAATACGAAGTGGACTCGAGATTGGACTTAAATAGAGCAAGAACAACCTAATTGCCAAAGACAGACACTCATTGGTCGAGTGGATTGGTCGATTGGCCCGATCGACCAATCGGTCGACCAATCTTGACACAACAAGACCAAAACAGGGAATTGAAGGTCCAGATCAAATCCAATCCTAAAGGGGTTTTGCACACAAGTCAAGTGACTTACCTAATAGGTAGAAATGCCTTCAAACCAAGATAGAGAGCACTCCAAGTCCATCAACTAATCAGATCTTCATCAGGATTCAGTTTCCATAAATAGAACCTCATCATCAACTTTCATGGATTCAAAGCCAAACACCAAGTCCTCTACTGGGATGGCCCAAAGCTGACTTCTTACTTTACTTCGGGTCATCGGACCTACAAATAACAAGGTTTCCGGGTCAAAGTTAGGGCTGGGTTTTACAATGTGATTCCTATCCTCTCGCAGATTGGTTACCAGTCTTAAGCGCCCATGAATCCCCATTGCTACCATGGGTCGTTTGGTCTCAATACCCTTCCGATTCGGGTCTGATATAACAGGGACATCCTAGCCAAACACTACTAGACAGCCCTAGGTATGACAACCAATAGTTCAGGATGATGTCAATGGGCACCCCTGAAAACATCCCATACTATTTCCGTTGATGTCCAAGGACAGAAGTGTCAAAAGGACACCTCCCAATCCCAAACCATACCTAATCAGTCACATTCTCAAATCAGTCATATCATACACACTTTAGTAACTCATCATATAGAAAGTATACAATGACATGATCAATCTCATATACAACTGACAATAAAAGATATCCATAAACAAAAGAATACATGTGTGTAATGCTAATGTAATTGAAGTACTTGCATCAGTAGTATAACAACAAAAGAATACATTTATGGTAATGAATCCAAAAGAATCCAAATATAGAAACTAGATTCACGCAATCTATGTAATTATAGAAGTAACTGTCCTTACCTTATATAGCTTCGAATAATATCCCAAGAATCAAGGAGAATGGTTCCAAACTTAGTAAGAAGATCCTAAACAATCATAGATACCTTATTAGGAAAGAGATCTAAAAGATAGAAGATCAAACCATTCAAAACAGACCAAACACAGAGTTACTGACTTGCTTGGTCGATTGGTTGGTCTACTAACCCAGTCGACCAAGCAGTCGACCAACTGAGTCAATACCAGACAGAAATGGTGTTTCTAATCCGAAACTTGATTTACATGATCTAAAACATCACCAAACTCGAAAGAGACCCCTATAACAGTGTTCTAACACTAAGGAGCAAGACTAGACACTAACAATGATCAAAACATGAAGGTACTAAATAGGAAACAAAACTTTCTATAAAGGTAACAATTAGGGTTTTTGATGAAAACATAATATGATCATGAAAGGAAAACCAGAGATGAAGGGGTTCTCATTCTAGTAAAGAATAAACAGAGATCATACACTAATCTACTAAGAAAGACAGACCTGAATTGATAAGAATCGAATCAAATCATTGAATTAAGATTAGACATTGTTTCATGATGATTCCACAATGATCATGGCGAAGATCGATGTGAAATCATAAAACAAAGAGGATATAAGGAGATTATAGAAGGGAAAGTTGCAAGAATGTAGCATCCACTTCATAATCCCAAACATAAAGAAAAAAAACAGAAGAAGTAGATGATGAGAGGAATTTACAAACCTTAGGTGGAAGAAGAAGATGGATTACTTGTGTTCTTGCAAGATTCTCACCAAAGATGCAGAGAAGAGGCTTGGAATGGAGTCTCCACACTTTCCAGAGGACTTAGGAGGCAGAGGAGACGAAATAAACTCGTAGACATCAATATATAGAGCAACCAAGACCTAAACAACAAAACAGATCTGATTGGTCAATTGGTTGGTCGATTAGCCCAATCGACCAAGCAGTCGACCAAGCAGGACAGTAAGGCCAAAACAGGGATTTGAAGGTCCAAAGCAAAACCAAACTTAAGGAGCTTCTCCACACACCTTATATGACTTACCTAGTATGTAGCAATGCTTTCAAACCAAGTCAAACAATACTCCAAGTCCATCAACTAAACTCATATTCAACTAGGTGCAGTTTCCTTTTCAATTCTGAACAAGTTTCCATATATGGAACACCATCATCAACTTCCATGGATTCTAGGTCAAACAACAAGTCTTCCATTGAGATGGCCCATAGTTGACTTCTTCCTTTGCTTCGGGTTATCGGACCTACAAACAACATGGTTTCCGGGTCAAGGTCAGGGTTAGGATAGGGCTGGATTTCACAGGAACCATCCCAATCACATCTTTTGCACCTCTCTTGAGGACTTAACGGACAAATACGTACAATGCCCTGGGAATCATCTCGGTCACATCTTTCACACCTCTTTTAAGGACTTAGTATACTTAGAAAATTTCTACTTTCGCATATTTTAGAAATTCTTTTCCCGGGTTAGTCCTGATGTTACACACTCACACCTCAAAAATCAACTAAGTTGGATTCCGGGATCATATCTCACAACTCTTGGTTTAAGAACAACCAACACATGAGGCATAATTCTCAGGAGCGTGCAAGTTGCAAATACTTGGTCAAAAGTTTCATTCACAATGAGGGGTCGGGAATACATCCTTCTGAATACATAAGAACAACATGCTCGACTACAACAACTTGGGACTTACATACATGACTACAATAACTGAAGACTTACATGCTCGACTACAACAACTTGGGACTCAAAAAGTATAGAAGGTTAAGTACAAAATGACTTGGGACAAAACCAGCATCCTACAATTGACGTATTGAAGCATCTTTGAGCATTTCATGGTCACCGAGAGCAAGATTCATGTGCCGATTGAAAGCCATGAACTTACCAAGGAGCTGACGTCCATTCACGTGCCGATCGAAAGCCATGAACTTACCAACGAGCTGATGACCGTCTTGGATTGTCACTCGCATCCTTCCCCTGATGCTTCAATCAACCCTCAAAGACCCACTCAAGGAAGATCCTGCTTCGGTAGTCTGGTCGGACGCAAACCATCATTTGACACATTAGTGTCAACAACGGTGTCACTCGGGGTCTCGGCACCTTCAGCTTGGGGTTCCTCTGTAAGCGCATCACCAGCCTCTTCCTTCAGAGAAGGAGGGTCTATGAAGTCCACAGGATTAGGAATCACCAAGTTGGGAAGTTCAGTAAGGCCTTCAGGTCGAGGAATCTGGAGCTCATCATTCACCTTCGGGTCAAGGATCCCGGATAGCTTCCCCACATCTGGAAGGGATGCTTGCTCCAGGACAAGCTTAAAGGCTTAGTTTATCCCCCTCCTAAAAGTGGATGTTGAAAGAGCCAACTTCAGATCCTTGAACTGAGGGTTCTTGAAATAATCCTCCATTGTCCTCCTCTTGAACTCAGGAGAATCCCCTAGAGAACTGAACTTCAGCTCCTCGACCGTCTTCTTCAACTCCACATTCTTTTCCATCTCCTGATCCAGGAGGGTCTTGGCTTTGTCCAGCTCTTCAGAGACCTTCCCGAGTTTCTTCTTGAGAGACTTTTTCTTCTCCTTATACTTCCCCCAGCCCTTGTCGAGTTTAGCTTTCACCTTCTACAGAGTAGCCGCTTCTGTAATACCCCTAGATTCTATTATGGGTATTTTGGTCAATTTTCTCATTAAATAATCATTAATTATATTATTTAGTTATAATATTTTGCTTCCATTTCTTTAGAAAATAATAAAATAATGATAAATTAATTAATTAATGAAGGGGGAGTAATGAAACCAAATAAGTGAATCGTTTTTATTCAATTTACTTAAATAAACTCAAATATTAAATTAATAACTATATGTCAGTTAAATATTTATTATTATTATTAGCTTAAGAAATCTTAAATATTTTATAATCAATACTTAAGTATTTAGAAAATTAACACTTCATTTTGTTGACTTAAGAAAACAAAGTACGTTAAGAGTTAAAAATATAATGTAATAAATTAATTTTTATATATTAAACAATACTTAATTCTTTAATAATTTATCAATGCATTTAGTTTTTACTAATTTACTTAATTAAAATTGTTTAAATTGTATATCAATTCTTGCATATAAATAGGGGGGAGGGATTCACCTTACAGGGGAGAAATTTTTTCCAAAGAAGAGAGAGAGAGAGAGTTTGTGTGTGTGTGTGAGAGAGAGAGAGAGATAGAGAGAGATAGAGAGAGAGTCCATTTCTCTCTAAAATCAATAAGAATTTCTAAATTTCTTTTGATTTTAAATTGAATCCGTTCATTGTAATCGTTTGTCCTAGTTTGTGTTTTATTGGACTGCTCAAAACATTGCAATATTTTGAAATTGAATCTATCGTGAAGGCAAGTGAGAATCCTTCATGCTATCTACAAGTTTGAACGATTGTGCTTCATTTTGATTTATGTTGCAAGTGATAATCTCCCACCATACTTATATGTTTGATATGTTGTCTTTTATTTGATCTAAATTGCAAATGATAATCCTTCATATTATCTATAGTTTGAAATAATGTATTTTATCTTGATATGTATTGCAAGTGAGAATCCTTTATGTATATCTACTAACTTGAACCATTGTATCATTTGATCTATATTGCAAATCCTGCATTATATCTATATGTTTGATTTATTGTATTTTATAAATTTCTATGAATATTAAGATTTAGCATTGCATTGCATATTGCATTATAAGAAGAAGACATTAACTTTTCCATTTATCATGGTCCGATAGAGAATTGGATGGGTTGATAGGGTTGTGTAATACGCGCAGGCCATGTAATGGCGTGGATCAATCTTCATCCCTTCCTATTGGGAAAGCCCATGATAACAATGGAAGGATCAACACACATACCAGGGTTGTATAACGCGTGCAGGCCATGTAACGGTATGGGGTATGATGTGTTGAATCCCAAATAGAGCAACACGCATGTCAATGCTGTATAACGCGTGCAGGCCATTTAACAGCATGGGGCATCGTATTGTTTCCAAATAAGATAAACAATAATTTTGTGCATTAGCATTATTGCATTATTTATTTCATTTGATTGTATTCTTGTATTATTTCGATACGTTATTTCAAACATGTCGATATCTTGCTGGATTTGATCTTGCTAAGTTTTTTTAAACTTACCCAATATTTTTCTCCAGATGGTGAATGAATAGGACATGACCTTGAGGAATTGGGTCGTGAGATAGAGGAAGCCCATCTTGTTAATGAACCTCATTCATATATTATTTGTTTAGGACATAAAATATCTTATCTTTTTTTTTATTTATTTATTTTTTTATCTATCTTTAAATAATTATGTAATTGGTGATGAATTGTTTTATTTAATAAATGTAATAGTCGAACCCTTTATTTTGGATATTTTAGAATAATGGAAATGTTTCAGTTTATTATAATAGACTTCCGCTGCTTAAATATTCTAATTTCTTTGAGTTTGATTTTATAAAATTTCGGGTCTATTCTATCACGACTGGTTTAGAAAAACCGATTCTTGGGTTAAGTATCGACCTAATTTCCCATTTTGGGAATCGGGACGTTACAGCTTCTGCCCGAGCTGCGTCAAGCTCCCTCTTGGCTTGGTGGGATTGTGATTTGCTTGCTAGCAAAGGTCTTAGGAGAGCTTTAACTCCTCTGACTGACGCCGAGCCGATCCATCACCTCAACAAAGCAGTGGGTTGCCTCTGCCAAATACCTAAGAATCAACGAAACTATTAGTCGGGATTATAAAAAAGAAAAGAGAGAAGAAACACAACTTAAGACTAGGAAATTACCTGTAAGCATCCAAGAAGAATGCTTCATCCCAGGAATTCTTCAAGTAGTCCTGATTGGTTGGAAGAGTTGCACCCTCGACCCAATCCCAATGTTGAGCTATGGTCGAGTCACCAAAGACCGAGTCCTGGTTTGTCAAATCCCATTAAGGAATGAAGGCACTAGAAGACCCAACAAGGGGGTCGGGTTCTTTGATTCTCACTTTCTTAGTTGGGGCTGCTCGAGGAAGGTCTCCAATCTGCACCCCCCCCCCTCAGGGGTTACAAAAGTAGCTTTTCTTTTGGGACTCCTTACAGTCCTGACCATAGCAACAAAAGACTTAGCCGCAGCAGCAAGAGCGGAAGGAGGCTTTGGTTTTGACACCAGCTTCGTTGCCTAGGCAAGGGACATGGCCCCACTAGAGGCGGCTAGGAGATCATTGAGAGGAACTTGGGCAGACACCGCAATACAAAAACAGAATGCATAAGAAAAGCACAATATGTACAGGGGCTCACCCGGGACAAAACCCCACAACTGAAGGACGGGTACATATTCCATGGAATACCCATGGAAGGTAAAGGTGTCCCCTTCGACCCGATTGATCCGTCCGACGATATCTTCTTCCTCGTGATCAAGATCAAACAGGGCATTTGACGACCTCCTCCTTCGTCCTCTCTTGGAAGTCGGTAATAAAGGGCTCGGGAGGAGGATGGAAAAATAAATAAAAACTCCCTCCACTTTTTAGTAGTGGACGGGAGAGAATCTTTCTCAATGAAATTCCCTTGAAACTCAAGAGAAGAAGACGGCCTCTTGGCCAGAAAATACCGACCCCGCTGAGTGTGGGGATGCAGCACAAAAAAAGTATGGAATAATCTAAAGGTCGGGGCAACGCCCAGATTATAGCAAAAGCCGGCAAACTCGATAATGTTGCGCCAGCTATTCGGGCTCAAGTTGGCTGGGCTAAGTGAAAAGTTATTTAGAACATCTACAGAAAGAGCATGCAAGGGAAGACTTAATACCCTAATAAAAGCGTCATAATACATGGAACAAAAACCCCTTGGGGGACTATTCACCCGGTCATCATCACCCGAAGGCCAGACTTCATACCCATCGGGAATAGGACAACACGAAAGAAATTTATTGAGGTCGGCTGAAGTAAGAGAACACGGGTAAAACTCAGGCCCAGATATCCCCACCACAAAGTCTATGTGCCAAGGCGTCTAGGGCTCAACCTGAGCCAGGGCGAAAGCACGGGCATCCAATTTCTTCCTATTCAACTTACGAGGGATGAGACCTCAAAAACCACTCGAGCAACGAAAAGGTGGATGAGTAGAAGCCCTAGACTGGGAAGGTACGATCCAGGAAGAAGAGGCAGGTCGATCACGGCAGCAGTCGATTCCTTACGAAGAGGAGCACTATGTGCAGAAACAAAAAGAGTGGCAGAGTCATCCTCAGACCCAGAATCATCCCGAGAGGCCACATCGGAACTTCTGCAATCGGGATAGAAGATGGACCCGCCTGTTCATTCAGCGGAAATGAACGTGCCAGTTTAACAACCTATCTATAAGCCCTCGAGTTGTCATCAAGGGGACTATCACTCAAGGAACGACTGGACTCATCCTCTGAGGATTGCTCATGCAAATCCTTCAGACGATCTCCTGTGAGGTTAATAGCTCCCATCTGGTTCGCTATCACCCTCACTAGCATAGCCCCCACGGGCAAGATGTTTTTTCTTACATTCCTTGGGGACAAGAACACCAGGTATGTACCTAGAACCACCCTTTGGCATCATGATCGGGAAAAAACTCAAATTTACTGATGAAAGAAAGAGCTGAATGTAAAAACTAGTCGGGATCCTGGTCGAGAGCAATGAAAGCGATGTGATGAAACAAAGATGGAAGGGGGTATTTATACCTCTAGAAGAAGAGAAGATTATCTTGATCGAATGACTACAAAGCAATGAGATCAACTGTTCAAATTAAGAGACGTTTGAACTTCCGAGGCTGTCATTATGACCAACCACTTTGACGCATGACGTGGCGACACTAGACTGGGGTTAACGCTTTGGGAAACCCAACTGTCAAGGCCAACGAACCAAGACGAGAGTAATAAAAAAACACTCCTCAACTTAAATCTCGGAACTCTACCCCGCTCAACGCTGTCAAATCATCGCACGGGTTGGGGGCTAGTGATAGGGGAAGATTGTACCCGACAAGGTCTGGACCCAACCAAGCACAAAACCAGCAATGTAGTCGGGATCTTAGCTGACTGCACCACGTATATGGAAGGCTTCACTCACACTGGACATATATGGCAACATCGCTGTAAACAGATGGTCAACTCCAGGGATGATTAGGTAGAACAACCGTTGGGGAAGCCTGTCTGTAAGAAAAAAGGTAACCCACATACTATTTAAACAAAGACTCACCCCTCTGGTAGGACATGGACACTTTCTTAGCAAATTCCCGTGTAACTCTTGCATGGGATCTTGATCTGATCACCGACTGACTTAGCCATCGGAGGCGGTTACCCGACATCCTAGCCGGCCCGCGTTTGACCTTTCTTGTAGGGCTCATCGTGTCACACCCCACCCGCCGGTCTCAGTTATCCTCCCAACAACCCGTGGGAGTGATCCGTCACAGGATCCACGGTCTTACCCATCAATAATAATATATGCAAGTAAAGATAATCATGAGCAAGAATAAGTTCAATAATTAAAGAAAATGATTACAGGAGTCCAAATACTCCAATAAAATAATCAAGGAAAGAAATATATGATCAAAAGAATATAAGTTCAGCGGAAGCAAATAAAAAAGAATTAAATGATCTTTTTTCCAGTTTCTTTCTCTAAAGCTAGATAATGTTTCTTATGTTTTTTAAGAAAAGGGGTTCTCCAGTTCTTCTCCATACGATAAGCAAACTGTCTGGCAGTCTGTCTCCTCCACCCATCAATGGGTGCTATAAGCGCATTCCATGCACTCACAGGAGCTCCCGCACAGGCTATCTCCATTTCTCATTGCCGATGCCACATCCTCTTCATACGAGAAGGCTCCTTCATGGGAAACCATTCCATCTTCCGGTGTATATCCTCTATTTGTACAGGCTAATATAACATAGACAAATAAAGGAATGAGTTCTGGTGAACTCAGTAAGAACAACAATAATTCTCATCCATATGTCAAACCTTCAGATATGCAAATATGATATGTATGAAATGCGAAAGTATGAATACCACTAAGATCTAACTATGCAAGTCTCTAACAGTTGACATGCTTTAAGATGTACACCGGCCCCCCTTTGGGTAGGTCTAGTCACTCTGATCCGGCAATGACTGGCTACCTCTGTAGGGATCTTGGATAAAAGGGTAAGTCCACACCTGGCTCTCAAACCATGGCTAGGGTTAAGTCAACACTCTCTCACCACAACCATTGGTATGAGTACTTGGCGCATGTCGGGTTTCTAATCCAATGCAAGTCATAATGGTAACATACAACATGAAGTCCAAATACATCCCCTATGGCACCAACCAACTCGGTTCTGTATCCTTCGCAACCTAGGAATGAGAACCCGCACGAACTAGCTTCCGCTATTAGACTCCATTCCATAACCCTATGGTCATCCACATATTGTTGGGGCAGAAAGCTCTCATGACTCATGACACCCAGTCCACTCCTTGGACGTCCATGAGCCCAACCCTAACATATGCAACCCTACCATTGTATGACCAACAGTGGACCACTGAGTCTCCGCACGGACTGGTTACCGCTATAGGATGAAACAGAGCCACATCACCTTCGTCACGGGTCATCCGGCTTCAATTCCCCTACCGAAATGGTAGTAATATGTGGGGTACCTAGCTATACAACTCTAGACTCTACCTAGGTATGTCATCTAGTAGTTATGACAATGCTGAAGACATCAACGAGCATGTGTCCCATACCATAGCCCTCTGATATCTCAAGCTAAGATATCCCAATGGAGTATCGTTTCCATTAGAACCACAAACCATCATCATCATCATACCACATGCATAATTGATAAAGTATATGTAAAGACAATACAAACAGCAAGCATATAATAAGATCAGCATGATATTCATGGTTACAACAGTATATAAAATGAAAATACAGTATTGAAAGACACCGGACTAGCATGTTCAAGTCATTTCATAAAGATGAGGTTGTATGTCCTTACTTGTAAATAAGTAGAAATCCTCTATATTGCAAACTAAAAACAATTATAAGACTTTTATTGGAAACAGAGGACACCTATAAACAAGGTTACAATAATATGTAAGTCGAATGAATCAAATTGGACAAAATCCAAAAGTCATTTGGTCACTGGAAACCAGCCGGTCTCTTGGGCCGGTCGCTTAGGCTGAGCGACCGCCACTAGTGACCGCCCTAAAAACAATGAGTTTGAATTAGAAACTCAGGCTTCTGATCATCCGATTTCAATTCGATTTTTGGATGATCATAGTCCGAATTTCAAATCTAACACTCCCACAACCAAGGGTAATACGAAACCTAACAATTGACACCAATTTGGTTACCCAAGAATCCCCCTTGATTAGATCAGTCCTTTTCACGAAAGCAGGGTTTTGTTTTCGGACCTAATCTCTTCAAGATCATTAAAAAGGTAGGTACTGTAATAGGAAGATCATGAACAACCAAAGAGGAAAACAATTCTACTTTAATCATAGCCAAAGGTAGAGTATGAGTGAATAGGGAATGACTTACCTCAACCAGATCAGCTAGAAAAGACATGAAAGCTTCCAGGACACTAATTGCACTTCAGAACACCTTCAAGCACGTCTCCACTACTACTTAACCACAAAAAACAACAATCTTGAATATAATATTCATAAAATAGACGAGGATTGCTATTTAATAGGAGTGTGGGGCAAAATAGGGCAAAGCCCCGCAACTAGGACCAGGCAGTCGCTTGGTCCAATCAACCGCTACTAGCAACCGCCCCCTAGTATATTGCTGTGCTTTGCTCAGGGGGTTGAAGTCCAAGTACAACCTAACCTTAATGAACACATGGGGGAGGTCTTACCTTCATTTCGGACATCTCTAGACATCACTTGCCTTCTAGAGGTCCAACTACCAAGCAAGGCAAGCTCTTCAACAAGAGAATCCAGATTCATGGGTTCAGGGTATGGATCATGGACTTTTATCCGGACACTCCACAAATTTACCCGGCTAGACCTTCGGGTTCTCAGACCTGCAATACGGATCCTGGATTAGAAATATGGGGGTTGTTACATATCGTCTTCAGGCACATGAAGGAAATCGGATATTAACACGGTTCAGTCGGAAACTAGATCGGAACTGAGACACATAAGGGTGTTTTAGTTTTAAACTAAAATGTAGGGGTGTTTTTGGTAAGTAAAATGTAACTATCCTCCCTCAGTTCGTGCTTTTAGTATAAAAATCGTATGATATGATAGTATGATATGCGTGTTTTAGGTAAATGAAATATAACCATCCTCCCTCATGCTTTTATAATAGTCTGAAACTAAGAGGTAGGGGTATTTTGGGTAAGAAAAATGTAGCCATTCTGCGTTCGTGCCTTTATAATAGTAGTATGACATTAAATTTTCTTTTTTTGGTAAAGAGTAGTATGACATTATAGGGGTACAAATACAATGGTAGTATGATAGTACGATAGGGGTGTTTTTGATAAGTAAAACGTAGCCATTTCCGTCAGTTCCCCCTCAGTTCGTGCGTTTAATGGCTGTATATATGAACATATGATATATGATATGATAGTATAATTGGACAAGTCTATCACTGTCAGAACGATGAACCGACACGCGAAGAAGAGAAAGAAAAAAGAGCGGAAGTGCCTCACTTTAACTGTTTCTCCCTCATTTGCGCTCCGCTCTTTTTCTCACTCTCTCTCTGTTTTTTTTCTCTCTCTTATTTTGCTTCTTTCCTGTTCGCTTCCTCCTCTATTTCCTGCCGAGGGTTTCCCAGGAAGGAGATAGAGAAAGCATTAATCTTGTTGAGACACAGGACTACATTTCTGAACGGGATTCCTCTGTGTAATATTGTTTTCCTCCATTACATATTTTGAAATCTTCGAGCTTATTTTTCTACTTCATCGTTCCAGAAATCCTGGTTTTTGGCTCTCCGGAAAACCTCTGCGATTTAAAACAAAAAAAGATCCAGTTGTTTGGCCTGTAAGGTTTCCTCATCAGTAGTAGAGTTTGAGCTACAAATGAAGTTAAATGCGTGGACATCGTTTGTTTACCTTTCCATCTTACTTGTTGCATCTCTTAAACAATAAAAGATTTCGTTGGAAGTTAATGAATCGCTCATTTTTGCCGAGGTGTCATAGTTACTGCCATT
The DNA here is from genome assembly GCF_041222555.1 of Hakea prostrata. Taxonomy (NCBI): domain Eukaryota; kingdom Viridiplantae; phylum Streptophyta; class Magnoliopsida; order Proteales; family Proteaceae; genus Hakea; species Hakea prostrata. Next base: position 39,424,762 of record NC_142600.1, read on the forward strand.
CTGTTTCGGTCGATGTTATGTTACTTTATCATCAGAAACAAAAGAAACTCCGAGTGAATTTTACCAATGCGAGGGATTCTTTCAGGGAGGATTCCTGAAATTAGAAAAAGGAAAACCAAGTTTCTCCATTTTATATATGCAACATACCTGTTCGAATGTGAATAGATGAGGTTTCCGATGTTAGCATTAATACTTTACCATCCCCTTTTGGTAAGGTCGTTTAGACGTACTCTTTGTTATGAGCTTTCCATTTCGGTTTCTTACTTAATCGAATCAGTCATTACATGTTATGAGCCATTTGCAATTGTGTACTTCACGCAAGCAGCTATGGGGTTCTTTTTAAGTTTTATTTCTATAGTTCACTCTTTGAAAGGTTGCTGAATATGTTTACAGGACTTCCCTACCCCTCTGGTCTTTACTCTCTAAACTGTTAAGACTATTGCTGATTTTGCTATTGGTTTTGCATGCTTATCTCAGAATGCTTGAGAAGAAGTAGAAGCTGTGGTCGCCTATGGGGGTGGTAAAACCTTGGAGATGGCTGTCAAGAAGCAAAAATATCTCTGATGGGGTAAAAAATAAAAAAGAGAATGTCCTAATATTACCCTTGTCCTTTATAGCTGATGGTCCTCTTGGTTTCTGATATTTTTATATGTATAATGGATTTGAGTGCAGGGAACACATGGATGTAAGATGAAACGGCTGCCTTTCATGGGAATTTTGTGCGCTGTTATGTTGTTTATTGTGTACAGAACCATTAGTTATCAGCATCTACAGGCACAGGTATTTCTTTTAACATGGGGGAAATAAGATTGTTTTGGGCAAACTTTCAAAATGGCTTGCTTATTACAAACGTGGTTGGCTGGAGAGATGATCACCCTCCTTCTCCCATCTCCTTCACCAACTCTTAAAAGAAAAGGAAAGAAAAAAATAAAAATGAGCATTCTATTATGTGGTAGTGACTGAGTGGTATGCACTAGTTTATCTTCCATGCACTTTATTCTGTTGTGCCATCCTGGCATTTGTCCAATAGATATCTTAACTATCCGCTTGTAGAATATTGTCTTTGATGAGCTTGCTGATGCTTTTCTCTGCAACTGTCAGATAGAAGATAGATTTCTTCCCTTTGACACAGTCAAGGTAATAACATTAATTGGTGCACATATCTTTATCTTTACCTTTTCATTTGTTTTCAAGCAATTTTGAAAGATATAATTTAATTTTTCTATTCCCTGGTCTCGTTCTTGAAACTTGTTGAAGTGATATCTTTCAGTATGCATGGTGGAATGTCTCTGTAATTTCACATGTCAACTTTATTATTTTTCTAAGAAGTCTCTGATTTAGGATGCCGAATTAGCTTCTGCAAATATGGACAATTTACCTCGCGGTATCATTGAAGAAAACTCAGATTTGGAGTTGAAGCCTTTAAGCTGGAGAAGCCACTCCACTTCAAAGGTAGTCTTTGATCTTAATTGACTAGAAATTTTTCAGTGTGCTGGATTGTGGGATCTCTAAATGGATTAGTTTGTTAAATATATTATTTCTCTCTCTCTCTCTCTCTCTCTCTCTCTCTCTCTCTTTGTGACAGTGAGAATTTTTTTCCCTTTCCAATTTCTTTTTCTTTTTTGAATTTGAGTTATTAAATTTGTCAGCTGAATGAAGTTTGGGGCCTTTGGGCACAATCTACTGAATAAGGTCTATGAAATCTGAAACACATTGCTGTATGATGTGCACGGCTACAGCTATGTGGTCCATCAAGAGAATCTTCCTTAGGCTAGGAGGAAATAAGGTGCTTGTCCCAGCACGCAAGTCGGTCCTTGTTGGTAGAGTTCTCTTTGACCTTCTGTTCCATTTTCTACTTTTGATTGTAATTTTGTGACTGCAGTAGTTTTGCAGTCAGAATATTCAGTAATAGGCTTCCTATAGCAGGAAGGATAAGAAAAATGATCATCTTGTAGTGTGGAATATACTCGCCTATGGCACAAGCTACTACTAAGATGTACCAGTGGAGTTTTGTTATTTCTATTGTATTATTTAACTGTTGTTATTTTGCAGTCAAGATATTCTGAAAGAGGCTTCCAATAATGCAAAGGATAAGAAACCCATTCATGTTGTGGTGTGGAATAGAGTGTCTTAGCACAAGGCCAATTTAGGTGTATCAGTGGAGTAGAGAGTCAATGCCTTGGGATATTGTATTGCTCTCTTGAGAATGGTTAGAGCATTTGATACTTGGGCAATATTTCATTTAGTTTTGACTGAGTGAAGTATCTACTGTGCTTCACGTTGGGTGGAACAACAGCAATATCAAATAGACTTTTGGGTTGCTCTGTTGAGAATGGCTAGAGCGTTTGATAATTGCCCAATGTTTCATTTAGTTTTGACTGAGTTAAGTATCTACTGTGCTTCACATTGGGTGGAACAACAGCAATATCAAATAGACTTTTGGGAAGTGACACTGAGTTACAGGTCATATCAACAGCTTCTTGAAGTAGGTAATGTTGGTGAAATAAGGTTTTAGCTTAACAAATGGTGTAGGGATGTGTTTAATAAAAAAAGTTCCCACTTTATAGTGGATTTCAGTTGCTGCACAAACTTTGGTCAAGGAATGCTCTAAGGACATTGCACAGAATGCTGTCTGGCCACACCAATTCAGGTTCACTTGATTGATTGGGAATTGGACTATATCCTTTACAACCCTTAACCTTTGTTCTACATGAGCTGGAAGTGTGACATAGCTATTCATCCATTTCACTTTTTTTTTGGATTGGATGGTCGTCAAAGCTCATTGAACAATTCAATAGGACGCTTTCACTCATAATCAAACTTAGGATTCTTGATGTAGGCTATATAGGAGACGAAACATGCATACAATCTTCTGATATGATAAAGATTTAAAGAACGGTGTGGTAGATGTTAAAAGATTAAGCAATAGGATTATAGCTATCAAGCTTATACTGATAGTGCATTTGCACCTCAAGTAAGACTAGATGAAAATCTAAAGTTACAATTTTGGAAAAATATGGATGGATTAATGCAAGGAATTCATCAAGGAGAAAAGATTATCATAAGGGGTGATCTAAATGAACTTATTGAGAAAGATAAAAAAGGCTATGAAAGTGTATATGGAGGATATGGTTTTTGAGAGAGAAATGAGGAAGGGATCTCAGTTTTAGATTTCGCTATTGCTCTTGATTTGTCTATCATAAATACTTAAAAAAGAGAGGAGCTTCTAATTACCTTCAAGTGGACATCATAGAATGCAAATGGATTTCTATTTAGCTAGAAGGTTAGATGAGTTGTTGTGCAAGATTGCAAAGTGATACTAGGAGAAAACTTAACCTGCACAACATTGACTAGTGGTGGTCTTGGATGTGTGTCTCATTCCACAAACTATTAAAAGGTGCGAGGTTAACTATCTTAGGATAAATTGGTGGAGCTTAAAAGGAGATTGCTTGTGAGATTAACTATTCTAGGATAAAGTGGTGGAACTTAAAAGAAAATAGCTAATATCTTTCACTAATGTAGTAGTCAAACAAAGAAATTGGGAATTTGAGGGGGTTATTAATATGATGTGGAACGAGATAGCTATGTATATTAGGAGGTGACTAAAGACGACATAGGTGAATCAAAAGGAAAGCAACATTCTTTTAGAGAGACTTGGTGGTGGATGGTGAGGTTAAAGTAGCCATTTATAATAAGAAAACTAACTTTAAGACATTGCAAAAGACTAAAGATGTAGAGGATCTACAAAGGTATAAGTTGGTTAGAAATGAAGTTAAAAAAAAATTATGGGAAAAGTAAAGGAATAAGAAGTATGAAGATTCATATAAATTAGGCAAACGCAAGGGGAAAAAACTACTTATAAGATAGTTAAATAGGGGACATGAAGGATAGAGATCTAAACCATGTTAGATGTATTAAAAGTGAAAATGGTAAAGTATTAACACTTGATGAGGAGATCCAGAAAAGATGATAAGTTTTTTTCTTTCTAGCCTACTAAATGAACATACTTGAAGTATTTGTAATCAGGATGATTACACCCATGGTACCAATTTTCAAACATGTATACAGAGAATTACAATGTTTGAAGTAAAAGAAGCTCTAAAGAGGATGAAAGTAGGCAAGGCTCAAGGTCCTGATAAAATCTTAATAGAATTATGGAAGATCTTAGGAACCTATGGGCTAGCTTTGTTGACCAAGTTGTTTAATAAGATTATGAGTGCAAGAAAAATGCTAGATGAATGGAGGAGAAGCATCATGGTCTCAATTCACAAAAATAAAGGAAGATGTAACAACTATAAAGGCATAAAATTGATAAGTTATACTACGAAATTATGGGCGAAGAGTAATTGAAACCTGTTCGAGATAAGAAAGCATTGTTGCAAAGAACCAATTTGATTTTATACCAAAAAGATTTATAGTTAGAGTTATGGTAAGGTATAGAGATTGAAATTTCAACTGAAATATTTGCATTGAAACTTGCAATGTTTTGTTTCCTCACAATTTTCTGGTGGAAATAGACCGAAATTTCATCTGAAACTGGTCAAATCATGTTTCAACCAGTTTGGGTTGATTTATTCCTTATAAAATCCTCTATTTTGGTCGAAACCTGTGAAATCTTACATGTTTCAACCTTTCTACCCTGGTTTGCAGCTTAAATTTCGACCTATTTGCTGATTTTTCTTGTATTTGGTGATTTCTACCCCATTTTCACCCCTTTTCCACAACTCATTTGCTTCAAACAGTTCTTTTACTCATCGTTTGCCTTCAAACACCTTTTAAGCCACAATGGTTATTCACGGGCCTAAACCCAAACTACAAAGGAAACTCCGAGGCCTAGATATAAGGTCTCTAGAGGCCCAGAAGTGGGATCCCCTGTGTTTGTCGGAAACAAAATGTGATGCATGGGCTATACTCAACAGTTCCAAACTTCCCTTTTTTTATTTTTGTTTGCCTTGAAAGAGCCATCACTTGATCTAGTTGGTCATTTTATTTTGTTGACTTGTTGGATATGTAACCATTTTATCAAACAATTTATATATGTTGATGATTCTATGTTGGTGTGCAATACAGTTTGTACTTCTTGGAGCCTGTCATTTGTTAGTATACTTGAATGTTGACTTTTCAGTAGGTTTTTTTTTGGCAAACTACCAATTTCGTTGTCTTTATTAGATGAAATGGAGGCCATATAAACCCCAAAACCTAGGGTCAAAACCTTGCTAATAAAGTATAGGTTTTAATCGAAATTTCGGTTAAAACCTTGAGATTTGGGTTTTTGGATAGGTCGAAACCAGCTTGAAATTGAAACCTTGATCCTTGGTAGAGAGTATAAGGCAGATCTTCATATAGTCTTTATTGACACAAAAAGCTTATGATGAGTCCATAGAGCATTAATTTGGCAAGTACAAGAGAAAAGAAATGTTGCAAAAAATATGTTGACACAATTAAAGATATTTATGATGGTTCAGTGACAATTATAAGAATAAAGGGGGACATGGTAGTGAATTCCCAATTACAACTGGGCTCCATCGATGATCATTTTTAAGCATATACTCATTTGCACTTGTAATGGATGATTTAACGAAAGACATTCCAGATGAGGTTCCTTGGTGTATACTTATTATTGATAATATTGTTTTCATAGATGATACAAGTAGGGATTAATACCAAATTAGAATTATAGAGTGCACCTTTGGCATTGAAAGGCTTTAAACTAGTACAATGAAGATGGAATATCTAGTGTGTAACTTTGGTCGTGATCGGACTGATGATGCGTTGGTGAGACTTAATGAGGAGATTCCATAAAGTGATTGTTTTAGGTGCCTTAGCTTAATTTTAAATAAAAAACGCGATATAGAGGATGATGTTTCCCAAAGAATTAAAATAAGGTGGATGGAGTGGAGAGGTGTATCTAGGGTCTTGTGTGATCAACATATTCTCTAAAAGATTAAAGGAAAATTTTATAGGACCATCGTACGACTAGCTAAGATGTATGGTGCGGAGTGTTGAGTTGTTAAGAAGCATCATATAGATAAACTTAGCATCGCAGAAATAAGGATGCTAAGATGAATGAGTGGCAAAATTAGGAAGGATAAGGTAAGGAACTATCATATTAGAGATTGACTAAGCTTTTTGATAAATGATAAGTTACGAGAAAGTCGATTGAGGTGTCATGGCCATGTAAATGGAGGCGTATAAATTTTCCTATGTGGATAAGCGATTTAATCTAGATCAAAAGAATTAGAAGAACTAGGGCAGACCTATGATAACCTTAAAAGACGTGGTGAGAAAGGTTATGCGAGGCTTAGGCCTTGTATCTATTATAGCCTCAAACAAAGTTTGATTGGAAGGCAAAGATCCATGTAACCAACCCCATTTAGTTGGGGAAAGGCTTTTTGTTGTTATTGTGCTTTTTGAGAGTTGGTAGATAAATCAATGGCCTTTGTCCTTATGGTATTGTGTGCTAAAAATTAATGGACGTCCATGAGAATTGATTGGGGATAAGAGATCCATGTGGTCAACCCTAGTTAGTTGGTCTTTGCTGGTGTGATGATGTATTCGTACTTGCAACTTCTTGGATCCTAATGTTAGACAGTTAAGAAGTGGTTCTTTGTTATAAGCAGTTGTGCCTTAGAGTTTATGTTGATGTTTTATGCCCCCTTCCCTTTTTATTGCTATTTAGTTTTCTCGACAATCATTTAGGTGTGTCCATGTTGTACCCCCTTCTTCCTTAACAATTTTCTTTTTGGAATTTCACTATTTTAAATTTGTTGTCTTATTGAGGCTTTGTAGCTTGTTAAAGGGGCAAGATGGTCCAAACTCTTTGTACACATGTTTAGTTTTGTCATGTTCAGTGTCTGTCAATCTCCACTACTTGTTTTTTACTCCCAAGTCACCAAGTTGCCTCTCATATAAGTACAATACCTAGAGATAAACCTTCTATCATCAGGACGTCCTGCCCAATCCACATCCGTATATGCGTCAATCTTCATGTAGTAGCTTTAAAGTACCTTAGGATTCGATAGACAACATCTAGGTGTGTAGAAAAGGGCTTATGCATATACTGGCTCTCTAGACTAACGACAAATGTAATATATGGTTTGAGTATGAGATAGGTAAATTATATAGTTGAGTATGAGATAGGTAAATCAACTTCCCAACTAACTTCTGATAGCCGGTCTTTATCTGTTGGTTCTCTTTTTGCTTTCAAGTGCAAATTGGGCTTGATGGGAGTTTCAGTTGGTTTGGACCCTAACATCCTAGTTTCAGTTAACAAATCTACAATATGCTTTCTTTAAGAAAGAGAAATACCATTGGCCGAATATGCCAGTTCAAGACCAAGGAAGTGTCTGTGTCTTCCCATATCTTTGATTTCAAACTTTGTTCACAAAAAATTCTTCTGGGCTGGAATCTCTTCTTCACTGCGCCTATTGATAACAGTATCATCTATGTTCAATAGTAGTATAGTTTTATGGTCAACATTGCCTTGTTTGTAGCTGATAGACACCATGGCTTTGTGGAACCTCTTAAATCAGGCCCTCGGAGACTGCTTCAATTCGTGCAAGGCTCTTTTCAACTTACACACCTTTCTATGAGCCTTTTTAGTGCCATGCTCTGGTGGTACATCCATAAATACTGCCTTTTGAATTTCTCCGTAAAGAAAAAGCATTTTTCACCTCCAAGTTGCTACAGACCTCATCCTTGACTTACTGCACATAAGATAACAACGTGTACTGCATTCCTTTTTGCAACTGGGGCAAATGTCTCTTGATAGTCAATCCTATAGGTCTCAGTGAATCCCTTGGCTGCCAATCTTGCTTTATATTTCTCCACAGTGCTATCTGCCTTATGCTTAATAACAAACACCCACTTGCATCCAACGGTTTGTTTTCTTGAAGGTAAGGTCACCAAATCCCACGTCTTGTATTTTTTCCAGAGCTCTCATTTCTTCATCCATTGCTTCCTTCTAGTTTGAGTGAGTCAGTGCTTTTTGCCATGTGTTAGGAATAGAATAAAGGACAAAGAAGAAACAAACTTTTGAAACTCTAGGGGTAGGGACTGATATTATATGAAATAAAATTGGAAATTGGGTATTTGGTTAATGTTCGTGGTTGTTTCTGCAGTGCAATTGGTAAGTCTAACGAAGAATCAGAAGCTGGTTCAGAAATTGATTTACCAAGAGTAGTCACTTTAGGACTGGGAGTAAGAGAAGTTGGTTCGAAAACTGACTTAGCAGGTGTAACCTCTTCAGGACTAAGGGTAAAAGCTTCTAGTCGGCTTGGTATAGTAGGGGAACCTTCTGTTGTTGATATATGTGGTAACTCCATCTTCCAAGTAAGGATCATCGTTAGGGATATTAGAGGGAATGGCCAAAGGAGGGGCAAGGACCAAAACCTCTTCACTAGTACTCTCCCCTTGAAGAGAGGTATGGGAAAAAGGGAATGTGTTTGTGGAACACTACATCCATGGACACAAGCATCTGCCCAGAGAGAGGATGATAACACTTATAGCCCTTTTGGGTAGCGGAATAACCAAAAATTTGCACCATAACCCACGTGGATCAAGCTTACCATGAAGATGATGATTTCTGGCAAAGGCAACACACCCGAACACTTTAGGAGGAATAGTAAAGTCTGCGAACAACGTTGTTATAAAACTTGGGATGACATTCGATTAATGAGATAGGCTGCAATAGGAATGACATCCCCCCAAAGCTGAGGTGACACACACATAGTAAACATTTTGGATTTGGCAACCTTAAGAAGGTGTCTATTTTTGCGTCTGGCACTCCATTTTGGGGTGAACTGTCGACACAACTAGTCTAATGAATAATCCCATGGTTTACAAGATAAGAGGGAAATTCCCTAGCCGAATACTCAGTCCTATTGTCAATACGCAGGATTTCCTCAGTGGCCCCTAATTGAGTAATAACAATTTTATGAAAAATTTTAAAATAAGAGAAAACATCACTCTTTTGGTGAAGCAAATAAACCCTTATGTTTTTTGTACAACAATTAGTAAAGATGACAAACTAACGATAATCAAAAGTAGAAACAACGCGAGATGGACCCCACACATCGAAATGAATAACAAAAATGAAATGTTAATATGGTTATTGAAAATAGGGTAGACATGTCTAGTCTGTTGCAAGCATGACAATGAAAGTCATTTAAATTACAACACTTAACTAAATTTGGAAAAAAGTATAGCTAAAGTGGATAAAGGGATGTGGCCTAAATGACGATGCTAGTATGCCACTGTAGTAAAGTAAAAAGAGCAGGAAAATCGGAACTAGAGACCTAGTCAATGTTGATGGAGACCTGTCTGGTAGATAGAGCCTCCCTGCTGTTTACAATTGCCAATTGTGTGCCCCGTTTTTAAGTCTAGAAACACAATGAAAGGGATAAAAGGTTATTTTGTAGTTTGAATCTCGAGTGATGCTATTAATAGATAAGGGATTAGTAGAAAAATCAGGAACATGCAAAACTAAGGATCACTCTAAAGAAGGTGAACAAATGACGGAATGGGAAAGAGGCCCATTGGCAATACGGACATTGTAATTCAAAGGAACAAAGGAGATAAGTGTGAGACAAACTAGAATAATCAATCATATGATTGGTTGCCCTAGAGTCAATTATCCATGAGGAAATACTTGTGGTGACACTGTGATAACCGAAGGTACTTGAGATGGGATGGATCTTAGAGGAGGGAACCATGACAAAGGCTATGCTGGCACTAGATTTCAGCATTGAGGAAAGAGGCGTTGCAACATTCTGATCTTTCAGATTGGCTAGATGGGCAGATGCTTGAATATTTTCCTTTCGATTCACATTCCTTCCCCCTCTATGGGAAGTGGTTGGGCGACCATGCAGCTTTCAACACTTGTCCTTGGTGTGACATTCTTGACCTCAATAATCACACTTAATTAGAGTTCGTGAAGAATCACATGTACGTGTCTAAGAGCCTCCTGTACTAGCCACTAATGTAGGTCGCTCTGGCATTTGAGTTGTTCCATCAGTGTCTAGCAGTTATCCTCTAGTGTCAACCATGACCTAGGCTTGCTCCAGGGATGGAACATGTTCCTATGAGAGGATGTGAGCCTATATTTGATCATATTCAATATTCAATCTAGCTAAGAAATCATAGACATGGAGTTTATCTTCCCACTTCTGATAGGTGGCAACATCAGCAACATAGGTTGGAGTGAAGAGTCCATAGAAATCAAAAGTCTGATATTATCCACGGCAAGGAAGAAATTTCGACCGAAACAGGAATTTCGACCTTGCAAAAGGCTGAAATTTCGACGTTTCGGTCGAAATTTCGATCGAAACTTGGACACTTTTTCGAAAATTGGAACTTCAATTTCGGGCCTCATATGGACTCAAAATGATTTGGATTCTTGTATACTACCTATTTCAAGCATAATGAACACAATGGAACTAGTATTTTGTAAAAAACAAAACTATTGAAAATTTATCATTTAAGTATACTAACAAATGACTGGTTCTGAGTTCCGACAAGTGCAAACTGTATTGCATTCATGCATAGAATCAACAACATACATGAATTGTTTGGTAGAATGGTTACATATACAACAAGTCAACAAAATAAAATGACCGACTAGATCAAGTGATGGTGTCTCAAATATATAAAGCTAAAGCCTATATATCATATATACATAAAATAAAAATACATAATTTTAGAAAATAATTATTAAAATATAAAAATGAAAAAATGGTAGCAAATAATAAAAAGATAAGTTTAACAAAACACAATTATAGATCATAGTCCTAGGCTAAACATATATTAATTTCAAGGCAATACAAGATCATTTAAGGCATGAACAAAACAAAAATAAAAAAAGGGGAAGTTTGGAACTGTTGGGTGTGGCTCATGCTTCACATTCTATTGTTGCTGGAGTTTCCTTTGTAGCTGTTGTGGCTTAGGAGGTGCTTGGAGGCAAAAAATGAGCAAAAGTGGTGTTTGAAGGCAAAGGAATAGTGAAAAGTAGGTGAAAATGGGATAGAAATCAACAAAAAACTAAGGAAAAACAAGTTGGAATGCTGATATGTCGAAATTTTGGTCGAAATGGTCAAAATTTCGGTCGAAATGGTCGAAATCTCCGAAATTTCGGTCGAAATTTGACACTTTTCCGAAATAATTGAAATTTCGTTTCGTTTTTTAAAAATGCAGACATTTCGACCGAAATTTCGACAATGTCGGTTGAATTTTCTTCTATGATCCACGGACTGTATTATAGTACTAGGCTAGAGTGAGCTCTTTCTGTTGTAGTTGTGCATTGAATCTTGAAAGATTAAGCATCATTCCCAACCTTCAAATAGGTTTCCTTGTCAACCTTCCATATTGTGGCAATATCTGGATCGAGGAGATAACTCTTTGCAATACTGGGTTTAATGGAATTAAGTCGAGATCCCATAACCAAGCATTCATCAGTCTCCCACTTGTTTTGTGTTGTACTGGGGGGGGGGGGGTTAGTAGATGTACTATGAAGATCTATAAGGCCACCAGCACCCAGTGGAAGAGAAACAAAACTAGACCATCGGAGATAATTAGTCCCTTTAAGTTTGATAGAGGTCATTTGGAATGGGAGAAATCATGTTCTTGTGAAATTGGAGTTTCCTTTATTTCAAATTTACTAGAAGTGGTGGAGATAACATAATGGAGGCATCGTAGAGAATCCAAAAAGTAATTGATCAAACGAAAATATCACAACATTAATAGGGGAAAACAAACCCTTGGTACGAGAGAAGTGCTCTCCACCAAGGGAAAAAGGCTATGGAAGGAAGGCAGTAGGTAAAAAGGTTTTAGAAGATGGAAACAAGGCAGCGAAGGCCCTTTGGAGGATTGTAGAGAGGTGGCGATACCTTAGGGTCCTTCTAGAAGGGGAAGGGAAGGCTGTCGGTGGAGTTCGAGGGCCCAAGTAGCCTTGCGGCAGAGGCGGGATGGCCTTAAGAGCCTCATGGCTGGGTAACGATGGCCGCAAGAGCGAGTAGAGACCTAGGACCTCTCGCTGGGGTGGCGTAGGTATGGCGGACCAGGCGGAGATGTTGATGATGGTCATAGGCCACTGTGGGAAGGGGGCAATGGTCTTTGAGAGAGGTGGAAGGGAAGGAGAAGGGAGGTGGGGCTTAAGGGTGTTTTGCAAGGATTCCTCAAATCTGTGGCTCGATACCATGTTGAATGGTCTGAGAAATCTTTAGTTATGTCCGAGTGACATAGCAGGCCTTTATTTAGAATAATAATATGACATAAGAAAAGAGATGTTCCCGATGTGGAACTGTTACAATAAAATATCCTTGACAGACAATTCTAACCTTCTTAATATTTCTACCGTATTACAACACCAACCAAGCCGTTGAATATGTATTGTACGACCACAATGATGACAATTCTTGACTTGTTTTGTATCGTTGGAGGAGTTGTGAGGACATGATTTTCTTCCAGCATTATTTCCACGATTTTGTCCTATACTCTGCCCGCTAGGGGCATGTCTTCAAGAAGTGCTGCGGGAATTAGTTGCCCAAGCTGAATTATTTTGTAGTGTTAGTGGACTCTCTCCAGGGTGGATGAAGTGGAGAGGTGCGTCCGGGGTCTTATGTGATCGGCATATTCCATTAAAGCTTAAACGAAAATTTTACAGGACTGTTGTTTGACCAGCTATGATGTACGGTGCAGAGTGCTAGGCTGTTAAAAAGAATCATATAGATAAACTCAACGTAGCAGAAATGAGGATGCTAAGATGGATGAGTGGCAAAACTAGGATGGATAAGATAAGAAACGATCATATTAGAGTTGGTCTGGGAGTTGCTCCCATAAGTGATAAGCTTAGAGAAAGTCGTTTGAGGTGGCACGGCCACGTTCAACAGAGACCTATAAATGCTCATGTTCGGAGAAGTGATATAATCCATATTGAAGGAATTAGAAGAGCTAGGGGTAGACCTAAGATAACCTTAGGAGAAGTGGTGAGAAAGGATATGTATAGCTTAGGCCTTGTATCTAGCATGACCTCGAACAGAACTGATTGGAGGGCAAGAATCCATGTAGCCGACCCCATTTAGTTGGGACAAGGCTTATTGTTGTTGTTGTTGTAGTGGACTCTCTGTGAAAACATGAAGTCTCAAAGATGTCAGCCAGAGTGGGAACACGATCACTACAAAAAATCTGTGCTCTAACTTCCTCAAGCTCCTTTCCAAGATCTCCTAGGAAACTCATGACAGCTAATTTTGCTCTTTGATTTTGCATGGTTTTTTCATCAGAGGAGATAGATAGAATAGAATTTAATTCTTCATACATTCTTTTAGAATCTGCAAAATACTGTGTATTATCTCTACCTTTCCTATCTACTTGATAAAAATCCTAGGATAATTCATCAATTCTAGCCAGAATATTTTGACCAGCACACAACACATTCAGATACTCCTATAAGTTCTTCACAGTCCTCAATTGAGTAACCAGATCAACAATATTGCTTGCCAAAAAGTGGAACATTTCCCCAACTATGTGGGCATCAATAATTGCCCAATTAACTTCATCTTTAGATGCTGTTTTAGTCAAGTGGTCTATTTGTCCTCGTCTAGTGAAAACAACTTTAACTGTAGCACTCCACTGGTGAAAGGTTGATAAGCCTTCCAATTTCTTTTCAGCCAACTGATGGGAGGATGAAGAAATAATTTCAGTCATGGTTTTTTTTTATTGTCACCCTTACATGAGGTTACTTCCGTATCCAAACAGAGTTATTTCAGAATCACAGAAAATAACAGACATCAGTCACAAATTACCCATGGACTGGGACTAAAATATCTTCCTTTTCCTAAGAAATAAAATTAGAAACACTCTGTAATCAAAATTAAGACCTAGAAAATCATATTCAGAACACCAAAATAAGCATGCTTCAGAGAATCAATCGCAGATTCAGAGCATGCCCAAAATCCCTCAGACTTCACAGTAAGCAAGAGAACCAACCCAGAAGTATTCAACCGGAAATATTAACCAGATCGAACAAGCCAGTGAGAACAGAACCAACCTAAAAACAATTGAACAAAGTATGAACCAGATCAAACCAGCCATTCAGAATGGACAATCAAACCAGAAATATGAACCAGCCAATCTCCAAAATAAAGTCTTGGAGAAAAAGGCACCAGAAAAAAAATTGCAGAGAAATCTCACACAGAGAAGAGCACAACTCCTTGATCAACCAAAGTAAAGCCTGGGTAGAGTTATCGCACAACTCTCCCCCTGAAGAAGAACATCCGAAACAAAAAGTGGTTACTAATCTCTTCCGAGAACAGACCAGGAGTTGCGCCAAGGGTTTCTTCAACAGCTATTGAAGTTTGAAAACCTCTTTACTGCATCAGATCTTCAACCAGAACACCGACAAGGTTGCTGTGTAAGATGCTGCATCAGATCTTCAACTAGAAAACCACTAAGGTTACAGCGTGAGGTGCTGCCCCTCTTCAATTTTCAGAATCCAACCCTCACACCAGGTGTGATATCTTTCCCTAGTGTAGAAGTAACTCTTTGTACTTGTAAAGCTTAGGATCGAAAGGGAAAATAAGGCCCACAGCTCTGATACCATATAATTTAGAGAACAAATAAGAAGGGAGGAGGAAGAAGAGATGGCACAAACTTGCTGTGGAGGCTGAGTATATAAATTGTGAGCTCCTCTTAACAGATCCACTATATATAGGCTGTTTACAGTCACATTTAGATTAGGAACCAACTTATAAATCCAATAGGAGTTGTAACTTGTAATCCCAAGCTAACTCAATCTAAGACTCCTAGCTTTTGCCCCTTTTCCCATCGTGAGTTAGTGCTTAATGCTAACTTACATTGGCTATATTTCTTTCCAATCCTGCCCTTCCTAAGAAGAAGCATTGGTGCTTGTTTAGGGAATTGAAGAAGATGGATGAAGAAAGTGTTACTTCACCATATATTAAACCGTATGGTTTTTATATTGGGAAATTTCAATACCACCCCTTGAGTTATCCATGAAGTTTAATGCTGCCCCCTGAGTTACACAATTTAATAGTCAGACAACCTATTACTAATACCGTTGGTCTCAGTTAGTTTATAATTATCCATTTCCAACATAACCCCTATATCTTGAGTTTAAAACACTGCTTGTGAACCATATCTCCCGAACTTTGTGAAGATTTACCATTGGGAGAGGAAGAAGTCGTAGACGGTAAAGGAAGACGAAGAAAGGAATTGAGTTGAGTGGTTATTCTTGTCTTCTCGGAAAGTTTAACTTGCTTATATTAGCATTTAATTGGGATTTCTTAACAGAAGGGGGTGTCATTGACATATTTTCACCATATAGGGGGTCTAATTGATTAATTGAAAAACTTAGGGGGGAGGGACTGAAAATTTCCCTTTTATATTTGTTTTTTTTTTAAATCTAAAGCATGATTGTCAAGGTGCAAGGCCACCAAAGCAATTGGGGCTCCGCCTAGGCGATTAGGCAACAAAGCTGCGCCTAGGTGGCAATAAGGCGACCAAAGTGGTTGGGTTTCAATACAACTAGTTTCTATAATAAGCTAACAAACATTAAATAATCACCTTCATCCAAAATTTTTTTCATTCAATAACCACAATTATGAAAAATTATCCAAAAAAAGAACACTAACATAAGTTCATCTCATCAAGCATCATAACAATGACTATGTACTATATTAGTGTGAAAACAAAAGTAGTAATTTTACATTTTTACTTACTTCTATGATAGTGTGATGCCAAATAAGTGCCTTGTGCATAGACCCTACGAGCATTCAACAAATGACCTCACTCTTCATTTCACCCTCAGTCTATATTCAACACTAAAATTAATATAATCCAAAAGTAATAAATAAGAAAAGTAAAGTCAACTAAAATGTCAAAAGTTAGTAACTAGTAATCCTTAGACTTAATGCTTAAAAGTCTTAAACAACCAAATACTTAATAAAGAAAGAAAATTCAAAAACACAAGTTCGTGCTAACTTCCAAGTTCCAAAAGCAAAGCTAATTGTTCAGTTCACAAATCACAACTTCAATAAGAAACTTGAATTCCAATCCCACAAAGCCAAATCATCTTCTTCTCTCGCCTCTTGCTGTCTTGCAGGATTCTTTGGTCGCATACCATAGTCATCCTCAATGTAAAGATCATCATGCACATCTGGCATCACTTGTTGATCTTGTTCTTCATCATTTGAAGACTCCTCATCCCTAACCATATTCCTATTAGTACTATGCTGTTGATAGGTAGAAAGGTTAGTTGTAGGTTGTGCAACTGCAGCCACTCCACTAGTTGACCCATCTTGCCTTCTTAGTCTGTTATGCCCTTGGAATGAAGAACTTGCTCCACTTGCCATTGATACCGTTATCCAAGTGAGGTCATCCTCTGGATGAACAAATTCATATCAGACTGATCAGTCATCCACTCACGAGTCCAATCTGACATTCCAAGAACCAATGGATTATAATTTCTACCTTGTTCCCTCCTTTCTTGGTACCTTCTTTGGAGACGCTAGTTAAATTGAATGTAAACGAGATCATTTAAACACTGATGCTCTAAGCGGTTCCTCTTCTTGTTGTGAAATATAAGTATTTTAAGTCTATTCTTTTGATAAAATTATACAAAACGAAAAAAATAAAAAATATTAGTTTTGAAGTACTCACAAAGTCAAATGTACTCCAATTGTGCTCACAACCAGAATATGAGCAACAAAGCCCAAGTAAACGCACTGCTGTGCTTGTAAGTTCAGGAGTAGAGGTTCCATGTAATTGCCACCAATCCACTATAATATGTTTAATGAAGGGAAGAAAAAAAATACATAGGTCATAAAAAATCGACAACTGAACTTATAAATTAAATGTGAGAAATTGAAAAACACAAGTACTTACTAGGAGACAGTTTTTCCCTTTGTCTGATAGCCATCTCATGCCCAAAATTCAATTTAGGTGAAACATAGGCAAGCGTTTGCTCAATGACCTTATCTTGAAAGGCTACATCAGGTACCAACTTGACAAGAACGTCTTTGAAGGTATCATTTGCTCTATCCTTCAAAGGGGGATAGAGACTGAGACCTGTACTTGAATTAGATTCTACATCCAATGCACAAACCTTAAAAGGACTTGCCTGGATTTAGGAAAAATGAGGCTAGGTATATAGGCCGCTCCATTTGATCTGTCCAACGCCTCTCAATGATCTTGATGATCTTCTTCCATTTTCTTTGTACCCCCTTAAAATTTGTTATGATGCTCTTCTTTGCCTCTTCCATTGCTGAATATACCTCAGGCATTGCAGGCCTCTTATCACCGTCTACTATCCTTAACAATTGAAGATGAGGTGATGATGCCCTAAGCGATCTTGCAGGCCATTCATAAAACTGTACAGAGAGGGTGATTTCGACAACTTGCTTCTCTAATTCCGTCTGTGAACTTAGAAGAATCCCACTCATCACAAAGGAATAGTCGCCTCAAAGCTTCCTTATGCTTCAATAGGCTCTGCAGCATAAAAAACGAAGATGCAATCTGGTGGCAGCGGGCCTCACTAAATCTGTTCCTCCTGTCTTTACCCTCGTAGCTTCAAGTACACGAGCATGCCTACAAATGAAGCTTGTAATTTTCTTGCCTTTACAATGATGGACTTGTAGGACTTTATTCACTATCTCCTCCATCATAAGATCTATGCAATGAGCTGCACATGGAGTCCAGAACAATTTCTTTCTCTTCTCTATCAACAATCTACAAACAGCAGCATAGTTGGCAGCATTATCTGTTACTACTTGGATGACATTCTGCTCCCCAATTTCTTCCACCTTACTACCAAGTAGCTGAAATAAGAAATTAGGATTATGTCTTTCACTGGATGCATCAACAGACCCTAAGAAAAAAGTCCCTTCTGGACAGTTGACAAGAAAAATTTATCAAATGTCTTCCTTTCTTATCTGTCCATCCATCAGACATTAGAGTGCAGCCATGCATCCTCCAATAAGTCCGATATTGCTTCTTCAAATCATCAATTTTTTCCTTCTCAGACTTCAATAGGGTAACTCTTATATCATGATATGAAGGGGGCTTCAAACCTGGTCCATATTGTCTAATTGCCTCAACCATCACCACCATCACCTCGTAACTTCGTGCCTTGAATGCATTGAAGGGAATACCACATTCATAAGCCCAGGTAGCAATGTAAGCTCGGACTTTATTTCTTTCATCCTTGGATCTCTTGTGGTTCTCCATGGTTGTTTGATAAGGACCTTTTTGAGTGCCTCAGTGCAACTACATACTCTCTGGTGTCTGCCTTGCCTAAGCATCCATATGACCCCTTACTTGAGTTAATTTTTTTGAAATGACAATTCTTTTTAAGCTGTCTGAGCTTGGAAATCCAGCTGAGACCCCCCGCAAGATCAGATTCCACAAGTGTAGCTGTACCCTCTTCAAGCTCTTCTTCTTCATCCCCATTTTCACCATCGGCCGAGTCATCTAAACTTCCAATTCTCCTCTTATTTTTTTGTAGTACTGCTCTCATCTCCTCCACAATTGCTGCAGTGGCTTTTGTGCATTTGCCTATATCACAATAACCACCAACTAAGTGTTCCTTCAACCTCTTAATTCCAACCTTGCTGTCCTTCACACAAAGAGTACACCTCACTGTATTCTTTTCTTCCAAATAATGCCAGTAGCCATATTTCCATCCAGGATCCTTTGATTGGCCCTTTTATTAGGATCCTTTAGCGGATTATATGCCGTAGTACTACTACCCATACCGCCACCGGACTCACCTCCAACAGTATTTGTTGGTGTAGTGTTATTGGTAGCCATATGAGCCTACAACAATTCAAAAGTAGCACAAGTATGATGCAGTGATTAAGTGGCATCATAAAGCAAATTAGAAAAGAGGAGAAAATCAATAAGCTGAAACAATTAATAGAATTAAGCAAATATTCTAATTCTTAGATTCTAGACTTTGTAGTAACTCAATATTAGTTATAGGCTTCTAACACTTTAGATATATACTGATTTATTAATTAGTAATTTGTTACCAAGTAGTAAGTAAGCCAACATGTATTAAATAAATCTAAATGGAAATTAATAGGTTGCTCAAATTCATACTATAAATAGAGAAATGTATGTGTGATTGTGTTCAAGCTTTTAGCTTAGAGATATAGTCATCTAACAAGGTTGTAGGCCCTCCAATGTCCAACCTATAAAAGGGGGGAAAAAGAGAGAGCCATTAGTGAAGGCAAGTTTGCAGTTTAGTATCATAAGAAGGGCAAAAAAGGTTAGCAACAAGAAAGGATCGGCATAGGAGGGGAAAAATCTAGTTTGTAACTCAGCAAAAGAGGCAGAGAAAAGAGTTGCCGGGGACCTCAAGAAGAAGAAGAGTTTGTAACAGGGATTTTAGAATTTTTCCCAAAAAAAAAAAAAATGAAGCAAAAGAGGCATAGAAAAGTGTCACTGGACCTTCTTCACTCCTTCCGATTGAGTCTGTGGAGATGTGGCCTGAAAAGAGTAGCTGGATCTCCTTCTTACGCCTGAGTCTGATTCTGAGACAAAGAAGAATAGTTTGTAATAGGGCTTTTAGAATTTTTTCAAAAAAAATAAAGAAGCAAAAGTTGTAGAGAAAAGTGTCGCTAGACCTCCTTCAGTCCTTCTTTTGATTGAGTCTGCGAAGACGTGGCTTGAAAAAAGTTGCTGGACCTCCTTCCTTCACGTTCACCTGAGTCTGAGATGAAGAAGAATAGTTTGTAACCGGGCTTATAGAATATTTTTAGAAAAAAAAAAAAAAGAAGCAAAAGTCGTAGAGAAAAGAGTCGCTGGACCTCCTTCAATCATTCCTTCAATTGCTCTACGAAGACGTGGCCTGAAAAGAGTCGCCGGATCTCCTTCCTTCGCCTTCGCCTTCGCTTGAGAAGATGTTGCCTGAAAAGAGTTTTTAACAGGGCTTTAAGGGGGGAAAAAAAGAAAAAAGAAAAAAAAGAAGAGACCGAAAGGACATCGAAGAATGAGAAGACAACTTCCTACCTTCACCTGAGTGAAGAAGACGTTGGAGAATGAAAAGAGTTGAAGACACAATTTCTTGCGAGGTTTGTAATACAGCTTTTAGGGGAAAAAAAAGAAAGAAAAAGAAGCCAAAGAAATGAGTCGCCCCTCACGGGTAGATGCTTACTTGCGCTTGAGAAGAGAACCCATGAAGTTGAAAGAGTCACTAGAGAGCTCCATGCGCTGCTTGACTACTTCTCCACTCTCCTCTACTTAGTTTAGGGATTTACAATTGTGGCATCTTCTAGGGCTTTTTTTTTTTTTTTTTTTTTTTTATTAATAATAAAAAAATAAATTCCCTTGATGATCCCATGTAGGTGCGTACATAGGATCACTTTACTACAATACCTAATCTTGTGTTTATTAGACTCTTGTGTTCAATCTGAGCTGTCCATATGGTATTAAGGTATTTAAGAAATATATCACCTTACAACAACACCTAATCTTGTGTTCAATCTGAGCTGTCCATATGGTATCAAGGTGTTAAAAAAAGTATATATATTAAAAAATAGGTTGCCTTGGTCACCAACCACTCATTTTAAGACCGTCATCTCGACCACTCCTCTTAAGACCCTTAACACGAACCACTCGCCTCTCTCTCGCTCGCTCTTGCCAAATCTCGCTTGCCGGATTACTTGGTGGACTTTACTTACCTGAACTTTATGGAGGACAACGATGTTGTTTGGCAAAACGGAGTCGCCGTGGATCCACGAGGCCAAAGAATCACGTGCAATTGCTGCAGTAGAGCCCTCAATGGAGGCAAACATCAGTTCAAGTAACATTTGGCTGGTGGCTACCATGATACACCCATGTGCACTATTGTCCCCAATCATGTGGAGAAATATATGGTAGACCACCTAATGGAGTTGGAGGGCCGACGTGTAGCTGTCGGTATATGACGTGATTGCGGTCGTCGACGTGGTGATGCTGGAGTTGGTGGTGGGGCTAAGGCTTAATTTGAATTTTATCTTTGATGAGTTATGAATTACATAAAACTTCTATTTGTTATTGAGAAAGCATTCCTATCTTTCTTTGGCTGGCCTTCCTTTATATATATAGGGAATTTCTAGTCCACCCATTGAGTTTTATAGAAATCCATAAGTTGGGTTCTGGTTGATAAATTGGATAGGTCATACGGTGGCATTAATCTTAAAGGGTAATTGGAAAAAATAAAATTTCTTAGAGGGTAACTCGAGGGTTAGTGCTGGAAATGTCCCTTATTATATGAATTATTAAATTATGTATCAACATGCTACAATGCGCTTTTATAACTTAAGGGGTGGTTTTAATTTTAGGGGGGTAATTTGGAGGGCGGTGAATTGGTGATAAAGTGTCCATTTTTATATGAATTATATAATTATGTACTCTATAGTGAATGCCAATATGCTATGATGCTCTTTTACAGATGACTGATTGAAGATCCTTTATATTATATAAATTTTAAATGCATCTTATACATTAAGGGGAATTTTTATTTTTGGCATGGGGGAAAATGTGCATGTTGAGCAATATAGTGATCCATAAGATGGAGCAAAGTCTCATTATAATGCCATCTTTTTTTATATAAGGAATTCTCAGTCCACCCGTTGAGTTAATATAGAAATCCTTAAGGTTGGGTTTGATTCATAAATTGGATAACTCAAGGGGTGGCATTAATTTTAAGGGGTAATTTGGATGCTAGTGATAAAAATGTTTATTTTATATGAATTATAGAATTATGTATTGTATAGTGAATGCCAATATGCTATGATGCGCATTTACAGATGAATGATTGAAAATCTTTTATATTATAAAACTTAAATTCATTTTAAAAATTAAGGGGATTTTTATTTTCGGCATGGGAAAAAAGATACATGACGTGGTCTATAATAGTGCAATTGTTGTCTTATAATTCAACTTAAACATTTGTATTTTTTTTCCCTCTTTTTTTTCTCACCTAACATGTTTTTTAGTAAATGGATGATTGTCAAAGACAAATCAGAATTTAATTTGTTTATTTGTTTACCGCAGTAAATTAATGGATTGCATTTTTTATTATTCCGAACAATCCACCATCTAATCATTCCCAAATCCAAAATAAATAACAATATTATTCATATATGATTTAGTGAAATTATTTTACCAAATTGTTTTTTACATGATTTTTTTTTAAATACATGAATAACTTTCAAATCGGAATCAGAATTGATGTATCCATTCTTTCCACTTCTTTTTACCAAAAAGGGGCAACACGATAAATTAATAGATCTCATTATTTTGATTTTCAAGTCATTGTCCATTTGATGATTCATTGATTCACGATGTTGAGTATGACTCATGCTTCACATTCTATTGCTGACGGGCACCGGGGTCCCGGAGTTCCTTTGCAGTTTGGGACTCGACTCCAAAATGACTAAACTATTCAATTTATATACGGCTTTGTACAATAAATTTTGATTTAAAAAAAAAAGTTAAGAAAAAAGTATTATGTACAAAATGTAAAAAAGTGGTTGCTTTAGTGTCTAAGCAGCAATAAGGCGCCAACGTGGTGGCACCTAGGTGAAAAAGCGGGAAAAAAAAAGCGCGTCAATTGAGTGGTTTAAAACAAAGCAGCTGAAAAACTACCTTGCACCTAGGTGGACGCTTTGACAACCATGATTGAAAGGGTAATTTTGTATACTTAATTTTTTAGTAAGAATGAAAGGTAAAATTGACTTTGAGCACTAACACCTAACGGTTACTCGACACTGTTTGAAGTAAGGGGAGAAAAGTAATATTGGTATATGCAGGTTT
The DNA here is from genome assembly GCF_041222555.1 of Hakea prostrata. Lineage (NCBI taxonomy): Eukaryota > Viridiplantae > Streptophyta > Magnoliopsida > Proteales > Proteaceae > Hakea > Hakea prostrata. Next base: position 39,447,574 of record NC_142600.1, read on the forward strand.
TGATGTTTAATTTCACTATAACATAGGGGGCAACAATAATTCCCCCTTAAATAAATTTATGCATATCTACTAATGATATATGATTCCATCCATTTTCCAGGACGATATTCCTAAGTTTCGGAGCTTATTGGCAATTTCAGCAGGAATCAGACAGAAGCATAATGTTGATGCCATTGCCCGAAAGGTACGGTTTTAATTTTTGTTCTACATAGCTTGCTTGCAGTGGTGCACTTCCTGTCTAATTTCTATGAATTTCAGTTCCTTGCAGAAAATTTTACTGTTATACTGTTTCACTATGATGGTAATGTTGATGGTTGGCGGGATCTGGCATGGAGCAGCAAGGTCATTCATGTAGCTGCTCTACACCAAACAAAATGGTTAGTCTGCTCCATTGTTTCTATTTCAAGTTCCATTTTGCAGAGAAGAGCTAAAACACACATTGACTTGGCTAATGGCTGCGGTGATGCCGGATTAAAAACATAATTAAGAAAGAAAAAGCCCATTGGGTTAGGCCCATTAAAGGCCTAAAGATATCACCTGAATCAGCCCATGGCTTTCATGGGCTAGGACTGTTTTAGTCGGTTAAAGTTAGCCTATATATTTTGATTTCTATGCTTTAGACATAAGCCGAAGTCTAGTTCTTGAAAAGTCAATAAAAGGGGCTATGCTTTGAAAATAAAATAACTCATTGTCAAAGGAGTTCTCCTTGTCAAGAGTCAGGTAGTAGTTGAGTTATTAATAGGTAGGTGGTGTTAGTTAGTGGTTGGATATTACCATTACTGTTTATGTCTCTTTAGAATGCTATATCAAGAGACTTATGTAAGAGGTGAAGAGAATTTATCAATTGAAATTAAATTAAATTGCTTTGTTAGCATTCCATCTCTATGGAGAATCTTTGTGTTTGATCAAGGTAGGTTGGTGTTCGATCCAGTTGCTCCACCTTGTGGTGTGAAGCCCGGGTGTTACATTGTTATTCTCAATTCTCTTATGTTGTCCCTTCAATTTCTTCATCATTGTTCTGTCCCTGTTTTGAAGATTTATTCAGCTTGTATTGTTATGCTATTATCTTTATAATACCACTCTAGTTTTAGCCCTCTTTCACATTTAAATTCTGTTTCATCTTAAGTCTATCAAATCTGAACTTGATTCCCTGTGAAAGGTCCTATTTGGCTACTGTTTTGATCAATCAAATACAATACTACATTATGCGGTGGCATGGAGCCTTGGGAATCCTTAGTTACCTTGTCTAGGTTGCCATTGCCCATAGACTCTTAAGCTTGTTAGTTTCTCTAGGCTTAAAGTAGACATTGGCTTGATGCGCTGTTGCTGAGTATGACATGTTTTAGGGTAGTGATGAATAGCAGTTCTATTTTGAGACAAAATCCAGAATTATTACCTAGTGCTGCGAATGGTACACTATCTTGGCAGGAGGAGGAATATCTGGCTCTAATTTGAAATATGGCAGCTCAATATGGGTTCTCTACCCTGTCCCAGCCATGCACCCCCTGTTTGATCCTCTAAAAGTTAAACTGCGCAACCAATAGAAATCAGAGTGTAATTTCATTTTTGTTCTCTAATTCTGACTGGCAGATGAAATATGAAAACTAATGCTACCTTATTGGCTTACTATCCTGAAAAGTTAAGATGGTCACTTAAGCATTGGCAATTGATTGTTGGTTATGATCATACAGTCAAATGAATTTTCTGCCAATGAAAAATTTCCAAACAAATCAATAAAATGCGAGGTTGCATCTCTAGCATCTGACAATGGGTTAAGGGGGAGCAGTGATATGGCTGTAATGCTCTATGTTGTTGCCACCCTGATTCTCTTACAACAGTAATGATCTTATTACCCATGGCTTTCTTTTCCTTTTTATATCCAGGTGGTTTGCTAAGCGTTTTCTACATCCAGATGTTGTCTCCATTTATGATTACATATTTCTTTGGGATGAAGACTTGGGAGTACAAAATTTTCACCCTGGAAGGTACATATTATTGTTCGTTCATGTGACTTTTTCTTAGCCTTAAGTTTCTAAATGAACTGAGTATTAAGGCTTTTCTTGTGATATGGACACTGGACTTTTAGGTCTGGCTAGATCCTGGGGGTAGTAATATTCATGATTTGTTTGTGAACATTCCATTATTGAACATATTTCTTGATTAAAGTGATTCAGTTATAATTATTTAACCTATAATGTATTCAGTTTGAGAACTTCTCCTATCAGTTCAAATTCAAGTATAATGCTTCCATAACTGAGGTTTTCCATAACCGAAATTCTTTATAACTAGGCTTCCTAACAACTCATATATTATTTTTGGGGTAGCTCATAACAAATGGTGTTACTTAAGTAATTCAGCTAATCAATCCACACGACCTTTATATATTTTTAAAGTACCTACTTCCCCCTTTCAAAGACCTTCCTCCTTTCTATACTCTTTTCTTCTCCCAATGGTTTAGAAACTTGGAAAGTAAAAGCACTAAATAATTTACTAAATATTAAGTCATGATTTTTTTTTCATGTACCATGCCCGCTTCTGTACAATGGCATTATGTACTTTTACATGTATAGTATATTATAGCTAGTATTTTAAAGAGGAGAAATACCAACTCTCCCTATCACATTTCTCCAGGGATCATCCTTTTCCTCTCTTCTTCTCCTCTCTCTCTCTCTCCCCCCCCCCTTTCTCTTCTTTCTGGTTGTCCTTTTCTCCCATCAATTTACCTATGATAGCAGATGACTGTTTGAGAGTCGACCGGCACAGCCTTGTTGATGTAGAACCTGGGCAGAGCGAATTAGTTTCGATTGGTCCAGGTTAAATCAGCCCGATGGTCTTCTAGAAGGGCCAAAGAGGCAAAATGCTGTTAATCTGAACATTTAATGTGAACATTACTGCAGCTGTTATTTTTACTTTGTGTGAATGATACTAGAAGATCTTGTGGAGCCCAAGACCGGATCATGTGAAGATTTTTAGAGGTCAATTCTGTCTATGTGGGGGAGTTAGGGATTCATTTGTTTATATTTTTATTGAGTCTTGCACTTGCTGCTAAGTTTGAGTTTTAGAGCTGAGGACCAATATTATTCTCAGCAAAATTGGTCTATATTTTTGTATTCATGCATGTGGCTGACTTAATTAGTCTAGTAGATTCTATATTCTACATAACTTGGAGAGCATGTAAATGGCTCTATAAATATGCAAGGCTGTGTTCAGAAAACCAAAATCTCCTCACCACCCCCCCCCCCCCCCCCCCAAAAAAAAAAAAAAAAAAACCAAAAAAGACCCTCAAAGCTTTGAGGGTTTTTTTGGGTGATGTTAAAATTTCAGCACCTGTAATCAGCCTAGGGACTGAAAGGAAACTCAGAAAGAAGAAGAAGCATAGAGGAAGACTGAAGAACAAAAGGAGAGAGCTTGCATGCGTTAAGCTTTAAAAATTGGCTCAAAATATCCAATCAGGTAAGTTGTGGACCTATCTGAGTATGGTCCATGCAATTAGAGAAATCCCCAAAAGGAAACTCCAGATTGCAGTGATCCAATTTAGTCTGCAGCTGTATCCAAACTTACACGAATCTTAACAAGTGACAATAAGAGCTAGGGCCTTGCTGTGAGGGATAAACATCTAGGTCTAGGGAATGTTGCTAAAGAGGACTGGGTCTCCCTGTCCTTGCTGCCTTTTCTCTTGTTCTAATCTGCTTTTACTGCTCAAGCGCTGCTGCTGCTGAGGCCATCAACTGAGAATATCTTCTATTCAAACTGCTGTGTTTTAGTTGGTCAGTTGGCTCTGCTGTGTTACAGTTTGCCGCTGGACCTCTCATTTAAATCAGGTTAGTACTTGATATTTGACTGGTTAAACCTTCTTCTTAACCCCTTCATCTCACAGACCCTGTTGGGTGTATGGCCTTCTATTCCCTTCCATCCGTCTGTCACCTTGTTCATTCAATACCCATAAAATTTATAATTTCAGTCCACCTTCATAACTGAAGTTCTAGCCATCAAAATTGTCTTACCTCCATTTGGTCCAAGTTTTGGAGCTAATCAGCTGCAGGTTTGTTTCAGACCTTAAGTTACTAACCTTAAGTTACTAACTTCTGTCCTAGTTTCTGGGTTACCTGATTTTGCGGGTTAATTGGTGCCAATCAAAATTGTCTCACCTCCATACTAATCTTAGCTTATCTGCTTCTTGCTTTGGAACCAAAGAGTAAAAGATGATCCCAACTTCTATGTTTTAACAGAGGCTACACCATGTAGAAGATATGATCAAGGTTTACGTATTTCAACCAGAGCAGCTGTTAGTGGAGTCTGCAGCTTTAAGGCTGAAAAATGAACAAGAAGTTGAGATAACTTTTGGTTCAATATCATTTGTCATTTTCTCTCTAATTCATCATGGTTTGGAGGTGAGGTTAGGACTTAGGACCTTGAGAGTTGCTTTGGAGTCCTTTTCCAAGCACATTTGATTGCTGCTGTTAATGTGAGGTCAGTCAGTACACTCAAACTTGCTGAAGTATTTCAGCATAAGGTATGGTAATGGTAGAGCTATAGCTCTATCTTTAATGTGGATGACATTGTAATATCCAAAAATGACCAAGCGGAAATATATAGGCACAAGACCTATTTAGCCCTTGAATTGGAGTATCTGGTGCCTAAAATATTTCTTGGGAGTTGAAGTGTTATGATAAAGGAAGGAAGTTCACATATGTCAAAGAAGACAGGGAATGTTGGGGTGTAAACCTGCAAACTCTCCTACTGATCCGCAAAAACCAAGTTAAGTCAGTCGCCAACCTTCGATTGATGCAGGGATGTAGCCGAGACTTTTAGGAAGGTTGATTTATATTTCTTTTTTTCTAGATATAGCATAAACCATTGAAATAGTATGTCACTTTATGCATACTCCAAGAACTGGTCACTGGAAGCCGTATACTGAATTCTTAGATACGGGAAAAACACCTGTTGTATACTGAAATCACCTCTTGGGGCCTCGGGGGGGGGGTATGGTAGAGGTAATTCTTGTGGTGTGGTATCATGAGTTAACATTTGTATGTAAGGGTTTCATTTTACATGTGTAACTTGTAATTGAAAGGGGAGAATTGTCGATCATAAAATCCCCTCTTGTGGCCTAATGGGGGTTATGATGGAAGTAATTTCATGTTGCAGACTCATGGGGGTTTACATATATGACTTGCAACCTGAAGGGGAGAAAGATCAATTATGCTCTCATATGGATTCTCTCATCCCTATTCCATTCTCTATCTCTCTCTTCCGTCAGTTGCTTCTCCTTATAGAGGTGAACTGCGACTTCTCACTACAGTGAAAATCCAAAGGCCAAGAGTGGTCTGTCAGATCATGAATGAAGTGCATAGAAGAAATATTTGAGAAATCATTAGGAAAGAAAGCAAGGTGAGAGAGAGAGAGACTTTGATGCTTATTCAAGGGGTCATTGTAGTTGGGATGGTTTGAAAAACATCAGAGTGGGGAACCTTGTAATATTCGGGCGGCCTTTTCTTTCCTGGTGGGAGTCCTGCATTTTGGGACATAAGCTTGCCTTCTTTGTATGTATATGTTAAATCCAGTGTTGCAGCTGAAAAATCTGACTTATGTCTAAGCTATGCTAACGTTGGACTCCTGGGATAATCTCCAAAGAAGATGTGAGATCGGTAGACTGACTTCTGCACTGGTCTTCTTTTCAAGCCTTTACCCACCCCTGCTACCCATTTCTGGGTTTGAAGTAGGTGAAGGCTAAAATTGGATTGGCTTTTGCTAGATTTGGTGATTGGAAGGGTATAAAAGCAACTGGGGAAATCAGGTGCTAAAAACGGAGCTTTGGGTGAGGGTGCTTTTGTGGCCACATGGCTTGTTGACTTGGTTGAATTGAATTGGCTCTTAGGCACCTAGATTAGAGTCAATACGTTGACAGTTGGCTCCTGATGCATGAAACAGGGCCAAGTCGAGTGACCTGAACCATGTCTCAATTCTCAAGAGTCAATGGACTGAGTCAAATGTATTATTTTCAGAAGAAAATTCTGATGACCGTGAGAGTCAAATCTTGGAATTATATTGTAGTAGTCTTCAAGATGTTGTTCCACAAAGATTTGTAGTGATTTGGCCAAAAATAGAAGGATTTTTTTCCAAGTCCCTCCTTCATATTACATACTTACATCAGTTCTTTTCAACCTACTTCGATTGAGAGTTTGGTTTTGTGCTGAAATGATATAGGATGACACCTAAACCAAAACTTAGGTTGAAACTTGGTCATTCCTGCAGCTGCAAGGTCTACTAAGGTTTTGTTTTGACATATGTTGACACTGACATAATTCACCGCACATTAGTGTTTTTGACTTAGATTTCGAACTATGATGCCTTTGGTGGACAACAACTCAGCCTGATTAAAGTGTAGTTTGCTAAAGTTTCATCAGCAATTAGGTTGGGTGAAAGCCATTAGCTTTTTAGTGCAACTCAAACATAGCATATGGAACATCAGGAACCCTGCTGTAGATACCATCATAAACCCAAGGAACCTCAAGGTTAATTTGCCCTTTTTCATTTATTGTTTAACTAGCTACTACATTTCTTTTTCATATTAGGTGGATATGTATCTGACGAAATAGGAATTGAAGTGTTTGAATTCTTCTCAGTTTTATTTAGAGCTTTACAATCAATATATGCACAACTGCTACTTACAAAATAGGAAGATAAGCTATACAGTTGCTATCTATAGAATAGAAAAATATCCTATATAGCTGCTATTTACAGAATAGGAAAATATCCTAAACAACTGCTATCTATAGAATAGGAAAAAATATCCTACCTAGAAGATTAGAAATCTACCTAGAATAGAAGATTACAATAAATGAGAAACCTACCTAGAACAAAAAATCCAATAAGAAAAATACCTATAATAGAATATTACAATATGATCTACGTAGATTAGAAGATACTAATAGAATATTATGATACGATTCTAAGATTTTCCACTCCCCCTCAAGGTGGTGAATAGCATTCTCCATTCCCAGCCTGAATATGCAATTCTGAAATGCTGAGCTACTCAGTCCTTTAGTTGACCATGTGTTGGTACAAATGGCATACAATCAGCCTGCTGTCCAGCTTCCCTTTGATGAGCTGTCTATCAATCTCAATGTGCTTTGTGGTCATGTTGAATAGGGTTGTGTGCTATATTGATTGTTGATTTTTTGTCACAGTATAGTCTCATTGGTCCATCCTATTCAACCTTTAGGTCTTCTAAGATAATTCATAACCAAAGTAATTCACACATTTCTTTAGCCATTGCACGGAACTCGGCCTCTGCAGTTGACCGGGCCACAACATTCTACTTCTCCATGTAACAAGATTGCCACAAAAAAAAGGTGCAATATCTTGTGGTTGGCCTTCTTTCTATCACTGACCTTGCCCAATTAACATCAACGCATGCTGCTAGTATCATTCCTTCGTTCCTTCTAAATAAAATGCCTCTCTCTGGTGTCGCTTTTAAATACTGTAGCACATGGTGAACTGCATTCCTTTGTACTATGCATGAATTGGCTGATTGCACTAACTACATATGCCATGTCTGGTCTTGTATGAGACAAGTAGATTAGTCTTCCTATTAGTCTTTGATACATCTTTTGGTCCACGAGCATCTTCTTCTACATTCCCAAATTTATTGTTGGGATCTATTGGAGTGCTTGCTGGTTTACATGTGGCCATTCCTGTTTCTTCAAGGAGATCAATGGCATACTTTTGTTGAGAGATGAAAAAGCATTATTGAGAGTGAGCAACTTCAATGCCAAGGAAGTATTTTAATCTTCCTAAAGCCTTGATATCAAATTCCTTAGCCAAACATTGAATTAAATTTTGTTTATCTTTTTCTTCATTTCTTGTCACTATTATATCATCAACATACACAAGTAGTGCCGTGACTCCCCTTGACGATGAGTGCTTGATGAACAATGTATGGTCTCCTTAACTTTGCTTGTAACCCATACTAATCATGACTCTTGTAAATGTCCCTAACCATGCTTGTGGTGACTGTTTGAGTCCATATAAGGCCTTTTTTTAACTTGCATACAATATTAGTAGCTAAATCCTTCTCATAACCCGGTGGAACCTCCATGTAAATTTCTTCTTCTAGTTCACTATGCAAGAATGCATTTTTAACATCAAACTGTTTCGAGTCCCAACCATAATGTGCTGCCAAGGATAGCGACATTCTAACAGTATTCATTTTGGCAACTAGAGCAAATGTTTCTAGGTAGTCAATCTTGTAAGTTTGGATGTAGCCCTTGGTGACCAACATTGCTTTGTACCTTTCTAAAGATTCATCTGCTCCATACTTCAATGTATAAACCCATTTGCACCCCATTGGTTTCTTCCCTTCTGGTGACCTCACAAGTTCTCAGGTTCCATTGCTTTCTAATGCTTCCATCTCCACGTTCATAGCTTGCTTCCACTTCTTTTTGGAAAATGCCTCTGATAAGGTGTTAGGAATGGCAATGGTGTTTAAACTTACAAGGAAGGCCCTATGAGATGGGGAGAACTGTTTGAAGGACAAGAATTGGGCAAGTGGGTATATGGGTTTCTTTGTGCATTCTCTAGTTCCTTTCCTGATGGCAATAGGAAGGTTTAGATTATTACTATCTATGGGCACAACAAATTCGGTTTGTAGTAAGGATTAGTCATTTGTACCTCATTTCCAAAATTTGGGGTTGGAGTCTTGAACTTGCATTGATTATGGACAAGATTTCTTCCCTGAGAACACTTTTCCTTTGCCAAATCTCACATGCTTAAGATCAGAAACAGGCTCTTCCATTCAGAGTTTGACATAGGTTCATGTTGTTCACAATTTGACACAGGTGACATGGGAGTGAACTCTAAGTCAAGTAAGAAATTCCCTTCCTTATCTTCCATTATTGAATTCTCCCCTTGAAGATGAGGTGTGGAAAAATAAGACTTACGCTCATGAAAAGTGATATCAATTGAAACATAAAACCTTTTTGAAGGAGGGTGATACCACTTATAGCCTTGTTGAGTGGAGGAATGTCCTACGAATAAACATTTGAGTGCTCTAGGATCTAATTTACCCCAATGTGGTCCATGAATATGAACAAATGAGGCACACCCGAAAACTCGAGGAACAGGGTTACTTGTTGTTTGTAAGTTTGGGTAGAATTGGGAAAGGACATCCATGGGACTTTTGAATCCTAAGACTCTCGAAGGCAGCCTATTTATGAAATGAGTTGTTGTGAGGATTGCTTCCCCCCAAAATGACTTAGGCACATTTACTTGAACAGGAAGACTCTAGTTACATCAAGAAAGTGGCCATTTTTCCGTTCGGATACCCCGTTTTTGTTGTGGGGTATCAACGCATGACTCATGTATAATTCCCTCCCTTTGAAAGAATGGAGTTAGAATTTGATTGAAATAGTCTCTAGCATTATTAGATCTAAATCTTTTTATACTAACTCCAAATTGGTTTTTAACCATGGAATGGAAATTGGGAAGACTAGACTAATGTTGTCGTTTTTAAGTAGAAAAATCCATGAGACACAAGTGCAATCATCAATGAATGACACGAACCACCTAGCCCTAGACACATTAGGAACTCTTGAAGGACCCCAAATATCACTATGAATGAGATAAAGGGGAGTGGAACTTCTTTTATTGCTTAAAGGAAATAGTACACGCTTGTGTTTAGCAAGCTCACATGCATTACAGTGAAACTCATTAACACGTATGCCTTGAAACAAAGAAGGAAACAAAAGATTGATTACCCTAAAGGAAGGATGTCCAAGTCTGCGATGGTAAAAGCTTGATTTTTTCTTTTTTGGTTTGAGAAAGACTGCCATTAGTAGCATGTGATTGTCTTGGTGCCTCAAGGTAGTAGAGTCCATCCCTTTCTCTAGCATGTCCAATCGTCCTCCCCAAATCCTTGTCCTAAAATACATGATGACTATGGTGAGAGACTACATTACACTGTAAATCTTTCATGAGTTTTTTCACAGGAGGTTTGCAGATAGTCTAGGAACATGTAAGATATTTTTCAAGGTTAGGGATGAGTTAGAGCTCAATATTGCTAGTTCCAGCCATAATGGTTAATGAGCCATCAGCAGTAGCTATCTTCCTACTACTTGGACAGGGTGAATATGTGGTGAAGATATTTGTTGAGTGTGTCATGTGGTCAATTGCACTTGAATCTATGATCCTGGGGCTTGGAAGAAAATTACCAGGGACATTTAATTCAATAGAAGGTGGAAACTCACTTAAATATACCAAAGAACAGGTACCTGGTTTTTTGTTAAGGCTGCTCAAAAGAGTTTTCACATGCTCAATATCCTCCTAATTAAGCTGGAGACCTCTTTATTTGTGGCTGTAGGTTGCTCTGCAGATGTAACATGTGCTTGACCATTATTTTCAGATGGCTCTCCTTTGTACCCCCACCCTTGGCTAGGAGGTGTACCATGAAGTTTCCAGCATCTCTCCCGTGTGTGACGAGCTTTCTTGTAGTAGGTACATCATAGGTTGTCTCTGTTTTGATGTTTGGACCGCCCAGTTTTTCCATTTGAGCAGCAAATGCCCTATTTGTCGTGGGAGTAGAATGTTGTCCTCCATGAGATACCATTGCTGAACTATCAATACTTGGAGGCTCTAACATCAGTCCTCTTCTGCTATGTTCCCCTCGAACCAGTGCTCAAAACTACATTGAGACATGACACATCTGGTTTTCTGAGAATTTGAACCCTTATCTGGTCAAACTTAGGATTTAATCCTACCAATCATAAACTCTATTCTGCTCAATATACTGCTTTATTACTGCAGTGTCCTCAAAGCACTTTGTCTTGATGATTCGGTAATGATCTAATTCTTGCCACAATGCATTCAGCTGGTTGGCATATTTTGTAACTGTCTTATTTCTCTGTTTGGCTGCTATTGTTTTAACCTTGACCTCATAGACTTGGGCCGCATCTGCCGCCTAAGATTATGTTTGTTGGATACCCTCCCAGATGTCTTTGTCAGTGGCCAAGAACATGCATGTATTGCTGATTTCTGGAATCATAGAATTCTGCATCCATGCCATAATAATAGAATCTTCTTCTTCCCATGCTTCATATTTTGGATCTCCTGGTTTCGATCTGTTTCCAATCAAGTGGCTTAGCTTCCTTTGCCCTTTAGAATGATCTGAATGAGTTGAGACTGATTTAAATAATTTTTCTCATTGAGCCTATAGGCTGATTGAAAATTCTGCAATTCTCCATTCTGCAGATTTTTGATTGTCTGATCAAATGCAGTATTGGAAGTTGTTGGATTCTATTAGGAGTCTAATAAGAGTTTGTATAGGAGTTAAATTAGAGTTTGCATTCATGTAAACTTCTATTCCTTGTAATAGTCTACTTTCCACTTTATTATAAATAAAGGGCTTGAGATCATGGATCAATAAGCCATTCTGCCAAACATTGTATTTCAACATGGCATCAGGCCTAAATTCGATTTGGGAAGCGACCTACCTTCTTCTTCTTCTGATTTTTTTTCAAACCCATCGCCAATCTTCAGTTCTAGGCAGTTTTTCAGTATCATCTTGGTCGCCAACTGAAACAGAAAAAAAGAAAAAAAGAAAAAAAGAAAGAAGAAGACGATTTTGTTCCGTCTCTATTCAATGAATAAGAACAGAAAACAGAGGAAAGAAGAAGAGAAGAAGAGAAGAAGAAATCAGCAACTTTCCATTTGCTACGCAACAACTTCGGCTTCAGCTCCTGCAATTTTTTCTCGTCCGATTCTTCATCTGAAGCCTGCGATTCTGAAGCTTGGTTAGTCATCTGAAACCTTCGATTGGGGTTTTGCTATTAAGGTTCTTTGACTGGGGCTGTTCTCCTTAAGCCTGTGAAAGACCATAACGAATCTGTTATGGGTTTGAATTTGATTTTTGAATTCAAGTTTTTGAATTCAATTTTTGAATTTAAGTTTTGAATTCAAGTTTTGAGGGTTATTTTGGTAAATTTGCTTTACAGGGGAATTCAAGTTTTTGAATTCAATTTTTGAATTTAAGTTTTGAATTCAAGTTTTGAGTTATTTTGGTAAATTTGCTTTACAGGGACTTATATGTAAACTTGTATAAGTTCTGAGATTTATTTGCAAATTCCGTTTTTTCAAGGACATATTTGTCATTACTGAAAAAAAAAGAAAAAAAAAAGGAGGTAGATCTGTTTGGGTTGTTTGGCTATTGCATTCTGCGACATTTCAGTTACTTTGAAAGGGTGAAAACTGAAGAACTGCAGATAATTTTGTCAACATGACAACTATTGATGATACTCTTGCTCCCCCTTTGGATCCGAATATTTTTCCACTTTTCATTCTCTTTCGGTAAGATTTGACGGCACAAATTACTTGATCTGGTCTCGATCTGCTTTACGACTATTCTTTGGAAGAGGACTAGTTGGATACATTACGGGCACTACTATCAAACCCACTACCGCAGGTGTTTTACAGGATAAATGGATATCAAACGACTCTCTTATTATGTTATTCCTTTTGAATTCCATGCATCCGAATATTGCCCGGGGTTACCTATTACTTGATACTGCAGCCCAAATCGGAAGGCTACTACTTTGAAACATATGGACGGTTGGGGAATGATGCACGGGTTTATGAGCTACGAAAGAAGCTTCATGAGACTACCCAAAAGGAACTAAGCGTGGCCCACTATTATCTTTGAGTTGCGATCTCTTTGGCAAGAGTTGGATCATTATGGGGATTATCACCCCACTAATCCAGATGATGTGGTGACATATAAGAAGTACATTGATAAGATTCGAGTATATGACTTCTTGGCAGGTTTGAACGTGGAGTACGATTAGATCAGAGTACAAGTCTTAAGTCATTCTCCCTTTCCTACACTTGAACAGTCTTATGCTCTTGTTCAGTGTGAGGAAAGTCGTCGATTAGTCATGCTTCATACTCCTATTATGGAGAAATCAGCTTTACAGTCTGTTCGCACTAAATCTGATCCGGCTAAGGAGATTGTCAAGTGTGAGCACCGTCACAAACCATATCATACCAAGGAAAATTGTTGGAAACTGCATGGGAAGCCTGCTGATTTTGAGCAAAAACGAGCACAAAGACAGGGAAAACAAAAGGCTAATCTTTACGATACGGTTTCCACCACACCCTCTGCAGACGTTGGTTTTTCGCGGGGAGGAGTTCGCTACTCTGCAACGTATTATGCGGTCTTCTCTGCCGGTACAGCCTCGACCACTGCTTCCTCTACTACCCCTACCAACTCCTACCTAGCTACTTCAGGATCTGGGGAAGGAGATTGGTCGTGGTAAATGGACTTTATTTGCTCGAGCCGATTGGAGGATCTACTTATGCTTTGACTACATCTTCTAATCCGGTCCATTCGGTAATATCAGACCTTCATTAGTGGCACCGTAGGCTTGGTCAGCCCCCTTTCAAATTTTGTCATTTTCTCTAGATTTGTTTTCCTGATACTTTTATCTTACCATTACAATTTCTTCCTTTCCAAGTTTCCCCATTGGAATTTCCTTTGTTATTATCTTCCCACGTGTAACGCTACACGTGAGGGGGAGATTGAAGATGTCTACAATTCAAAGCCTTTCATGTAGACTTCCTTATGCAGAATTTGATCTTTGTTACCTTTGAAAGTTTGTCCCTTACCTTCGCAATCTTCTACTCCTTTGAAAGTTTGTCCCTTACCTTCGCAATCTTCCACTTTGGAGATCTAACATTGCTATAGATCTATCTTTTTGACTATGCAGAACTTGATCTCTGTTAACCCTGGAGATTTGCCCCTTAACTTGACATCTTCCCTTCAGAGATCTAACCTTGCAAAAGACTTGTCATTTGACCTTTGCAGAACTTGATCTCTATTACCTTTGGAGATTGTCACTTATCTTGACAAATTTTCCCCTACCTTTGGAGATTGCCCCTTGGCAAACTTTCCCTTTAAAGATCTAACATTGCTACAAATCAAAACTTTCACTTTGGCTGTTTTACCCTAGCTATTGTTACCCAAAAAATATATTTTCCCTCAGATTTGTGCAGAAATTTAGTCTTCTCAACATTTGAAGATTCTATGTTTTTACTTGGGCGTTCTTCCTTGGAGACATAAAGTTGCAGTAAAGATGAGGACAAATCAAATGGAAGTCTATAAGGCAGACGTAATCTATAAGTTTGAAGATCAAATTGCAGATGTTTACCTGGACAGATGTTTTATAGTTTTTTGGTCAAGTTGGACATGTGTGATATCCATGCCTCAACTTGAGGGGGAGTGTTGGATTCTATTAGGAGTCTAATAAGAGTTTGTATAGGAGTTAAATTAGAGTTTGCATTCATGTAAACTTCTATTCCTTGTAATAGTCTACTTTCCACTTTATTATAAATAAAGGGCTTGAGATCATGGATCAATAAGCCATTCTGGCCAAACATTGTATTTCAAAGAAGTAACCTCTCCCGTTTTTGACAAACTCTTTGTAGGTGCTTAACACAGGATGTGAAACAGTAACCAAAGATGCACCAAAACAATAGACAAGACGCAGAAAGAAAAATCTGTTTTTCAGGTAAAGAAAAAAGAAAAACAGAACAGAGCAGAATAAGAAATGGCGATCAAGGCCAAAGGAAAAAAAATCTCTGTGGCAGAATCACCAGAGATTAAAGGCAATGAAGCTGGATAGCAATCCCAAGATTGGTCGGCTTTGATGCCATGATGAAATAGGAATTGAAGTGTTTGAATTCTTTTGTGTTTTATTTAGAACTTTACAATCAATACATATGCAGCTGCTTTCTACAGAATAGGAAAATATCCTATACAACTGCTATCTATAGAATAGGAAAAAAATACCCTACCTAGAAGATGAGAAATCTACCTAGAATAGAAAATTACAATAAATGAGAACCTACCTAGAACAGAAAAATACAATAAGAAAAATACTTATAATAGAATATTACAATATGATCTACTTAGATTAGAAGATACTAATACAATAATACGATATGATTCTGATTTTCTGCTGTATCTTCCAAAATCTTCTCCTATTCCCATTTTTGTGTCTTTTTCATGCAGGATCCAGTTTGATCTCCTTAGTCTAATCCAGAAAATAAATGAGTTACACTGTGTAATCAATTTCTTCATCCTGTTCTACCTGCTCTAGTGAAGATTATTTTTATTAAAAGTGGGATATAGCAAAAAATAGCTAGACTTCTTATTGTGTTTGTGAAGTTGTCCTCTCGATGGGTTTGAGATATCCAATTTGCTAATTAGATGGAAAGTAGTGCCTTTTATTGCATTCATGTGTTGTCTTATTCTTCTAATAAAGCAATTATCTTACCAGATACGTGAAAATTATGAAATCAGAAGGATTAGAGATATCTCAGCCGGCTTTGGACCCTAATTCAACAGACATACATCACAGAATTACCATCCGAACAAGAACGAAGATTGTCCATAGGTGATGGAATTCCTCTTAAAGAACAATTACCATAAAAATCATTGTCTGCCATGAATGATAATGCCAGTATGCTCTGCTTACTTTATGCAGAAGAGTCTATGATACTCGTGGCAATGTTAAGTGTTCAGAGGATAGCAATGAGCCACCATGCACTGGGTATGGTATTACCCATGCTTACTATTTTATTTTTCACTTGTAGCATATACATGGTTTATAATTATATAAATGCATACCATTTTTTCATTGTTTGATGACTTGATCATAGCACTGCAACAATGTAAATTGCTCAATTATTGAAGAAGCAATCTAGAATCTTGTGGTCCTTATGCTGTAAAATTATTCCTTACATGTTTCTACTATATGGCTATAATAATTTGTTGTGTGTTCAACTTATAGTTTTGTGGAGGGTATGGCCCCTGTGTTTTCAAGGTCTGCTTGGCGTTGTGCTTGGCATCTCATCCAGGTACACCTATTATCATTGCGCAACTTTATTATATCCGTTTATCAAATTATTTATAGCATGGGGATAACTCTCTGAAAACCGTCTCTATTGGACAGTGTGCTTTCTTCCCAAGCCTTAGTGAATGGTTTTCGCTAGCTGGGAACTAATACTATGTTCTTTGAACTTATAGATTGTTCAATGGTACATTTAGGAGTTGCTTCCTTATGGTGGTTTTACTTGTTTAAATTTATGCAGAATGATCTTGTTCATGGTTGGGGAATGGATATGAAACTTGGTTACTGTGCTCAGGTGAGATTTGCTTTAGAAATTAATCACAGCTGCTCTGGGATTTGATATCCATGATACTGTCATTAGTGTGCCTAATTTCTTCTTTTGTACTTTACCGGTATCATCCTTTATCTGTATGTCTAACTTGGTGACACAAATTTATTAAAGAAGCATGCAAATACTGACGAGTCATTTTTCTTATTTTGCAACCGTTGTTTCAACAGCAAATGTCTAGCTGAAGAATTGTTGCAAGTCCATAAAATAATTTGAATTTTCCGTGCTTATTTATTGAGAGAGATCATTAAATAGTACTGCTTATGCAGTCCAAGTAGGACTGGATGATAGTAATACATTATAATTTTAGGAAGGCCTGAATAGCGTTCTTCAGAGTTTTAGACTTTATATAAGGAGAAACAATTATTTTGGTGGTAATCTAATGTCAGATTGTACAGGCTATGAAGGCTCGCGTGGTTCTACATAGAGGATTGAGGTGGGGATCTCAGTCTTAGATTTTGCTGTTATCTATAGTTTATCCAGTATGAACAATTTCTTTGAAAAGAAACCTGAGTATTTAACCAAACAGATTCCTTCCTAACAAGGTGGTCCATAGATTGGGAGAGCTCAAGTGCTCAAGTACTTGGCATAGATTGCTGGTCTTGAGTATGTGCTTTACTTGATGTAACCTCACAGAGGTGAGCCCAGAATCCAGGATCTAATAAGGAGAATCAGCTGGCCATTGGGATCTTAAAGCCCGATGTTTTAGGTTTAGGAAAAAGTCCAAAAATTGCAGAAAATTACCAGAAAAATAGAAAAGGGGTGATAAGGGCATTAGGGTTATGGTTTTAGGGGTTGGGAGGGTGGCTATGGGTAGGGAAGGGGCTGTTTGTACGTACTTGATGGGGAAGAACACTTGAAGGCTGCTAGAATTTTGAAAGTTCTTGGACTGCCCCAAGCTTGATGCTTGAAGGCTGCTAGAATTTTGAAAGTTCTTGGACTGCAGCAAGCTTGAAGAAGATGAAGAATAACTGTAGAAAACTCTCAAATTCCACCATGGCCCTCCCAAGAAGACCACGACTCCAATTCTCAAATTCAGATTCTTTATTCAATTCAACGTACCCAATAATATTAAATATTATATATATATATATATTATTTGTTTTTTTGAGGGGGGCTTTTATAGCCTTACAACCTAAGCAATTTGACTGTGACTCAAGCTAATATCCACAAAGGATTCCTTTAGAAAGGACTCAGCTAATCAATAACAAAAAGGACTCAACTACTTAATAACAAAATGACTCTTAAAGGAACCCTAATTGGATCCTTATATAAGACACCTTGAAGTTGGACTCTTTAACTCATAGTCTCACTCTCACATAGACTGCGAATATGTCATAACTCACAAAATACTAACCTAAATAGAAAACTAAAGATAGATCCATGACCCTTGGATCAAGGGGGTTCTAACCAGTCCCTTCTTGAGCCCAATAGGGCTGAAAAAAGGACCAAAATTCCCCTTGGATATTCGGCCAGCATTGAATTGGGCCTTTTGGGCCCAATTATTAGGGGGCTCAACCTTGTTCACATCATCCGGGTTTATGGTGTTGGGGTGGTAGCTGATGCAGATCCTAATGCAAGTGTCGACCTTGAACTGGACAAACCAGCGGGAGATCGATTGCAACCAGGAACTATGCCATAATGAAGAAAAAAAAATATAATCACTAGAACTTTTGCGCAATTTTTTTTATTGTTTTTTTATACATATGAAAGAACATGAAAAGGATAAGAAGATAGATAGATAGAGGAAAGGGGGTAGGAATGGGCTCTCTCATCCCTGGATCTCTCACCAATAGCTATCTCTGCTGTTAGTTGTGGATTTTACTCCATAACTAAGGCTACTACTGGGCTGCAAATTAATTTCTCCAGAAGTGTTTATTCTATCGCAATAAAATGACCTATTTATGGTTTGGCTAAAGTTTTTACAAGGAATAGAAACTAAAAACTTAGTAACTAGTGACACTAGAATCTTATGAAAAAAATTATGAACTCATTAAGTTGGAAACTATCAGGCTCTTTATTTCTTCCACATGTATAAATAACTAAAATAAAAACTAAACTAAGATCCTTGATCTCCCAAGAATCAGTCTTCATGTAATATTTATCTTGGGCCCCACAAATCCTCTATGAAATATTCTCAATATGCCAAATGAGGTCCTAAACCTCCCAAGAATAAAATCTGTGTGTGATATTTTCTTGGACCCCGCAAATCATCTATGCAATAATTTGAATGTGCCAAATAATGGGCTGTGACACTGTTCTGTCCTCCCTTCTTCATGTTTTGTCCTATTGTAATAGGCTAGCTGGACTAGTCAAAGTTGTGGAGCAAGGGGACCTTCTAGTTGGACCAGCTCGAATGCTAGTTTAAATTGGTCCTAGCTGGCTGGTTTTAATATGTCGAGTTCTACATCAGTCTCCCCTTAGAAAAAATTCGACCTTGAATTTTGGAAAATGAGGGGCTCGTTTTCATGTTGTGGATGTCCTTCATCAGCCTATAACATAAGTCAGGCAGCTCCTTGTAGCTAGGAATGTAATCATATAGGCAAGGAGGGCTGTCTTCAAGGTACTCTGGAGGAATTATAAACTCAGACGCTCTACATCTTCACATGTGTCCTTTGGTTCATGAGAGGCATTAGTCATCTTCAAATTAGAGTTGGACTCTACTAGTAGAGGGGCTTTGCTGAATTGTTTAACAACTTTTGACTTGTGTTAGAGAGGGACAGTTGGTCTTTATTTATGATAAAAATATGAGATACAAAAAGAACAGTTCCCAATGTGGGATTATTACAAAATAATATCCTAATGACAATTTTAAGAGTATTATTTAGAATTACAACACTCCTCAACTAAGTAAAATGGAGGCAAAATATCTAGTTTGTAACTTAAGTCATGATCGGCCAGATGATGAGAGGGTGAAAGTTGATGTTGAGGAGATTCTTCAAAGCGAATGTGTTAGGTACCTGTTGGATTCTATTAGGAGTCTAATAAGAGTTTGTATAGGAGTTAAATTAGAGTTTGCATTCATGTAAAATTCTATTCCTTGTAATAGTTGATGAGCACATTTATGTGTGAAATCTTATGGTATAAAGCATGCATTTTATACACTTAGAGTGGAGTTACCTTGGGTTTTATGTTGTTTTTGCAAATTTTAGGACTTTTCAAGATTTAAGCAAATATTTGGAGTTTTGGGCTTGAATCATGCTATTTTACACGTCAAAAAGTCCATTTAAATTCTCAAATGCGAAAATGGGCCTGATTTGGAGCATGATGGGCTAGAGATGTGGTGACTATGGCCAACTCCGAAATATTGAAGAGATAAATAAGGCAAATTTGATCTACGGCTGAGATTTTAAATCAAATCTACAGAGATATTATTGAGAGAGTCCAAATGGAAAAGAGTCCTTGCATACCTCAATATCTTATCTCATATCTTGGATTTAATTAAAGAAAGAAAAAGAGGAAAAAGAATTATATTCAGAAAGAAAAAGAGGAAAAATCCCGTTTTTGAATGCCTCTGTCCAGTTTTGATCAAACCCTTTATCGAATAGTCATCCGATGCCCGATCGTGCTGATTTTTGGAGGAGAGCTTCACGACTACTTAAACCTCAAATCCAACGGTGGAATTATGCATCTGATATCTCTAAGTCGGCGCGATTAATACGTCAAAACCCTAATTGGCTGAGTCAGATATGAACCCTGAGTTTTATTCAAATTCTGCCGTGCTTCATATCTCATGTAAACTCTATAAAAAATGAGCATACTCCATCAAAGGAGAACGTGTCTTAGAGCTTAGTAGAAGCATTATTTCTTCTCTCTTCAGTTTATTTAGGCTTTCTCTAGTTTTCTTTGCTTGCAGTTGTGAGATTTTAAATTTCTAGATTCAATGTTTAGGTTTAATTTTTATGTAATGCAATTCAAGTTTCAAGTTTCAAGTTTTTAGATTCGTTTTTCTCTGGGTCTAGCAATTGCAGATTTAGATCATTCTAGATCTAGATCTGGTTGTTAGGGTTGGTTGAGATTCGAATCATTTGTTCAATTCGCAAGTAAGTAATTTTTTTTATTAATCTTCTCTCCTCCCTCCAGTCCCGCTTCTATCTACCCCTCCATATTCTTAATTTAGGATTTACTTTCAGCATTATTTATTATTCTCCCTTCCCCTGGATCCTTGATCAGAGATGCCTACAGTCGTGCCTCTCTTTGGTTAAGGCTTCCTTTCCCTTTTATTGCTTTGTTTATTGCTTTGTTATTTACTTTCTGTTATTTAGTTTCTGCCTATTCATTAATCATCTCGGACCACATAACCGGAGCAAGCCTACAGTCGTGCCTCTGCTTCTGGTGACGAGTGGTGTTGCATCTGCATTTATCTATGAACTAAGTTTTACTGACTGCTTTAACATACTAACTGGTTTTTTTTTTTTTTTCCTTTTTATTTTTATTGTTCGCAATTTCAATTCCTGTCTTTTATTTATGCATTGATTGTGTTTAATTTATTTTTCGTTTCAATTTGATTGCATTAGACGTATAGATTAGGATCATTTAGTTTAGTTAATTAGTTAACAAAAATTGAATCTTTCCACTCTCGCATTACAATTAAGAAGTTGAATTATAAGTGGCATATCTCCTTGAGATCGACCCGTTAGCTACACGATACCGTGCGCTTGCGGTTACTTTTAAATTTCACAAACAATAGTCTACTTTCCACTTAATTATAAATAGAGGGCTTGAGATCATGGATCAATAAGCCATTCTACCACAATCTACTTTCTCAACATGGCATCAGAGCCTAAGTTCGATTAGGATTTTTTTTCTTCTTCCTTTTCTTCAAACTTTCAAATCCATCGCAAACCATTGCAATTGGGTTTGACGGAGAGAAGAAGAGAACCACCACCACCGCTGCCTGTAGCTACTGCATTGCAAACCTCATGTTACTAAACTTGTCGCTGCCGGCAATTATTTTCAGTACCGTCTTGAGGGACGAACAGTAATAGAAAAAAGAGGAAACCAGAAGAGAAAAAGCTGCTCCTGCTTTGCTGCACTACTGCTGCTGCTTCCTGCGTCAAGAACAGATTCACAAGCTGTTGGTTGTCGTTTCTTGCTTCGCAATCGCTGCTTCCAGCTCCAAGAATATACTCGCAGCCAACACAGTTTGCCTCTGAATCGCAGAATACAAACAGTTCTGGCCCATCGCTTGTCTGAATCACAGCATATCGATCGTCTAATCACACCCAAATCGCAGAATATTGATCGTAATCACAGTGAGTTTTCTCTGGGTTTTTTTTTCTTCTGAAACTCTTCGTCTCCGTCAAATTTTTTCATCTGATTCTTTCTTTCGAACCTTGAATCAAGTCCTAACTTGTATCGAATCAAGCCCCAACTTGTATCGAATCATACCTTGTTTCTTTTCTACCTTAGCTACCGTTCTATTTGCCCAGAAAAAAAAGAAAAAAGGAAGAAACAGAATACGATGGTTGAGGGACTTCTTTGGTAAATTTACTTTTTCCCCAGGGACCTACATGCAAATTCCCATAATTTTAGGGGTTTAGTTGTAAATTTAGATAATTCCAGGGGCCTAGTAAATTCAAATAGTTTCAGGGACCTATTTGTAATGTTGAGTTGTTTGGCTATTGCATTCTGCAATATTTCTGTTACTTCGAAAGGGTGAAGACTGAAGAATTGCATATAATTTTGTCAACATGACAACTATTGATGCTTCCTCTACTCCCCATACAAACTCCTACTGTTTGTGAAATTTAAAAGTAACCGCAAACGCACGATATCGTGTAGCTAACGGGTCGATCTCAAGGAGATATGCCACTTAGAATTCAACTTCTTAATAGTAATGCGAGAGTGGAATGATTCAATTTTTGTTAACTAATTAACTAAACTAAACGATCCTAATCTATACGTCTAATGCAATCGAATTGAAACGAAAAAATAAATTAAACACAATCAATGCATAAATAAAAGACAGGAAAAAAAAGGCGAACAATAAAAATAAAAAGGAAAAGAAAGTAAAACCAGTTAGTATGTTAAAGTAGTCAGTAAAATTTAGTTCATAGCTAAAATGCAGATGCAACACCACCCGTCACCATAAGCAGAGGCACGACTGTAGGCTTGCTCCGGTTTTGTGGTCCGAGATGATGAATGAATAGGCAGAAAGTAAATAACAGACAGTAAATAACAAAGCAATAAACAAAGCAATAAAAGGAAAAGGAAGCCTTAACCAAAGAAAGGCACGACTGTAGGCATCTCTGATCAAGGATCCAGGGGAAGGGAGAACAATAAATAATGCTGAAAGTGAATCCTAAATTAAGAATATGGAGGGGTAGATAGAGGCGGGAATGGAGGGAGGAGAGAAGATTAATAAAAAAGGTTACTTACTTGCGAATTGAACAAATGATTCGAATCTCAACCAACCCTAACAACCAGATCTAGATCTAGAATGATCTAAATCTGCAATTGTAGACCCAGAGAAAAACGAATCTAAAAACTTGAAACTTGAACTTGAATTGCATTACATAAAAACAATTAAACCTAAGCATTGAATCTAGAAATTTAAATCTCACAAATGCAAGCAAAGAAAACTAAAGAAAGCCTATATAAACTGAAGAGAGAAGAAAGAATGCTTCTTCTAAGCTCTAGAACATCCCCCCTTTTGATGGAGTATGCTCTCCTTATATAGAGTTTACATGAGATAGGAAGCACGGCTGAATTTGAATAAAACTCAGGGTTTCTATCTGACTTAGCCAATTAGGGTTTTGACGTACTAATCGCGCCGACTTAGAGAGGTCAGATGCATAATTCCACTGTTGGATTTGAGGTTTAAGTAGTCGTGAAGCTTTCCTCCAAAAATCAGCACGATCGGACATCAGATGACCGTTCGATGAAGGGTTTGATCGAAACTGGACAGAGGCATTCAAAAACGGAATTTTTCCTCTTTTTCTTTTTGAATATAATTCTTTTTCCTCTTTTTCTTTCTTTAATTAAATCCAAGATAGGAAATAAGATATTTAGGTATGCAAGGACTCTTTTCCATCTGGACTCTCTCAATAATATCTCTGTAGATTTGATTTAAAATCTCAGCCGTAGATCAAATTTGCCTTATTTATCTCTTCAATATTTCGGAGTTGGCCCATAATCACACATCTCTAGCCCATCATGCTCCAGATCAGGCCCATTTTCGCATTTTGAGAATTTGAATGGACTTCTTGACGTGTAAAATAGCCTGATTCAAGCCCAAAACTCCAAATATTTGCTTAAATCTTGAAAAGTCCTAAAATCTACAAAAACAACATAAAACCCAAGGTAACTCCACTCTAAGTGTATAAAATGCATGCTTTATGCCCTAAGATTTCACACATAAATGTGCTCATCACCTACCTTGCTACTTTAGGTAAAACTTTTACAAGCTTTCAAGCTTCTTCAGTTTCTACTCCTTGGATCATTGATATAGGAGCCACAGATCATATGATAGGTTTATCCTCCTCCTTACAATATTCTCCAACTTTTGGAAAGGATAAAGTTCGAATCGCTGATGGCTCATATTCTTCTATTGCTGGAAAAGGGACCATTCAACATTTTCCATCACTTTCTTTGTCTAAAGTTTTACATGTTACCTCTTTCTCTACTAACTTGCTCTCTATCAGTAGTCTTACACATGACTTGAATTGTAAAGTGACTTTTTTCCCATCTTACTGTGCATTCCAGGATTTGGTCACGGGGAAGGAGATTGGACGTGGTAAACAAGACAATGGACTTTATTTGCTTGAGCCAATTGGAGAATCTGCGTCTGCTTTGACTACATCTTCTAATCCGGTCCATTCGGTAATATCAGACCTTCATTAGTGGCACCGTAGGCTAGGTCACCCCCTTTAGGAACTCTTAAGAAAATATTTCTTGATTTGGTTTCTTCTTATAATGAGGATAATTTTTTTTGCGAAGTCTGCATTTTTGCAAAGCAGACTTGTTCTCCTTATTATCTTCTCTTCAGAATAGAAAACCTATTCCTTTTATAGTAATTCATACTGATGTGTGGGGTCCCTGCCGACGTGTATCTATTACTGGCCATAGGTACTTTGTTACTTTTATTGATTGTCACTCTCGTTCTACATGGATTTATCTTTTAAAACAAAAAAATGAGGTTTTCTGATGTTTTCGTGATTTTCATAATATGATTAAAACTCAGTTCAATGCCACTGTGAAGATCCTTCGCAGTGACAATGGCACCGAGTATATTGATGGTGAATTTCAAAGATATCTCTGACTCTGGCATAATACATCAGACCAGTTGCGTTGATACGGCTGCCCAAAATGGGGTGGCCGAAAGGAAGAATCAGCATCTCTTAGAGATAGCCCGTTCCATTATGATTGCTATGAATGTACCTGACCAGTACTGGAGTGATGCTATACTCACTGCTTCTTACCTTATGAATAGGATGCCCAGTAGGATATTTGGTTTTAAATGTCCTAATGAGATTCTTCAGGGAGCCTCTTCTTTTGTTGTTCCCCCGAAGGTTTTTGGATGCATGTGCTATGCCAAAATCACTGCCCACCAGAGTAAGTTGGCTCCCCGTGGCCTACGTTGCATATTTTTGGGGTATTCTGCTACTCAGAAATGATACAAATGTTATCATCCTCCCTCCAGGAAAACCATTGTATCCATGGATGTAATTTTTCATGAGTTTTGCCCTTACTATACACCTCTCTCGGAGGAGAGTCCTAGAGGAGAGGTGTTCTTTCCGGCTCTAGATCTTCCTATCACAGACCAACACAACTTAAGAGTCCCAGAAGAGTTTCCTGACTAAGGGGGAGACTTTGGCTAGTATAACTGAAGACTTTAATCCTCCCCCTTCGATTTCTGAACCATGTGAAGAACCTAGCAAGGGGGAGACCACTCCTATGAGACACACTGATGGGGTCTTTCAAAACCAGATTGACCAGAATAAGGAGGTACATACTTATCAGAGGAAGAAATACAACCGGCTAAAGCAGGTGGAGAAAGGTGATGCGTTACCACTTCAGTCTCCTGCTCCAGAATCAGATTCTATTGCTCCCCTTAAGGTATCTTCTTTTGATCTTCCTATTGCTGTTAGAAAAGGGGTCAGATCTTGTACTCAACATCCCATAGCTAAATATGTTTCTTATAACTCTTTGTCTGACTCCTACCGTGCTTTTATATCCTCTCTGTCATCTGTATCTGTTCCTAAAAGTTGGCAGGAAGCCTATGCTGATAAGAGATGTAAGGCAGCTATGATAGAGGAAATGCAGGCAATAAAGAAAAATGACACTTGGGAGCTGGTTACACTTCCTCCAGGAAAAAAACCAGTGGGTTGCAAATGGGTATTTGTGGTTAAACAAAATATGGATGGATCAGGCAACAAGTTGAAAGCTAGACGAGTTGCAAAGGGGTTTACCTAGACCTATGGGATTGATTATCAGAAGACCTTTGCCCCTGTTGCGAAACTAAAATACTGTCAGAGTTCTGTTGTCTGTAGCTGTGAACGAACACTGGAACTTGCACCAACTAGACGTAAAGAATGCCTTCTTACATGGGGAGTTAGCAGAAGAGGTCTATATGGAAATCCCACATGGTTTTTCCGATGACAATACTGCAGGGAAAGTCTGTCGATTGAAGAGGTCAATATATGGGTTAAAACAATCTCCTAGATGTTGGTTTGGACGCCTTTTGAAGGCAATGACTTCTATTGGGTACAAGCAAAGCAATGCTGATCATACACTATTTGTCAAGAAGTCAAGTACTAACATCACACTTCTCATTGTTTATGTAGACGATATTGTCATCACAGGGAATGATGGTGAAGAAATTCAAAAGTTGAAAGACTTTCTTGGCAGAGAATTTGAAATTAAAGATTTGGGGAAGTTACAGTATTTCTTAGGGATTGAGGTGGCTCGATCAAATAAAGGTATATTCCTATCCCAAAGAAAGTATGTCCTAGATCTATTATCAGAAGTGGGAATGTTGGGGTGTAAAGCAGTTGATACCCCTATTGAAGCTGGAGCTAAACTTAAAGAAAAAGAGGGAGAACCAATGGACAAAGGAAGATACCAAAGGCTAGTAGGGAAGCTTATTTACTTGTCCCACACCAGGCCAGACATCGCTTATGCTGTCGGGATAGTGAGCCAATTCATGCATGATCCATATTTAGCTCATATGAAGGCTGTTATCAGATACTACATTATTTGAAGGGAACTCCTGGAAAAGGAATACTTCTATCACCCACCGATAATCTAAAAGTAGAAGCATACACTGATGCAGACTGGGCTGGATCTCTAGACAGGAAGTCAATTTCAGGTTACTGTACCTTTGTTGGAGGTAATCTAGTTACTTGGAGAAGTTAGAAACAGAATGTGGTAGCTTTATCTAGTACCGAAGCTGAATATAGAGCTATGGTTCGTGGAGTTTGTGAGCTACTATGGTTGAAAGGCTTGCTGCAAGATATTGGAGTCCAAGTTCCAAACCCTATAATGTTATATTGTGACAACAAGTCTGCTATTAGTATTGCTAATAATCCAGTGCAACATGATCGAACTAAGCACATTGAAATTGATAGGTTCTTTGTCAAAGGAAAGTTGGAACAAGGGCTTATCTGCATGCCTTTTGTAAGATCTGGAGACCAAGTAGCAGATGTTTTCACTAAGGGTTTGAAAGAAAGAGATTTCCTTCCTATTGTAGGCAAGTTGGGCATGACTAATATCTATGCCTCAACTTGAGGGGGAGTGTTGGATTCTATTAGGAGTCTAATAAGAGTTTGTATAGCAGATGTTTTCACTAAGGGCATGTAAAGGCCTCTATTCAGGAGAAGTGATATAATCCAAATTGAAGGAATTAGAAGAGCTAGGGGCAGACATAAGATAACCTTAAGAGAATTGGTGAGACAATAGGCCTTATATCTAGCATGGCCTCAAGCAAAGCTTATTGGAAGGCTAGAATTCATATAGCCGACCCCATTTTGTTGGGACAGGGCTTGATGATGATGATGATGATGACAACACCTCTCCTCAAGTTGGTGCATGGATATGTATTTATTGTATCATGCGCAGACTCTTTGTAAATACATTAGCCTTTTGGTTGTCAGATGTGGCGAAGGAAATGTGAGTTAGTCTAGGTGTAATCTTCTTCTTAATAATGTGTTTGTCAATCTCCACCTGCTTGGTCCTATCATGCTAAACTAGATTATAGGCAATGCTGATTATTGATTTACTATTTGAAAATAATTATATTGTTATTTTCTGTCTTTAGGTTTTGAAGTAGCCCTTGCAACCATAACATCTGACAAATTCCTTGTGCCATTGCTTTAATTTTTGCTTCAGCACTGGACCTAGTTTCTTACTCCTCCGAGTTGCTAGGTTTCCTCCTACATAAGTGCAGTACCCAAAAGTAGAGTTCCTATCATTAGGACACCCTGCCCAATCTACATTTGTACATGCCTTAATTTTCAAGTGTCCATGAGGGAAAATCAGAATCCCTTTTCTTGGAGAAGTCTTTAAATACTTCAGGATCTAGTAGACAACATCTAGATGTGAAGAATGAGGGTATGCATGTGCTGACTCACCAGGCTAACAACAAAGTGATATTTGAATGAGTTTTGGAGAGATAAATCAGCTTCCCTACTGGTCTTGTCCATGGGTTGTCCTTCTTTATCCTTCAAGTGTAAGTTAGGCTCAATAGCAGTTCTAGCTAGTTTGCACCCTAACATTAGCTAATTATGCTAGTTCAATACCAAGAAAAATTTAGGTTGTCCTATGTCATTGATTTCAAATTCACCTCCTAAGAATGCCTTTAGAGCCGAAATCTCTTCTTCACAACTCCTTGTAATGAAATATCATCCACATGGACTAACAAAACTGTTATATAAGAGTTTGTTTTCTTAATGAACAAGGTATGATCACCATTACTCTGTTTATAACCGATGGACACCATGGCTCTATGGAATCTTCCAAATTATTCCCTTGGGGACTACTTCAACCCGTACAGAGCATGCTTCAGTTTGCACACTTAACCCATGAGTTTTACTAGAAGTGTACCTTGGTGACACATCCTTGTACACTTCCTTTTGAATCTTCCCATGAAGAAAGGCATTTTTTACATCAAGTTATTGAAGACTCTGTCCTTGATTTACTACACATGGAAGCACCACCCATGAAGGAAGGCATTTCTTGCATCAAGTTGTTGAAGACTCTGTCCTTGATTTACTACACATGAGAGCACCACCCAAATTGTTTCCGTCTTTGCTATCGGGGCAACGGTCTCTTGGTAATCAATCCCATAAGTTTGAGTGTATCCTTTGGCTATCAGTCTAGCTTTATATCTTTCCACCACACCATCAACTCTGCGTTTGATGACGAACATCCATCTACAACTAGAAGTCCCTTTTCCTGTAGGTAATATCACCAGTTCCCATGTTTCATTTTCTTCCAGGGCTCTCATCTCTTCATCCATTGCTTCCTTACAAGTGTATGAGTAGTGCTTCCTGCCAAGTGTTAGGAATAGAAACAGAAAAGAAATAAAACGCTGAAAACATGGGTTAGAAATAGATGTCTGGTGCATCCTTGTGGTTGCATTCTTAATGCAATCGGTAAGTCTAATGAGTGGTCATAAACAGACTCAAGAGTTAAGACTTACTACGAGCAATCTCTTCACGACTAGGAGGTGGAGCTTCCAATTGGCTAGGGATGATAGAGGGAACTTGCTTAACTGCTTTTCTTTGACAAGTCTGCTGGGATGATTGCAATGTAGGTTGTTGGTCTCCTTGAATGTCACTATTCTGGTCCATCAGCTATTGTTCATGTTCCATTACTCCATCTTCCAAGTGGGCTTCACCAGTTGGAATATCAGAGGGAATGTGCAACGAAGGAATGAGAACCAAAACCTTTTCACTAGATTCACTCTCACCTAAAGAGGTGAGGGTGAAAAATAGGAAACATTCTCCTGGAAAACAACATCCATTGAAACATAAATTTGGCGGGAAGGAGGATGATAACACTTGTAACCCTTTGGGTGGACTAAGGAAAATGTGTCGTAACCCACATGGGTCAAGCTTACTCTGAACATGATGGTTTTTAGCAAAGCATCACACCCGAAGAACTTGGGGTGGGGGAGGGGGACAATGAATGATGCTGTACCTGAGGAGACTTCAGGAAGGCAGCGTTGTTGTAAGACACAAGATGGCATCCTACTAATGAGATATACGGCTGCAAGAACAACATCTCTCCGAAAACGAGGTGGAACATGCATGGTAAACATTGATGACCTAGCAACCTCAAGGAGATGCCTATTCTTGTGTTCAGCCACTCCATTTTGAGGTGGTGTTTAAACACAACTAGTTTGGTGAATGATGCCATGATTAGCCAAATAGGTCTAGAACTCCCTAGTTGTATATTCAGATTTTACAGAGGCCTCAAATTGGGTAACAACCATTTTATAAAAAAATTGAAAGCAAGAGAAAACATCACTGTTTGGTAAAGCAAGTAGACCTACATGGTTCTAGTACAACGATCAATAAATGTAACAAACCAACAATGTCAAGAGGAAGAAACAACACAGGAAGGACCCCAAAAATCTGAATGATAATAGAAAAAGGTCTAGTACTATGATTATCAGAAATAGGATAAACATGTTAAGTTTGCTTTGCTAAAATGCAAGCATCACAATGGAAATCATTCAAATTACAACATTTAAACTAGGCCGGAATTTTTTTTTAACCAAAGTAGGAAAAAAAATATAGCCTAGACAATGATGCCACTGAAGTAAAGTAAATAATGCATGAGAAGTGGAACTGAAGACCATAAGGGGGGGGGGTTCGGGCCGAGTATTATTAATTCCAGGTTCCCGATTCATGCCACTAGGACCATCTTTCCCATCGAAACCTAAAAGTGGAAAAGATAAAGTTTGTTCCCCCGTGAACAACATGCACAGTTGGCGTGAACAATATGCTAAGTTGAGGAAGAGTGAAGCCTGACAGCACTGAGCGCCGGTGCCTGCCTGCCTCTTCACTCTTTTCTCCTCTCCTTGCTTTGTTCGGAACCAGCAAGATCAGAACTGGCAAAACAGGATCTCCCTGCTTGGTTCAGAGCTAGCAAGATTAGAACTCTTCTTGTTAGCGCACCTCTGCCCAGGTTCACTCCTTTATCAGCCCACTCGGAAGAAGAGTCACCCGGCTCGAAACCTCAAACCTCAATGCTGATGGAGAACTGTTCAACAAGTAAAGTCCCCCTTGCTGCTTACAACTTCCAATTGTATGCCCTGTTTCCAAGTCTTAGAAACGTCAGAAGTGTATAAGGTTATTTTTGTAGTTCAAATCCCGAGTAATACTATTGATAGACATAAGATTAATAGAAAATTGGGAACATTTAAAACTAAAGACAACTGCAAGGAAGGGGAACAAATGATGGATCTTTCTAGGAACTGAAGAAAGAGACCCATTGGCAATTAGTTCAATATTTTTAGGAGAGACATGAGAATATGAATGAAGAATGAGTCATGTGATTGGTTACCCTATAGTTAGTTATCCACAAGGAAAATTTTGAGGACACTGTGTCATCGAAGGTTCCTAAAGTAGGATGACGCTCAAAATGATTAACCATAGGAAGTTGGCGTGGAAAAAGGCACTTTGATTCTGGTCATCAATTGGCGGAGATGCTGGAGTTCATATGAGGAAAGAGGTGTTGGGGTGCTAGTATCTTCTAGATGGGTTTGATTTGCAGCCTGGGAATTTCCTCCTCGATTAGCATGGTGTCCCCCTCCGTGAGAACTAGGTGATCTGCCATGTAGCTTCCAACACTTGTCCTTTGTATGCACATAACTCACATTTGACCGTAGCATGGGAAGATTCACTAGTACGAGTCTGTGAGCCTCCTGTTCCAGCAACCAAGGCAGATCTCTCTGCCATGCTGGTATGGACCATTTCAGTTCTATGGCTATCCTCTATGTCTACCATAGCATACACTTGCTCCATGGGCGGGAAAGGTTCCTATGAGAGAATGTGAGCAGATATTTGATCATATTCAATATTGACACTGGCCAAATGTCATAAACTCTGAGCTTGTCTTCCTAATTGTGATTTGCAGCAACATCAGCAGCACAGGTAGGAGTAAACCGGCCATTGAAATCAAGTGCTTGATAATACCCCTGTGGTGTATTGTAATATTTGGAAAGAGTAAGTTCTGCTGTAACTGATGAATTTTTTGTTAGATGTCAAAGCATTGGGCATCATTACCAACCTTGGAATAGGTGTCTAGCAACTTTCAAAATAGCAGCAACATTAGGAAGGAGAAGATAACTCTTAGCAATGGCATGCTCAATAAAAGTCAGTGGGAATTCCATAACAAGACACTCGTCTGGTTCCGACTTGTCTTGAGCCAAACCAGTCGTTGAAGGTTTTGCTGATGTACTGTGAAGATGACCCGTGAGAGTACAAGTTCATTGCCAAAGCCATAGAACGAGATCGTCGAAGGTAATTTGTCCCATTGAGTTTAACAGAGTTTATTTGAAATGAGGGGAAATCACGCTCATGAGTAACTGGAACGTCCTCCATACCAGATGAACCAAAAGTGATGGGACAGATTCGGATGTCATCTATGGATCTTGACGAATAATCAGTGCAAAAAGAATTGTAAATCCTTCATCCAGAATCATACCATGAATGGGTATAATGAACCCTTGGTAGGAGAAAAAGGCTCACCACCAAGGGAAAGAGGACATAGGAGGAAGGCGAAGGCCTAAAAAGGGGGCAAGGGTTAGGAATGGGGTAACAAGGCCCCTGAGAGATCGCAGGAGAGTTGATGGCTCAGGAACCTTGCGGCAGGAAGCGCTAGTTTGCTGCTACCAGGGCTGGTGGAAGGCTAAGAGGGTTGGAGGAAGTAGGGAATAGGTCCTTGAGGTCTCGCGACTTGCTGACGGAGGTTTTTAGGACCTGATGGAGGCCAAGAGTGGATGACAGTGGCCCTAGGAACTCGCACTGACTCGCATTGGTCCTTAGGACTTGGCAGAAGGGGAGGTGGGGTGACGGTGATAGTGACTGTGATGGAGGGAGGCTGGCAATGCCTTGTAGGATTTCTCAGAATTTCTCAGGTCCTGCGGCTCAGATTTGTTGTTTTGATACCCTGTTGAGTTGTCTGAGAATCTGACTTGTGTCAGAGAGACACAATCAGTCTTTATTTATATCCTTAGACAGTTCTTCCCTTAAGAATATTATTTAGAATTACACCAGGCATCATCGGCTTCATTATTAGCTTGCAAAGATTCCATGTGAGTGAATGCTGGTAGGGGCTTTCTAACCTGTTCCTTTACCTATAAGCTTTTTAGGACCTTTACTTTCTTCCCTTAATTGCGGCTTCTCAGATACAGGCTTTAAGAACGACACTTCACGTGAGTGAGTAGCTTTCAACTTTGCCTTCATTACAGGTACATTGAAAGGGGGGGGGGGTTTAAGCACTAATAATTTTCCTTTAAAATCAAAGAAATATTGGTTTTTAGTACCCTCCCACCAAGACATTGTTGTCATTGATCCATGGTCTTCCTAGCAAAACATCAGCCAAGATGATGGGTATCACATCAAACCACATCGTCTTCATAGTCGGAAAGTTTTTAGAGGGACAGAGCACCTTTAGTTGACCTCCAGAGTGCTGCTTTTTAAGTAGAGACACTTGTAGGGCTGAGGGTGTGGTTCCAGTTTGAGGTGTCCAATATGTCACACACTCACAACCCAACCGCCGGTCTGGGTTTTCCGCCCGACAACCTGTGGGTGCGATGTCACAGGATCCACGGTCTTACCCATCAATAATAATAAATGCAAGAAATAGATAATCAAGAGCAAGAGCAAGTTCAAATAATTAATCAAAGGGATTACAAGAGTCCAAATACTCCAATAAAAGAATCAAATCAAAGAAAGGAATCAAATGAAAGAAATCATGAATCAAAAGTTAACGAGTTCAGCGGAAGCAATCAAATAAACTAAATGAGTTTCTTTCCAGTTTCTTTCTCTAAAGCTATGGTATTCTCTTCTAATTTAAAAAGAATAGGAGTTCTCCAGTTACTCTCAAAATGTTTGACGATCTGCCTTCTCTAGCCATCAATGGGTGCTATAAACGCACTCCAAGCATTCGTAGGAGGCTTCGTGGACCACATCTCTGTTTCCCAGTGACGGTGCCACATCCTCTTCAAATAAGAGGTTGGACCTATATAGAACTTCTCTAGTTTCTGACGACGTGCTACCATCTGTATGGTATAATATAACATGCAAATAAAAGGAATGAGTTCTGACGAACTCAGTAAGAATCACACATTTCTCATACATATGTTGACACAATCAATAATGTATATATGAAGTGAATGATTGCAATAATATAAATGCTACTAAGGTCTAACTATGCAAGTCTCTAGACAGTTGACTTGCTTTAAGATATAACACCAGCCCTCCTCTGGGTAGGTTTAGTCACTCTAATCCCTCACGGACTGGTTACTTCTATTGGGATCCCGGATAAAGGGTTTAAGTCCTCATTAGGCATCCATGGTTGGGGTTTAAGTCAATACTCTTATACCACGACCATTGGCATGAGTACTGGCGAATGTCGGGGTTTCTAATCCAATACAAGGTTATACTGGTAACATACTATATAAAGTCCATATACTTCCCCTATGGCACCAACCAACTCAGTTCCGTATCCTTCGCAACCTAGGAGTGAAAACTCTCATGGACTGGCTACTGCTGTTGGACTCCACTCCCTAACCCTATGTTCATCCACATATTATTGGGGCGGAATGGTCTTATGACTCCTCACGACACCCGAGCCGCTCCTTGGACGTCTATGAGCCCAACCCTAACATATGCAACCCTACCATTGTATGATCAACAGTGGACCATTGAGTCTCCGCACGAACTGGTTACTGTTGTAGGATGAAACAGAGTCACGTCACTATTGTCACTGGTCATTCGGCTTCAATTCCCCCACCAGAAAGGTAATAGCATTTAGGGTACCTAGCCATGCAATTCTACTCCCTAGGTATGTCATCCAGTAGTCATGAGAGTGCTAGAGACATCAGTGAGCATGTGTCCCATACCACAACCCTTTGATATCTCAAACAAAGATATCCAATTGGATACCTTTTCCATCACAACTACACCACATCATTCACCATCATAATATAGACAGTTGTTCAATATCATAAAGTGATAAAGTATATTGAAACATCTCATACAACAGGTATACAACAATATTATAATGAATTATACAACAAGGTATAAGATCAATAATTAATGTAAAAAATAACAGATTCATCATTTAGCATGTCATTGCATATAGACAAGAAGGTGTGTCATTACCTGTAATTATGTAAAAGCTTACTAGAATGCAATCAAACCACAATTATAAGACTTCCAGCAAACTCAGAGAACACCTAAACATAGGGTTACAAAAATATAATAAGGACATGAGTCAAATCAAAGCAAACACAAATCTCATACAGCCACTGTGACTCAGCTGGTCGCTTGGGCTAGTCGGTTGGGTCAAGCGACCTCCAAGCGACTGCCCCTGTTATAAACAGTTTTCAAAGTCCGAAATTCTGACTTTTGATCATCCAATTCAAATATGATTTCGAGATGATTCAAGTCCTAATTTCATTCTTAATAAGCCTATAACAAAGGTGCAAATCAGTAACCTAAAATTATAAAGATCCACTGCCCAATTCATCTTCCTTGATTAGATCCATCCTTTATTCGAATGCAGGGATTCGTTTTCGGACAGGATCTCCTTAAAATCATTGATTGGGGAATAGAACCAATCACAATTAGGTCACCTCAACATAAAGGAGATGGATCTAATCCATTCCAAAGCTGAGGGAAGAGAATGGAGTGAAAGGTGATTCACTTACCTCAACCAGATTTGCAAAACAGACGGGAGAATGGATTCAGATCGCAATTCACATTTCTCTCACCTTCCAACACGTGTCTTCTGCCTCCTAACTGTCCACAACAACAATTCCGAATATAATAATAAGTTAAAAGGACAGGGTTTGCTATTTATAGAGGACAGGGGGCAAATTAGGGCAAAATCCCGCAAGCAGACCATGACGGTCGCTTGGGGCGGTTGATTGGCCAATAAACTGCCTTATGCAACCGCCCCCTAGTATTTTTCAGTACTTGGGTATTTTGCTCAAGGGGTTGATCTGCAACTCAAACCTAACCCTAAACAACATGGGGGAGGTCTTACCTTCAATCCAGACACCTTCACACACCTCTTGACCCTGATTGAAACTCCACTTTCCCAACAACGCAGGTTCATCATCAAAAGAATCCAGATCCATGGATTCAGGGTATGGATCATGGACTTCAATCCGGATACTCCACAACTTAATCCCACTTGACCTTCGGGTTATCGGACCTGCAATACAGATTTCGTCTTAGAAATACGGGGGTTCTTACACAATGACAAATGCTTGAGAGAGTACATTCATGTAAACTCCCATTTTCTACCATCACTTGAGCTTTGGATTTCTTGCTGTTCAGTGATGTGTTAAAAATGATGTGTCGTTGCCAATCTTTTATTGGGATTCAGCAAGTAGAACCCTTGATACAATGTGTGTCTCGTCTCCATGGAGTCCATGCTTATCAAAATCATCTTCCAAAGAGTCATCCAGGTCTTCACAATTATGGGTGGTATTAACAGCATGTGCACCATCTGTCTGTGGCTCAATATTAAGTACTTCTGGGTTAGATTCAGTAGCTGCAATGATGGAATTGGATAAAATCTAACGACATGGCCAATTTTATTATGGTAAGCCTCTATAGTCCTGGTGTACAAGCGGAAGAATAGTAGAAGCTCAACATCATTTTCAGATGCTGCAGGGAATCACTCCCAGCTGGACACCCAGGGGACAGGATCAGCCAGCAGGGACAGGTGGCAAAGAGAGATTGGGCATCAACTACAAGCTTGGCATAGAACAAGAGGACAAAGAAGATGGTCCACTTGGCAACAGGAGATTGCGAGAAGGGTAGCAGGTACTTAGGAATGTTCTTCGTTTTGTGGGAGGAGAGACGATGAGGTAAACCAGGTCTAGCATTAGGGGCATTTTAGTACTTTCCCAAGACTTAGGGTTTGCCCAGGAAATTCCAGCAAAGAAAAAAGAAATTTATAGGGTTTCAGAGGTTGTTTCTCACTTCCAAGTTCAGTCACAGTGTGAACAGGGTTCTGGGTATTTGCAGGTTTCAGATTTTAGGGTTTTAGAGGTTTCGGCTAGGGAAAAATAAAAGCTGTTACTTGCTGGTTCTTCTGCGCAGGAATTGAATCCTATTGATGTTCTACCAATCAGATTAGGAATTGATTGAACAGAACTCAACAGATCAGATTTCAAGAATCTGAAGTTTTTGCAGAATTCCAAGGTCGAAGATGACGTGCAGGAAATAGCAATAGGGCTTGCACCTAGGCCTTCCTGCGATTCTAATGGAGGTAGAAGGGGCTTGAAAGGGACTCGGAATTAGGGTTTCCTTGTGGGAGTAGGATATGGTTGCTGCGGGGAAGAGGGGAAAAGGGGGAGGATCATGGTTGCTAGGGAAGGGCTATGGCTTGAAGGAAAACAAAGGGGAAGGGGGCAGGGACTATTTGCAAAAGGGGAGGGGAACAGTACGAGGCTAAGGTGGTGGAGTGATCTAGGGGCTGTGGACAAGGAGGGGGAAGGCTGGGGTTGCGGGTGGGGTCTTCTACTTGGAACTGCTGGGGAGCATGCTTGAAGGGTGATAAAGCTTTGCTAGAATGGAAGAAACTTGTTGGACTTGATGAGTTAATCTTCAGAACTTGAATGTTGGCTGCTTGAATGCTAGAAGTCAATTAAGAATTCTCTCAGACAACCACAGGGTCCTCCACAAAGGAACCCTAACACTTCTTGAGGCAATTAACAATCAAATTTTTTATTTCATCCAATTTGAAAATTATAATGCAAGAAGAGGCTATTTATACCCTAAAAATAAGGACTCTGATTGGGATTGGGAATCCTTAATAGATAATATCTAGACTGCCACACTCAAGAAGGAATCAAAATTATTACAAGACCATCACCCTAGGATTGGATTCTTTTAAAGACACTTGACTTGGGACTCAAGCTAACGCTTCTAAATAGAGACAAATTTCATAAGATAAAAAACCCTTTGGATAAGGAATCTTATCTTATCCACAACTAACTAATTCCTAAAGGACTTGAACTCTTCACAATTCAAAATTGACTAAACCAAATGAAAAAAAATAAAAGTAGATTCATGACCCTTGAATAAATAAGAATCTATCTAGACCCACATTGAGCCTTAAAAGAAGGCTGGAAAATGACCAAAATACCCTTGGGGGCATTTCTCCCAGCTTGGATTTGCCATATGGATCTAGATCTGGATCTTGGAACCTCCTTTTTTTTTTTGGGGGGGGGGGGGGGGGGGGGGGGGGAGGGGGTTTTGATTTTCACTTCAATACTCCTCTTCTTGAAAACATTCATCTCATGATGAATGTGCTTGTCATGTGTCTTTGGTTCAATCCTTTGGAAGGCTTGTATGCGAACTCAACCTCTCATCTTGTAGTGGGGAGCAAGTAGTAGGTACAGGCAGCCAATATTGCTCCTAGATAGAATGCTAGAAGAATGATTAGTTGCTAGATGTGCTCTTCAAGTCTAAGAGCTTCTTTTTCAACGAACCAGGAGGGCATAAGGAAGTGGTTGGTGAACTTTTGGTGCCCTTCTCTCTCACCACGTTTGTGAGTAGCATGACTAGGGCTTGGAAAGCTTCTTATGGTATCCCTCCCGAGAAGAAGTGTGATATCCTAGGGAGGGCCTGTCTGCAAGGAGTTGGGCCTGGTGTAGCCATGAGGTATGGGGGCAACATCTCTTCCATGGTCCTAGGAAGTAGGAACATAAGGGGTCCTCATTGGTGTAGGTACCTTTGTATCTCTGATTGGTGCTGGTGGTTTGGTCCATGGTAGGAGATCTCGCTACCATGAAAAACCGAGATCTCGACCATCTCAGCGAGATCTCGGTCGAAATATGCCATTTTTTGGGCGTCAACTCGGTAGCCCATCTCTGTGGGTTTTAGGGTCCCAGTTGGGCTAAAATTTGGTATTTAGTCTATTTAAGGCCTTTTGAACATACTAGTGGCCTTGGATTTGTGAGAAAACAGCCCTAAGTATGATTTCTAAGTCTACCCATTGTGTGAAACCGAAGTGTTGTAGGATTAGAGAATGCAAGGTTATATAACATTTAATATAAAACCATTACGGCATATAAATGAAAATCAAGTGTATCAAATACATCAAATAACTTAAATGTCATTAAGATAACATTCATATGAGTATTAGAATCTTGACTTTCGAGAATAGAATGATAAAAGTATACAACCGTTAGAAGTTCTATATAAGTCATTAACGCATAAGTTCATAAGACAAGTAGAGGATGATTGAATTTCCTTTGATGTTGTAGATGTGCTAAGAGTAGTTGCAAGTGAAACTTCGGCTGAAATCCTCAAAAAGTTGGGCAAAAATTGAGAGTTCCAGCGAGATATGGTGAGATTTGGGGCGAGATATGGCGAGATCTCGAGCGAGACATCCCATTTCGCAGATATCGACCTTGATCTCATCTCGGTTTATGAAAAAACCGAGATATCTCACGAGATCTCCCACCATGGTTTGGTCATGTGTCTACACTCTGTGAGGGCATCTTTCTTAGTCAGCCCATGCTGGACTTCAAGGACTTGAATTTCCTTCTGGTCCTTCACTGTTCCAGCCTTAAGGTCACCGCCGAATCCTTCTAATCTGGCTGTAGGAGTCAAGGACAGCAGCTGTATCTCTTTTGTAATCTCCCTAGGACCCTGATGTTGGTCCAAGTAAGTTACCTTATCACTATAGTCTTCTAGGGCTGCCTCTGGTGGTTGACTTGGGGTATCTGTGTCAAGAGTTGGTTGATGCATGTTGGGTACAGCAACTCCCCTTCTTTGAGGAGACACCCTGGCTAAGTGCTCTTCTGGTCCAAAGTCAATTTTATCAATCATCTCTGGCACATCTTCTGGAGGAAGCTTCTGACTGGTGGGAATGGCCTTCTATCTGATGTGGCACAGCCTGTGAAGTCACTCAAGCTGCTGCCTCTTATGTGTAGCACTTCTTGAGTTGGGGATTCTGGCTTCAGTTCTTCCTGGACTGGAAGAGATTTGACTTTAGGCTGATCTTCAGTTTGAGGTGCAGGACTAAGATTATGCTGATGTGCTTGGCTAGCTCGTACCTTCTTGATTTTTGTGGGTAGGTTTAGTGGTAATGGGACAATTACATGGCCATTGTGCCTAAACTGATAGACATTCTCCTTCCCCCTAATGGTTACATTACATCGTCATACAACCAAGGTCTCCCAAATACATTGTCACTCTC
The DNA here is from genome assembly GCF_041222555.1 of Hakea prostrata. Classification (NCBI taxonomy): domain Eukaryota; kingdom Viridiplantae; phylum Streptophyta; class Magnoliopsida; order Proteales; family Proteaceae; genus Hakea; species Hakea prostrata. Next base: position 39,487,207 of record NC_142600.1, read on the forward strand.
CCTCGTAGAAATTACATTGGAGTAAGCATTAAGACTGATAAGGACTATGGGAAGACAGTATAGGGGTTGGGATGCTCTTCTAATTTCAGATTCGCCTTTTTTTACAAACGCATCAGACACCAAGTTGACACTACTACCACTATCAATGAGTACCTTGCCCGTACAATTACCTGCTTTGACTCTAGTGTAGAAAGGACAACTCCTCTTCCAATTTTCATCTTTAGAAACAAAGAACTTTGGAGTGGAAATTTGTTGTTGGTCCATACTTGAAGTAACCTTCAATAGGAAGGCTGTCTGCTAACTCCTCCATGATTCTGGCTAATAGGAATCCACCAATGGTGTTGTTTGGATTGCTGGAAACTGCAGCTCTGATACCAATTGATGCAAACCAGGTCTAGGGTTAGGTTTAGTACTTTCCCTAGACTTAGGTTTTCCCAGGAAATTCCAGCAAAGAAGAAGAAATTTCTATGGTTTTTGAGGATGTTTTCTCACCTTCAAGTTCAGTCAGTGTGTGAACAGGGTTTAGGGTATTTGCGGGTTTCATATTTTAGAGTTTTAGAGGGTTTGGCCAGGGGAAACTAAAAGCTAATACTTGCTGGTTTTGCTGCACGGTAATTGGATTCTATTGATGTTCTAATCAGATTAGAAATCGATTGAACAGAACTCAACAGATCCGATCTCAAGAACTCTAAGTTTCTGTGGAGTTCCAAGGTTGGAAAAAAAATGTGCAGGTTTTCAGGAGTGAGTGAAGTAGGGTTGAATTGCAGGAAATAGCAATAGGGCTTGCACCTAGGCTTTTCTGCAATTCTAACAGAGGTAGAAGGGACTTGAAAGGGGCTGGTTTCCAAGTGGGAGCAGGATATGGTTCCCGTGGGGAAGAGTGGAAAAGGGGGAGTATCAGGGTTGCTAGGGAAGGGCTATGGCTGCAAGGAAAACAAAGGGGAAGGGGCAGGGACTATTTGCAAAAGGGAGGGGAATGGTACAAGGCTACGGTGGTGGAGGGGGAGAGGTCTAGGGGCTGTGGACAAGGAGGGGGAAGGCTGGGGTCTTCTTCTTACTTGGAACTGCTGAGGTGGGTGCTTGAAGGTTGAAAAGGCGTGCAGAAATGGGAAGAAGGCTTGCTGGACTTGACGAGTTAATCTTCAAAACTTGAATGTTGGCTGCTTGAATGCTGGCTGCTTGAATGCTGGAAATCAATTAAGAAATCTCTCAAAGACAACCACAGGGTCCCCCTCAAAGGAAGGAACCCTACCACTCACTTAGGCAATTGACAATCAAATTCTTTAATTCATCCAATCCATGGAACAAAATTCGAACAAAACCGTCGAATTTTCGAGCGAAATTTTGCATTTCCAGGAGCTCGAATCGAAACCATGAGGGAACAAAGAAAAAGTCCTAGGTTTTGATCAAAACCTACGAAATTTTGATGAAACCTGTTGAAACCTTGAAAATTACCCAGTCAGGTCAAAACTTGGGATCGAACTGGCTGGACCAGGTGGTTCATTTCTTTGTAGTTCTTTTATTTGCACGAAACTTTGCATTTCACAAAGTTTTAAGTTTGATACAGAGGTGGAAGTTTCTATTTCCCCTTTAAGTTTCGATCGTTTTTGCATGTTTTTGGACCATTTCAAGCACTTTTAAAGACTCCTTTGTTGATTTCGGCCCTTTTTGGTGTTTGCAAGGTAACCTGAGTTTTCCCAATTTTTTTATTTTTCCTTTCTTTCATGATCAAATGCTGTTGGATTGTTTTGATTCCCCCCCCCCCCCCAATGGTCTGTAGTGGATAAATTTACAAGTGTATGTTGTTGGATTTGATCTTTGAAGTGTTCTACTATTTTTTTCTGATTTTAAAAAATACCTAAAATATTACATTTTTCTTGTTTGTTTCATGCTCAAATGATGTTGGATTGAGTTGAAATTATTATGTGTTGTCTCTAGTAGGTAGATTTACAAATGTAATTGATTGAATCTGATTTTTGAAGTGTTTGACCATGTTTTCTGAATTTTCCTGTATTTAATGATTACTATCAATAATATTTTAGTTATAAAAATTTATTTTTAATAATGAAAAAAAAATTCCCAATGTTTGTGAATACCTTAGTTTATAAGTAATGTGTGTTTAGAGTTTTTATGCTAAATTAGAGTGTTGGGTTTGCTTGATGCGAACATGCATATGTAATACCTTCCTTTATAAGTGATGTGAGTTGTACTTCCCTTTACTTTTATTGTTTGTTACATTATATCTGATGTTTTGATTTGAACTTAGAAGTTATACATTGAATGTTATGTACTTAAGTAGTTAAGTTTGTAGTGTACTTCTCAGACAACTCTACATTGATGTTTTGTACTTTGAATGACATATCTATATTGATTTTTTTAGCAAAGTGCATGTGCCAATGTGTTCTTTATACTCTAAATTAGCTCACATGCAGAGCCCACCCCAAAATACTCCCTAAAACCTATCAAAACTTGCAGGAAAAAAAATCCCAAGTTTTCATGAAATTTCCTAGGTTTCCACCTAAGTTTCCCATTTTCACCTGGTCAAACTTTAGTTTCCCTCAAATTTTTTTCCATGATCCAGTCGGGAAATTACAATGCAAGAAGAAGATAGCCTATAAATAAAGACTGACTGGGTTTGGGAAACCCTAATGGATAAGGTTCCCAACTCTAGATTACCACTCTCAAAATGGAATCAAATTACTACAAGATCCCCACCCTAGGATTGGAATCTTGTAAAGACACTTGACTTGGGATTCAACAAGATAACACTTCCAAATAGAAAGAAACTCTATAAGAACCCCTTTTGGTTAAGGAATCTTATCTTATCCACAACTAACTAATTTCTAAAGGACTTGGACTTTTCATAATTCAAAATTGACTAAACCAAATAAAAAAACAAACATAGATCCATGACCCTTGGATTGAGGAGAATCTACCTAGACCCATGTTGAGCCCTAAAGGGGGGATTGAAAAATGGCCAAAATACCGTTAGGGCGCGTTTGGCCAGCTTGGGTTGGCCATTTGGATCTGGATCTTGGAATGGTGGGTCCTTGTGTTCACATCAGAAGGGGGGGGGGTATGTGTAAAAACAATTGTGTAGAGCAAGTTGGTCTTGCTGGGGAGAGCTTGGCTCTCAGGTAAGGTTTGGTGTGAGTAGTTGATGTCGTCATTCTTATGTAATCTGTTTGGATGTTAACGGGGGAATGCTGATTTTGTAATGGTGTTCTAAGATTAATGAATACAAATCTATAACATTCTATCTTATCCTGTTTTTTTTTGGATTGCTTCAATTGTTCTTTTGGTGTTGAGAGTTTGTGAGTGATTGTTGTTGAACAATTGCTTCAATTGTTCTTTTGGTGTTGAGAGTTTGTGAGTGATTGTTGTTGAATTATCATCAAGGGTCCTAATAACTTGGTATTATAGCACGTCTGATCCGGTGGATGGTTAGGAGCAGGATGGAAGGAAGAGTGGATGAGTTGGATACCATCGTGAAGGAACTTCAAGGCAGGTGTCTGCCATCAATTCCATACTCCGATGTTGCACAACATATGGAGAAAGGAGAGTTAAGTAATCAAGAATTCAGGAATAAGTTGAGAGCATAACTGTTACGAGGAAAGGTGGTGGAGCTGTAGGGGATAGTGTGCAGCAGGGCTTTCTGTTTGAGCATAATTGCGAGCCTGAGCTTCAAGGGAAGCTAAAACTATTTTCCATGCCATTTACATATGCCCATCAGGTGGGTTGCATTAGTAGAGGGGTCTTCAGCCTACATGAGCTCACTGGAGAAAAAAGGATGAAATTGGCAATAATATGCTTCGAAGTGGTGTGTCTAGGTTGGCTATGGTTTCATGATTTGCAGTAACCGATTTCTTCCTAGAATGAGTTGAAGGAGGAGATGCGGGGAAGGTTCTGATCGCCGCATTAAGAAAACCCCACAGGAAGCCGTAATTACTCTCCAAATAAGTGGGAACAATATCAATGTACAAGGAGGGCTTCGAAGCCCTAGTAGCTTCCATGGAAATTCAGGCGATGCCTGGTCTTTTGGGGCTTTTTATGTTTGGGCTTGGAGAAGAGATTCGGATGGAGATCTGATTGTTTGCACCAACACCTTGACCTAGCTCACAGATTTGGCCTAATCCATTGAAGGGAAGAATTGTCCTTTGTGGCTAACTGTGGCCCATGGGTACCCCCACCCATCATGATAGGACCTGGATCCCAATGCAATTTTGCAATGAGGGCTTCCAATACCCCCCTGACCCCAATTTTTTTTTCTTTTGGGGGGGGGGGGGGGGGTGAGGTTTCCTCCCCAGGCTGAACTTCCAAAACTCAACTGTTTAGGAAACCTATAGAGCATAGCTCAGTAGTTTCTCTCTGATGAGAGTGTCCCAGATCTTGCAATTGAGTTCCAAATCTCTCACAACTGTCCAAGAACAGCTCTCACAAATTTGATTTCACAAAGAACAGTCTAGGTCTTTATTTGTCCACAATGGCGGGTATTTAAAGGGGCTGGTCTTACAAACTAGATTTGGACTAGGAAACTAAACAAGTCCTAATTGGAAAATAGTTACTTATCAGCAAGTAACTAACCCGTTTCTTGTTGAAAAAGTTATCCTAAAATTAAACTTACTGAGCGGCCCAAACAAGAGCTCACCCACTAATTACTAAAAGACATAATTGCCCTTAACTTAAAATAACGATCTATTCTTTTCTGTAGTTGGCTTAACTGATCTTTATTGTTCCTACTGTACATAGTTCTGTCCTTCTAGAAAGGATTTTTAGTCTCTCTTATATGAACAATTGAAAGTGACTTCAGTAGCATATAAGTAAAGAGGACATTATGTGAGAAATCCTACATTGGGAAACGATTTGTTGTAAGAGAAACAACAATCCTTCTCCTAGTCCTGTTGGATGTTCTTACATTATATGCTTTTGACTAGTTATTTGTCCTATTTAGCTTAAGACTTGCTCTTCTATTTATCTTCAGTCTTGTATTCCTTTTCCTACTCAGAAGTAGGTTTTCATCTGAGTAAATTGTCCACTGGGGCTATGAATGAAACACAATACTCTGAGTATTCAGTTCTCATTCTCACAACACAAACTGTATAATCTCATTGCATGCGCGACTAGATCTTACATTTTTTATAATGCAACCTAACTCATTCACACCCTCAAAACATGTGCACACCACAGATGCATACACATGCACAAAGGGAGAGAAGGGATGCCATTTTATCATAAATTGAGGACTCACTGAGATCCATAAGAGATTTTACTTTTTCTATAGGCCACTGAGATCCCAAGCAATATGCGTAACTACCCCAATTTGCTAGATATCTCAACTCAAGATCACAATTCGGGTTGATTAGATTTTTAGCCAACTTGTTGCATAAGAGGACTTTGAACTTGACCCAGACAAAATATCTCACCCTACGAGATTTTGTTCCACTGTTCCTACACTTTATAGCTGGAAGCTTAGTTCATCAAAAATTTGGTTGAATTTTGTTGGAAAACTCAATGGAGTTGCTTTTGTATATGATTGCTACTACATATAGTTCATATGACCTACGTCTACTACAAATCTAGCTACTTTCAAGCACATTGAAGACAATTTATTTTGAGCACTCATAATGTAGATTGAAATTGTTTTACTCTAATGTCTGATTGATTACTTTATGACTAAATTATGTGTAAAATTAGGTAATAGACTTTCAGTTCATTGTAGTGGTTAATCCTATGTCTGAAGTCAGACTCTTGTTTAGATTTATCTTTTCATAAATCTGATAGTGGTATTGGCTCAAAGCCCTAAAGTAGGCAATATATCATGTTTCAGCCACATTCCCCATCAAAAACTCCCCAAGATGACCAAGAAAAAAGTAACTCACCAAGATCTTGCTGGAATTCCTTTTTTGGGGGTAGATAGTTAGGCCTTGAGTTCAGTTTCTTGAACCATGCATTTAGTTCTTAACCCCCCCTCCCCCCGGCACTCCTCTTTTGTGCGTCTGTCTATCTGTCACTTTCTATTATTGAACAACGAACAAATATTCTCTCCTTTGTTATTGTGTGGAAGTTTTGTGAGTTGATTTGTTGCCTTCATACTCTTTATCTCGTTTTATTGTTCTTTCTCCACTAATACTAGTGCAATCTTTTGCTTCTACAGGGTGATCGAACAAAAAGAGTGGGAGTCATTGATAGTGAGTTTGTTGTCCATAAAGGGATTCAAACTCTCGGAGGAAGTTCTGCCACAAAGGTCGGTTGTTTCTATGCTAACTGCATCCTTAACTACCCAATTCCCTGAATTTCTTGAACTCCCTGGGCATGGTTTGGTTAAGTCAAGTAAAAGAGGATTTATGGGATACATGAAGCGGAGAGGGAAAAAAGGTCAATCCTTCCATCTCTTTGCGATGTAGCTCTTTCCATAGAGTATCCCTGATTCTCTCATACAAAGAGACTTGTGGGTATTGTGAATCCCGACTGTCGGAGTAGCATGGGTATCCTTTCAGATGAGAGGTCTAGCACTCACTTTACTTCTTTATTTGCGAGTAAAAAAAATACTTGATTAATTTTACTTCATAGCATAAGATAACCCTAAGAGGAGTGGAGAGAAAGGATATGCATAGCTTAGGCCTTGTATTTAGAATGGCCTCAAACATAACTGATTTGAAGGCAAGAACCCATGTAGCTGACCGCATTTAGTTGGGTCAAGGCTTGTAATTGTTGTTGTATTATACTTCAGTTCCCTTGCTTGACAAAAGTTGTATGTGCGCCAGCTAGACGTTCAACCTCTTTCTTGGGTTTAAGGCAACGGCACCCTTAATAGTTGTTAATGCATCACCTTGACATCCGACCTTTTTCTTGGGTTTAAGGTAATAGCATGCCTAAATGACATTTCACAACTATACATATATACTACAATTATTTTGTAATTTGAATACTTGGATACTTTTGTCTTTTTCTTGTTTCTGTCTTGTTTTTCCAAAAATGTTCTATTAAATAAAGTGGACTACGGACACAAGCCATTATTCCAATGCTATATTGGTATCAAAGTAAGGATCAACTTTGGGATCCAAGCCCAAATTTATATATATTAGTTGAAATTGTCTTCATACCAATCTTTCAAATTTGGATATTTCTTTGGGCGACTATCTTTCTAATAGAATGATATTGAACATCAGTGTGCTTTGTCTTCTCATGATATGTTTAGTCTCCAATTAATTGACTAGCACTCCCCGTTTATCATAGTGGATAATAGTCACGTCGTGATCCACATTGAGCTGTCCTAACTACCTTTAAGCCAAACAGCATCTTTAACTACCTCAATCACTACCATATACCAAGTTTATTCAGTAGATAATACTACTAGTTCCTATAAAGTTGTGTTTCTGCACAACCTTTAGTAGTAAATACATGATCTAATATCTGAGGGAGAAATTTTTGTAAATACATGATCTAATATCTGTGAGGGAGAAATTTTTCAAGACTAGCTGCATAAACTCAACCATCATAACCAGATAGCCTATCACAATTCCTCTGAAAGTTCTCGTTGGCCTAGTCCATGGTTGTCAAGGCAACAAGGCGATGCTAGGTGATAGAGGGCAACAAAAACCAAGGCGACACCAGGTCACCTTTACCCAAAAATGGGCCTAAGCAACAAGGCGGCCTCCTAGGCGGATGCTTTGACAACCTTGGCCTAGTCTTCCAAACTGTGTCTTGTTTGTCCAGCTAGGCTAGTGAATCTGCATCAGTCAGATGATTGGTTAAGTGTTTACAATGACCAGGTGCCATTTTCATTCAAATTTCAAATAGTACTGACTTGGTTATTGGTTTAGTCACACTTGGCAAGTATGGTCTTTTTAGTCACCCTATGTGAGCCATATCTTAACTGAGTGGCCATTATTCAGCTGGCATTCGGAATACCTAACATTTAGCCCAAGAATGGTAGGGTCATATAAATAGTATTTATTATCTGGGAATGAGAACGCTGCCTGTCGGAGGCAGCCTGTACTAGCAGAGCCGCACTGAAATGATTTTGTCCCCTACAAAATGAAAAATAGCTCTTTTTGATGTCTTTAGTTGCCCTTACATCACACACGACTGGTGACTTTCGTCCCTTATTTTTTTTAAATGAAAATTTGTATCCATTTCCACAATATATATATTTATTTATTTATTTATTGTACTTACACTTGGGGAATGGGAGAATTTAAGGATAACACCGACTGGTTTCTGTTTTTACACTGTAATGACTTTCTTTTACTTATTGTCCAGGCATATAAAGATACTCCTACAGAATCCATGAAGGTGTGTACCATATTAATCACTAACAGATGATTACTTCATGTCATTGAAAAGAACTACCATAGTAAGGTTTTCTAATGTGTTTTTCTTTTCCGTCTGTGTATGTGGTTGCTTGACCTGATGTACAGAGACGAGGTGTTCCAGCAATTGATATGCGACTAGAGGTGAGATTACCTTAGCCTATAGCCCACTCACTATTCACTAGTAACTTGGTGCAACACTTTCTGTGTGTTGCCTGGCTAATGTGGGTATATCTGTGCTTTTGCACTTTTGTGCGCTGAGTGTTTTTGCTAGATTTAGCGAACCCACGTGATAGTCCACATCATTTCGCAATTAATTGTTAAAAATTAGTTTGATTCCCAAAGCATGACAAGCAGGTCCAACTGTTTGGTGCTTGTACACAAATTTATCATCATGGTTAAAAGATTCTTTCCAACTTTATTGTCGGTACCTTGCCTTTTATCTTATGTATCGACTGATGATAAGATGTGTTGCACCTCTTTGATGTGTTGGACCCACTACCTCTAGTTTCACCTATCTTTCGTACTACTAGAAGATGCTTATTTCTTCTATATTTAGTTTTTGCTAAAGACGTATTCTTAATTCCTGACGAGGATAAATGCATATTTCAAGGTTTATATTATGAGCATGAAAGCATATTTGATTTTCAAGCCAATTTGAGATGTGCCACTGTGTCCATATTATTTGTCATGCAATGTAATATTCACTACAGCTGTTAGTATAGGAATAGGTTGCAAACCATTGTTTAGGTGAGCTTCTCTCTCTATGTACTGTGACAATGAGATCTTTGTTGCCCTTTGAGGCCAGACATAGGTGAGCATAAGCACCTTGTTCCTCAGTCTGTTACCTTTAGCACTTCTACCTCAAGTGTCATATCTGCTCTTTCCAGAAGGAATAAAAGAACTTTCAAGTACTAACAAGGGTTTGGTTGTCTATCTGCAATGGTTTTGAGAACTCTGAATGTGAGAAAACTGGTTTCTCCTGGATCCACTTTTTGGCAGAAAATACAAAAACCTGTGGGATAAGACACTCTCCAGCTTACCTCGAATCCAACCCCACGACTTTGACTATCTTGCACTTTCCGTTTTATTATGACATTCTCACGCTGCTGCTTTCTCTTCCTCCCCAATCATCTCTCTCTCTCTTCTTATTTCTGAGACCCATTGCCACTCTTGATTTCTCTTCTGGTACCTTTCTCCATTATTCCTCTCTTGGTGCTCTCAATACCACAATACCCTCCGGCTCTCCTCCGCCTCAATTTCATGATCCCTTCCCACCCCAATTGTTCCTTCCATTGTTTTAATCCACTAATAATGTAGATCTTGGGCTGGACCAATCCAGTTTCAAGTAGACCAACAGGACCAGGTAAAATCAGCCCAGCTGGTTCTAGAAGGGCCAAGAAGAGCCTGAACGCTTTGCATAACCAGTAACGTGGTCGGCGACTCGGCGTTACAGTCCTTTTTTGGCTTGGAAGGAATATTACTTAAAGATTTGCAGGGCCCTAGATTAGGTCATGTGAGGATCATTAATGAAGATTGAACGCTAAAGACCTTCTCAGAAGTTTCTAAATATGTATCCTCTTAGTTACTAAAATCCTAATTAGGAAGTTTATTTTGGTTGTTGCTCTGAATCTTAGCTATATACCTCAGCAAGTGGTTTCTAATTTTCTAAATAAGTAGCATCTGATTTCATTTAAAATTATATGCTCTATATAAATGTAATTGGCTGTTCTCAGCCCAGGTATTTTAATGACATTGTTTAGTGAAGCTCTAAGGAAAATTCTTTAGGACTGTCATACGATCATGGACCGAAACGTCGCCTAGTGTCGCCGTGTTGGTGCCTGGCGACACATGCGACATGGGCGACATTTCGGTCGAATTAATGTTCTGTAAAATACAAGGGAGAGGAGAGTGGGAGACAGGTAATTAATGGTGATAGGGACAGGTCTTTTACTTTTACGATTTTATCTTTAATTAATGCAATATAATGACAAAAAACAAAGACAGAGATGTAACTTTCATGGATTTCTAAAATCTACTTTTCCATAAAATATTAAAACCCATGTCCACCGCCCACGCACACACTATTTGCCTATTCAGCTATTTCAGAAATCAGAAGGACTTTTGTTGTTCTGCACCTCTGCACTTCGTCTTCTTCATCTTATTCATTTCTGCTTCATCGAAGTCGCCGGAAGGTCTGAAGAAATGTTTGAATAACTTCAAAGAGCAAGCAAGGTGACGCGGAATGAAACGAACTGAGAGGGAGAACCGGCTACTCCAGCGATGGCGCAGACGCAGTTCAAATCTTTGTTTCAGCAACTCTTTTTAATTGGTTTATACTTCTAATAATTTGTTTTCCAACCAAACAAAGAGATATCGTGAAACTTCAGTGACTTTCGCTGGTTTCGTCGGAGAATCGGTGACTTTCGCTGGTTTTGTTGGAGAATCGACAACTTTCAGGCAATTTTTCGCCGATAAAATGGTTTTATCGTGTCGTTGGGGGGTTTCGTGTCGCCCCCCAGCGACACCTCGAAATATCGCCGTGTGTCAGCGATATATCGCCGACACACGGTACCGTGCATACGATCAGCTACCATGTATGGTGCAGAGTGTTAGGCTGTTAAAAAACGTCATATGGATAAACTCAATGTAGCAGATACAAAGTTGCTAAGATGGGTGAGTGGTGAAACTATAAAAGATAAGGAATGATCATATTAGAGCTTGTCTAGGAGTAACTCAGATAAATAATAAGCTACGAGAAAGTCGAATAAGGTGGCATTGGCATGTTCTTCGGAGGTCTTTAATTGCCCCTATACAGAAAAACATATTAGTCCAAATTGGAGTTAGATGAACTAGGGGCAGACCCAATATAACCTTAAGAGAAATGGTGAGAAAGGATATGCATGGCTTAGGCCTTTTATTTAGTATAGCATCAAACACAGCTGATTGGAAGACGAGAATCCATATATGCGACCCAATATAGTTAGGACAAGACATGTTGTTGTTGTTGTTGTTGATTAATGAAGCTTTGCTTTGTGTTATCTCTTGTCTCTTTCTTGGGGGATAAGACAGGTGAGGACCTTGCTGTTGAGAGCTAAATCCACCTCCCCTTTTCTTCTTCTCTTGTTCAAACCAAGCTTGTGTTGGAGCCGGTGCTTTGTTGAACTATTTCTGTCGTTCATTTAAATAAGATGCCTGATCAATATCCTGCAGTCTGATTTGGCCATATGCCTTGGACTTCTCATTCTATCTTACTTCTGATTTTTCTGATTCGTGGCCCTTTTTCCTCTAATCACTCTAATTACTCTTGGACCCATCCTCCCTTCCAACTTTTCTCTGATATTATTAAACCTATCACCCCTAATCTTTCTCCAGCTCTCTCTTCCCTGATTTCTCTCTAATTCTCTCAGACCTGGAGAAAAGTGATAGAACCCATTTCTATCTTCTAACCTGCAACTCCCTTACTCACCCTTACTGAGCTGCAGCTACTTTCCTGGGCCCCTATGCGTTCTCCTTGTGAATACCCACCTGCCTGAATCTCCTTCCCTCCCTCTCCTACCCTCTCTTTCCCTCTCAGCTGCAATTCTATTCACAACCCTTCCACCCTATATATATAGAAGTGGGAGACAAAAGCCATAGTAATTTGTCTGGGCTCTAGTGCCATCAAGTGTTGGGTGACGTTAAACTGCATTAATGCAGTCTCTTTTCCTAGTTTAATACTAAGAGACCGTTTGTTTGGTGGAAAAAAAGGTGTACAATAGTTAGATGTATGGGATCCATGTGAAGTGGATTGAGGTGAAAGACAAATAAAGGAAGGGAAAGTGATGGAAAAGTGGAACATGTGGGCTCCACACACAAAAAGTAAGCTTGTTTTATGCTTTCCACAAAATGCCATCCAAAATGTGTGACTTTTTTAAGGCACGGGGTGCAAAAAAGTGTGTGCCTTTTGCAAACTAAGGAGCTCATTTGCTCATTCTCCTGCCCCACTCAACCAAACTTACTCAACATTTGAGGTTTTGTTGGGAGATGGTACGCTTTTCCAACAACTCTTTTTTTCCATCCCGTTTTATTCCATCAGACGGTCAGTCTTCAACTCAGCTGACAGCAATCTTTTGCTGGGTTGCCACTGGTATTGCTTTATTATTGCCACTAATTTTGCTATTTGCCTCTAACTCCCTTGCAACCCAACACTAGTTACTAGTGTTTTTGGCTTTGGTTTATATTCTTCAAGTTCATCATAGTTAAGTGCTGTTATCTTTCTTTTAACTCTTCTGTGCTGTTATATTTCTTTTAATTCTGCTATTTGCCTTTAATTACCATAATTTTGGTTACCTCCTTATCATAATTTTTTTTTTGGTAAGAACACTAAGCGGGCTTTTATTGTGTTTTGCAATCAACATAGTTTAATGCTGTACTTGTTGAATTGTAACTCTTTCTTACTACGACACGCCCAGTTACTATCATGGATTAAGATCTCGGTCCCTCAAACACCCGAGATCTTGGCCAAGATATGTATAAATTCCCAATCGATTTGAGCCAACTTGAGGGCTCACCTCAGTGGGTATTAGGATTCAGTTTGCACTGGAATTTGGTATTCAGCCTATTTTAGGCTTTCTAAACACAGTGTGAGAAAACAAGTGTGTATATAAACCCTAACTTTGAAACTGATGGAGTGAACGTGCAGACTTGTAACCTCAGATCTAGAAGTCATGGTGAGTCCTTCATGCAAATAGAAGTTTTAAAAACTTTCTACTTCCTTTTTTTTTCTTTTTTGGGTAAAAACTTTTACTTCATTCAAATCTTCCAAAAAACAGAACCAGGGTAGGTGCTATCCCCCCTTCAATCACATATCATAAACTCACTCAAGACTACTCCAATGGCTTCTCCAAGTATCGCAAGCATAGTTGTGAAGGCAACAAGGCGAGGCGAGGTGATAGAGGCAATGAAAACCAATGTGACACCAAGCAAGGTGATGCCAAGTTGCCTTGACCCAAAAAAGGGCCAGGACGCCTAGGCGATGCTTCGACAAGAGGGATTCAAGGTCTATTTGAATAAATATGGCTTTGATTTGGGAGAAATAAAGGCACCTTCTGCTGTGATACCATGTAAATCAAAGAGTAGATGAAGAAGAGAAAAAGCAGAGAAAGGTGAAAGGAAGACGTAAAAGTTCCAAGAAGAGGCTAGTAGGCCTTACTCATTGTGTAAGCTTCCTTCAACAAATATCTTTATTTATAAATACCTCAACAATAAGCCTTCTTCTGCCAATATCTTTATTTATAGAATACCTCAACAATAACAATCCGTGCTTCTTGCGGATTGGGATTTCATGCATCAATGGTAACATCTCTGTAATTAATTTTCAGAAAATGGATCTTACCGGCATGATCTCTTCTGACTTCTTTGAACTTTAACTATTGCAAAAATTGGATTATTGTGGGCAATAAGCTCACAAGTATGAACTCTGCCGCCTTCTCTGAATGCACTTGATGTCTCAAACAATCAGCTTTATGGGGAAGTTCCAAACTTTAGAAGTAATTTTGTTTTGAACACAAATGACAACCCAAACACCAGGAAGTACAAACCACCTCCCCCCTCAAGGACTGAAAAGAAAAACCAAGATAGGACCAAAATTTTGAAATTCCCTTTCAGCCCATCTCACCAAAATTTTGCCATTTCTCGATTTCGAGGCTTGCTGAAACAGGCCTCAAAACCGAGATCTCAATCCTTGTTAGATACACATTTTTTGAAAAGACAAAAGAACACTTGGTTACCAATGAGGGTGGACATTACGTAAGCAAATCAATCTCATAGTAACTAGAGGGTCCAAGAGTCCATTATATTAGGGTTGCAAGATTGTACTTAGAGAGAGCTTAGCCGCTCAACATAGACTAGTGGTCTTGGATATGTACTTAGTATCACGGTATTAGATTTGGGCGAAATTTTGCCATCTCGGTACTCAGCAGAATGAAATTCCCACGAATAAAAAAGTTTCAGATTTCGGTGAAATTTCAGTTATGTCATCAAAATTTCCGAAATTTTGATCAAAAATTCAGAAAATTACGGTGAAATCTTGAAAATTCTGGTGAAATTTTGAAAATTTAGGGGTTATACCATACAAGGCCTATGGATATGGTGGAGCATATGGTGGTCCATCTATTGATTATGCTAGCATGTCTACATATGAGTATGAAGATGGATTAGATGTATCATTTGTGGACTCCATAGTTGGATATCCATTAGGATCAGCACAACTAGTTATGCGAGTGATAGACTATATGGATAACTGATTGTGTTGTATTCAGAGTATTCCTTCATGACCCGGGAGATGGATCCAACCCGTCACATACTTGTACATTGAATTTTACTTGTATTTATTGTTGCTTTCTAATAAAAATCTTAGTGTTGTCTTGCATGATATTCATATTTACATCGGTTAAACTTCATGTTCCAGACTTCCAGTTTCGCCCTTATATAGCCGAACATGTGCCAATAAAGAACATTGCTTTGGATTAGGTTTAATGCAAAAATAACACTCCCAGTGTTATTTAGTGGCCTCAAATTAGGTTGGACACTGAAAACCAGGCCAGAATAACCCAAAAAATCCATTGAAATTAAGGGTAAAAATGTAAAAGAAGATTCCGAAATTTCGATACTTCAGCCACCTATTGAAAGGTTCAAATTTCGGTACTTTAGCAAGACTCCTACATTAGAAATAAAAAGTAGACGGCAGGGTGATTGTGTTGTCATTATGGTAGTTTATGTTGATGATATTGTTCTTTCAGGCAGTGATGATGTAATCCATACAGTTAAGGCACACTTTACAGAAATCTTTCCAAACCAAAGACTTAGGTGATCTATTTTTTGGGGATTGAAGTGATCCGTAGTAAACTGGGAGTAAGTTTGTCACAAAGGAAGTTTGTGTTAGATCTTTTGACTGAGACTGGCGTGCTTGCTTCTAAACCTAGTGACATTCCCATGGCTCCTCAGTTAAAGTTAGGACGTGATAATGGTGACTAGTTGGATGATGTCCATCGTTATAGGAGTTTTATTGGAAAACTTATTTATCTTACTGTTACTCTTTCTAATATTTCTTATTTTGTTGGTGTGTCGAGTCAGTTTATGCAGTCTCCTAGGAAGGCCCATTGGGACGCAGCGACGAGTACTTCGGTACCTCAAGAGTGCTCCCGAAAAAGGGCTCATCTATCAACCAAATCGGAGTATGGACTTGGTTGCCTTTTGTGATGCAAATTGGGTTGGATCCGTCATTAATCGCCGGTCAACTACAGGTTATTGTACTTTTCTTGCTTGTGACTTGGAAGAGTAAGAAACATTCCACCATTGCCCAATCTAGTGTTGAAGCTGAGTATAGGGCTATGGTCCACACCGCTGCTAAATTGATGTGGCTTCGTTCATTATTAGAGGAAATGGGATTTCTAGTTTTTGCCCCTATGAAAATGTTTTGTGATAATCAGGTAGCCACTTACATTGCTAGTAAGCAGTGTTCCATGAGAGTACGAAGCATATAGTGGTAGATGCAGTCAAGAAGAAGCTTATAGTGACTCCTTTTGTGAGTTCTACTGACCAACTAGCTGATTTGTTCACCAAAGCTTTGTTCAGATTAAGTTTTCAGTCTATCTGTTGCAAGCTGGGCTTGGGAGATTTGTATGGTCCAGCTTGAAGGGGAGTGTTGAAGTATACACAAGTTTAGGCTATTTTACTGTTTACGTTACTATTCACTTGAACAGTATTATGCCAGTGATGCTACTCTACTTTCTATTTCTAATATAGGAGTCTTGCTACATAAGTTTTGGGAGTTTTTAGAAAGCATAGTTTCTATTTTAGGAGCTAGAAAGTTACTAAAGCTGTAATTTTTGTTTTTTTTTTTTTTTCCTCTCTTTCTAGAGGACAATTACTTGTGTGTATTAGGTTCATTAGAAGCTATAAATAAAATGGCTCTATAATTCTAGACTCTTTAGGTATAATCACAAGCCTCTTCTGCTAGTTCTTCATCTCTCTTCTCTTTTTTCTCTATTCAAGTTCAGCTGTTGTTTTGATTATTTAAAGCTTGTTTTTTAACAACTTCCAGACTGAAAATTTTGTACCAAATCTCAGTTCATTTGACCAAAGATTTGGCTGTCTCAACTATTTCGACTGGGATGTTCCATTTTGGTTCACCTTCTTTCTTTAAGGACTTGGTTTCGACGAGATGTACACATTTTGCAAATCTCATTTTAGTACTGCCCCTCTAGTTTTGTATATCTAGACCTAAGATCCAATTTTTGTAGCTTCAAATCCCTATATCCCTACACTCCTTCATCAACAAACATCTACTTTGTTGGATTCTTAAGGATAGTTACGCATATCCATATATATATATACCTTTTTTATTATTGATAGTTAATGCATCAAGACATTTTTTTCCCCTTTTCAAATCAATATATGTTTAATGTAGGAGCATGATCTATGAATGTATATTGTTAAATTTTCTTCCTTTTTTTAGGGTTGCTAGTAATGTTTTTTTATTTTTCGGTTTTAAAAATTAATTTCCATATAATGGATTTTGAAAAGAAAAAAAAAAAAAAGTTATACAAGGTAGATGACATTGAGTCTAATATATGTAAGACACCATTACTCGATCTACACCTTGATGTTGTTTTCTGTTAATTATTTTCATAAATTTTTAAAAATATTAAATATTTTCTGTAATTATGTAAAAATTGATAAAATAAATATCAATTATTTTTGTTTCATACTTAAAAATTGAGGAATATTACATATGTGACTACTTCCCATTGAATCTAATATATGTGAGTACTTTTCATTGCTTTTTTATGCAAAATACCTCTTCCATTTTGTTAATTATGCTTTAAATAGGGTCTAGTGAGAATCCAAGTCAAAAAGCCATCAAAATAGGGCCGAAACTAGCCACCAAAACTTCTTGCCAAAAGTATCAGGTTTTGACTAAGATGGCCGAAATGTTGGCCATATCTCAGTTCCAAGGCTGGCCGAAATTGGACTTGAAACTGAGATTTCGAATCATGGGTAAAACACCGTGACCAAATGAGATACCAATTGAAGAGTGGAAGAGTTTAGGAGTAAGTAGGAGATTCTAGTAATATCGCTTTTTGGTGAAATCCTAGGTAACATAACTATTTAACAAGATTTTGAGTACAAAGAAAATGCCAAATGATTGGAGGAGGAGCAACATAATCCCTATTTATCAAAATAAATCTGATATCAAGAACTGCCATAACATGTAGAGCCATAAAACCATAACGTTAAACTATAGGGAAAAAATAACTGAAACACATCTATGGAATGAATTCATTATAACAAAGAACCAATTTGGTTTTAGGGCAGAAGATCCTCAACTGAAGCTATCAAACTTTTAAGGAGACTCATGGAAATTATAGATCCTATAAAGAAAACCTCCATATATTCTTTGTCGACCTAGAAAGGCCTATGGTAGAGTACCTAGAGAGCTTATCTAGCAAGTATTAGAGAAGATAAAAGCTCATGTAACTATGTAGGCATAATTAAGAACATATATAAGGCTGCAGTATTGAGTGTCAAAGTAGTGAGTTCCCAATTTCAACCGGGTTATGCCAAGGATCAAATCATATTAGAGCTGGTCTAGGAGTAGCTCCAATTAGTGATGAGTTGCGAAAAAGTCGTTTAAGGTGGCACATTCACGTTCAACAGAGGCCTGTAAATACCCCTATATGGAGAAGTGATTTAATCTAGATTGAAGGAATTAGAAGAGTTAGGCGCCGACCTAAGATGACCTTAAGAGAAGTGCTGAGAAAGGATATGCATAGCTTAGGCTTTAAATAGAGCTGATTGGAACGGAAGAATCCATGTTGCGGACCCCATGTAGCTAGGACATGGCTTGTTGCTGGTGGTGGTGGTGTTGTTATGCCAAGGATTAGACCTAAGCCCTTATTTATTTGCATGCATTATGGATTATTTAATCATGTACGTATAGGATGATGTCCCTTGGTGTATACTTTTTGCGAATGATTTTTCTCGATAAATGAGACAAGTGAAAAGGATTAATGTGAAGTTGGAATTATAGATGTCAAGTTTGGGATAAAAATGATGTATGAGCAACCATAAAAGAAAATTTGACCGAAATTGTCGAAATTTTGGTCGAAATGTCTGCATTTTTCAAAAACTAAACAAAATTCCAATTATTTCGGAAAAGTGTCAAATTTTGACTGAAATTTCAGAGATTTCGACCATTTCGGAGGTTTTGACTGAAAGTTCAACCATTTCGATTGAAATTTCCACCATTTCAACATTCCAACTTGTTTTTCCTTAGTTTTTGTTGATTTCTATCCCATTTTCACCTAATTTTCACGACTCCTTTGCCTTCAAGCATCTCTTTTTCTCATTTTTTGCCTCCAAACACCTCCTAAGCCACAACAACTACAAAGGAACTCAGGCAACAATAGAATGTGAAACATGACCCATACCCAACAATTCCCAACTTCCCTTTTTTTTATTTTTGTTTTGTTCATGCCTTAAATGATCTTGTATTGCCTTTAAATTAATATATGTTTAGCCTAGGACTATGATCTATGATTATGTTTTGTTAAACGTATCTTTTTATTATTTGCTACCATTTTTTCATTTTCTGATTTTAATACTTATTTTCTAAAATTATGTATTTTTATTTTATGTATGTATGATATATAGGCTTCAACTTAATATATGTGAGACACCATCACTTGATCTAGTCGGTCATTTTATTTTGTTGACTTGTTGTATATGTAACGATTCTACCAAACAATTCATGTATGTTGAGGATTCTATTCCTGTATGCAATACAATTTACACCTGTCGGAACCAGTCATTTGTTAGTATACTTGAATGATAAATTTTCAATGTTTTTCTTTTTGGCGAAATACTAGTTCCATTGTGTTTATTATGCTTGAAATAGGTAGTATACAAGAATCCAAATCATTTTGAGTCCATATGAGGCCCGAAATTGAAGTTACAATTTCCAAAAAAAAGTGTCCAGTTTCGACCGAAATTTTGACCGAAACATCGAAATTTCAGCCTTTTGCAAGGTCGAAATTCATGTTTCAGTCGAATTTTCTTCCTTGTGAGCAACAGAAGGCAATAAACTAATGCTAAATCAAAAAGGCTTTAAGTACAGCATATCAAAGACAAATATATGATGTTAATCTATAGTAGAACAACAGAAGGTGATAGACTTGTGAAACTTGAGGAGCGAGAACTACCAGAGTAAGTGATATCTTAGATAGTTGGTGTCAATTTCTAACAAAAATGGTGATGTAGAAGGTATTTCCATCAAGTTAAAGTAGGATGGGTGAAATGGAGAGACACCTAAGAAGTGTTTAACAAACACATGCCTGTTAAGCTTCGGCCGGTCTGGCTATGATGTCTTGAGCAGATGCTAGCAGTTGAGAAGAGCCATGTAGATGAGCATAGAGGAGATGAGGATGTCAAGAAGGATGCACGACAGGACTATAAGGGAGATAACAAAGAATCCAAATTGGGAGTTGCATCAATTCAAGATAAGCTTCGTGAGAACTGTTTAAGGTGGTACGAACATGTGCTGCGGAGACAGACGGATGCACTAGTAAGGAAGAGGGAACAAATTTAGGTTGACGAAAAGAGGCAGGGAAAGGCAACTGGAGAAGTAAAGAAAGGATATGATAATGGTGCGGCTTTGACATCCTCCCCTTTCCTTTTGTACCTCCTTTGCCTCATGTCTTGTTGTATTTGAATCTATTTCTGTCTCAAAAGACTTCTTAACCTCTTTTGGATCCATATAGCTGACCCCATCTACTTTGGACAAGGTTATGGTTGTAGTTCTAGAGCTTCTGTTTGATTATTATTGACCTTGCCCAACTGTCAGACCAGTTACCTTCATTTTCATGGTATTGCTTCTGTCAGTAAGCTTTAATAACGATCAAGAACGAATCTTCATCTGGTATTATTACTCAAGATACATAATGCTTCTAGGGATAAACTCAATCTTATGCTGTCAGTAGCTAGGGTTGTTGAATATGAAGTTATGAATGTTTTGCATTGTTGCGGTGGTCTTAGTATTTTGCTTCTTATCGAGCAGATAAGGAGGCAATCAACAATGGAGCTTCGAGTCTTTCGAAAGCGGTGGGAGCAGGCTGTCAAAGAAGACAAGGAATGGATTGATCCATTTAAGCATAGCCGAAGGTTCTGGTGGTTTGTCTGAGGTTTCGAAATATTTTTTGCTTCCTATTGAGCAGATGAGAAGGCAATTAACATTGGAGCTTCGAATCTTTCGAAAGCAATGGGAGTGGACCGTCAAAGAAGACAGGGTTCCAAATTATTTTTTGCTTCTTATTGAGCAGATAAGAAGGCAATTCGAATCTTTCGAAAGCACTGGGAGCAGACTGTCATAGTACAAGGACTGGATTGATCCATTCACGCAAAGCCGAAGGTTCTGGTGGTTTGTCTGAGGTTACAAAATATGTTTTGCTAGATTTGTTTTGTTCTTTTCCTCTGATTCCCTGTTCTTGATTCTTATATCATTATATACAGCATGTTGAGGTTCATTGAATCAGACAATTTATTACCAAAAGAAAAATCTCAGATAATTTAATATTTCATTCGAGTAGTGTCTCTACTTTGCAACCAAAGGAAAATTAGTATTTGTATGTGAGGTTTAGTCAATTAAAAGTTAACTAACATTTGTATCTGAGGCGTAGTTATTGCTTATTCAGCAATTGTAAACATTAAAATTGAAGACAATCCTAGGTTATACTAGTTAGCTGAACTACTTACATGACCTTGGATGAAGTTTCTTCATTTGTTCATTTAACACTATGATTTCAAAGGGGGAAAAGAATTGAAGTTTTTAAACCCTAGACAGTATTTTGTGTAATGGCGTGGAAGAAAAAGAAAATTTTGTAGGATGAAATGCCATTCGTCTAGATGTTATATTACAAAATTTATCAATGGAACTTGTTTTTCATTTCATAAAACCAAAGATCTTTATATTACATAATAAATTTTAATGAGAAAGTAGTAATTACAGAAGAAGAAAAAAAATTCGGTATGATATTGATTTAGTACCTAATTGATAACTCACCAAGTGTTTCTACTTTGAGAAACAACTATGAGTATTTTTAGAAGGATAAACATATTTTTTTGCATTCGGTAAAATTTACTTCTGGAAGTAAAGAATTTGAAGATTGTAATAAAATTTATGAAATTGCCATTGTTATATTTAGAATGCCAAATTTCATAAAAACTCTTTCTAAAACTGTCTTACTTAAATTCAATTTACACCCAATTTTGCTTTGAAAAAACAAATGCAACAACCAAATAGTCGTTGACTGAAAAGTGTTTTTTGAAGCAAAACTTTTCATAAATTTCAAAAAGTGATTTTCTCAAAAGATTTTAAGCCAAATTTTTGGTTCTCGAAACAAGAAACACCAAAAAGCATCTCGATGGATTATCAAACTGGTCTTTAATCTCTTCCCCTACAAAATAGAAAATCACTGCACCAAGATAAACATTATTATTATTATTATATTATTTGACTTTTTAAAATATTAAAATTTAAAGCTGTATGAATCACGATTCTCACGGCATCTGTGAGGTTCACATTACTTGTAAAAGTCTCAACTCTCCCAAAAACCTTTAACTAAGTAGAATCCTCATCGTGATTTTGCAAGTAAATTAAAGGTGGCAAGCATGCCGGTTAAGAAAAATATTTCAATTTAGATTTTAAATACGTTTGGATCAATTTTAGCACACTTTGGTGAAGAACCAAAAGCTCTACAATAAAAAAAAAAAGGAAGAACCAGAAGGAGGCCATCTCTCGGATGTTATGTCCTTCCTTAATCAATATATTCATCTCATTCAAGGTTCACTATGGCAATGGAACTGAAAACAGATTGGCTGACTTTTCAAGCATTTTAGTTGAAATTATTAAAAAATTGAGATCTCTTTAATAACTCATTAAACTGTTTGTGGGTTTCATGTTTCAAGAAACAAAAAAATTGCTCGAAAACTGTTTTACTCTTGGTAATTTCTTTTTGGTAGAATTATTCCTAGTAGTTTTTGCAACATAAAATGGAATTATGAAAATTTATGTTCCTAGAAACACTATTAGTCTTTTGTTTTTCGAAGCAAAAGTTGTGCATTATAGGTCTAAGTGAAACATTTTTAGAGAGGGAGACTCTTGGAACTTAGCATCCTAAACATAAGAACCCTGCTTATACCGCAATAGAACTGTATCATTCATTGCTTCTTCAACCCTGATGTTAGGGATCTTTCTATTCTTCATCTTTTGTATCTCCAATTACTACAATAAGACGTCTGTTAATACTGTTTTTGTTACCAAAAGCAAGTTTTATCAAAGGCCTATAAAAGTGTTTTTGCTTCAAAAAAACACTCAAAACCATTTCTGAAGTTTTTTTAAAGCTCTTTTTCTTGCTTTGTCTACTGAACGTTTGGTGGAGAGTTTTTCCCCAAGTTTTTCGAATAAAAATCATTTCTTTCTTTTTTTTAAAATGCCTAATAAGAAAGGAATTTTTTGGTTTTCCCTTTTTTCTAATTTGTATATGCACAACAATCGCTCGCTCATGCTGCATTCTGATCAATGGTATTTCGACACTAAAATGCTATCCATATTTCTTACTCATATCCAGCATGCTAAGCATGAATATACATAGATTTGAATTAAGGCAGGCCTCTTGATGTATGAAAATTGATAAGTACTCCTTCTTTTATTTACCAAAAAAAAAAATCTACAGAATGTCAAGGTTCCTTGTTTCTTTCATTTACCAAAAAAAAAGTTCTATAAAGGGTAAGGTTCTTTACTTTTATTTACCAAATGCATTTTTAAACTCCCGTACATGAAAATCATACAAGCACAAGAGCTTTTCAACTCAAAGAATAGTTATGCAATTTGAGTTTTCAAAATTATGAATAATAATATTATACACCACAAATTTCTGTCCTAAAAATTAAAAATAAAAAGGTGGCAAAGAAATGCCTTCCATTTCCATTATGCAATTGACTTACCTTACAAAAAAATATAGGGTAAATATCACCTACCTCTCCTCCTAACTGGAAAAATAACACTTACACACTCTTAGTTGGATAATATCACTTACCTCCCCTCTTACCTAGCAAATATATCAAACACCTCCCTTATGTTGACATTCTCGGTTAAATTTAACTTTTACCGTTAAATATTTTTTTTAAACCCCAAACTATCCTTGGCAAAACATATTTGTTTAATTTAAATCTTAAATTACCATAATCACTCTAACGGTTAAAGTATTAAATTATCCTCAATCTAAATAATTGTTAAAAACCAAAACATTGTAGTTGAAACCTAAATTATCTTTAATTTTTTAAAAGCCCAACATACATTTTCTTAAAAAAAAAAATTTATCAAACAATTAAAAGTATCCAAAATAGTAGACGTGTTTAATTTTATCAACATACCCTTTTTTTTAATTGCATTTTTAATTTACTTGATAGTAGAATGTGATTTTTAATTATTTGATAAAAAATTAAAAAAATAAAAATTAAAAAAGGATATGTTGGGCTTTAATAAGATAATTTGGGTGTTAAGTGTTTTGGTTTTTATAATGATTTTAATTGAGGGTAATTCAATATTTTAACTATTAGGTTGATTATGGTAATATAAGGTTTAAAATAAAAAATACTTTAGCCAAGGGTAGTTTGGGATTTTAAAAACATATTTAACGGTAAAAGTTAAATTTAACCGAGAAAGTTAACAGAGGGGAGGTGTTTGATATATTTGCTAGGTAAGAAGGGAGGTAAGTGATCTTATCCAATTAAGAGGGGGTGCAAGTGCTATTTGTCCAGCTAAGAGGGGACGTAAGTGATATTTACCCAAAATATATATTCAAAATTAAGACTAAATTTTCTAAACATACGTAAGCTAGCCATATAAAAGTATCATATTCAACACATATATTAACCCAGGACCTAACTACTTCATTAACTTAGTGGAGACTAAGCTACCAGGTACTATTATTAGATTAGTGGTATAAATTTTCAATTGTTGAATCTCAAGGATTTGGCTCAGTTAGCAAAAGACCAATGTCTCATACTATGAGATGAAGAGTTTGAACCTTCTTGAGGTTAGGGGTAAAACCTTACCATATATTTAAATTATATATAAAAGTTATATTGAGAATGTGTATTACCAGAAGTTTACTGGTATCACCGGACCTGTTTTCATTATCAAGATAGGCCCTTACTACCCCTAGGAGGTCGTCTTCCCCAACTGAATGGCCCCCCTCCATGGAGAAACCCAGTACCCCACCCTTTGATATCCTTGGCTAGAACCCATGTCCCTAAAATTAGGCCACTAAGCACCACCCATTTTGACCTTTGCCATCAACTTACGAGGAATTGAAGAAGAGGAGGAGGAACTCATTGTTGAAGAGGAACTTGGAAGAGAGGTTGCCTTCTCGATGACGACATGTCTAGGCGGACAAATCACTCAGGGAAGCCCTATAGGAAACAAGCTGCAAAAAAAGTTGTAACATCATCTTTCAAAGAGTTAAAACATCTGGCCAAGTATCCGTGCATTAGTAATCTCCCAACTCTCATCACCTTTAAGGGTTGATTTGGTCAAGTGATCTAATTGTCCTTGTTCAGTGAGAACTATTTTTACTATAGCTCTTCACTTTCGTCGTGGGATCCTCCAAGAAGAAGCTATTTATTTATAAAATAACTTTATAGAATTACTATTGTAAATGTATACAGGGGGCAATTTTGTTTTTTACTTTGTTTTAGGACTAGGTTTGTCTTATTGATTAGTTTAAGGGGCAAGGTAGTCTTTTCACTTATTCTATTTGTATACATGAATTGGGGGTTAGGGCTTGGAGAGTTCATTCGATCAAAATGACTCTCTCTCCTCTCTTTCTTCTTTCTCTCCTTTGGTTTTCGGTTTTGGTTTCTGGTCTTCTTGAGAGGCCGAAATGCTTGTTGTTTGTGCTTGAAGCTGCTGGTACAAGAGCTATTGAAGTGTGATTGTTGAAGCTTGCTTGCTTCTGAAGGCTTGAGAGAATCCCTGATATATGGTGTATTCGGTTGCCTTGAAGAGAGGATGGAAACGCTGCTGTAAACAGGTGCTTTCGTTCTTGTTTAGATTATCCTCTTCTTGTCTCATGCTTGGGCTCTTGTTGGGTAGATATCATAGTGTTGTAACCACCTTCTTTTGACTATTTGATGATTGCATGAGCTTGGTGAGTGCTCAACTCATCCTTGGATGTAGGTCATAGGACCAAACCAAGTAAATTCCATGTGTCTTGTTTGATATATTTCATTCTTGTTTCAATTATGTTGCGTTTATATGAGATTTCTTAACAATTACAATCAAAGTGGAAGATCCAATATTAGAGTTCTAAACGAACTCAAGCAACCATCTATTGTGGGTTGAGATCTCCTTCCTCTCTTCTTCTTTTTCTTCTTTTTTTTTTTTTTTTTTTTTTTTTTTTTTTCCTCCTCTTCAAACTACTAAATATCCACATGCATATCCATGAGGTATTTCTCGCTTCTTTAAAATTAATTATATTAATTTGAAATTCTTTATTTTTCCCAAATGATGTTCTATCTAAGCTACCAATTAATCCAATATATATCTACCAAAAAACTAATCTAATATAAAACATGATATACATAAAGCTAAAAATCAAATGTTTCAAGCAATATAGATGGAATAAGTGGTCTAACCCAAAAACAAAGTCACACCTATCGTGAAAATCGATCCTACAAAATCCCTCAATACTATAGAGTTCTCGGCATTGTCATCCATATCGACTAATTTCAATCTGTTAAGAAGATTTTGTGTAGAAGTGATTTTGTATTACCTCTTCATGTGTATATATAATACAATCAAGCAAAGAATAAAATAAATGTAGCATACTGTACATACGAAAATAAATTATTTGCAACAGTCATATTATCCAAGATCTCCAACGGTCATATTCTCCAAAGATCTCCAACGATCATATTATAGCTAATACTCCCCCTCAAGTTGGAGAGTGAATATCAAGAACTCCCAACTTGTCCTTGAGGAATAGAAAAGAATCTTTGCCAAGAGATTTGGTGAAAATATCAGCAATTTGGGTAGAACTAGAAGTGTGGACGGTACGGATGAGGCCAGAGTGCGTATCTTATCCCAGATGACATGACAATCAATTTCAATATGTTTGGTGCGTTTGTGAAAACAAGGATTGGCGGCAATGTGGATGGCCACTTGATTGTCACAGAAAAGAGGGATTGGTTGCTTCAAATGAACACCAAAATCTTGAAGGAGTGAAGTTAACCAAATTAGCTCGCAAGTGGCCATTGCCATGGCTCGATATTCTGCCTCAGCAGAGGATCGAGAAACTGTGTGTTGTTTCTTGGTTTTCTAAGAAATAGGGCTAAAACCAAGAAAAACACAGTAACCGGTGGTGGAGTGACGAGTCATGGGACAACTGGCCCAATCAGAATCGCAAAAAGCACGAAGTGATAAGGTGCTATTAGCTAGAAGTAAAATACCCTGGCCAGGTGAGCTGTGAAGGTATCGAAGAAGGTGAGTTGCAGCATCCATATGTGGTTTGCAAGGTTGGTGCATAAACTGGCTAAGAATGTTGACAGTATGCACAATATTTGGACGAGTGATGGTGAGATAAATCAATCGTCCAATCAAACGATGATAAGATGCAGGTTCAAGAAGGATATCACCATCGGAGTCTGTAAGCTTGAGATTTGTTTCCATTGGAAATGAAGTTGGGTTGAGCACCGGTGAGGCCGACATCCGATAATATATCCAAAGTGTATTTTCATTGATTGAGGAAAATACCTTTTTG
This sequence comes from Hakea prostrata, assembly GCF_041222555.1. NCBI lineage: Eukaryota > Viridiplantae > Streptophyta > Magnoliopsida > Proteales > Proteaceae > Hakea > Hakea prostrata. The sequence goes on from NC_142600.1 coordinate 39,514,382, forward strand.
GGAGCGAGCCAATTCAAGACCAAGAAAATATTTCATGGGCCCAAGATCTTAGATACGAAATTGTTGGTGAAGGAAACCCTTTAAGGTGGAAATTGCCAAAGCGTCAGAACCAACAATAAGGATGTCATCCACATATACTAAGACAAAGATGGTTGAATTCCCGTGGCCCTTAGAAAAAAAGGGAATAATCAGCAGTCGACTAAATGAAGCCCACACTCATTAAGGCAGTAGAAAATTTGGCGAACCAATTACGAGAAGCCTGCTTTAAACCATAGAGAGATTTGTGGAGGCAACAAACAACATTCTCCCCCTTACGATGATAACCAGGAGGTAGAGTCATATATACTTCTTCGTCAAGATCGCCATGTAAGAAGGCATTATTAACGTCAAGTTGGTGAAGTGACCAATTTTTAATTGAGGCAAGAGCAAGCAAGACTCGTACAATAACTAGTTTGGCCACAGTAGCAAAAGTCTCATGAAAATCAACACCTTCAGTTTGGGTGTACCCCTTGGCCACCAAACGTGCTTTGTACTGTTCAATAGAACCATCAAAGTGTCGTTTAATTTTGTAGACCCATTTACAACCAATGGCTTTCTTTTGAGACGGCAAAGGAACAAGTGACCAAGTGTTATTGGTTTCAAGAGCCTCAATCTCTGACTGCATGGCATCTTTCCAGTCAGGTGACAACATTGCTTTCGCAAAGCTAGTGGGCTCTTCAGAAGAGGAAAGAGATCTGATAAACTTAAGATGAGAATGTGAGACATTTTTATAAGATATAGAAGAATCAAGAGAAGAAGTTTACCGGCATCCGAAGAAGATGATGTGGCGTGAGTAGCTGAGCATATGTGGTCATTCAAATGGGAGGGGGGATGATGCAACCGGGTGGAGCGACGTGGCAACAACACAACTGGGGGTGGGGAAGGGTTGTGTGGTGGGGTTGGCGGGTCCAATGGTGGAGATGGAAAATTTTGGTTGGTTGGGATGGAGGAAGAGTCAAAATCAGGAACTGGAATAAGGAGGGTAGGGTTAATAGAGAAAGGGGAAGTCTTTAGGTGGTAAGGAAAAATATGTTCAATAAAAATAACGTCTCTACTTGTGTAAACCTTGTGAGAAGTGAAATAAAAAAATTTATAACCTTTTTGAGCAAAAGGGTATCCAATGAAAATCCCTGGAGAAGCACGGGGGTCAAATTTGTGCTTAATGGTGGAATGGTTGTATCCATAGCACAAACAACCAAAAGTACGAAGATGAGCATATGTGGGGTTTTATTAAAAAGAAGTTCAAAAGGAGTTTTCTCTTTTAATAGTTTGGTAGGCAACCTATTAATAATGTGTGTGGCCATAAGAATGCAATCACCCCATAAATCTTGTGGAAGTTTGGCTTGAAATAAAAGGGCCCGACCAACATTGAGTAGGTGCCGGTGTTTGAGTTTAACAACACCATTTTGTTATGGGGTGTCAACACAACTATGTTCATGGATAACTCCATGGTTGTAAAACCCAGCCCTAACCTTGACCCGGAAACCTTGTTATTTGTAGGTCCAGTGACCCGAAGTAAAGTAAGAAGTCAGCTTTGGGCCATCCCAGTGGAGGACTTGGTGTCTGGCTTTGAATCCATGAGAGTTGATGATGAAGTTCTATTTATGGAAACTGAATCTTGATGAAGATCGGATTAGTTGATGGACTTGGAGTGCTCTCTATCATGGTTTGAAGGCATTTCTACCTATTAGGTAAGTCACTTGATATGTGTGCAAAACCCCTTTAGGATTGGATTTGATCTGGGTCTTCAATTCCCTGTTTTGGAATTGCTGTCTGCATTGGTCGACTGATTGGTCGACTGGACCAGTCGACCAATCCACTCGACCAATGGGTGCTGTCTTTGGCAATTAGGTCTTGCTTGCTCTATTTAAGTCCAATCTCGAGTCTACTTCGTATTTTCTGCCTCCAAACTCTTTGGAACGAACCAAAGACCTCTGCAAGTCATCTCCCTTGCATCCTTGGTGTTTTTCTTGACGGATCTTCGTCAAAACTCTTCCTTTTGCATCAAAGGTATGTCTACACTCTCTTCTTCTCCTCCATCTCTGTTTTTCTTTCCTTTTTGAGTTGAGACAGTAGAGGAGATGCTGCATTCTCTGTTGCAAACATCTCTGGACTTGTCTCTCATGATTTTCCTAAGGATTGATGGCTTTTGAAGGAATCATGATCAAACCATGATCTAGTCTTTGTTTATCTTTTGATTTGAATTATGATCTCCTTAGATCTACTATATTGATCATGTTAGTAGTCAATTGCTGTGTTTTCTTTTCATGATCCATGATCTATCAATCTCTAGTTGTTTCTCTTCTACCATACCATGTTTTCTTCATGAATCATGATAATTACATATATGGTAGGTTTTGTTTCCTTATTTAGATTTATGCTCTTAGGTCTATTTTCTTGAAGACCTAAGTATGCTTTTCATGATACCTTTACCTGAATCAATGATTCATTCTCCTATTGTTCTTGCCTTTGATTTCTATCTTGAATTCAACGTGAACCATGATTGATCTAATTATGGTAACTTTTTGTTTCCTAATTTGTATCTTGATGACTTGATTTGATTAGTGTTTTGAGATCCCCTATATGTTAGGATACTACTAATGTAGTTTACCCCTTGATTAGTACCCTTTTGAACCACCAAATTCGGATTTTATATCTCAAAACTCTGATTTTATAGGCTATCATGCTCGCATTGGTCGACTGGACCAGTCGACCAATCCACTCGACCAATGAGTACAACAACTCCATAATTGGTCTGTCTTGGATGTTTTGGTATCTTTTCTGTTAGGGATCTTTCCTAATTTGTTGTATACACTTGTTTAGGACCTTCTTCTCAAGTTTGTCAAGATCTTACTTGATTTCTTAGGATTCCTTTGCAAGTTATAAAAGGTAAGGACGGTTACTTCTTTAACAACATAAATTGCATATCCTAGTTTCTATATTTGAATCTTGTTAAGTTATTTCTTTAATTAGATTCTTATAATGTTATACTACTGTGGTACTGTCTTGATATCAGTAGCATTACTTATTTATATTGAATTGACTCATGTATGATTTACTTACCAGTTATATACAAAGTGATTGTAATTATTGATTTCTTTCCATATATGAAGTTACCATATATGTGATGATATGAATTGATGCTTGTGTATGTTTAAGTATGGTTTGGAAAGGAGAGGTGTCCTTTTGACACTTCTGTCCTTGGACAACTACGAGAATATTATGGGATGTTTCCGGAGATGCCCTCTAGACACCTTCCTAAACTGTTGGATGACATATCTAGGACTGTCTAGTAGTGTTTGGCTAGGATGTCCCGTTATGTCAGACCCTAATCGGAGGGGTATTGAGACCGAACGACCCGTGGTAGCAATGGGGATTCATGGGCGCTCAAGACCGGTAACCAACCCGTGAGAGGACATGAATCACATTGTGGGGGCCATTTATTGGAGGGTTGCATATGGATAGACTTGGGCTCATGGGCGCTCAAGACCAGTAACCAACCCGTGAGAGGACGTGAGAGCATCCCGTTTACCATATGTGGATGACCAGTAGGGTTGATGAGTCCGTAGTCAAGGACTATGAGGACTCTAGTGTGAAGGATACCGGAAAGGATCGTCAGGGACGAGGAATAAACGTATCTGGATCTGACTTGATGTAACTAAGTAGAAGACTTGCATTTGGCTAGGCTTTACCCTGACATGCGCCGGTACTTAGACCAATGGTGATGTGAGAGAGTGGTGACCTATACCCCCAGCCATGGAATGTCCCGAGGGATGCCGGACCCATTACCAACTGATGATGAGTGATTGAGACCTTCCTAAAGAAGTACGGTGCTATGACTTAAAGCATGTCTGCCAATAGAGACCAGCATATATAGAGTTAGATTCATACATTCATAGTTTGTTTCATACCATATTGCATCTATGTTTGTTCTGTAATCCTGCCATTTATGTTATTATGGATTTAACTGCCTTACTTAGTTTCTTTGAAACTCATTCCTTTATTGTACAATGTTTGTTAGACTATTCTACAGGTACTGAATATCATGACGGCTCGTACGAAGAAGCGCAAGGAGAAGAGGCATATCTCCAGGAAGGTGATTGCAGTTACAACAATTACACTGAAGATCCCGCGAGTGGTTATGCTCCGTACGATGCTTAGTCCGACCATAGAGTGGAAGCGTCCTTGTGCCGTTTATGAGATTTATACTTATAGGGATGTTGTCTATAAAGTTAAGAACAATTTAGTTACCTATTGTACCTGCTATTGGGATTTGATTCTATCTTGTTTATTCTCTTTTAGAACTACTTTTCCGCTGGTTGTAGAGTGGGATTTCGCCTCACTTTACCTATCTGATTTAGACACTCTGATTATATCTAGTACTCTGATTTATATATGATTCACTCTTTCCTTATTTGGATCGATGGTTTATCTTCTGCACTTTTATTATTATTGTTCATGATTATGTTATTGTTTATGTGGGAAGTTGATTACTCGATACCTGATCTTCGGGCTGTGGATCACACTCTCGGGTATGCCAGATAGGGTACCGGATGGGAGGATGTGACAATGGTTGGAAAAAAATGAGGTGGTGGAGTGATTAAAAAATTCACGTGCATTATCAGTGTGAATTTTTTTTATTTGAAAATTGAATTGAGTTTTGACCATTGCAAAAAAATCATGCAAATAAGACCAAGCATCATATTTGAAGTTCATTAGAAAAACCCAAGTATAACAAGAATAGTCATCCACAATAGTCAAAAAATATTTAGCACCACATATAGAAGGAATATAATAAGGACCCCAAACATCGCAATGTATTAAATCAAAAGAAGATGAAGTGGATATGGAGCTAGATGGGAAAGGTAGCCAGGTTTGTTTTGCCAAACGGCAAATAGTGCAAACACATTTATTAGAAACTGAAATGCAAGAATTAAAACGTGATAAAGAAGTATTAATGTTGCGAGATGGGCGGCCTAAGTGCCAATACCACACATCAAAGGAGTGGGAATGAGTGGATGAAGCTGCAATAATGGAGGGAAGCAACTCCAAATAATATAAGCAATTATGCTCTTTACCCAATCCAATCATCTTCTTCATTGGTAAGTCCTGAAAGACACAATAATGAGGAAAAAATGTTACTGAACAATTGAGAGATTTAGTGATTTGACTAATGGATAATAAATTAAAACGGAATGAAGGAACATACAAGACATTATTAAGAGATGTGGAAGGGGTGGGGGTGCAAGTCCCTAAATGGGACAGAGAGGTTGTTTCACCATTGGGTAATGTAATCGGAGATGCATAAGGAACCACCGTATCAGTGTTAAAGAAATGTAACTTAGAAGCCATATGAAAATTTGCCCCAGAATCAATAACCCATGGGGAGGGGAATTACCTGCAGCATTTGCTAAAGGAGTGGGATTACCCAATTCGATCAATGCCAATAATTGATAATACTGCGCTGAAGTAAAGGAGGGGGTAGAATTTGTTCCTGGGTTGATGGCTGCAAAGGATCGAGCAGAGAGTTCAGGTGATGTTGATTTAATGTGTGTATTATTGCTCTTGGGAGGATAATCATGTTTCTTAAAACAACGGGAATCCGAATGTCCATTCATGCCACAAAAATCACAGTAATACATAGGCTTCCTACCATTTTTAGAATGTGTATGAGGGGCAGTGGCTGCAAGGGCAGATTGATGCAATGATGGATTTGGTAACTCATTGAGGGAGCGATAACGCTCCTCTTGCAATAGAAGAGAATAAGCACGATTGATGTTAGGTAAAGGTTCCAAAAGAAGTTGACTCCGAACAGAAGAATAAGAATCATTGAAGCCCATTAAAAATTCAAGTAAGCGATCTTGTTGTTGAAGATCACTGTGTTTTGACAAGAGACCACAAGTGCAAGGCGGGAATGAGTTGTATGAGTCCACTTCATCCCAAAAACCCTTGAGAATAGTATATTAAGATGCCAAAGAAGAGGTGCCTTGACGATGATTAGAAATGCTACGCCGGATCTAAAAAATTCGAGGAGCATTTTTTTGAGAAAAATGATCACGGAGATCATCCCAAACCTTGTGGGCAGTAGATATGTAGAGAATGCTATTAGCAATATCAGGTGAGAGAGCATTTAGCAACCAAGAAAGGACCATGTTGTTGCATCGTGTCCATGCTTGAAACTCCAAAGAATCAACAGCAGATTTAGGCAAGGAGCCATCAATAAAGGCAAGCTTATGTTTGGCCTCAAGAGCCATCTGCATCGCACGATTCCAAGTGGGATAATTGTCGCCATGTAAAAGCTGTGCGACGAGTATAGCACCAAGATTATCCGAATGATGTAAAAAATATGGAGAAGAACCATCAAAGTGGATGGAAACAGCATTTGTAGTAAGCGCATTAAGAGACGGATCTGTCATTGTAAAAGTAGCGGAAAGAAAACAACAACGTAGGGATCGTTTAGTGCTCTTGAAAAAAAATTAGCGCCACTTGAAGAGGTGTGGATCGTCCTAAACTGATACCATGTTAAGAAGATTTTGTGTAGAAGTGATTTTGTATTACCTCTTCATGTGTATATATAATACAATCAAACAAAGAATAAAATAAATGTAGCATACTGTACATAAGGAAATAAATTATTTGCAACGGTCATATTATCCAAGATCTCCACCGATCATATTATCTCCAACAGTCATATTCTCCAAAGACCTCCAACGGTCATATTATGGCTAATACAATCAAGTAGAAACAAACATTTCTACGATGTAAGAATTTCGATTGTTGAAGGCATAGGGATATTTATTTTTTGGATAGAGTTGCAATTGGTACAAAGGGAGGGAGTAAACTAAATTTGAGAACTTTTTTTCTACTATCACAGCCTCGCAGGTTTTTTGACTTTCTGTTGTTGTTGATTGTTGAACAGGTTTGTCACCAAAGTATATCCTTGCTGAGTAGATTCAATCCATCATTCTTTATCTTTCCTAATATTTGTTCAAAGCCATATTTTCCAACGGCCTATTCAGCCTCTTTAACATGCAAAAATGATTCAGATAACTGTAATTCTAAACCTTGGAGCATGAGGGGATCCTCCATTTCTGGTTTGATATATCAGGAGTGCAATGGCTACCTTTTGGGTGAATTCTTACAAGCACCTTGTTGGCGTGACAAGAGTGTGCGCTCCATTCATAGCAAAAGACACAATCAATATTGTGGAATATTGTGTACAAGATTGTGTGCTCTATTCATGACAAGAGACAAAATCAATATTGTGGAATATTGAGTGCAAAATTGTGTGCAAGAGACAATATTGTGAAATATTCTAATGTATTGTATTCCTTTTTAACTGTTATCTAAGTATAACATCATGGTTGTATTCTCTAGTATAAATTCAATGCAATCTCTTCCAATAGAATACAAAATTTTTGGAGATTCATCTCAAGGAATAGGCTTCTACGAAAGACTGAACCTTGTAAATTCCTTCATGTTTTGTCAAGTTTTTACACTTTGTGTTTTGTCAATTTTTTGCATTGCATCAGAGCTTCAGGTTATGAATATTTGTGGTGTTTGTAGATCACATTTAAATGAAGGTCTTTTTCTTCTATTCAAATTTCTATAGCTATTGTTGTTGCTTTAATCTCCCTTGTTTTGTTGCATTGATTGAGTTAAGTTTTTTACTTATTAATTTGTTTTGTTGACTTGTTAGTATGAATAAAACTAATCAAGAAAAATCCTCTGAATCAACCCATCAATAAAGCTAAATCTATGTCACATAGATAATCAATGTCTCACTTCTCTTTTGCTAAATGAAAGAAATTATTTGCCATGGTCTCATGCCGTGACTATTGCTTTTGGAAATCGATTAAAACTTAACCATATCACTGGTCAACCAAAACCTCTAGAGCCTACTGATCCAAAATTTGATGAGTGGCAAGCCAATGATCATTTTGTTATGACATCCCATGTGTACGAGATTTTTGCATATTCTAAATCTACTTTGGACCTAAGGAATGCAATGCGAGATGTATGGTTAAACCAAAAATGCATCTCACATCTTTGAACTGCAGCAAGAAATTGTTCAGTCTAAATAAGGACAAAACCAATCCTTCACCAAACATCTTGGGAACCTCAAAAAGAAGTGGGATGAACTATGGCGATATAGACCTACATCCCAATCTGTGACTGACTACATCAAAAGGAAAGAATATGATAGAATACTTTACTTATTGGCAAGTATAAAACCTGATTGAGGATCTCAAATGATAGGTCCGATGAGTGCAACTTTACCTTAATTTGTTGTTATATGTGCTACTATTCAACAAGAAGAAATTCTTCATTGAGTAACGAAAACTAATTCTACAAGTAATAATGTTTCTGAAACTTGTGTCCACATGACTACCAACTCTTCTAAACAACAAAGCGATAATGGTAGTCGTGGTGGCAAAGGAAAGGGGAAAGGTGCACGGTCTCACTGTGAAATTCCTCGAATTTCTAACCCTTTAACCCATGGTTTCAGAACCGCGAACCCGGAACTTGAGTAGGCAACAACTGTGGGCCATTCGAGTTGAGCCCGAAGGTTCGGAAGTGGACCCAATGATAGTGGACGACCCTAGTGATGACTCGACCACTCTCCTAGAATTTAAGAAGAGAGAGAAGGTCAATCACAAAGGCATTAAAAGGCTATTTTGGCACGTTCGAAAACCGATGAAGGAGAATCCAAATGACGAGATAAATATACCCAAACATAGAAACTTAAAAGACCTTTCATTCAAGCAAAAAAACACCGGAACCAGACCTTGGTTGAGGGGTCAACCAAGGGCCAGTGAATCGGACCAGTTGACCAGTCTGGGTTTACCACCCATCCCCAAATTTGGGGCAGTTTCGTGAAATTGGGTTTGAAAACCTTAATTTATGATTCCACTCACCTTGGAATGCATTTTCTAATGCTAGAGTGGGGCTGAGGCTTGGAGAGGTGGAGAAACCAAGAGAGATTTTCGATTCCATCCATGTGGCGATGCTTTGAGACTCGAATCATCGCGGAAACGTTAAGAAAGGTGACTGTTCTTCAACCTCTCTTCTCTAAACCTAGGTGATAACTCTATGAAATAAAGTTAAGATTGGTAACTTTATACTTGAAATGGCTTGATTTAGGAGTATTTTGTCTTTGTTTTAGTGGTAGTATTCATTAGATGTTGTCTTATTTAGTCTTAACATGTTGCATCTTGTTTAGTTCATTATTGTCACTCTTACATGAATTTCTCTTCAGATTTGTGGATGAATTTGATTGTTTCTCTTTCTCTTGAAAAATGTAGGTAAAGAGCCATAATAGGAGAAGAACCTGTCCTCTAACTTTGCTGTGAAGTTTGCTGCAGCAATTCGGAGCAGAATATTCTTAGATCCAATACAAGTGGAAATGACCAGAAAGGGCTAACTTAAGAGGACATTATTCTTGTAAATATATGATTGTTCTCAGCCCTTGATCTCAGGAGGAATGTTCTAATCCTATGGCTAGAATCTAACCTAATGATTGAAGACATTTATGGAAGAAAGAGAAGAGAGGAAAAGAAAAGAAAAACATTGCAACACACAGCTAAAGGGAAGAGAGGACACGGCTGAAGCAAGGAGAAGAAGAACCAGAGCTGGAGTCATTGCGGAAGCAAGGAAAGCTGCTAGAGAAGGAAATCTACTGGAGAAGAAGGCTGGAGCTCTTGTGGAAGCATTGAGGCTTTAGTTTCTTTTCATTTTTATAAACTTATCTTCTCATCTTCTAGCTTAATGTTAACTATAACTACTGCTATGTTTCTAATGTCTGTTATGGGCTAAACTTGTGTTGTGTTGGGATGATAGTAGTACCTAAACCTGAATTTTGAGATGTAACTATCATGTGTACTTTAGTTTTACTACAATACAACCTTTTGTCAATGAATTCAGCATGATATATATTGATTAATTTCGGTTCTTGAATGATCTTTCATTAACGAATGCTATGATTGAGTTAACTGGAAAGTTAATGCCGCCTAGATGCTTGTTGAATTGTGTGAGTTAGCATAATCTTTAATTAGTTTGTGTTAATTAGTAGGCTGGGTAGGAATACCCAATTACCTCACATGGCCATGAGTGAGAGTGGGTTTAAATTGCATTCATATTTCAATTCTTCATAGGAATATGCAGATGTTGATTTAGGATGCTAGCTTATGTGCATTGGAAAATACCATATTGCCATTCATTCCAGATTCTTGATATATTTCGGGGTTGTAGTATTACTTTAGTATTTGCATTATACAATTCAGGGGAGGGGAAACTTGATTCCCAACACTCTTTTCACTCACTAAGTTCCCTCTATTGCTTTATCTCCATTTTAGTTCCTTAGTTTTATTACTTGTCATTTGGTTATTTAGTTAGTCAATCACAAATCAACCTTGTTAATCTCATTTAAATCAATTTTATTTTTACATTGTAAGTTAAGGATAGAATTCTCCGTGGGATCGATATTTTACTTATCAATTATTACTTGATTGCGATATGTACACTTGCATAATATCTTGAGATACAAGCAACACTAGGTCAATGGTGTTTTCTTTATAGTTGAATGTTAGGTTTTAGTAGTTGGAGTTAATAGGTTGCAATGAATGCCTTATTATACTCTCCTTTATGTTTTCCATTGTTTTGAGAGTTGTTTATGCAATTTGGTGCGAACGATTTTGTGTTGAACCTCTCATAGAAGCCCGCAGGCACTCACAAAAACTGAAATTGGGGCTTTTCGTTTGAGGCCTATTTGGGAAGAATTGTCGGTACTTTTGGGACCCTATTTTTGTTAATTAAAAGACCCCCAAAGTCCAACTTCAATCATATTTCGAATTGGAAATGGATTTTGGCTGAAACTAGGTTGAGGATGGGGGGGGTCTTGCCAATCACTCGATCCTGTAAGCCTATGCAACTAGCCATGCAACCGGTCATGTTCGGGAAGTTTATTTTAGACCTCTTTTGAACCCCAATCGATCCCCAATTAATACTTGCTCTTCCTCTTATGTAATTAGGGTTATTTTGAGCATAATTACCTACTCTTGAGGTTGATTTGTGGGACTTCGAAAAGAAAAATCAATTTGAAAGGTGAAGACTATACTCGACCATGTCTTCGATATTTGATATTGTTATTTCAATTTCTTTATTAACATATTGCTTGATTTTTTATATTTATTATCATGTGATTGAGTGTGACTTTGTGCAAATGAAAGGTAAGAATGTAGGGTTAACTTCTTTTTTTTCCTTTTCTAATTTTATATTGATGATAGGAGAATGAGTGGGATTGGTTTGACACTTAATTCTCTTATTTCTATTTACCAACAAGGGTTGTGGGTTCGCCCATTACCCTAGTGACCTTATATGAATTTGCATTTAGACCTAGGTACATGAATGCTAGGTGTTTAGAAGTGTTGGGCTAGATAACCCTATGAGTACACTACCAGAGAAAAGGGAATTGGTGACATTTAATTAGTGATAAACCGCCACTAATAATATATACTTAGTGGCGGTTTATAATAAACCACCACTAATTAATAAAATCCCACGAGCCCCACCCGATGCCGATGAGAGAATTAGTGGCGGTTTTTTAAACCACCACTAAATAGGCTTAATTACCACCCCCACCCAACTGTGTAAAGATGATTAGTGGTGGTATTATCCACCGGTGTTTATTCCTATAATTAGTGGCGGTTTTGTTATCCATCGTTGGATATTCACACTTTTAGTTGCGGTTTTATAAAACTGCCACTATTTGCACTTTACACGCGCAGTAGTGTAAACCCCCACCATTAAATGGCTGCGGTGGTGGATATGTGGCGTTTTTTTAAACCGCCACCAAGAAATTAGTGGCTGTTTTAGGAATTCAATTTTTTTTATAGTGGTACTACTACTCTTCCGATATGGGTATTGAAGCCGATTAATCTGTGATGTCAGTGGATGGGTCCTATAAGTGTCAAACAAGCCCACTGTCATCATAAAATGGTAGAGTTGCATATAATAGATAAGAACTCATGGGCGCTCAAGACCAATAGCCAACCCGTGAGAGGACATGGAGAGCATCTTGTCCATTATATGTGGATGAACATTGGGTTAAGGAATGGGATCCAACAGATGCTTCCCGTTGAGGATGTTGTTCATAGGTGGGAAGGTTATCGAATATAAATGACACTAGGCATGAGGGGAGATATCCGGACCATATGTAGTACGAGACCATATGACTATGCATTGGGCCTAGAGTTGTCCTTGACAGGCTCCAAATCTCATGCCAAATGGTGATGTGAGAAAGTGGTGACTTATCCCAACCATGGATTGACATGAGATTACCCAACAACTGGAGAACCCAATAGACATCTCTTATTGAGGGAGAGTGACTAAGACCACCCAAAGGAGATTGGTGTTTAACTTAATATGTCTACCATAGAGACTTCATGATAGAGTTAGGAGCATAACATTATAACCATTCATTTATCATATTATTGTCGTCGATTACATTACCATTTTATATGTGTGACGTGGAGATTGTGAACGAATGCAAGATATGATTGTTGAGTTAACCTCATTGAGTTCTGTTGAACTTATTCCTTTGTTTGTGTATGTTTCTTTAGATTATTTTACAGGTTATGAGGACCCCACTCAAATGGAGGATCCGTCGCCAATAGATTATCATGAGGAAGCAATTGGAGAAGAACTGGACGTGCATGAAGCTTCATGCTTGTGTATGGATTGCTCTTATGGAGTTGGCTTCTAGTAAAAAATTTGTTGGATTACTTCCGCTGCGAACAAACTACTCTTTTCTTCCAAACTCTGCTGTTATTTTGATTAACAATAGTTAACTTAACTGTAGTTAATGGATGGTTGTAAACTTAATATTTCAGATTTTATGATTGATATTTAAACTTGATCTGTTCTTGTCCTTGGATTATGCTATATCATATACTTGTATGGGTTTATCACTAAACCTTGGTCCTGTGGTGTATCACCCCCACTGGCTTGGTGGGGTGTGACACTCACCCTCCTTTTAACTATAATCATTGCTTTCATGATGGCATTCCAAGGAGAGATGTTGGGTCTTACATCCACATCTCTGTCCAAACAAATATAAGCCTCAAGAAACCAAGGTGATTGCTCAAACAAATTCCCAAGATTTCAAATAAGCTCTTGAAATATTAGCACGATAGGTTCAACATTTAATTTAGAATCATAGTTCTACCTCTATTGCCACACCTCCAACCAAAAATAGCAATTTGACAAAAACATTGGGTAATCTTCATGCCTTCTCTATGTTTTCTAAGAATTGCTTTATTATAGATTCAGGGGCTTCATATCACATGTTCAGCTCCTCTCATTTTCTATCTTCATTTGATTCTGATTTCATTTCCCAATAACTATGGCTTCAAGTACCTATTAAAGGAAGTGGTCAATTTCATTTTTTTTTACACAAATCTAAAACATTATTTGTTTCTAATTTATCCAATAATTTATTATCTATTAGCAAATGCACTCAATAATGGAATTGCAATGTCATTTTTCTCCTCAAAAAGTGTTTTTTCAGGACCGCATCACCCAGAGGATGATTGGTGAAGGAAAGCTTCACAATGGATTATATATTCTGGAAACTTCTCCTAATGCATTGGTTGCAAAGAAGAATTCCTCTGAGCTCTCTCACTTGTGGCATTCATGAATGGGTCATCCATGAGATCGAGTACTTTGTACCATTGATGCTTCTTTATTGCATGATTTCAAAAAATTGGGAACCTCGTCACTTTGCCAAAGCAGCATAGACTTCCCTTTCCTAGTAGCTCTCATATTTCTAATAATTTGTTTGACCAACTTGGCTCTATTTGTTAAAATCTAAAAATGAGATTTTCGTTGTGTTTCATAAGTTCTGTTTTATAGTGCAAAATCAGTTCAATACATGTATTAAAATATTGCTTACTGACAATGGCACCAAATACACTAATCACCCATTTCGATCATTTCTTCATAGCTTGGGCATCCTCCATCATACATCTTGTGTTGGCACTCCCCAAAAAAATGGAGTGTCCGAACTCAAGAATTGTCATCTTCTTGAGGTGGCTCATGCTCTCCTTTTTGCTGGTAATATGCCTAAGACATATTGGTTAGATGCAGTTCACACAAGTTGTTGTCTCATTAATCATCTTCCCAGTAAAGTTCTTAATAACAAGATACCCATGGAGGTACTTCGTGGTTGCCCTTTTAATATTGATCACCTCCATGTGTTTGGTATATGTTATGTAAACTCTCAAACCGGTAGCAAAGTTGACTCGTGGCGCGAAAATGTATCTGTGGGATATTCTTCGGTAAAGAAGTGGTACCGATGCCTTGATCCAAGTACGAATCAGCTATTCATCTCCCTGATGTTGTCTTTAATGAGACTCATATGTTTTCACAACTCGTACTCAAATTCAGGGAGAGAATTATGATAATCTAGATGAAGAATTGATCCTCCTATGCCTAATATAACTTACAAGATTGAGGAAGGTAATAATCTTCTGGTAGTAGAAGCTGATTATGTAGAAGAAAATCCACCATCAACAATGGATAATAGCCCACCTGCTCAACCTGTTGAATCTTTAATTCTTGATCTTATTCCAATTCAAAAATCTAAACAAGTTCCCAAGCCATCCTCTTAACTTAGGGATTTATCGCATATCATACTGCTAAATACCCTATTCAAGATCATGTGAGCTATGATAATGTGGGTCCCAAATTTCTAAGTTTTCTATCCACCATCGATTCCCATATGGAATCAAACAATTTTGAGGAAGCCAACAATATGATGTTTGGGTCAAGACTATGAAAGAGGAACTTCTTGCTCTTGATCACAACCATACTAGGGAAGTTGTGAGATTACCTGAAGGCAAAAAGTTTCTTGGTTGTCATTGGATTTATAAAACTAAATATAATAGTGATGGGACAATTGAAAAGTATAAGGCAAGGCTTGTCACCAAAGGTTATACTCAGACCTATGGCGTAGACTATAAGGAGACATTTGCTCCTGTAGTAAAGATGAATACTGTTAGGTTAATGTCTAATTCTGCCAATTGTGGTTGGTCTTTTTTCTAGATGGACATAAAAAATGCATTTCTTTATGGAAACTTAGAGGAAGAAGTCTATATGGATTCATCTCCTGACATGTGTTGGAGAATCAAGATAGGATGGTGTGCAAATTAAAAAAGGCCATCTATAGGCTCAAACTGTCACACCCCACCCGCTGGTCTCGGTCCTGCCTGACAAACTATGGGTGCGATCCATCATAGGATCCACAGTTTTATCATCAATAACAATAAATGCAAATATTAGCAATCAAGAGCAAGAGTAAGTTCAATTAATTAATCAAAAAGGATTATAGGAGTCCAAATACTCCAAGAATGAATCAAAGAAAAGAATCAAAGTAGTCAAGTTCTAAAATTTATCGAGTTCAATAGAAGCAAAAATAAACTAAATCAATTTCTTTCCAGTAGCTCACTCCTGGGCTAAAACCTGCTCTTCTAATCTAGCAAGATAGGGAGTTCTCCAGTTCTTCTCCAGTGACTTCTCAAAATACCGAGTGATCTGCCTCCTTCTACTGTCAATGGGTGCTGTAAGCGCACTCCAAGCACCCACAGGAGGCTTCATGGAAAGCATCTCCATCTCCCATTGACGGTTCAACATTTTCCTCATAGGAGTTGCTCTAGTCATACGAAACTTCTCCCGATTCGGTAAAACCATCTGTACAATATAGTTTAACATACAAAGAAAGGAATGAGTTCTAATGAACTCAGTAAGGAAATCACATCAACATACATATCGACAATATATCCAAGTAAACATATAAGTAAAGAATGATATGCAAATATTTGAATGCAACTAAAATCTAACTATGAAAGTCTCTAGATGGTTGACATGCTTTAATATATAACACCGGCCCTCCTCTGGGTAGATTTAGTCACTCTGATCCCTCACGGACTAGTTACCTCTATTGGGATCCTGGGCAAAGGGGTTCAGTCCTCGTCAATCAACCATGGCTGGGGTTTAAGTCAACACTCTCTTACCACGACCATTGGCATGAGTACTGGCGCATGTGGGGGTTTATAATCCAATGCAAGGTCATATAGTAACATACTACATGTAGTCCAGATGCTTCCCCTATGGCACCAGCCAACTCGGTTCAGTATCCTTCCCTACCTAGGAATGAGAACCCTCATAGACTAGCTACCGCTATTGGACTCCATTCTCTCACCCTATGGTCATCCACATATTGTTGGGGCAAATGCTCTCATGACCCCTCACGACTTCCAGCCGCTCCTTGGATGTCCATGAGCCCAAACCCTAACATAGGCAACCCTACCATTGTATAAATCAACAGTGGACCTCTGAATCTTTGCACGGACTGGTTACCATTGTAGGATGAAAGAGAGTCACGTCACTATTATCACGGGTCATTCGGCTTTAATTCCCCTACCGCAAGGGTAGTACCATGTATGAGTACCTAGCCATGCATTCTAGACTCCTTAAGTATGTCATCCAGCAATCATGATAGTGCTGGGGCTATCAGTAAGCATGTGTCCCATACCACAGCCCTCTAATATCCCAACCTATGGTTACCCAAATGGATACCCTTCCATCACAACTACATCACATCATCAACCATTATAACATAATCATTCATTCACAAAGTAATAAAGTACATATAAACATCATTTACAACATATATTCAACTATTAATCATTGAATTATACAACCACAATAAGTAACTCTTATGATATACATCAGAGTTAAACAGTTCATCATAGAGCATATCATTGCATATATACAAGAATGTGTCCTTGTAATTATGTAAAACTCTTAATAGAATGCAAATAGTCACCCACAACACTTCCAGTAAACTCAGAGATCACCTAAATATATAGTTGCAAAATTACATAGAAGACACGAGTCAAGTCAAAGCAAAGACCAACTTCACAGAGCTATTGTGACCCAGTTGGTTGCTTTGGGCGGTTAGTTGGGCTAAGCAACTGCCTTGAGTGACTGCCCCTATTACAGACAGCCTCTAAGTCTGAAATTCCGACTTTTGATCTTCAAATTTTAATTCGACTTTGGGAAGATTTAAATCCAAATTTCGTCCTGAAGGAGCCTACAACACAAGCACGAAACAACAACCTAAAATTCTAAGATTCACTATTCAAATCATCTCCTTCAATTAGATCTATCCTTTATTCGAATGCAAGGATTCGTTTTTGCACAAGATTTAATCAAATTCACTGATGGGGAATAGAACCAATACAATTCAACCTCATCCATTCCAAAAGGGATGGATCCACACCATTCAAAAGAGATGAGGAAAAGAAATAGAGGGTGTGGGTGACACTTACCTCCATCAGATTCACAAAATGGATGAAGGGTTGGATCTTCTTCGCAAACCACACTTCTCTCACCTTCCAGCACGTGTTCTCTGCCTCCTAACCGTCCACAGCAACAATCCTAAATAGAATAATGAGTAACAAGGTCGGGATTTGCTATATATATGGGACTGGGGGCAAATTAAGGTAAAAATCCCACAAGTAGACTTTGCGGTCGCTTGAGGCGGTTGATTGGCCAATCAACCGCCTTAAGCAACTGCTCCTTAGTACTTTTCAGTACTTGGGGTGCTTTGCTCAAGGGGTTGATCCCCAACTCAAACCTAATCCTATACAACATGTGGGGGAGTTCTTACCTTGATTCCAGACATCTTCAGACACCTCTTGACTCCGACTGGTGATCCATTTTCCCTGTAAGGCAGGTTCTTCGTCAAAAGAATCCAAATCCATGGACTCAGGATATGGATCATGGACTTCAATCCGGATACTCCGTAACTTATTCCGGCCAGACATTCGGGTTATTAGACCTGAAATATGGATCCCATGTTAGAATTACGGGGGTTGTTAGACAAACAGTCTCCTCGTGCTTGGTATGGGAGACTGAGCAATTGCTCTAATTAGTTATGGCTTCATTAAAGCAAAATCTAACTCTTCAATTTTTATCAAAAATAGTGACACAGGTGTTGTGATTGTTCTTGTTTATGTAGATGACATTGTCATTACAGGGAACAATCACATTGGCATCAATTCTCTCAAGAAAAACTTGAGTAGAGAATTTGACATCAAAGATTTAGGACAACTAAGATATTTTCTTGGCACTAAAGTGGCTAGATCATAGAAAGGATAATTTCTCTCTCAAGGAAAATATGTTTTAGATTTTGTTAAGAGAAACTAATAAAATGGGAGCTAAACCAACTAATGTTCCAATGGATTATAATTGCAAGTTCACTACAGATGCAACTCCATTGCAAGGACACTAGGCAATACCAACATCTAGTAGGGAAGTTAACTTACCTGACCATTAAAAGACCTAATATTGCTTACGCTGCCAATTTTGTGAGCCAATTTATGCAGGCCCCCACAAATGGAAATATGGATCAGGTTGCTCGAATTCTCCAGTATTTAAAGTTTGCTCCAAGATGAGAGATCTCAATGAAGAATAATGGTCACAAAGATCTTGTCAAATATACTAACGTTGATTGGGCTGGGAGCCCACTGGATAGAAAGTCTACCTCTAGGCTATATACCTTGTTGGTGGAAACATCATTACTTGGAAAAGTAAAAAGCAAATATCATGAGTCGTTCAAGCATTGAGGCTGAGTATTGAGCTATGGCATCTGCATCAAGTGATATTGTTTGGCTTCAGTTACTATTAAGTGAGATGTGAAATCCCCTATGATCCTAACCCGAAACATGTATTGTAGGTCTAAGAACCCACAACGCAAGGAGAAAACAGCTGTGGGCCATCCAAATAGAGACCGTTGGATTAGAATTTGAACCAATGGAAATGGATGGTGAAGATGATGAACATCCAAACATGTATCCATATAGAGTTTTGCTAAATTTCGAAAGAAGAACTGACTCGAACACTAAAGGACAAGGGAAGCAGATTAAGAGTTCAATGTTGACACTTTTGGAAGGTCCCTAATATCAAGTAAGACCCGGTAGATGTGTGAGCTAAATGTTGAAGCAGTTCCATGGGGCAACTGCCCATGAAACTCACTCCTGGAGTAAATTCTAGGGGTAGGGTTGATTGGGTAGGGGTCTCTCGAGTGAACCTACCCCACTGACCCTACCTGGTGCCCACCAGTAAGATAGGGGTATTTTAGAGAATTAGTGTTTTCGTCCCTATTTAATGAGATTTTCAACCTAAGACACATTATTATACTCCTCAGCCATTAGAGAGAATCAGATCACGTCAAAGTGATCATTGCAAAGAAGGAGAATATTGTGGAGATCATCGTGAGAGTTATCTGTGTTCTAATCGTGAATTCTAAGGTTAGTTAATTCTTTTTCTCCTTCTAGTTATCTCATTTGATCTTTTGTCAAAGGAAGAACCTTGTGGAGAGATTTGTAATTATAGGGAACCTAAACCCTATTTTTACATTGCTTCCAAAGGTATTCTACAATCACTCTATTATGCAAATCTCTTCACGAGTAGATTTCAGAGGGACTTAATTTATTATTCGATAGACTAATGTTTAGATTCGAGTTTTTGAATGTTTACTATAGTTAGATGTCTTCACGAGTCGATTTCAAAGAGACTTAATTTATTATTCGACAGATTATTGTTTAGATTCAAGTTTTTAGAAAATCCTTTTCGTCCAGGAAGTTGTTTAGAACCTGATGCGTCCAAAATCTGCTAAGCCCTTAGATCTCCTTGAATTGACCTGCAAAACAAAAGCGTCAGATGTGGCCCCACCGCTGGGGTCGGGAGTCCACCTCCGAAGGCTAAGTCAGTCGATGAACTTAATCACAAACGGCTCTGCTAGACGCACAGAGCTAAGGAATGAATAACTGGAATGTGATCTAGATCGTAAGCATATGAGTGTTTACATCCACAAGGTGTGTATGGATCTGGGTTCCTCCTTTTACCTCGTAGGTAAGTAAGGTTTATATAGAGTGTACCTTCGAATCTTCTTCGTTGGATGCATTTGAGCCTTCTTCGGATAGTCGTTGGATTCTAACAGTTAGATCCGTTGAGCGATAGACTTCTACTAGTTTGAACTAGTAGAGGACTCCTAAGACAACCTCACGGTTATCCGATGATTATCCCTTCAATAGCGATAAGTGACAGCCGCCAAGTTGAGTCTGCCATCATTAGGGTAATTAACCTAATCCATTAGTCAGATTAGGGCGTGCCTGTGGCTGATTTAGTTTTCTTCCCCAGGAAGCTATCTCCTGGGCCCGGCTCGCTCATAAGCGAGTCAATTCCCTCCGTCTTGACCGGGGTCGAGGGTCAAACCAAGTATGAACCGAGTTCGATCACATTTCCTCCATATCACGAGCCCCCCAGACCAAGCGTTCGGTCGATCCCGAGGGCTTGGTTTTTAACTGGGTTCTTCGTCAGGCAATAGTCTCTGCGTATCCCACTAAATGTCGTATCACATTTAATGCGGTGGTCACTTTTCCTCGAGCGTTGCGAGGGCAATGCCACGTGTCTTATTGCAGTCGAATGATCGTGGCTCACGTAACTCAAGCGACGGTTTCCGAACGTCTGTTTTGGATTCGTGAGTTCAAACTTTCAAAACGACTCTAAATCCCGATCGTCGATGCTGAATCAATCTCGATCGTTCATGTCCTCGAACACTCGTGCGAGTGCTTAAAAGCGGTTCATTGTCTTCGTAGGTTTCATTCTTCTTGTCTGGAATTTTGAAACTTCGTCGTCTGCTTCGCGCCTTCTCGTTCCCAAGCTTCTGCCTCACTGAATCAGTAAGTTTACCGATCCCTTTGCAAAGTTAAAAATCCTTGTCTCCATTTTTTTTTTTTTTTTTCTTTTTGAACCTTACTGAAGCTAGTAATGGAGGATAATAGGGTTTCTTCTTCCCTGGTGCCCAGCGTCAGTAATAGTAGTGGTAATGAGGCCTTTGCTTCCCTTCCTTCTGAGCAGTCGAACAGTGATAATAAAACCCTAACTGCTCTCTGGCGTGAATTCGCAGAAGTTTCCCATAAAATATTAGAAAGAAAGGCTGAAACTTCTTATGCCTTTCCTGAGTCTGGATCTTCCAAGACTCCTAGGGTGACCGCCGAGTCTTCTGGACAGTCAAAACAAACCTTCAAGTCTAAAGGTGGACCTGGTTCTATTCCCTCCTCTTATAAGGAGAAAACCCTTCTTTCGGCCATCCAAGGTTTTGATTTTCCTTCTTCTTATCATCTTAGGGTTCCCAACCCTGATGAGAGGGTTGATTCGATCCTTCCGGGTGAATTTTCCCTATACGTAGATGCACTGGAAAGCGGAGTTCGCTTTCCCTTTTTCAATCCTTTGTTTGCAGCCATCTTGAATCACTGGGACATTTGCCCTGGAATGCTCCTTCCCATTAGCTGGCGTCTCATCGTCGGCTTCTTGGGTTTATGCTTTGAACTTGGCCCTATGCCTACTCTTGCTCTTTTTGTGCACTTTCATCTTCTTTCTATTTCCCATCCTCTTGGCTGGGTTGTGCTCTCCAAGCTTAATAAGGCTGAGCTTGACTGGAGGGGCAGCATTCTCGCCAAAGGAACCTGCCCTTCCAATCACAAAGGATGGCGCGAACGATACTTTTTCTGTAGAGCGCCTCAGTCAGATCTCAATTTCCCAACCGTCTGAAAACAGTATACTTCATACTCTGAAAGTAACCGGGTCCTTCCTTTATCCAAAGAAGACGAGACGGCCGTCAAGAAGATCAAATCAATTCCATGGTATCAGGAGATACATGGACTTGAGGTGGAGTACAACTCCATCCTTCTGTATTGGGGATTGGCTCATTGTGAGCTTCTTAACCATCATCCTTCAATTTTATAAGAGCGATATGTCTTTTGCAATTCTGATTCTTGTTCTTCTTTGCAGTGCCACCAAGAATGAACCCTGAGCATCTTCGGGCAAAGGCTGCCAGGGCCGTTGTGACAACTGAGCAACGGTCGCCCCAAGCCTTAACTGTCGGACAAGAGGTTTCTGTTCCCTCTCCTGACCCTTCTTACAAGGGTATCAGGAACTTAAAGCCCGTGGTTGACGCTTCGGGAAAAGGGAAAAGCCAATAGTGGAGAGGCCAAATATCTCCTCCGCCGCTCGAACCAAAAGGAAGCACGATACAGTTGATGCTTCCTCCCATAAAAAATCCAAAAATACTGAAGATGGTGAGGAGGTCTTCATGCCTTATTGGACACTGAAGCAGACTGATAGGGTGACACAGGACCCTGAGAAAGCCGCAGAATGGAGTTCCCTCAGTCTTCTGCCTACTGACTGTCAGGACTTTGAGGCCCTGAACGATGATACTCTTGTTAGTCAGTCCACCAGGTACTGGCCTTCCTGATCTTTCTCCAATTGTTTTTCATAATCTCTTATGATTTTTTCTGATAATCTCCTCGTCCCCAGGAATGTTGTGCTGAGCTTTTATCAGCACATGGAAGCATTGAGTCGGGTTGGTTGTAACGGCTCCTTGCTGCAGACCTGTGAAGAGAATTTGGCTAAGGCCAATTCTGAAATAGACCGGCTGACGGCAGCTGCCAAGGAGCTGCAGATGAAGCATGATGAGGAGATGAGCTCCTTGATAAAGGCCCTCGACTTTTCAAAGGCCCGCGCTGTTGCTGCCGAGTGCGAGGCTAAGAAGCAGAAAGCAGCTACCACGTTGTTCGGTGACAGACTTGAGCTCAAGTCCATAGAGAACTAAAATATACTGAAGATGGCAGTCCCTAGCAAACCCGAGCATATCAAGCCGGAGCTTCGAAAGGATTGTGTTTGGAAGTACCTGAGCAACGTACCTTTCTCTAACCTGCTGGGTGCCTTTAACATCCAAGCTTACTGCTTGAGGCAGAATGACGTTTGGGAAAAGATCCTCGAATCTATCCCTTCCTTCGATACAACTCCCTTTCGTGAGGTGTGTCACAGAGAGGTCTTCAGGAAGCTTAAATTGGACTTCCCTAATTGGGCTTTGGAAGAGGATGATCCTTTTCCAGCTGACCCAAAATATGAGG
Source organism: Hakea prostrata (assembly GCF_041222555.1). Classification (NCBI taxonomy): domain Eukaryota; kingdom Viridiplantae; phylum Streptophyta; class Magnoliopsida; order Proteales; family Proteaceae; genus Hakea; species Hakea prostrata. The sequence goes on from NC_142600.1 coordinate 39,537,463, forward strand.
AATATCTTGCTAACGAACCACCCCTCCAAGAAGAAAAGTCACAGGCTGCCGTTGAAAAGGATCCTTATAATGACAATCCTGTGGAAGGCTCTTCAAAGGAACCTGAGAATGACGATCCTGAGAAAGGCTTTCCTGTGCAGGACTCTTCGGGCAATAATGAGGAAGAAGCGTAGGGAGTTACTCTTTTTTTTTTTTGTAAAGATTGATCCTCCTCATTAATGAATAGAGACTTTTTCCATGTTTGCCTCAATATTTCCTCATCTCCTATCCGAAAGCTTGTCTTGAAAATCAAATATAAATGGTAAAACTTATCACTTAACTTCGTATACCCTGACGGGGGATAATCTTTGTAAAGATATCATGAAGAGACGTTCTGGAAAGATGCTTTAGCCTCTATTCCCCATTACTCCTTCATTTATTGCAAAGTCCACACGTTTCCCTTCATTTGTATACCATTCACTTTTTTCAATGAATTGGTAATGCAACCATTATTTAAATGGTGGTGCGACGGGTGGAGGTATTCTCGTATCAGGTGCCTATTTCCATGTGGCTTCCTTTTGACCGTTGATCTTGCTTGTTGAGGAATTCAAAGCGTTTCTTTGATCTGGGCCTTTGGTTGCCTTTGGCTCTCAACCGTCATCTTACTACCTGAGGCTATTTAAGTCCTTTGAGGCTACTCTCCATTTATCCTACTATCTGCAAGTTAGATTTGCAAAAACGACATTCCGTCTTCCTGCTCTGCATCCATATTCCTCGTACTCCAATAATATTTTCTGAACAAGTGAGCTTTTTTGCCCTCTCCTTCCACCTGAGTAAACTTCACAATAGTAATACTTGGGGTTTACTTAATGGGTATTTTGAGTAGTTCATATCTAATAGAAAACTAGGGTTTTCCCTTTTTCCTTATGTTGTTGGATTTTCGTACTGATACGGCTTTTTCTGTGCTTGTTGTAGTGCCTCCCAAAATCAATCTGAACTTTATTAGAACGAAGTCCTGCAAGAAAATTGTTCCAGCATCGACGGGGGTTTTGGCCAATAAGGTGATTTCATCTGGTGAATCCTCTAAGCGTAAGGAGACTGCTGTTGGTGAATCTTCAGGTCATATTCCCACAGTTTCTACTGATGCCTCTCCTATGCTCACTCTGCCTGAAGAGATCGCTCGGTCTTCCCAGGAAGATCTTGATCACTCCGTTGCTGATGGTGCTGCTGATGTCCCTACCGGAGATACCAGTCGAGCTTCTCCAAAGGAGACTCTTCGGACATCAGAGGCAACTATGTTGGCATTTGATGAAAGCGCGGCCCCAACAGGTGCTGCATCTATTTCCAACTCTAGAGCTTGTTTGGCATCCTCTTCCTCTCCTTCTTTGGATCCGGAGGATTTTGCCACTAGGAAGCGTCATCGGTTGGTGAAGGATGCAACTCACCCTTCTCTTGATGTAGCTCATCCTTCTCCTCCTTCGAGGAGGTCTGAATTAGTGTCAAACGAGTTTGACAAAGCGTTAGAGTGGTGCACTGCTGCTCAAATGTCTAGCCAGAGCAGAGTTCTTTCCAAACTTCCAGACGATGACTTTATGAAGTCACTGGTGATGTAAGTTTCTCTTCAGTTTCCTTTTGATGCGGAAGATTATTCTTTTGCTCCTGACTAACTCGGAAGTTGTTTGTTGGAGTCTCTCTGGGAACTTCCACAACCAAATGGAAGCAGCCTCTAGACTCAGTAAACTGAGTAATGAAGTTTCCAGGCTTCGGGAAGACTCCGAAGCCAAAGACGCTGAGATTGCTCGCCTTAGGAAATTAGCTTGGGAGGTTGCAGGAGAAAAGAACTTGGTGATTGAGCATCTTCGTTTAGACTTGGATGATGCCAAGGAGAAGATCCGGTGATTGGAGCGAGAAGCGAGAAAGTCGAGGCCCCGGGTTCTTGAAGCATTACCTCAAAGGCAAGCTGTCATTCCTTTGCCTGAATCCCTTCCAACTGACTTTCGCAGAGCCTGCATCTTCAAGTATTTACACAGTAAGCCCTTTGTTGACATGCTGAATGCTTATAACTTGCAGGCGTACCAGGATGGCGAGAACGAAGTATGGGAATCAATACTAAGGAAAGATCCTCATTTTGATATGACTCCCTACAGCGTTGTTTGTCATCCTGAAGTGTTTGTCAGTCTGGGTCTTCCTTTTCCTGACTGGACCAAAGATAAGATCGACCCTCCGCCTTCTGATCCGGATATTATGCATTATCTCGAGGATTCTCCTGTTTATTCTCCCTTGGAAGGATTCAGTTATGAAGAGCTCGGCCTGAATGCAAGTTTGATCGAGGACCATACTTTTTCTGGTCAAGCTGGACAAAGAGTATGAAATTGTGGAGGATTTTGTTCATACTGTAATGCTTTTGTAATCCCCGTTCCTCCTCTTTTTCTTCTTGAATCCGTGTTGCTGCTCGACTCTTGTGTTTGTTCTGGCAAAGCTGTTCTGATCTTGTTTGATTTCTTAATGATCACCGATGATGACTTTCTTTTTTGACCGAAGATTGCCCCAACTCTTGTAATCTCATGTGTATGTTTGATGTAAAGGTTGGCCCCTTCCGGTCTTTTGAAGAAATAAGAAATTAACTTCATCTTGAACTTTGCCAGTCACTTGAGTCGCTATTGTACTAGGTCTTAGTTGTTCAGAACAATGCCTTTACTTAAAGATTTCCGGAGAAATACAATAAGTCTGAGAAGGAACTCACTTGGGTTTTAAACCGATGCCTTGTAGAAGGAACTCACTCGGGTTTTAAACCGATGCCTTTACTTAAGGATTTCCAGAGAAATACAATAAGTCTGAGAAGGAACTCACTCGAGTTTTAAACCGATGCCTTGTAGAAGGAACTCACTTGGGTTTTAAACCGATGCCTTGTAGAAGGAACTCACTCGAGTTTTAAACCGATGCCTTTACTTAAGGATATTTCGAAAATTCAATAAGTCTAAGAAGGAACTCACTTGGGTTTTAAACCGATGCCTTGTGGAAGGAACTCACTCGGATTTTCATCCGATGCCTTGACTTAAGAAATTCCGAAAAAATTCAATAAGTGTTGAAGGACCCACACGGATTTTCATCCGATGCCTTGTAGTTGGATCTGTTCTTAAATGTGGTGTATGATGTCCCCCAATCAAAAGATAATTGTTGGAAACCAATAATTGCATTGATTGAGATGAAATTGGTTACATCACGAACAAAATTGAAATCATCAAGGATAAAATTTCTTGAGATGCTTGGCATTCCACGAACGATCCAACTCTTTCTGGGTGGTGATGTTCTTCAGCTTGTACGCTCCTGAACCGACTGGTTTTACAACCATATAAGGTCCTTCCCAGGAAGGGTCCAATTTTCTTTGATGGCGTGGGTCTGAAGCTAAGGTATTTCTTAACACCAAATCTCCTGCTAAATACCGACGATTCTTTACTCGGGTATTGTAGTGTGACGCTATCCTTCGTTGATAATGTTGAGTTCGTGCTATTGCCTTTGCACGAACCTCGTCCAACAAATCAAGGCTATCAAGCAGTCCTTGCTCGTTCACTTTTTCTTCGAACTCTCTGTCCCGCAATGTTCCCGCCATTATCTCCACAGGTGCCAATGCTTCGGATCCATAGGCTAACCTAAATGGAGTTTCTCCTGTGGGTGTTCGAACCGTAGTTCGGTAGGCCCACAGTACATTATGCAGCTCTTCGACCCATAAGGCTTTATCAGCCTCAAGTCTTCTCTTTATCCCCTCAAGTAGCGTTCGGTTAGTAACTTCTACTTGTCCACTGCTCTGGGGGTATGCCACTGAGGATATACGATGCTCGATCATGTAAGTTCCACAAAATTGCTCAAATTGTGGGCAATCAAATTGAGTGCCGTGATGATTATCTTTGGAATCCCAAAGCGATATATGATTGACTCAAGCACAAATTTCTCCACTTTTTTCTCAGTGATTGTTGCCAAGGCACTGGCCTCAACCCATTTTGTGAAGTAGTCAATTGCTACTATCAGATATTCTCGTCCGCCCGACGCCTTAGTGAATTTGCCCATGATATCAATTCCCCACATCGCAAAAGGGATGGGATCTAGAATTGAAGTCATGGCTTCCACTGGGCGTTTTGATACTATAGCATGGATCTGACAATTACTACACCGACGAACATACTCCATAGCAGCTTGTTGGATCTTAGGCCAATATAACCCAAGTCTTAGAATCTTGCGTGCTAGGGCTCGTCCGCCCATGTGAACCCCACAAATTCCTTCATGTACTTCGGCTAGAGCCGACTCCGCTCCTTCAGGACCCAAACACCTCAGAAGGGGCAGAATAAGATCTTCTGTACAACCTTCCATTTTGCATAATGAATCTCGCTGATCGTATTTTGACCAATCTGGCTTCTTTTGGATCTTCTGGTAGTTTATCATCTCTCAAATATTCAACTATTGGATCCATCCATCAACACTCTGCTTCAATATAAGAAACTTCTTTCTCATGATAACTTGGAAATGTTATCTCTTCAATGTAGACTGATGGGTCTAAATTTTTTTCTTTGGCATTAGCTAATCAAGATAGCTCATCTGCCTCTGTGTTTTCTATCCTTGGAATCTGACATACCTTCAAATTCTTGAATTCTTTTTGAAATGCCCGCACAATCTCTTGGTACTTCTGCAAGCGAGGTTCTTTTATACCATACTCCCCCTAAACTTGGTTGACAATAAGTTGAGAGTCACTATAAATAGTTACATCTATAATTGATAATGCTTTTGACAACCTAAGTCCAACTATTAGGGCTTCATATTCTACCTCATTATTGCTTGCTTCAAACGCAAATCTCAGTGCATATCGAATGACAAATCCCACTAGACTTTTCAAAAGAATTCCAGCTCCTGCTCCGTCCTTATTGCTCGAACCGTCCACATATACTTCCCAAATGGTTGGTATAATGGGATCTTCAACAATGTTCTCCACTGGTGCAGTAGTTTCTACTACAAAATCGGCTAACACCTGAGCTTTGATTGTCGTTATGGGCTTAAAGCTTACTTGGAACTCACTGAGTTCAACCGACCAGGCCACCATTCTTCCAGATAAATCAGGTTTATGAAGAACTTTACTAAGAGGGAAAGTTGTAAATACCTCTATTGAATGAGCCTGAAAGTACGGATGTAGCTTCCTGGCTGCTGTCATGAGAGCTAAAGCTTGCTTCTCAATCTGCGAATATCGTGTCTCCGCATCAAGTAACATGTGGTAACATAATAAATCGGCCACTGTTTCTTATCCTTCTCCCAAACAAGTACTGCAGTGACCGCTGAAAGGGATGCTGCTAAATATAGCTGTAAGAATTCCCCCTTTTCTGGTTGGGACAAAAGTGGTGGCTGTCCCAGTGTTTCCTTCAATTCCTCAAAAGCCTTCTGGCACTCTTCAGTCCAATTCGCTTCCTTTTTGCCCCTAAGATCTTTGAATGCTTTGAAAAATGGTAGACACTTTTCTCCAGATTTTGAGATGAAATGATTCAGAGTGGCAATTCTCCCCGTTAAGCATTGTACATCTCGAACAGTTTTTGGAGCTTCCATGTCAATTAGAGCCTGTATTTTGGCTGGATTAGCCTCAATACCCCTTTGTGATACCATGAAGCCCAAAATTTTGCCTAACAAGACTCCGAAGGCACACTTCTTCGGATTTACCTTCATCTAGTATTTTCGTGATACTAAAAATACCTCTGTTAAATCTGCGATATGATTTGCCCTTGTAATGCTCTTTACCAACATGTCGTCAACATAAGCCTCAACATTCTTTCCGATTAGGTCTTTGAATATCTTGTTGACGGCCCTCTGATATGTAGCTCCTGCATTTTTCAGGCCAAATGGCATGACTTTATAATAGAAGCTTTCACGATCAGTCATGAAAGTTGTAAACTTCTCATCCTCCTTATTCATGAGGATCTGATTATACCTTGAGTAGGCATCCATGAAACTCAAAGTTTCATATCCTACAGTCACATCTATCAAGAGGTCAATCCGTGGCAACGGATAGCAATCTTTAGGGCAAGCCTTGTTGAGGTCTGTGTAGTCTGTACACATCCTCCACTTCCCATTCGACTTTTTGACCATCACTACGTTGGCCAACCAGATTGGGCATTCAATTGGTTCTATGAAACCAAAACTCTTTAGTTTTTCAACTTTGCCCCGAACGGCTTCGTACTTTTCAATGGAGAAATTTCTCCTTTTCTGGATAACTGGTTTCACCTTTGGATCTATCCAGAGTTTATGCTCTACGACAGTCCGATCGATTCCTGGCATGTCTTCGGCAGACCATGCGAATACATCACTATTTTGTTGAAGAAAAAACTTCAACTCTTCTTTGAACTCCTCCAGCTGTTCAGATCCGATATAGGTAATCCTTTCTGTATTATTTGTGAACAACTGGATTTGCTCCAGCTTTTCTACCGGTTCGGGCCTTTGCATTTCTGCTTCTTCCTGATCATCTCGAACTTCTATTGGTAGGGCATTCACTTTCTTCGGGCCCTCCTTGTCCTTCAAATAGGCAACATAACATTCCCGAGAGATCCTCTGGTCAGAGGAAACTTGACCAATTCCCATGTCAGTCGGGACTTTTATCTTCAGGTGCTTCGTAGAAACAATAGCACCTAACTTGGACAAAGATGGCCGTCCGAGGATAACATTGTAAGCTGGAAGTTCCCGAACCACCAAAAAATTGATTCGGACAGTAGTCTCCTTGGGAAAACTCCCAATAGATAAATCCAACTGGACAGATCCTTCTGCTATTGTAGACGATCCTGCAAAGCCATATAAATGTGTGGATGATGGCTCCATCAAGTCTTCATCCACCTTTAGCTTTTGATACACTTCATAAGATATTAGGTCAGCTGCAGACCCTGTATCAACTAAAACTCTATGTACCTCCCAGCGCGCGATCTCTACCTTGATGACTATGGCATCATCATGAGGTAGACAAACGCCTCTTTCATCCTCCTCGTCAAAGGTGATAGTATCTTCACCATTTGGCCTCTTATGCTTCTGCGTCTCTCCGGTCCCAACAAATTTAGATTTTAACCTCCGGAGTGATTCGAGTTCTGGGCCTCAGAAAATTGTAAGGATCGGTGACCGAGTAGCATCAATCACCTCCTTTCCTTTTTTAGACTTCAGAGCCTCCCTCGATCGTTTTGAACTAACCGAACGATCCCTTTTGGGGCCAACTTCACGTGGCTCCTCTCTTCTCTTATTAACAAAATTGGACAAATGTCCTTGAGATATCAATCTCTCAATATCTGTCTTTAAAGGAATTTTTGGTGGCCACTTCAAAATATTTCGCTTCTTAATGATATTCAAAATATCAGCCTGAGGAGTATTTAATGGAGTATACTCACTTTTACCGGGAGATCTCTGCCGCCATGCCTGAGGCTTTCCAACTCGATCTTGAACATTCTGGCTTTGGCTTCGCTTTGGCTCAGGAGCCTTTTGTTCTTTGGTGGAGGCTTTATTGTCTACTTGGCGCGCATCTAAGATCTCCATGACTTCAGCCTGCTTTTGGCATCTCTGTACCAACTCAGCATAAGTTGTAGGTGTAAAACCCAGCCCTAACCTTGACCCGGAAACCTTGTTATTTGTAGGTCCAGTGACCCGAAGTAAAGTAAGAAGTCAGCTTTGGGCCATCCCAGTGGAGGACTTGGTGTCTGGCTTTGAATCCATGAGAGTTGATGATGAAGTTCTATTTATGGAAACTAAATCTTGATGAAGATCAGATTAGTTGATGGACTTGGAGTGCTCTCTATCATGGTTTGAAGGCATTCTACCTATTAGGTAAGTCACTTGATATGTGTGCAAAACCCCTTTAGGATTGGATTTGATCTGGGTCTTCAATTCCCTGTTTAGGAGTTGCTGTCTGCATTGGTTGACTGATTGGTCGACTGGACCAGTCGACCAATCCACTCGACCAATGGGTGTTGTCTTTGGCAATTAGGTCTTGCTTGCTCTATTTAAGTCCAATCTCGAGTCTACTTCGTATTTTCTGCCTCCAAACTCTTTGGAACGAACCAAAGACCTCTGCAAGTCATCTCCCTTGCATCCTTGGTGTTTTTCTTGACGGATCTTCGTCAAAACTCTTCCTTTTGCATCAAAGGTATGTCTACACTCTCTTCTTCTCCTCCATCTCTGTTTTTCTTTCCTTTTTGAGTTGAGACAGTAGAGGAGATGCTGCATTCTCTGTTGCAAACATCTCTGGACTTGTCTCTCATGATTTTCCTAAGGATTAATGGCTAATGCAATGATCTTAACCATGATCATTGCAAGCTTTTGAAGGAATCATGATCAAACCATGATCTAGTCTTTGTTTATCTTTTGATTTGAATTCTGATCTCCTTAGATCTACTATATTGATCATGTTAGTAGTCAATTGCTGTGTTTTCTTTTCATGATCCATGATCTATCAATCTCTAGTTGTTTCTCTTCTACCATACCATGTTTTCTTCATGAATCATGATAATTACATATATGGTAGGTTTTGTTTCCTTATTTAGATTTATGCTCTTAGGTCTATTTTCTTGAAGATCTAAGTATGCTTTTCATGATACCTTTACCTGAATCAATGATTCATTCTCCTATTGTTCTTGCCTTTGATTTCTATCTTGAATTCTTCAAGAACCATGATTGATCTAATTATGGTAACTTTTTGTTTCCTAATTTGTATCTTGATGACTTGATTTGATTAGTGTTTTGAGATCCCCTATATGTTAGGATACTACTAATGTAGTTTACCCCTTGATTAGTACCCTTTTGAACCACCAAATTCGGATTTTATATCTCAAAACTCTGATTTTATAGGTTATCGTCTCGCATTGGTCGACTGATTGGTCGACTGGACCAGTCGACCAATCAACTCGACCAATGAGTACAGCAACTCCAGAATTGGTCTGTTTTGGATGTTTGGTTATCTTTTCTGTTAGGGATCTTTCCTAATATGTTGTATACACTTGTTTAGGACCTTCTTCTCAAGTTTGTCAAGATCTTACTTGATTTCTTAGGATTCCTTTGCGAGTTATAAAAGGTAAGGATGGTTACTTCTTTAACAACATAAATTGCATATCCTAGTTTCTATATTTGAATCTTGTTAAGTTATTTCTTTAATTAGATTCTTATAATGTTATACTACTGTGGTACTGTCTTGATATCAGTAGCATTACTTATTTATATTGAATTGACTCATGTATGATTTACTTACCAATTATATACAAAGTGATTGTAATTATTGATTTCTTTCCATGTATGAAGTTACCATATATGTGATGTTATGAATTGATGCTTGTGTATGCTTAAGTATGGTTTGGAAAGGAGAGGTGTCCTTTTGACAGTTCTGTCCTTGGACAACTACGGGAATATTATGGGATGTTTCCGGAGATGCCCTTGGACACCTTCCTAAACTGTTGGATGACATATCTAGGACTGTCTAGTAGTGTTTGGCTAGGATGTCCCGTTATGTCAGACCCTAATCGGAGGGGTATTGAGACCGAACGACCCGTGGTAGCAATGGGGATTCATGGGCTTTCAAGACCGGTAACCAACCCGTGAGAGGACAGGAATCACATTGTGGGGGCCATTTATTGGAGGGTTGCATATGGATAGACTTGGGCTCACGGGCGCTCAAGACCGGTAACCAACCCGTGAGGGGACGTGAGAGCTTCCCGTTTACCATATGTGGATGACCAGTAGGGTTGATGAGTCCGTAGTCAGGGACTATGAGGACTCTAGTGTGAAGGATACCGGAAAGGATCGTCAGGGACGAGGAATGGACGTATCTGGATCTTACTTGATGTAACTAAGTAGAAGACTTGCATTTGGCTAGGCTTTACCCTGACATGCGCCGGTACTTAGACCAATGGTGATGTGAGAGAGTGGTGACCTATAACCCCAGCCATGGAATGTCCCGAGGGATGCCGGACCCATTACCAACTGATGATGAGTGATTGAGACTTTCCTAAAGAAGTACGGTGCTATGACTTAAAGCATGTCTGCCAATAGAGACCAACATATATAGAGTTAGATTCATACATTCATAGTTTGTCTCATACCATATTGCATCTATGTTTGTTTTGTAATCCTGCCATTTATGTTATTATGGATTTAACTGCCTTACTGAGTTTCTTTGAAACTCATTCCTTTATTGTACAATGTTTGTTAGACTATTCTACAGGTTCTGAATATCATGTCGGCCCGTATGAAGAAGCGCAAGGAGAAGAGGCATATCTCCAGGAAGGTGATTGCGGTTACAACAATTACACAGAAGATCCCGCGAGTGGTTATGCTCCGTACGATGCTTAGTCCGACCATAGAGTGGAAGCGCCCTTGTGCCGTTTATGAGATTTATACTTATAGGGATGTTGTCTATAAAGTTGAGAACAATTTAGTTACCTATTGTACCTGCTATTGGGATTAGATTCTATCTTGTCTATTCTCTTTTAGAACTACTTTTTTGCTGGTTGTAGAGTGGGATTTCGCCTCACTTTACTTATCTGATTTAGACACTCTGATTATATCTAGTACTCTGATTTATATATGGTTCATTCTTTCCTTATTTGGATCTATGGTTTATCTTCCGCACTTTTATTATTATTGTTCATGATTATGTTATTGTTTATGTGGGAGGTTGATTACTCGATACCTGATCTTCGGGCTGTGGATCACACTCTCGGGTATGCCAGATAGGGTACTGGCTGGGAGGATGTGACAGTAGGCATATCCTGTAGTAATAACTCCAGGAGTCTTCGGTTAGTGAGTCCAGTGAATAGAGCAGTTTTAGCTACTTGCTCATCCAGATTCTCTATCTCCATTGTAACTCTATTGAATCTTTTCAGATATTCTCTGATCGATTCGCTCTTTCCTTGTCCGATGGTAAACAAGGTTTCTTCTGTCTTCTTAACTTGGATTCCACTCTAGAATTGCCCTATAAATTTGCGTGCCAACTCATCAAAATTTACGATCCTTCCGGATGGGAGGTTTGAAAACCACTTTTGTGCTGCTCCGATTAAAGATGAACCAAAAACCCTGTAGAGAATTTCGTCAGAATTACCTGCAACTGCCATAGTCTGCTGATAATAGCCGATGTGGGCCGTAGGGTCTCCGGAGCCATTGAATTTAGAAAAAGTTGGCAAGCAAAAATTGTGAGGAAACTAATATCCTGCAATTGGCTCAGCAAAAGGGGTCTTTTGAATAAACGAATAAATATCATCAGTTATCCTTCCTCTAGCCAATTGTCCTAGTTTCTGATTGATATTGGCCAATTCCTGACCTATAAGAGTCGAATGATCTTCTGCAACACGATCACAACCTCGAACAACACGATCGCCACGAGCTATTCGATCATCACGAATGGCCTACTCGTCACAAACATTCCGCTCATTGTGAACTGCTCGATCATTACGAACGGTTCGTCTAACAGTTGGTGAGTGAGTCTTCACTCCCGTATCCAACCTTGTATTTGAATCGGTTGTACTTTCCTGTGGTCTGTCAAACTGATCGTCCCGCCTAGGTAGATCGTCGACTCTCCTAGGCCCTCGGTCACCTTTGCGAAAATTCTGACCGATATTCCGATCTTCAGTCAATCTTTGATCCCGTGGTAATACACGCCTCCCTGAATCGCGATGATCAGGTTCTTGTGGTAATACCACCCGTCTGGTTAGCACACGGAGTGCTTGACTTACCTCCAAAAGTTGAATCTTTACTTGATTCAATTGATCTTGGAATGTCTCTGGAGGATCGTGCCCTCCTTGACCACCATCTACTTCAAGAGGTGGTAAACTTCCCTGGGGAATATCTGGATTATTTTCTCCAGGAATTTGAACACCAGTATCACGTTGTGCAACGGCTGCTGCTGCGGCTGCTGCCGATCTAGTCACCATAGCTTTCTAAATCTTTCCCACAAACGGCGCCAAATGATGCGTCCAAAATCTGCTCAGCCCTTAGATCTCCTTGAATTGACCTGCAAAACGAAAGCGTCAGATGTGGGCCAACCGCTGGGGTCAGAGTCCACCTTCTGAAGGCTAAGTCAGTCGATTAACTTAATCACAAACGGCTTTACTAGACGCACAGAGCTAAGGAATGAATAACTGGAATATGATCTAGATCATAAGCATATGAGTGTTTACGTCCACAAGTGTGTGTATGGATCTGGGTTCCTCCTTTTACCTCGTAGGTAAGTAGGTTTATATAGAATGTACCTTCGAATCTTCTTCGTTAGATGCATTTGAGCCTTCTTCAGATAGTCGTTGGATTCTAACAGTTAGATCCGTTGAGCGATAGACTTCTACTAGTTTGAACTAGTAGAGGGCTCCTGAGACAACCTCACGGTTCTCCGATGATTACCCCTTCAATAGCGATAAGTGACAGCCGCCAAGTTGAGTCTGCCATCATTAGGGTAATTAATCGGATTAGGGCGTGCCTGTGGCTGATTTAGTTTTCTTCCTCAGCAAGCTATCTCCTGGACCCGGCTCGCTCGGAAGCGAGTCGATTCCCTCCGTCTCGACCGGGGTCGAGGGTCAAACCAAGTATGAACCGGGCTCGATCACATTTCCTCCATATCAGAACCCAATCTCGAAGCCATTTGAGATCTTGTTGGTCTTCTATCTACACATTGATAGGGGTCCTCTGGCAAGGGTCTCCCGGGAGACCATTCCCATTCTGTTCCAAGCAACCCTACCCTAAGGTCGATTGGCAAGGGTCTCTTGAGCAACCTTACCCCCCTACTATTTCTAATTTCAATTTTCAATTTTTTATGTTTGGCTTCTAGGGTTAGTTCTAAGTTGAACCAACATTTAAATAGGACTATTTGGGACATGTTAAGCTGGCTTTTGTTTCACTTTGAAAATGGTATCTACTTGAAAGGTGGGGATATTCAACTATATATATTTATCTTTGAAATCTAATTCGATATTGGACTTGCATAATGACATGTTTGTTGCTGTTATGTGACTTTTACATTCATGTAATATTTTAAAATTCTAAAATCATGTTTTTGCTTGCCGAGTTATAAAGTGACATGGTTGAGCTTGACATAACGATGGACTTGATATGGGGTTGTGGCGCAACCACTACCCTAGAAACCTCAGTATGGAAATTTAACTTAAATTGCATTCTTAGGATGTCTATTTGCATAGTTAGAAAGCCCCTAACATGTTAGGACCCTATCAGCATGGGAATTGAGACCGAGTGACTCGTGGTAACAGTATTCGGTTGGTGGATGTTCAAGATGGCGAGATGCATGAGTGGACACAACATTCAGTGGGGGCCAATCATTGGTAGGGTTATATATAATAGGGTTGGGCTCGTGGGCACCAAAGAAGGTGATATGCTTAGGCATGGTTATTAAAGCATCTGCCTAGGCGTGCCTAAGCGGCCGCCTAGGCGGCAAAGCGGTTTTCGAACCGCTAAATTGTTGCCGCTTAACTAACTGGTTGATTTCTTGCCGCTTTTTTGCTTAGGCACTACCGCTTTGCTGCCTTTTGCGCCATATTGCCGCCTAGATGCTAAAGTAACATTTTTTTTACATTTTGTAATTTGTGCATATTATTTTTTCTTTTTTTTAATCATAATTTATTCTACAATGCCATATATAAATTTAAATATGTGAGCCATTTCGGAATCGAGTCCCAATTTGCAAATGAACTCCGAGGCCTGAAGTGCCTGTCGGCAAAAAAATGTGAAGCATGAGCCATATTCAACATTGATAATCAATGAATCATTAAATAAACAATGACTTGGAAATCGGAATAATGAGATCTATTAATTTATTATGTCGGCACTATTTGGTTAAAAAAAGGAAAAAATGGATACATCAATTCTGATTACTGATCTATGCACAAGAGTACAAGACACTTATTTGGCGTCACAATATCATAGAGGTAAGTAAGAATGTAAAATTATTACTTCACTTTCATTTTTCATGTTGATTACTGATATAGTACATACTACATAATTATTGTTACAAATCTTATGATGCTTGATTAGATGAAGTTATGTTTTTAATCTTTTTTTGGATAATTTTTCATAATTGTGATTCTTGAATTTTTTTTTTTTTTTTATCTTTATGAATGTGATTGTTGAATGTTTGTTTAGTAGTTTAATTTATTATAAAAAGTATTTGTATCAAAAATTAGTTATATTAAAAATATTGACTAAACCGCTTTGGTCGCTTTATTGCCGCCTAACCGCCAAGACGGAACCCCAATCGCTTATGTCGCTTTGCCGCTTTAATAACCTTGTGCTTAAGGGGACATGAGAGCTTCTCCCTTATCATTTGTGAATGACCAATAGGATTATGAGTGCATAGTCTAAATTGATTGGTGCCATAGGATACGACAACCCTAGACTTGGGAGGATACTGAACCAAGAAGGCAAAATGTATGAGGCGAGGTATATGGACCTTGAGTAATATGTTAAAGTAGAAGACTATATATTAGGCTAGGTAACACCCTACCATGCGCCAGTATTCATGTCAATGATTGTGGTGAGAGAGGTGGCCCTAATCCCCAGCCATGGTTGATGAGAGAATTGTTATCCCTATACATTGGTCGTGATGCCCAATTTGGTCAAAGCCATTAGTGTCACATCCACCCAACCAGTACCCTATCTGGCATACCTGAGTGTGTGATCCACAGCCCGAAGATCAAGTTTGAGGCGATCATATCCACATAGCACAATAATATAATCCAACCAAGAAAAAAACATTGCATTCAAGTAAATTAAGAAACAATTTAGAAAGGATCATAGAAGGATCACAAATAATATCAGAGCGCAAAACAAAAGATACTAATAAAAAAGGGTAACTGTAAAGTATAGCGAAAATATACCCTACAAACATACGCAAAAGGTAGATCGAAAATCTAAAGCAAATCTAAACTATTACAATAAAAGAATAAAAACTAGAAGAATAAAGAGTAAACTAATCAAAATCTTCCATCGTCTCTTCTTCTTCTTTAGTCTTCATATTCTTCATCTTAGGATTGTGCTCTTGTAACTTCAGATCAGCTTCTAACTCATGATTCCATCGGCGAATAAGACGATGCCGGCTACTGTCAATAGGAGCCATCACTGTGGTCTAAACCTATGTACTGGTCGCACCACTGGTCATGATCTTCTCCATTGATTTCCATAGCTGAACCATGTAAGGAAGGGTCCTCCATACCAGAGCACGGGTTCTCTTCCGTACCTGCAAAAGCATCTAAAAACATATCCCCCGAAGGGTAAGCTCAAAAGAACTTAGCAAGTAGTTCAATCACAATAAACATCTACAAGCAATTCAAAGCAACCATAAATGCAATAACATGAGACAATGAATGCAAGTATGCTTCTAACTCTATATATGCTAGTCTTTATTGGCAGACATGCTTCAAGTTATAGCACCATACTCCTCTGGGTAGGCCTCAGTCACTCTTCCCTCAACCTTCCCAGTCTTTGGGGTTCTCTGCGGTAATTGAGTCAAGGCATCCTTCTCGGACATTTCATGGCTGGGGTTTAAGTCAACACTATCGCTCACCACCATTGGGCTAAGTATTGGTGCATGTCAGAGTTAATCTTAGCCCAATGCAAGTCATCTACTGAGTCACATCTACTTTAGGGTTAGATACGTCTATTCCTCACTTCCCGTAATCCTTTCCGGTACCTTTCCCCCTAGAGTCACCGTCTCCTTCTTGGCTATGTAGACTCTTAACCCTATTGGTCATCCACACACATTATAAATGGGAAGCTCTCATGTATTCTCATGCTTCCCGCTGTAAAACCCAGCCCTAACCTTGACCCGGAAACCTTGTTATTTGTAGGTCCGATGACCCGAAGTAAAGTAAGAAGTCAGCTTTGGGCCATCCCAGTAGAGGACTTGGTGTCTGGCTTTGAATCCATGAAAGTTGATGATGAGGTTCTATTTATGGAAACTGAATCCTGATGAAGATCTAATTAGTTGATGGACTTGGAGTGCTCTCTATCTTGGTTTGAAGGCATTTCTACCTATTAGGTAAGTCACTTGACTTGTGTGCAAAACCCCTTTAGGATTGGATTTGATCTGGACCTTCAATTCCCTGTTTTGGCCTTCGTTGTCAGCATTGGTCGACTGATTGGTCGACCGGGCCGATCGACCAATCCACTCGACCAATGAGTGCTGTCTTTGGCAATTAGGTTGTTCTTGCTCTATTTAAGTCCAATCTCGAGTCCACTTCGTATTTGCTGCCTCCAAACCCTCTGGAACGAACCAAAGACCTCTGCAAGTCATCTCTCTTGCATCCTTGGTGTTTTCTTGACGGATCTTCGTCGAAACTCTTCTTTTTGCATCAAAAGGTATGTCTACTCTCTCTTCTTCTCCTCCATCTTTGTTTTTCTTTCCTTTTTGAGTTGAGACAGTAGAAGAGATGCTGCATTCTCTGTTGCAAACATCTCTGAACATGTTCTCATGATCATCCTAAGGATTTAAGGCTAGAACAATGATCTTAACCATGATCATTGCAAGCTTTTGAAGGAATCATGATCAAACCATGATTTAATCTCTGTTAAACTTCTAATCTGAATTCTGATCTCTTTGGATCATCTTTGATTGATCATGTTAGTAGTTAATTACTGTGTTTTCTTTCCATGATCCATAATCTATAGATTTCTAGTTGTTCTCTTCTACCATACTATGTGTTCTTCATGATGCATGGTAGTTACATATATGGTAGGTTTTATTTCCTTATTTAGATTTATGCTTCTAAGCCTTATTCCATGAAGATCTATCTATGTTTTCATGTTTTCATTACCGAAAGCAATGATCCATCCTCCTATTGTTCTTGTCTTTGTTTTCTATTTCAAATTCATCAAGATCCATGGTTGATTTAATTATGGTAACTTTTTGTTTCCTAATTTGGATCTTGATACCTTGATTTGATTAGTGTTTTGAGGTCTCCTAATTGTTAGAATACTACTGATGTAGTCTACCCCTTGATTAGTACCCTTTTGAACCACCAAATTCGGATTTCATATCTTAAAACTCTGTTTTTTTTAGGCTACTGTCTGCATTGGTCGACTGATTGGTCGACTGGACCACTCGACCAATCCACTCGACCAATGAGTACAGCAACTCCAGATTTGGTCTGTTTCGGATGTTTTGATATCTTTTCTGTTAGGGATCTTTCCTAATATGTTGTATATACTTGTTTAGGACCTTCTTCTCAAGTTTGCCAAGATCTTACTTGATTTCTTAGGATCCCTTTGCGAGTTATAAAAGGTAAGGATGGTTATTTCCTTAATTACATAGATAGCATGAATCTAGTTTCTATATTTGAATATCATTAATATGTTTCCTAAATTAGATTCTTACAATGATATACTACTGTTGCATAACTCTGATTACAGTAGCATTACTTATTCATATTAAATTGATTCATGTATGATTTACTTACCAATGTTATACAAGTGATTGTAATTATCGATTTCTTTCCATATATGAAGTTACCATATATGTGATGATATGAATTGATGCATGTGTATGCTTACGTATGGTTTGGAAAGGAGAGGTGTCCTTTCGACACTTCTGTCCTTGGACTACTACGGGAATATTATGGGATGTTTCCGGAGATGCCCTCTGGACACCTTCCTAAACTGTTGGATGACATATCTAGGATTGTCTAGTAGTGTTTGGCTAGGATGTCCTGTTATGTCAGACCCTAATCGGAGGGGTATTGAGACCGAACGACCCGTGGTAGCAATAGGGATTCATGGGCGCTCAAGACCGGTAACCAACCCGTGAGAGGACAGGAATCACATTGTGGGGGCCATTTATTGGTAGGGTTGCATATGGTTAGACTTGGGCTCACGGGCGCTTAAGACCGGTAACCAACCCGTGAGAGGACGTGAGAGCTTCCCGTTTACCATATGTGGATGATCAATAGGGTTGATGAGTCCGTAGTCCGAGTTGGTCGGTGCCATAGGATACGCTGACTCTAGTGTGAAGGATACCGGAAAGGATCGTCAGGGACGAGGAATGGAAGTATCTGGATCTGACTTGATGTAACCAAGTAGAAGACTTGCATTTGGCTAGGTTTTACCCCGACATGCGCCAAGTACTTATACCAAATGGTTGTGAGAGAGTGTGTTGACTTAACCCCCGCCAAGGTTTGTCCCGAGGGATGAAGGACCCATTACCAATCGGCTGCTCAAGACCGGTGAAATGATCCGTGAGAGAATCCAAGATATCTTAAAGGGTTGAGGATGTGAGTGGACTTTCCTAAAGAAGTACGGTGCTATGACTTAAAGCATGTCTGCCAATAAAGACCAGCATACATAGAGTTAGATTCATTCATTCATTGTTTGTTCCATATCATATTGCATTTCATGATTGTTCTGGAATCCTGCCATTTATGTTATTATGGATTTTAATTGCCTTACTGAGTTTCTTCGAAACTCATTCCTTTATTGTACAATGTTGTTAGACTATCCTGCAGGTACTGAGTACTATGACGGTCCCTATGAAGAAGCGCAAGGCGAAGAGGCATATCTCCGGGGAAGGTGATTGCGGTTACCACAATTACTCTGAAGATCCCGCGGGTGGTTATGCTCCGTACGATGCTTAGTCCGACCATTGAGTGGAAGCGTCCTTGTGCTATTTATGAGATTTACACTTACAAGGATGTTGTCTATAAAGTGGAGAATAATTTAGTTACCCAATGTACTTGTTCTTTGGGATTAGATTTTGTCTAGTTTATTCTTTTAGAGCTACTTTTCCGCTGGTTGTAAAGTGGGATTTTTGCCTCGCTTTACTTATCTGTTTGATACTCTGATTATATTTAGTATTCTGATTCATTTATGATTCATACTTTCTTTATTGAATTTATGATTTATCTTCCGCACTCTTGTTATGATTGTTCATGATTATGTTATTGTTTATGTGGGAGGTTGATCACTCGATACCTGATCTTCGGGCTGTGGATCACACTCTCGGGTATGCCAGATAGGGTACCGGCTGGGAGGGCGTGACAGATTGGTATCAGAGCCCAAGGTTCGAGGAGATCCTAACCACAAAGGACAACAACTGAACATTCCTGAGTCATTGATCTGAAATGACTCCTCTACTCTTAGAAGTGAATGATAGAACACTGAATTAGAAACTTGACCTTTGAGGCATAACAGAACATTTCTGAATAACATACCATAATTATACTTGAACAAATATCACTAATGCAAGGAAAAGAAAGTTGCATAACATACAATAATTAAAGAGAAACAAAATGAACTTCATTAATTTCAAAAGTTTTTACAATGATTACATCTGAAATGCATAAATGGAAAATCCTATGGTACGGTCTATCTAGGTGATCTACTCGATCTCTCGTATGCTCCGAACTCCTCTCGCTAGCTGAGTCACCCGATGCTCTATCCTATCCTGTCGTGACTCCATCCTCTCGTACATCTGCTCCTGTCGACCTCCATCCTCTCTAGCATGGAAGTCATCGATCTCATCTGTGCACCAAGATCCGAAGTCTCCGGAACCGCATGTGAAGGGCCACCTACCTCGAAGTGTGATGAAGGAAACTCGTGATGCACGAGCGCTCGGCCTCGCGCATATCTGCATCATCTCCGGCCTGATCATCACTATCGGGACCGAAATCCTCTCCTCCATCCTCCGATCCCCGATCCTCATCCCTCGATTCATCATCATCCTCACCCTCCGGACCAGGAGATCTCTCTCGACCGATGTAGTCTCATCGACGAATGGTCCGAGTCCCAATGGGGTATCCCCGTGATCTAGTGTCCACCGGTGTATCCTCGAAACTCACCCCGAAATGCCCGAAGATCAAAGTCGAAGCCTCCCATAGCAAAGGTTCCGCATGCTAGGCCGCAGAACTAAGTCCAAGCATGACCCGCTGAATGATGTAGGAGAGATCGATCTCGAAGCCCATGTAGATGCGGTAGATGACTAAGGCCTCCATCACCGTGACCCGATGGTGATGTCCGGCTTTCGGCATGATGTTTCGGCCGACTATGCGACCGATAATACGTGCAGAACCCGTCATCCGTCCGCTAGTCCACGGTGTGAAGCATCGACGGCTATCCCATAGCGTAGAGCATATCTCGCGAAGCTCGTACGGCATCGGATGGCTGTCCAGATCTGCTCCTGCAGGTATCCACACACACCGCCGTGGATAGTAAGGAACCCGCAAGATCTCAGCCGGTGTCCGGGTAGAGAAGCGAATCCGAGTCCGGGAAGACCCCGCTCCCGAGGACAAGTCTAAGTGGATGTCCCCGGCCTCGAGCCTCCTCTCGTGTAAGTAAGGTTGCTGAAGAACAACCTCACTAGCTCCGGGTATACCGGCAAATCCTCGGTGAAGAGATGAGTCCACCGTAATGTGTCAAACCTCTGCCGAATCCTAAAGGCTCGAGCTGGCGTAAGTGAAGTAGACGTCCCATCTCGATGTTGCGATGAGCTGAAGTAGGCCTCGTACGAGAACTCGGCCCGAGGTGTGTCAAACATGTCCGGTCTCCTAACCTCCTCTCTAGGCTCGAAAGGAACCCGACCTCTGCCCCTAAGAGCACCTACGATGCGACCACGACCTCTACCTCCTCCTCGCCCTCCCCTCTGCATAGTGTATCTGTGAAAGAGACAAGAGACAATTCCAATTAGTGCTATTTTAAGATTTGAGCCAAAAGGGTATTTTCGTAATTTTTCGGAAAATTTCAAATTTGGGGGAAATTTGATTTGAACATACTAGCATGTGCGCAATACTTGGAATTTCATGTCTATGAAGTTTGTTTGATGAAAATCGATCGAAAACTTGGATTAAAGCGAAAAATTCAGCAAGAAGGAAATTTGGGATTTTGCAATTTAGGTCAAAATTGGATTTTTGAAAAGATGAAATTAGTTAAATCAAATTGTATGGACCTATCTACAATGTCATCTTGAGCATGTAGCATTTGATCTCGTGCGAAAATTTCAAGCGGTTTGAGAGAAAACGAAATTTTTCTAAAGATATCGATTTCGGTATAAAACTTTGCGAGATGAGCACCAATGTGTTAAAACTTGTTGTCTATGCATGGCATTGTGTTTAAAACCTAGGGAATATGTTTCTAAGCATTCCTAAGCATGATTTCTAAGCATTGGATACAAGTAAAACATGGTTTTATTGAAATGCAAGCATGAGAAGATGAAAATGGATGAAAGAATAAGAGATTTACCTTGTTTGTGAAGATGGTGTGTTGTGGTGTTGTTGTTGAAGCACTAAATCACCTCAAGAACACTTGTGGGAACTCTTGGAGATTTTCCCTAGAGCTCTCTCACCTTTGGAAGAAGTTAGAATGAGGTTGGAATGTGAAAATGAGGCTTATAATGCGAATTTTCGCATTCTGTCTTCATTGGTCGACTCATTGGTCGACTGGGTCACTCGACCAATCACTCGACCAATGGTCACAGTGACCTCATTTGCTGTTGAATTTTTGGAAAATGTGATTTTTGCCTTATGGAATATTGTTTGATGACTATATGGATATATTTGAGCATGATTTAAGTTTTCAAATCATTTGGACTTGTGGTTTATGTTGAATCTTCGAAATTCGGTATTTTGATGTTCTTGGATATCTTGCTTATGATTTGGAAACCAAGGTGACACACTAGGTGGGAAAAGTTAAAGAAGAGAAGGGAGTTTCACCTTGGGGAGCTCCGGTCTTGTTCGTCAAGAAGAAAGACGGTAGTATGCGCTTGTGCATCGACTACCGTGAGTTGAATAAGTTGACTATCAAGAATAGATATCCGCTGCCCAGAATCGATGATCTCTTCGATCAGTTGAAGGGTGCAGTTGTGTTCTCGAAGATTGACTTAAGGTCCGGATATCACCAATTGAAAGTGAAGTCTAGTGATATCTTCAAGACAGCTTTCCGAACGCGGTATGGTCACTACGAGTTTAGAGTCATGCCCTTCGGATTGACCAATGCTCTTGCGGTGTTCATGGACCTCATGAACCGAGTATTTCATGATGTGCTTGATAAGTTTGTGATTGTTTTCATTGATGACATCTTGATCTATTCGAAGAGCGAAGAAGAGCATGCGAGTCATCTAAGTTTCACTTTGCAAAGGTTGCGGGAAAAGAAGTTGTTCGCTAAGTTTAGCAAGTGTGATTTCTGGCTTAAGAGAGTGGTATTCCTTGGTCATGTAGTTTCAGCCGAAGGTATTCGTGTCGATCCTGAAAAAGTCCAAGCTGTGGCTGATTGGGAGAGACCGAAGTCAGTAACGGAAATAAGAAGTTTTCTTGGATTGGCGGGTTACTACCGAAGGTTTATTGAGAACTTTTCTCGGTTGGCTGCTCCTATGACTAAGTTGACCAGGAAAGAAGAGAAGTTTGTTTGGTCTGACGCTTGTGAGAAGAATTTCCAAGAGCTGAAAGATAGATTGACAAGTGCCCCGGTTTTGACTATACCTGCTAGTTCCGATGGTATGACAGTTTATACCGATGCGTCAAAGATTGGTTTGGGTTGTGTACTGATGCAACATGGCAAAGTCGTAGCCTATGCTTCTCGGCAATTGAAGGATTATGAGCGGAATTACCCCACTCACGATCTAGAACTTGCCGCCGTTGTCTTTGCTTTGAAAATTTGGAGACATTATCTTTACGGTGAGAAGATTGCCATTTTCACGGATCATAAGAGTTTGAAATACTTCTTTACCCAAAAGGAGTTGAACATGAGACAAAGGAGATGGTTGGAACTAGTCTCTGATTATGATTGTGATATTCAGTATCATCCTGGGAAAGCAAATGTTGTTGCTGATGCTCTTAGTAGGAAGAACCAGAAGAAGACTTTGGATTTGAATGCTTTGAGTTTACCATTGTGGTCTTCTATTGAGAGTTTTGATTTGGAAATCGTTCTCGAGAATTCTGATTTTATTCTTTCTCGCCATGACGGCAAGATCTGGTCTTAGAGATAAGATTGTTGCTCACAGAGTTCGATCAAGAGTTTTTGATCAAAGTTGAGAAGATTTCTTCGAATCCTGAGTCGGACCCCGACTTTGGTATATCCATGGATGGTGCTTTGTTGTTTAGAGGAAGACTGTGCGTGCCTGCAAACGAGGAAGTTAAGAAAGAAATATTGAAGGAAGCACACCAGTCAGTCTTTACTGTCCACCCGGGAAGCACCAAGATGTACAAGGACTTGAAGGAACATTTTTGGTGGATTGGTCTAAAGGCGGATGTTGATGATTTTGTTGCCAAGTGTGAGACTTGCCAACGTGTGAAAGCCGTTTGACAACCTCCATCTGGTTTACTTCAACCCCTTCCTATTCCTAGTTGGAAGTGGGAGGATATCTCCATGGACTTTGTGACTAGCTTGCCTCGGACAAGTAAAGGCAATGACACTATGTGGGTGATTGTTGATAGGTTGACCAAATCAGCCCATTTCATTCCTATGAAGATCACTCATACTCGGATAAGCTAGCAAGGCTTTATGTGGATAATGTGGTTCGTCCGCATGGTGTGCCATTGAGTATTGTTTCGGATCGTGATCCTAGGTTCACCTCAAGGTTTTGGAATAGTTTGCAGAAGGCCTTGGGAACCCAATTGAACTTGAGTACAGCTCATCATCCACGATCGATGGACAATGCGAGCGGACAATTCGGACATTGGAAGACATGCTCAGATCTTGTGTGGTGGATATGGGTGGTAATTGGGATGAACACCTAGCTTTGGTTGAGTTTGCCTATAACAACAGTTATCAAGCCACAATAGGCATGGCTCCATTCAAGGCTTTGTATGGTAGTACTTGTAGGACACCTTTGTACTGGATCGAGACAGTGAAAGAAAAGTCTTAGGTCCCGAGATGATTGAAGCTACAAGTGCTATGGTAGATATGATAAGAGAAAGGATTAAGTCCGCTTGATCGAGACAGAAATCTTATGCTGATAAGAGAAGGACCGATTTGGAATTTCAAGTTGGAGAGAAAGTCTTTCTGAAGGTCTCACCAATGAAGGGTGTGATGAGATTCAATGTTAAGGGAAAGCTTAGCCCTCGTTACATTGGACCTTTCGAGATTTTGGAAAAGGTTGGACCTGTTGCGTATCGATTAGCATTACCTCCGTCTCTTGCTGGTGTGCACAATGTGTTTCATATTTCGATGCTCCGAAAATACATAGAGAATCCGGAACACATTTTGCAGCAAGCACCTGAAGGACTTAGTGCTGATTTGACCTATGATGAAGAACCGGCCGAAATCTTGGATAGGAAGGACAAGCAGCTGCGGAATCGCGCCATTCCTTTGGTGAAGATTCGGTGGAACAACCATACCCCTGAAGAAGCTTCTTGGGAGAAGGAAGAAGATATGAAGGAGAAGTTTCCTTACCTCTTTGGAAGCACAGTACGCTTTCAATTTCGGGGACGAAATTTCTTTAAGGGGGGAGAATGTAAAACCCAGCCCTAACCTTGACCCGGAAACCTTGTTATTTGTAGGTCCGATGACCCGAAGTAAAGTAAGAAGTCAGCTTTGGGCCATCCCAGTAGAGGACTTGGTGTCTGGCTTTGAATCCATGAAAGTTGATGATGAGGTTCTATTTATGGAAACTGAATCCCGATGAAGATCTAATTAGTTGATGGACTTGGAGTGCTCTCTATCTTGGTTTGAAGGCATTTCTACCTATTAGGTAAGTCACTTGACTTGTGTGCAAAACCCCTTTAGGATTGGATTTGATCTCGGACCTTCAATTCCCTGTTTTGGCCTTCTTTGTCGGCATTGGTCGATTGATTGGTCGATCGGGCCGATCGACCAATCCACTCGACCAATGAGTGCTGTCTTTGGCAATTAGGTTGTTCTTGCTCTATTTAAGTCCAATCTCGAGTCCACTTCGTATTTGCTGCCTCCAAACCCTCCGGAACGAACCAAAGACCTCTCGCAAGTCATCTCTCTTGCATCCTTGGTGTTTTCTTGACGGATCTTCGTCGAAACTCTTCTTTTTGCATCAAAAGGTATGTCTACTCTCTCTTCTTCTCCTCCATCTTTGTTTTTCTTTCCTTTTTGAGTTGAGACAGTAGAAGAGATGCTGCATTCTCTGTTGCAAACATCTCTGAACATGTTCTCATGATCATCCTAAGGATTTAAGGCTAGAACAATGATCTTAACCATGATCATTGCAAGCTTTTGAAGGAATCATGATCAAACCATGATTTAATCTCTGTTAAACTTCTAATCTGAATTCTGATCTCTTTGGATCATCTTTGATTGATCATGTTAGTAGTTAATTACTGTGTTTTCTTTCCATGATCCATAATCTATAGATTTCTAGTTGTTCTCTTCTACCATACTATGTGTTCTTCATGATGCATGGTAGTTACATATATGGTAGGTTTTATTTCCTTATTTAGATTTATGCTTCTAAGCCTTATTCCATGAAGATCTATCTATGTTTTCATGTTTTCATTACCGAAAGCAATGATCCATCCTCCTATTGTTCTTGTCTTTGTTTTCTATTTCAAATTCATCAAGATCCATAGTTGATTTAATTATGGTAACTTTTTGTTTCCTAATTTGGATCTTGATACCTTGATTTGATTAGTGTTTTGAGGTCCCCTAATTGTTAGAATACTACTGATGTAGTCTACCCCTTGATTAGTACCCTTTTGAACCACCAAATTCGGATTTCATATCTTAAAACTCTGTTTTTTTTAGGCTACTGTCTGCATTGGTCGACTGATTGGTCGACTGGACCACTCGACCAATGAGTACAGCAACTCCAGATTTGGTCTGTTTCGGATGTTTTGATATCTTTTCTGTTAGGGATCTTTCCTAATATGTTGTATATACTTGTTTAGGACCTTCTTCTCAAGTTTGCCAAGATCTTACTTGATTTCTTAGGATCCCTTTGCGAGTTATAAAAGGTAAGGATGGTTATTTCCTTAATTACATAGATAGCATGAATCTAGTTTCTATATTTGAATATCATTAATATGTTTCCTAAATTAGATTCTTACAATGATATACTACTGTTGCATAACTCTGATTACAGTAGCATTACTTATTCATATTAAATTGATTCATGTATGATTTACTTACCAATGTTATACAAGTGATTGTAATTACTGATTTCTTTCCATATATGAAGTTACCATATATGTGATGATATGAATTGATGCATGTGTATGCTTACGTATGGTTTGGAAAGGAGAGGTGTCCTTTCGACACTTCGTCCTTGGACTACTACGGGAATATTATGGGATGTTTCCGGAGATGCCCTCTGGACACCTTCCTAAACTGTTGGATGACATATCTAGGATTGTCTAGTAGTGTTTGGCTAGGATGTCCTGTTATGTCGACCCTAATCGGAGGGGTATTGAGACCGAACGACCCGTGGTAGCAATGGGGATTCATGGGCGCTCAAGACCGGTAACCAACCCGTGAGAGGACAGGGAATCACATTGTGGGGGCCATTTATTGGTAGGGTTGCATATGGTTAGACTTGGGCTCACGGGCGCTTAAGACCGGTAACCAACCCGTGAGAGGACGTGAGAGCTTCCCGTTTACCATATGTGGATGATCAATGGGGTTGATGAGTCCGTAGTCCGAGTTGGTCGGTGCCATAGGATACGCTGACTCTAGTGTGAAGGATACCGGAAAGGATCGTCGGGGACGAGGAATGGAAGTATCTGGATCGACTTGATGTAACCAAGTAGAAGACTTGCATTTGGCTAGGTTTTACCCACGACATGCGCCAAGACTTATACCAAATGGTTGTGAGAGAGTGTGTTGACTTAACCCCCTGCCAAGGTTTGTCCCGAGGGATGAAGGACCCATTACCAATCGGCTGCTCAAGACCGGTGAAATGATCCGTGAGAGAATCCAAGATATCTTAAAGGGTTGAGGATGTGAGTGGACTTTCCTAAAGAAGTACGGTGCTATGACTTAAAGCTTGTCTGCCAATAGAGACCAGCATACATAGAATTAGATTCATTCATTCATTGTTTGTTCCATATCATATTGCATTTCATGATTGTTCGGAATCCCGCCATTTATGTTATTATGGATTTTAATCGCTTTTCCGAGTTTCTTCGAAACTCATTCCTTTATTGTACAATGTTGTTAGACTATCCTGCAGTACCGAGTACTATGACGGTCCCTATGAAGAAGCGCAAGGCGAAGAGGCATATCTCCAGGAAGGTGATTGCGGTTACCACAATTACTCTGAAGATCCCGCGGGTGGTTATGCTCCGTACGATGCTTAGTCCGACCATTGAGTGGAAGCGTCCTTGTGCTATTTATGAGATTTACACTTACAAGGATGTTGTCTATAAAGTGGAGAATAATTTAGTTACCCAATGTACTTGTTACTGGGATTAGATTTTGTCTAGTTTATTCTTTTAGAGCTACTTTTCCGCTGGTTGTAAAGTGGGATTTTTGCCTCGCTTTACTTATCTGTTTGATACTCTGATTATATTTAGTATTCTGATTCATTTATGATTCATACTTTCTTTATTGAATTTATGATTTATCTTCCGCACTCTTGTTATGATTGTTCATGATTATGTTATTGTTTATGTGGGAGGTTGATCACTCGATACCTGATCTTCGGGCTGTGGATCACACTCTCGGGTATGCCAGATAGGGTACCGGCTGGGAGGGCGTGACACCCGCAATCTTGAACACCCATGAGCCCAAGTCTACTACATGCAACCCTACCAATGAATGGCCCCCACAATGTGATTTGAGTCCTCTCAGGGGTTGGTTACCGGTCTTGTCACATCCACCTAGCCGGTACCCTATCTGGCATACCCGAGCGTGTGATCCACAACCCCGAAGATTAGTATCGAGAAAATCAACCTCCCACATTTGCAATAATATAATCAAGAACAAGACTAAATCAATGTTATACTATATTAATTGAGAGATCAAGATAAGATTCAAAAGAACACATGTATATATAATCAGAGTGCGGAAAAAGAATGATACCAATATAATAATCAAATGTAGAGTGAAGCAGAAAAATCACTTTACAGATACAACGGAATTGTAGATCGACACTAAAAAGGAAAGATTACAACAGATTCCCAAAATAAAAGGAATAGAAAAAAAGTAATCAAAACTAAACTAGTGTCTCATCAAGCCTATAAAGAACACTTCTAGAAGTATAAGTCTCAGTATCTAGATAATGCTGAACTAGCACATGGGTTTGACTAATCCTGGTACGATACACCGTCACCATGGAATTCTTCACCGTCATAGTCACCATAGCCAGCACCTTGGGTGTAATATGTGTCATTTGGTTGGGCTTCATAGTACTGACCTTCATAGTCATCTGTACCTACAAACAAGTCTAACAAAGATGTTTGCTAAAAGGACTGAGTTCAAAAGAACTCAGCAAGGTAGTTTATTCCATAGTAACACAGTAAAGCATGATAAAGAATGCACATGATATGAAACAGACAATGCATGTATAATTCTAACTCCATGTATGCTAGTCTCTATTGGCAGACATGCTTTAAGTCATAACACCATACTCCTCTGGGTAAGTCTCAAATCACTCCCCCTCAACCATCTCGGTAACTTGGGTTCTCAAGTGGTAATTGGTCATGCATCCCTCTTGGACATTCCATGGCTAAGGTTTAGGTCACCGCTCTCTCAAATCACCATTGGTCTGAGTACTAGTGCATGTCAAGGTTAAACATAGCCCAATGTAAGTCTTCTACTTAGTTATATCAAGTCGGTCAGATACTTCCATTCCTCACCTCTTGCAATCCTTTCCGATATCCTTCTCAGTAGAGTCAGCGTATCCTATGGCTACAACCAACTTAGACTAGGGACTCATCAACCCTATTGGTCATCCACAAATAGTAAATGGGAAGCTCTCATGTCCTCTCACGGGTTGGTTACTAGTCTTGAACGCCCATGAGCCCAAGTCTACTACTCCAACCCAACAATAAATGACCCCCACAATGTGATTCATGTCCTCTCATGGGTTGGTTACCAGTCTTGAGTGCCCACAAACTCCCATTGCTGCCACGGGTTACTCAGTCCCAATACCCTTCCGAATCAGGTATGACATAACAGGGACATCCTAGCCATACACTGCTAGACAAGCCCCTAGGTATGTCAACCAATAATCCGGGAAAGAGTCAAGGGGCACCATAGGAAAGGTCTCATACCACTTCCATTGATGTCCAGAGACAGAAACGTCAAAAGGACATTCCCCATTCCCAAATTATAATTAAGCAATCATATGCCCAAATCAATCATTCACATACACAATTGATATCTCAATACATAGAAAGATAATCATTCATACATGATCAATTAAATAAAAGAAATACATGAATAAGACCTATTGTGCTTACGTCACCTACAACAATAATAGAAGTCATAAGAATGATAAGAATAGCCGTAAACTCATGCAAATCAGAATTAGAAACTATAGATCATGCAATCTAGGTTTTTATAGAATCAACCATCCTTACCTTAAATAACTTCGAAGAAATTCCGGAGATCAAAGAGGATAGGTCCAAGGTTAGCAAATAAACCCCAAACAAGCATAATTCAGTCATTAAGAACAAACCCTAGAAGATTATAAGTCAAACGGATCGAAACAGACGAAAGAAATCCATTACTGTTAGCTTGGGCTGATTGGCTGGTCAATTGGTTCAGTCAACCCAATGAACAGTATGAAGCAGAATTTTGAATTTTGATTCGAAACTCATCTTCTCGGATTCAAAACACTCCAAAAATTCAAAGGAACCTTAGGAAAAGTAATCTAAGATTAACTAGCATAGATTAGACATCAACAATGATCAAAATATTAGGTTTCTAAATTGATTAAAAACAAGGTTTTCATAGAAAATAGTCCGTAGATTTAACGGAGAAGCTAGAGAGAATGAGAATTCACTCTAGAATAATAACAACAGTAAATCATAGATGAAAACTAACATGAGAACAAATCTAACATGTTTTAGAAATCAACACCATGGAATGATCACACATTCATGAAGATATCACATGATCTCTTCTTAAAATCCAACTGTGTAGATCATAGAAGTATTGGAGTGAATGGAGACTCACTGGCAACTACTTTTAGAACTCAATGTCACTGTTTCCCTTTTTTTTGGTTAATCGAGTTAGGAGAGGAGAGAAAGTATTTATTTAAACTTTTAAAAATCCAAAAAATCAAAATAGAGAAGACATTGAAGCTTTTCAACCTCACATTAGCCAACGGGAAAAAAGTGGGGATACCAAAATCTCACGACGACTAATGATCTGGAACCTTGAGTGGTTGTTGTTTATGATGTTTTCGTAGAGAAAACTAGTTGGTGAGATTGAGACATTCGGTGAAGTCTAAGTAGTGGTGTAGCAGAAGAAGAGAGAAGAGTATAAGTTGAATGAAAAGAGGAGAGAATGAATTTGAGAGACAGAATATATTTTTAATTGGATTTAATCTTAAGATCCTATTTTGGACACATGTTGTCCATCTATAAGGAATTGAATGGAAACCATATTAGAATTGGACAAAATTAAATTCTGGTCCTAAGATGACAAGAAAAAATTCTTATTAGAAGAAAAAATTATTGGGTAATTTTCATCTGGACCCCCTGAGGTTTGGTCTATGTCATTTTTAGTCCAAAAAAACTAAAATTTTGCATCTGCCTCCCCTGTACTATAGAAAAAGTCAATTTAAGGACAAATTTTCACTTTAATGACAAATTTACCCTTTTTTTTAATTTAAACAAAAAACATAGGAAATAAAAATGAAAAAAAAAATTTAAGTTAATATTCATTTGTGATTCTCGAAATCCAGTTCTTCAGAACTATAGCGAAACACCACAAAGCAACCGTCTAAGAACATCAAACACTTTGAATGTTTCTTCATTCAACTCATTTAACTTTGAATCCCTAGCTTAAAGCTCTCTTGTTTTACGGGGCTACTTTGGAAAACTCAGGTAAGTAGAAACAAGATTCAAGGATTTGAAAAAGGGAAAAAACCCTAGTTTTGAAAAAAAAAATTATCTACGAATTGCAAAAAGCTTGATGGAGCGTTAGATATGAGAAACCATGGCTAAAGTCGAAGATGTTGTGAAGCAATCATTGGGGATTTGGGAGAAGCTGTTGTTGGCATGTGCCATTAACCTTCATGGAACCAATAGCTGGGACTCTGTGGCTATGGAAATATAGAACCGAAACACTTCTCTTCGTCTTCTGACACCACAGAACTGTAAACAGAAGTATCATGACCTTAAACACCGGTTCATGGCGAAAGACGATAAGAAACAAATCTGAAACGTCCGACGATAAGAAAGATGTGATTCCATGACTCGAAGATAAGACTCTGTCGGAGAAGAAAAATCTGAAACTTCCGACGATAAGAAAGATGTGATTCCATGGCTCGAAGGGTTAAGAAAACTTCAAGTGGCAGAGCTTCGATGCGAGGTTCAAGGGCATGATGTTTCCATCTTAAACAACTCTTTTGATTTCGAATGGCATGATGTTTCGATCTTAAACAACTCTTTTGATTTTGAATGGCATGATGTTTCGATCTTAAACAACTCTTTTGATTTTGAATGCTAACAATCGTATTTCTCTGGTTCAAAGATTTGAATTTGAATTTGAAATTTTTTTTTCATGTTTTGTTTAAATTAAAAAAAAAAATAAGGGCAAATTTGTCATAGAAGTGATAATTTGTCCTTAAATTGACTTTTTCTATAGTACAGGGGAGGCAGATGCAAAGTTTTAGTTTTTTTGGACTAAAAATGACATAGACTAAACCTCAGGAGGTCCAGATGAAAATTACCCAAAATTCTTTTGAAAGATCTTATAAAAAAATTTAAAAAATAAGAGTCTGATCGACGGTCAGCATTCAGTGCTTATGACCTAAGGAATGAGAGGTTCGGCGATCAGAATTCAACTCGGTAACTTTTTTTGATAAAATAATGGGCCCACCGGTCCACTCCTAATTCTGAAATATGTATATTTTTTAATTTGATAATCTTGAAAAAATCAAAGGCAACCGGTACCAAGAAGTGAAGACTGTTTGAATAGTTCAGTTGTTTCTTTCGATTTCAATTCGACTTTTCCACTTCAAATAAAGCCGTCAATGGGAGTAAATGGATTCCATTTCCACTTTGTCTCTCTCTTTTCGTCAGATTTTACGTCTCCACAATTTGGTCTTCTGCTAGCTAGCTAGGAAAGAAATTAAACAAGCCCTGTTTTGTTTCAGTTTTTGTAAATCCGATCCTCTAATAGCTTCCTTTCCAAGTTGAATCTCTTGAATCCGTTTTGTTCGTATTGGTGATCTTGATTTTCTAGAGATTGGTCATGGCTGGCCGTTACGACAGCAATCCCTTTGATGAGGAAGAAGTCAATCCGTTCTCGGTGAGTCTTCCGTGATTAGTTGCAGTTTCATTTCCTGCAATTTTTTCTTTATACAGTGAGTCTTCAATTCCACGGGTAAACTGTTTACATGATGTAAAATTAGGTATAGTAGGTTTGCATTACTTCTTACCTTTGGGGTTTTCGAGGTGGTTTCATTTGAGTGGATTTGCTGTTTTCTGCATAGATGCTACTTCAGAAGTGGGTTTGGCGTTGACTATGGTTCCCGGTGATTGACATGTTAGATCTGGCTCCCTATTACGTTTCAATCATGAAATGATAAATCAATAAACAATTCCCAGTGTTTATTTGTTGGAAAATTTTCTTTTCATGAATGGGTTATGTTTAGATGATCGTTGT
The DNA here is from genome assembly GCF_041222555.1 of Hakea prostrata. Classification (NCBI taxonomy): domain Eukaryota; kingdom Viridiplantae; phylum Streptophyta; class Magnoliopsida; order Proteales; family Proteaceae; genus Hakea; species Hakea prostrata. The sequence continues at coordinate 39,570,157 of NC_142600.1, forward strand.
TTGTTTAGAATCGGTTATTTCATTTGCTTCCGAGCTCCTCTTGTGCTCGCTCTATATTTCCTTCTTACTGGTAGTTGTCTCTGATTATGGTTCCCGATGAACTTTGAGATTGAGATGATTCTAAAGCGTACATTTATTTTACATTGCTATGGAAGGAGAGTTCTACTGAGTTGGAAGCATGAGTCTATTCGAATGCTCAAACTATTTCACCAAAACAAAAGGTGAAAAGAAGTTTTAAACTGTGTTCGATGACTTCGATCAGATAATTTCAGCTTTATAGATGGAATTAGCAATTAACTGTTAGATGATGGACGGGTAGAGGGGTCAATTTTGTCTAAGTAGTCTATGAAGTAAAGAATCTTAGAGTATTTGTGTTTTAGAAGACTACACCATTCACCATGATACATTTTGTGTGCTTATGTATAAACAATAATATAGAAGATGATGTTTCAAAAAGATAGAGAAGAAGAATGTTTTGAGTAAATAAGTGGACCCAGTCAAAGATATGTCTCATGGTTTAGTGATAGGTAGAAAAATGGAGGGGCCTAAGGTAGTAAATCCCCAATTACAATTGGATTACATCAATGATCAACTTTAAGCCTTTGCTTATTTTCACTAATCATTGATGATTTGACCAAGAACATTTTAAGTTGAGGTGATCCATCTAGCACCGGATTGGTCTGTTTTCCTTTGAAATCAACTTAGGGTTGATAGATATAGGTGTGGGGCTTTCATTTAGTAGGATTATGTTGTCATGGGCTTATCCTATGGGCCTAAAAGTTTAGTACTTAGGCTACGTACGAAAATATGTTAGTTTATTAGTTTAATTGGTCTAATCATGTAAATTCTGCCCAACTTAAGTTATACGGGTATAATAATCTTGTTATTACGTTTTTTAAAGTTGTAATAGTCTAAGTTAGTTAGTTGCTATTTTCCTAGATTAAATTAGTTTCGAAGTCCTAATTTTAGTAGGACTTCTTATGTAAGGCTGTAAATAGCCCACATGGCTAGTTTAGAGAATGGATTTGAATATTGAATGATAGGCTTTCCTTCAACACATGTGTGTTCTAATTATAGGTATTGTCAACTAGTTTGAGGATCCAAGTAGCAGGAGTACTGGTTTTGTCAATATGTTTAAGGACCAAAACCCTAGGAAGGTTCTAGGTGTAATCAAGCCTAGACACTTGCAACTGGTTGAAGAGCTGAGTTGAAACTTCATTCTCCATGTAAGTATTCCATCTTCAAGGCTCCATCTAGGCACTTGGCAGCTTGCACTCTCTATTCCCTTCTCTTGTCATTTTCTCTTTTTATGTTTTTCTATTATATATATATATATATATATATATTATTTATTTATTTTTTCTTGAATTTTTGGAGTTCCCAAGACAACTAATATTCAAGGTCAGATCTACACCAATCTAACCATTAGATCTGTTTCAGACTTTAGGTGCATCATTCCCCAGCCTTGGTGACCGTAGATCCTAGTTTGACCCCTTGACCGTTTGATTTCAATATGAAAATTTTTTCTTCAATTTTCGTACTTGTTGAAACCCGTAAAACAAGAGCACTTATATCATATCCCTATAAGATTACCTAAATTCAATCCATGTTTCAACCCATTTTTACACATATACACCCCAATTTCCCATCTCAAGGAATTTACCCTATATATCCCATGGTGCTAAGTATCCTTGATACTATTTGATTTCAATTAATCCAACCAAGAAATTTTGAGGTCACTAACCAAATCCATCCCTACCAGCAAAGTCATCCCATCACAGCCCATGTCACAAAATAACCCCCATATTCCATAACCAAAATTTCAAGATGGCCCCTTATGAGTTAGTTCTCTTAAAATGTCTTGTAAGAAGAGGTCCTAATTCAATTGGGGCTGCCATGAGGTTCTTTGGTGTGTGTTTTTTGCTGATGATATTGTTTTGGTAGATGAGACATAAGTTGGGATTGATGAACAGTTTAATTTATAATTAGAAGGTTATGAGCTAAGTAGAATGGAGATGGAATATATGGCATGTAATTCTGGTTGGATAATGAGGTCTGTAATTTGATGAGGAGATTTCGCAAGGTGATTATTTTAAGTATCTAGGTTCAGTTGTAGATAAAGAAGGTGGTATAGGGATGATATATGAAAAATGAAAACAGGACAGATGAAGTGAAGACTGGAGAGCTGAGTCTGAGTTTTGTGTGATCGATGTATTCCTTTAAAATTTAAAGGACAATCTTATAGTATTGTTGTTATGTCATATACCAACTATGATGTATGATGTAGAGTGTTGGACAGTTAAGAAGCATCATATAGATTTACTCAATGTTGTATACATGAGGATGTTGAGATGGATGAGTGGCAAACTTAGGAAGGATAGAGTAAAGAATGATCATACTAGAGATGGTTTGGTAATTGTTTAGATACATGATAAAATATGAGAAAGTCGTTGGAGGTGGCATGACAATGTTCAATGGAGGCCTTTAAAAGCCCTAGTACGATGGAGTGGTTTAATCCATATTGTAGGAAGGTGGACCAAACCTAGAATAACCCAGGAGAATTGGTATGAAAAGACATGAATGGCTAAGCCCTTGTGTCTCACATGTCTTGAATAGAGCTGATTAGAAAAGCAATGATCCATAGCCAACCTTGTTTAGTTGGTTTACTTGTTCTTGTTTATGAAGTAAAGGTTCTTGTTTTCCCACAGTTCAGTGTGTTTGTATCTACTTCCTGTGTGATGTGAACAACAAGAAGACCCCAGCAGAAGCTGCAAGACGGCCTAGTGGCATGCAGCCCTCTAGGGGTATTTTTGTCTCTATTTTCTTCTTCTTCTTTTTATATTTTGTTCTGAATTTTAGTTGGGTTTCTAATCAGTTACAGATCCCAATCAGTCTTTTATTTCAGTTGTAGTTGTCTAGTCTAATTAGGAGTCTAAGAATAAGTCGAGTTAGGTCTTTTAGACAGAGTTATATTTGGAATCTTTGTAAAAGCTATGAATTCATGCCCACAGCTGTAGCAAATCAGTTTTGATGAATAAAGAAGGAATAGTTTACAGCCAAGGAGGTATCAAGCAGGATCCTGTTGAGAGGGGCCCTGTGGTTGTCCAAGAAAGCTCCCAAAATCCTGCAATCTGATCAGCAAGCCTTTACAGCCTATTCCTCCAGCAAGAAACTGCAATCCAGTGAGTATAAACCCCTCCCCTGCCCCTGCCCTAACTTCTTACTCTTCTTCTTTCCTCCCTCTACCCTGCGGCAGCAAGATTCTGTAATTCCAGATCAAGAAGTCTTCAAGATCCTTGCTGTCCTTATTCCCCAGTCCGTGAACCACCTTAATTCAGTCTATTAGGCCCCCTAAACCATTCGACCAGCATCTCCAGTCCCTCCCCAACCTTCGAAGTCCCTCAAACAACCCCTACAAGAAAAGAAGGGGAAAAGAAAGAATGAGAAGAAAAAGAAAAGAAAGGAAGAAAGAAATGTTTGCCAAGAAATTTCACCTACCCTTGCTGCAAGCTTCCCTGGCTCTCTTCACTTGGTTTTTGAACCCTTTACCATTCCATCCCAATTTGATAAAACCCTGCTACTTTTTCCTTCCCAACACCTAAAGGTTTTTGTTAATCCAAACCTTCCCTAAACCATTAACAACTTAAAATCAACCTAATTAGAGAATCCCATGGCCCATCAAACTCATCCTTCCCGTTCCCAAAACCCTAAAAGTGTTCCAGACAGTGAAGTTTTTATACCACATGAATCCCATCCTCGGTTTACATCACTATGTCCTTCAACAAGAATGAACTCTGGCAGTGTCAGTGGTTGAGCTAGATGTAAGATAATTTTCTTTGGACACTCCAATTAGTCAAGGAGTTCTAGAAGCTATCTTTGTTTTGGGGGTCTTGTGTTGTTATATATGTTGAGAGGCTTAATGCCTAATAGGTGGATAACTTTTTATCTAGGTACAGAGTATTAAAAAGTTGGTGTTCAACCTTAATAGAATTTTCTCTGTAAGGATATTGTGATTGAGGTGTTTACAAGCCATCAGAAAGCCACTGAACATAAATCATGTGAAGATCCTTTACTGAAGGATCCATTCTAATGCCACCTTGTCGGGCTTTAGAACTCCCAGGTATATTATCGTAGTTTGTTGAAGTTGGTCAAAAAGCTTGTATCTTTCATGTTGCTATGTTTAATTTTATGGTTTGTAGTGAGGTCTTAATTCATACTGTTGAGCTTAACTGCTACAGGTTTCTCATAATGATGTTATGTGTCTTCATGCAGATGTATTATAAATAGTCTTTTGAAATTGCCATTAGCATCTATTTTTCCAAAATGTGTTGTTTATGTTTCAATGCTCATATATTGAAATTTAGTGGGTAATGCATAATTTGGGTGTTTCGGGTTTGTAAATTATTCCAACTTGTCCAATATATAGATTGTAGATGCTGTTATTCTGCGAAACTTCTATTTTGGATATGTTTCATCATCTGTGCATACTATGATTATTTACAAGATTTTCAAAGTACATTCATTTTTTATCTTCTTGCATTCTGTGTAATTTGCATCCATGTTCTTTTTGAGAAAATTACATATTGACCCCCTGGATCTGCAAACTATTTTGTTACAACCCCTATAATTTATTATATTACAAACCTCCCCCAGTCTAACACCATTAGGTTTAAATAGAAGAGGACATATTTACCCTTGCTGAATCTTCTTATAAGTGAAAAATTGAGAAAAAGAAATTAAAAATCAGTCATGGTTGTTCTTCACTCTTTACTCTTCTTTTCTTCCTTTCCCCCCCCCCCCCTTTTTCCTTGAAAGTCAAAGTGCATATGAGGGTAAAGGAAGACAGTTTGGGAATTTTGAAAATACAATAGGTGTTGAGTCATCACTTAACCCCATTTTCTAACAGTAGGGGTGCATTTATATATAATTTGAAGCATAGGGGATGTAAATGTAATAGAATGAATTCCAAGGGGGGTAGACGTAATAGTTTGCAAATTCAAGGGATGTACATGTAATTTGCTCCCCCCCATTTTAAACGTATATTTAACAAAATTTGGTGACGAAGTATATATTTTTAATATTTTTGGGGGTAAATTACACCTGAGAATTGAGATGCATGGTCTTTTTTGATCCAAGCACTATTCAAAAAAGGTTTATTCTAAATGGTTTTCTACAACGATTGGGCACCTTGGTGTAGTTAAAAATGTCCAAGTGGGTCAACTGGGCCTTTGAATACTTTATTTTGGCTCATCAGTGGGTTTTATAGACCTAAGGTTTTTTATTATGATTTATTAATGTAATGAGCCTACTTTGTAAGACCATAAAGGAAGGGTAGTGTTAGTACACAGGATTAGTAGTAGGAATTCTTGAATTTTTGCTTTAATCTTTTATTTATGTATCACTTTGGAGTTGTAATTCCACTAGGAATTTGAAAGTTAATTTCACGTGAATAGTAATTATAAACAATGATCTTACCTTCAATTTGAGTCTGTCTACTATTTTAGATTCCAGTTTTAGTAAGTTTTATGTTAGCAAGTGTGTCTATATATGCATATATGATTGACAGTTGACCCATAAATTGATGAATTTGAGTTATGTCTATTGCTACCAGTGTAGTAAAATGGCATAGCACAGAATATGTTATCGTCTTCTTCTCCTATTTTTGTGATTTCTTCTCCTTGTTACTGGAATTTCTTGGAAGACCAATCTTCTTCTGAGTCATTCAACCTGCTGTTCTTGAGGAAGGTGTTATACGGTGATGTTACCCCCAAAATTGAGGGCCAACACAGCAGCAATCAATTGAATTCAGCAGTAAATTAAGGTTTCTTAAAGCCTGTGCTTATGGTGTAGGGGCTGTTTTGAATAATCTAGGTTAGTGGAAGGGTAGACAGGGTTCAGCTAGGGTTTAGGAGCTAGGGCTATTGAAATCTAAATTTGAATTATGTTAATTTAATTTCAGATTCAAGTCAGAAGGGTTTTGGGAATTTAAAAATTAAGGTTTTATAATTCTAGGGTTTGTAGGGAGTGGGGTTAGGTTTAGGGTCGAAGGTAGAGGTGGGGGAGGGGATGATGAATCCAGAAGGGAGTTGGATTTGAGTGAGGGTTTGAGATATATAGGTGATGGGAGAGTAGGGTTGCTAGTGTTTTGTGGAAGAAGATTAAGAGCAGAAATCTTAGGGGTTGGGTGGGCAATTGGGGTGTGGGTTGGGGTTGAAGGCTAGGTGGGGGAAAGGGATATTGATTCCTAAGGGGTTGGCATTGAGGGGATGAGAGTTGTAGAAAATAGGGTTGGGGACTGCCGCAAGAGAGAAAAGAGGGGAATTAGGGTGCGATGGAGGAGAGAAGAGTTGGATAGGGTAGGGGCAGGCGTGGGGAGAGTTTACTTATTGTTGTTGTAGAGAAGGGTGATGAATTTCAGAAAATTTGAATGCTCAAAGCTGCCGCAGATTTCCTCCTCCAAACTTCTCTCAGTCTCTCCTTCAATCAATTTGTATTCAATAATCAAAACTGATTCGTTTACAAGTGCGGGGCTATATTTGTAGCCTTACATTGGAGGACCCCTATTAGGACTCAAATTGGAAAACAAAACAAACTAGGAGTTCTATTTAAAAGTTACTCCTATCTAAATAAAAGTGCAAACATAAAAGGACTTCTAATTTAAGAAGGAATCCTTTTTAAGATAGTTTTCCAACTTGACAAATCCTAATCAGACTAGGACTCTTTGAGAACTTGACTAAAGCTAAATCATATACTAAAATAAAAATAGAGTTGGACAGTTGGATGCATGCTAACATGCTGAATCCAACTAACCCTAATTAGGCTTGTTCAGGACTGTTTAAACTACCAAAATAACCTTCACTCGGTGCATTTTTCCTTCAGGGCCATAGGGTGGTGGGCAGCAACCCTATGCCCTGTTTCGCCCTTTGGTCCTCTCCGCGATGGCCTTGGGTCCACTTCTCTTAAGGCTTGGTTTGAAAGGTTTAGGGAGGTCATTTGAGGAATTGGTATTCAGTTAAGTTGATTACACAACGTTTATCTGGAGGAGTAGCAAATCTATCACAACCCACATTGTTTATGTAGATGAGATTGTGGTCAATGGGAATGATATGGCTAAGATGAGTAGGTTGAAAGCATATTTGGCCCAGCAGTTTGAAATTAAAGATGTTTGTCTCTTAAAGTACTTCCTTGGGTCAAGGTGTCTAGACCACAGAAAGGCATGACTATTTGTCAAAGGAAATTTGTGTTGGGTTTGTTGAAAGAAGTAGGCATCTCGGGCCACAAGCCAATACAGTCGACGTTTGACCAAAACCATAAGCTTCGTGAAGATTGTCAGTCTCCTCTTCTTGATGTTGTCAAGTACTAGAGACTGGTTGGCAAGTTGGTTTCCTTTTCGTTGAATGGACTAGACATATCTTATGCTGTTGGGTTGTGAGCCAGTTTATGCATGCTCCCAAAGTTGGTCACTTGGATGCAGTTTATTGACCATAAGATAATTGAAATCCTCTCCAAGAATATGGCTCCTCTTTGGGGGGCATGACCATTTGAAGATAGAAGGCTGTATAGATTCTGATTGCGCTGGTTCAATCTCTGACAGATGATCCACATGAGGTTATTATAAGTTTGTGGGAGAAACCTTGTACTTGGAGGAGCAAGAAATAACATGTTTTAGCCAGGTCAAGTGATGAAGTAGAGTTTTGAGCTATGACTTATGGAGTCATGGAGTGTGTGAACTCATTTGGTTGAAGAGGTTAATCCAGTAGTTGGGGATTTCACTTCACAGAACCTGTGAGACTCCATTGCAACAACAAGGCTGCCATTAGCAGCTTACAATCCCGTTCAACATGATCGAACGAAGCATATTGAAGTAGATTTGTGTTTCATCAAAAGAAAAGATTCCAAATGTGTTTGCACCCCCTCTGTAAAGACAGATTATCTGATGGCTGATATCTTCACCCAGTAGCTCCTTCCTCACCAATTCAGTACACTAATTAACAAGTTGGTATGGTAAGATTTACTCTCCATCTTGAGTGGGAGTTTTAGGATATAATAGGTTTACTTTAGTCATGTTCTGCCTATGTCAATTGAAGTTGTAATTTCTAATTCTAATTCATTCTTGTTTAGCTCCCTAGGAAGTTGGTTCCAATTCCCAACATATGTTAAGTAATGAATATACACAAAAGAGTTTCCCTCTATCACCCACGATTTGCACTCTTCTAAAATTTTCTCCTCGCTTTAGCTGCTCTCAACTCCTCTGCTCTTGCTCCTTGTTTGCTTCTTGTTTATAGTTGACTCTAATAGTTTCTTACTCCCATCCATTCAAGAACAGACTGCAGACCCATTATTTCATTAAATTGACCCTTTGTTTACCTTGGGATTAAGCTTACAGATCCCCTTACTGTCCTCTACATTTGGTCCTCAATTGCAGCCTTTCCTTCATGATAAAAACCAGAAAAAATCCATCTTCTTGAATTTTCGCACTCCCTATTACCCTAGAAACAAGAACCTGGATCTAGCGGATCTGTCCATTACTATTAAATCATCACAAACGTGGGGGACCACCCCATACATCATTATCCATGTTCCCACCAAGTTTTACCTCTTCTGACACCTAGAAGCCCTAGTTCCCCATCTCAAGAATATTGATCCCATATCCCTAAGATCCTAAGCCATCCCATTGGCAACTGGTTCTCCTTCTTTTAGGTGGGTTTCAACCTTCACAAACCTTCTCTCTAACCTTAACCTAGTTCACCCTTTGAGCCATAAGCCAAATAGTAACACTAGGGAACCTAGTTCACCCTTTAAGCCATTAGCAAATAGTAACCCCATGGACCTCTTTTGAGATCTCCCTATTTTTATCTCTTAGGTGTCACAACAAAAATCAAGAAATCCCGTTCTTTGACCCATTTAAGGTAGTTTTTGACGAGATCTTGGCTATTTGGCCCTCAATCAATTGAGGCTACAAAATTTCTACAAAATTTTGAGCACCAACTTAGTTGCCATGTGGGAGATATTTGGCTGTTTTGTTTTACCTGCTGCTGCTGCTGTTGTTGTTGTTGTTGCTGCTCCCCCCCCCCCCCCCCATTATAATATCATTTTGACCGTGAATTCTAATATCAGGATCCAGCTGTTAGGGGGAAGTCATCAGGACAGTCAAACTACAGTGGTGGTGCATTTTATACAACAGTAAGATTTTCTTTTGATTGCTTGGCATTTATTTATTTCCTTTATAATAATCATCATATGCCAAGAATTTGCATAGTTCTTTCATTCTTTGATTGTATTTTACAACCTGCTAAATATCACTCTATTCCTTTATTCTAGAAGTTCACCCGCAAATATAGTGATGGATCATAACATTTCAAAGCTTGCTACTCTAATCTCTACATTCCTTATGGCTCAATGCTGAAGGTTCTCCTCCGACTCCAGTACTGTAAATATTTGTTAAAGTTGGCTGAGTTACAACATACACACTCACAAAATGGAAAGAAAGAAGATGGGGTAAATCCTTTTTTGGGGTAAAAATATAGGTAACCCTTGAGTTGAAGAAGTCTACCATGTAAGTGGAATGTGGAACTCTGTGAAATCTAATTTAGTCTTCGGATCTATTTTGCTTCAACGAGATTTAGAAAGCCAACAAACAGTAATGGAAGAGAGAAGCCATTCTAAGAGGGTTCTGAAAAACCAAGATCCACTGAGTAACATATTTAATGGTGCAACTGAAATAATTTGTTTTATTTTATCTTATTTTTGTTTACATTTTTAAATGTACTAAAGAATACCTGAGCAATTGGAATGTGTAAGGCTGTATTTGTGGTGGGGAGGCTGCTAATGCTCAGGATCTTTTAGTTAGTTTCTTACAAGTTATCCGTTATTTTCCTTTTATTTTTAACCTAGTCTCCACGATGTAAGACAGGTGATGTATTTTGAGTGTCTTTGTCTAAGTCAATTAGTTTCTATTTTGAGTTAACTTGGGGTCCAAAGTTGCTGAAGGTAGGGATTTCTACATACCATATAAATCAAGTGGACAGCCTTCTAAACCTTTTTTTACAACCCAAGAGAAAGGAAAGCCCTCCATGGTTAATAGGGATAAGTTGTCGACCCATTGTTTTCGTTGTGATGGCATAGGACATGTTGCTAAGTATTATCCCAAAAGAAACAAAACTAATAGTGCTATTGCAGCCTTCGGAAGACAACCCTGAAGTGTTGGTGATGATTGGGGTATTGATACTAATCAAGAAGGAGAAGAAGCGGATGACACATGGTATTGAAGCTATGGAGATGATACTTAAGAGGCCAATGTGGTGACTGAAATTCTGTTGACTGAACAAAGGGGTTAGGATGCAGTATCTAAACCCTCCCAGTCCAGGAACAAGTCCAGGACCTTGTGGAGGCCCAAGAGCGCCACCTGGGGTTGCTGCCCAATTGCCTCTTTTTTTTTCTTTTTCTCCAGATGTAGTTGCCTACTTTCAATTTCAATTGCTTTCTTTGAGTCTACTTGGGTCAGGGTCAGAACTGTAAATTCTATCCACATGAGGGATGTATTTGGTATGTAATTTTCTTTTATTAGAAGTTTGTGTTTAGATAGGAGCTTTAAGGCAGTCATCATTGTAAAGGTCCAACCACAAGACCTAGGAGTTGTTGAGTTCCAGTAGTACTGGGCTGGGAATTCAAGTCCAAGTAGGAAACTCAGCCCCTAGCATGTATAAATAAACCCCTCACTCAATTGGGAGAGGCAGTTCTGATTATTGAGTAACAAAGGTTCCCGTTCGAACACTGTGTGTGTTTTAGAATTGAATCAGTCAATTAGTTTGATGATTCAAGTAGTAGCAGATCTGGTTCTGTCTGTCAGTTTGAAAATCAACCCTAGGAAGGTTGTAAGCGAAGTCCAGCTCAGATCCTTGACGGTGGCTGTAGGAGACAGCCTTCAAACCATCATCAACAGCGGCATTCCAGCTTCATTCAGGCTCCATTCAAGGTCCAAACCACGTACTATTTCTCTTCCTGCATCTTTTTCCATTTTCTTGACTTTTTGGACTTTTCTAGAAACCTGAAATTCATGTTCAGATCTGTGCCAATATAACAGTTAGATCTGTCCCAAGCTTTAGGATCCTCATCCCCCAACCTTATTGACCTTCCATCCCAATTGCAGCCCCATTGGACCGACCAAACCCTATATCTGCCATCCTTGTTATTATCACCCAATGTTCACTCTAAAATCAAGAAACCCAGTATCTTCCCAACCACCCATTCAAAATCGTCGTAACTTGAAAAAATTATTCTAAGGATTAAAATATAAATTCCTTTCAAGTTTTATCGTATTCTTTTTAGTTTTCATCCCATCTCAAATCTATGCCATACCAAGGAATTATTAGCCTCCTATGGGTGGGTCAGAGTATCCTTCATACCGTAAATATCCTTCTACCTTATCCATCTATATCTCATCAAACAGGCCAAACCACAAGTAGGGAATTAGAACACTATTGTTAGGAACCAATTGGAAAAGAAGCACTAATACTTCCTAGTTCCTAACAGAACCCTAGTTTTGGGCCTGGAATTCAGTCTAGCCCTAGAGATCCTTGAAGTGGTAGACTATTCCATCAATGCTGCATCACCGGGGTATCAGAGCCATGACTGACTACACATTCCGTGACTTTGTTGAAGAATTGAAGAATGACATCATGGACATCAAGGAATCTATCCAGACCCTAGTTGCAAGCATCCCATCTAAGGGTGTCAACAATCAGTTGGGATTTAATGAACTCAAGACCACCTTATAGAGACTGCAAGAATCCTTCAGAGGTAAAAACCAGCTCCTGCCTCTGAACAAGGTTTCCTTACAGTCACAACTTCACATTCCTGGTAGGAATTGGAAGGAGTGGGAATGTAAGCAGCCATAATAGGCATACCCATTATAGATATAATGCCCTTAGAGATGACAGAGATGCCATAGACCTCTAGTTTAACAATCCTATGTATGAAGGACATGCTAGAGATGAGGAAGAAGGGATAAATGGGTAGGTAGAGGCACTTATTGAATAGAGTCATCACTTTTCCCCAAAGCTTTGAAGATCACGTGAGGAGCTACTTCATTGGTGCTAATGACTACAGGGGTCAAGGAGACACCCACAAAGTAAAGCTTGGTGTGAAGGAGTTCGATGATGATACAGATCCACTGGTATTTTATGATTAGATTGTCCTCCCTTGATGCTTGCTTTGATTGGTATGACTTACCTAAGGACAGGAAGCTGAAGTTTGTCTGAACCAAGCTAATTGGTCCACTTAGAGAACGATGGATGAAGACAGAAGAAACCCTGCGATACCATGGCACACCCCCGTCAGCTGGACTGAGATGAAAAAAGACCTGAGCAAGACATGATAGAGTCCTTGTAAGACATAATAGTCTACTTACTACAAGGATTCCATATCTACTTTTTTTCTTTTTCAATTTGGATTTTTGTAGAGCAAGAATGATAGAGTCCTTGTACGAGTACGAGTCTTTAGTCCAAGTAGGAGTCCTAGTATGAGTTCCTTCTAAAGAATAAGCCTCTCTATAATGTAATTTCAGATTGCGTTTGATGAATAAAATTTGAGAATTTGAAGGAGTAAGTGAGGAGTTGTGGCCTTGTGGGTTCCCTAGGAGGTAACTTGCGGCTGTGTTTATACAAGAATTCTGCAGTTTTAAAGTTTCTCAGTGCCCCTTCTACTGTAAGTACAGCCAAGCCCCACCCCCAGCCCCCTGCCATCTCTCTTCTTCTTCCCTCATCTGCAGCTCTCCCCCATCCCCAAAACCCTAAAACAACAAGAACAACAATGACAATGCTTGTCTCAACTAAATGGGGTCGGCTACATGGATTCTTGCCTTCCAATCAGCTCTGTTTGTGGCCATGCTATACACAAGGCCTAAGCTATGCATTCTTTTCTCGTCACTTCTCTTAAGGTTATCTTAGGTCTGTGCCTCTCTCTTCTAATTCCTTCAATCTGGGTTAAATCACTTCTCTGTATAGGGGCATTTATAGGCCTTTGTTGAATGTGGCCATGCCACCTTAAGCAATTTTCTCGTAGCTTATGATTTGTCGTAGCTACACCCAAACAAACTCTAATATGATAATTTCTTAACTTATCCTTCCTAGTTTTGCCACTTGGATCTTAGCATCTTTATTTTTGCTACATTGAGTTTATCTATATGCTTTTTAATAGCTTAACACTCAGGACCATACATCATAGCAGGTTGAACAATTTTTCATCCATCCTATTTTAATTTTTTTGGGAAACATTATCCCCGAAACCTTATAACCATAACCCTAATTTCCATATCATCCTCTTTTTTATTTTTCTGAAAAATTTGGACTTCTTCTATAGATCTACGACAATCTAACTGTTTTATCTGTCCCAAACTTTAGGTACTTCATCTGCCCAGCCATAGTGACCTTCCCTCTAAGTTTCAGCCCAATCGGACCAACCAAACCCTAGTCTAAACCCTAGATTTCTTTGCTGCCTTGAATTCCCAAAAACCCTAGAAACCCTAACCATAGTTTCAACCATAACTTTCAACCCGTCATCCAAAACCTATTTTCTTTTTGGATTACCTTCACCAACCCCTACTTGACCTCTGACTATAAGCCTAGAGCTAACCATCCCCTTAGAGACCCTAATTCTTATAAAACCCTAAATTTCTAACCCTAAACTTGGAAAATTCAAATCTAAATTAAATTTAAGCAGGATTTAAGACTCAATTTCACTCAATCCTATTTCTCAGACTTACCTGAGCATAACCCTGTCGATTCCCAACTCTAATAGCACCCTATTGCCTCAACCGTGGGCTGCTACAAACCCTAGTTCACTGTTGATTCACTTGAAGAGGATCTTGAGGGTGGACCTAGATCTAGGGCTTGCACCAATCAATTAAACCCTTGATTCCTTGTTCACATAACTTCACCTTTAAAACCCTCTCAGGCTTGGATCTTCAATTCCGAAGTGACAGATCCAGGACTTACTAACAAGCACATGAGGAATTACTCGAAGAGTAGCTTTTCTTATTCAATACTCAGTTGGATCTCTCCCCTTTGAGTGGAGGGGTCTATTTATACATAATGTGCTGGAATCCTAGCCTGACTTGGAGTCCAAGCTGGACTATAATTTGAATCGAGTAACTAACTCAAAATAGAAACTAGTTGACTTAAGACTTGGACGCATAAAACTGAAATTCAAACATAAGAAAAAACTATTCTGATGTTGCAACTTAAGTTAGGCAGAATATTCATTAATTAAAGCAATTAGTTAGACTATTTTTGTACTTAACGTAGGAACTAGACTTCTGGGCCCGTATAATTGGCTAATTAAAATTTTAAAATAACCTAGCCAATGCCTCACAGTTTATGGTGCTTCAGTGGTGCTGGTGTAGGGAGGATGCACTGCATTCATGGCTGTTTTTAAGCAGCCAAGCTGCATTAACATCGTTCTCTTCTATCCGTTGATAGAGATTAACTTTGCTACTTTACATTGCTCTTGAAATCCTTGTATAAACATAGTTAAGGCAGTGGCAGTATGCATTATTTAAAAATTCGTTAAGATAAGCCTATGTTGGAGGTTGTCTTGGTCCATTGGTCTGGCTTCACTTGCTGAAGATTTGGTCATGAGTTCAAGTCTTGGAAAAAGCCTACTTTGGAACAGGGTTAAGGAATATGTATTTTGGGTCCTCTCTAGATCCTCTAAATATGGGAACCTTCTACACAGGGTAGAGCCTTTGTATTATTTTAGGTTCTAATGATGGGATGGTCTTTTTTTTTTTTTTTTTTTTGGAAAACAATCAAGGCTTGCACCTTTTGTGCAAAATTAAGGCAATGAATATTTAATTAAGATTCTGCGTGGTATTGGGAGCGAACTAGGAATTTATGTTTTCAAAGTTACAGATTATTGGATGAGCTCACATGGAATGGACCCATAGACCATGAAGTAGTTTAGGCTTGGCCTCTAGATTCAAGAGTCATATAGTTTTAACCTTTGGTGGTTTTAATTTAACATGGAGAGTATAATAATGGATAATCACTACTAGGATTTTGGAGGAAGAAAGTTTGTCATAAGCAAATATATGGAGTACAAGAATCTAAAAAAAAGGAACATTGAGAAGAGCTATAGAAAGGAATGTAATCACAAGGAAACTAGGAAGCTAACAGTCAAAAAAACACTGTGGCAGTAGCAACAACTAATGATGTGGATCAGGCTGATTGCTATTGAGGTTGGTCCACTTTTCTGTTTATTGTTATTGTCATCATCACTACTTGCATGTAATAGGCTTCAGGATTATGCAATCCTACTTATACCATTACAATCCGTCACAAATCCTAACTAGGACATAAAACCTGACTACTTCGTGAACTAACCTCCTAGTGCTACACTATAGAAAATGAGTAAGGACATTCTGAGTTGCTTTCCTTTATAATAACTATGTCTTAAAATCAACTGATGCCTGAAGTTGATAAATCACAACTCAAGTGAATTCATTGTATATTTTTATTTTATAAAAATATACAATGAACATTCTCTCTCTCATGTTGCTTCCAAGGATGATGAAATTTGTTTTCAAAGTAATTTGCAATGATTGTATGGACCAGGGAATTCTGGGAAGGATGACAGGTAATGAAATTTGTCTACTGTTTATAAATTCTCTTCACCAGATTTTCTGAGTATTTTAGCATTCGTGGAAGACTTTACAGTCATATGCTTCACTATAATCCATATCCATGTTCGTAAGCATCTTTGAGTTACATATGTTTCTTTCTATTCTGCTGCATTGCGAGATTGCCATTTGAGAAGCCCGTCTGCTTTTGTTTGCTAGGTTTATTTTCCCATGAGCATTTGGAATGTTCATTTATGGTATCAAGCCTTGGTTTATTTGTGTTCTGCATGACCTCAATGTCTGAAATACTATTATCTTGCTTTGGTTCCCAGAATCCTGGAAGTGTTCCTTCTGCCACAAACTCAAGACTTTCACCTCTTCCACCTGAACCTGCAGATTTCAACTATGATCGTGGTGCAACAATTGATATTCCTCTCGATTCATCAAAGGTGGGCCTGCATTCTTGATTGTAGTAAAGCTCAGTCTAAGTTTCTTGCTTCATGTTTGTCTCAGCTTATGTTCTCAGCTGTTCTTTTTCCTACTTTAGGATTTGAAAAAGAAGGAGAAGGAGCTTCAAGCAAAGGAGGCTGAATTGAGGAAGAGAGAACAGGTACATGCCAATACTATTCCATTGATGAAATATTGCACATTGCAGTTGAATTATGGATGTAAGTGATTCCTGTGCTTCTTTGCTGTTCATCTTTTCAGCAAACATAATGTGCTTAAAAAAAATTCAAATTTGCATTCAACTTGGAATTACAGCTTGTTCTAGTGTATTTCTTATGAATCTGGACTTTAGGTTTGTTTACGAGTATGAGGGTTGTAGGATGCTTACCCACTCTTACCAAGGATCGGTAGATTACTTACTAGGTTGCACAATGTGGAGTAATTCAGGTGTGACAATCCTCTCTGTTGTGCAATGTATGAGATGAGTGGTTCCTGTGTTAAACCTTTACCTATTGCATTAAGTGATACAGTCAATCTATATCTGTATTACCAGGCGATAATCCAGGTTGATATTGATCTTAAAATCGTTTGTCATGCCATTTGCTTCTCCATCTTAAGGTGTTAAAAATATCTGCATCTTAGTGAAGTAGGCGTGGCACAAAATTAGGGGAAAAAGATCTACATGCTGTCCTTCTGTGGATTCTTTCGCTTGCCCGAGTAATAGAAATAAGGGTCCCACATCCTGTCTCCCCAAACCCAACTCCCTTATTTTTCCATTTCTTAATTGTGGAGCATGTATAAGTCCTTACTTTGGTTCAGGGTTCTTCAACTGGAGATTTGTTCAGGCCTGATCTAGCTCATGATCTGGGTTTGCAGGTTCATGCAAAACCAGAATGTTGAGATTCCCTTTAATGGTACTGCTATTAGCTAGCTAGTTTCTGTTTTGTTTCCTTGTACTATTTCCTTGATGTAAAAGGCACCAATAGTGCATGTGTGAATCAATTTTAGTAATTTCTATACTTCTAAAAGTAGATATTACCTTTATATTTTAAGGAGACATTAACTTAGCCCCTTCCCGATGTTTTGAAGATTAATAAAACTTGGTTTTGTGTAAGAAGCAAGGGAAAAAAAACAGGAATTTCGACCTTGAAAAAGGCCGAAATTTCCAAGTTTCTACCGAAATTTCAGTAGAAATTTGTGATATTTTTGCTGAAGTTTCGGGCCTCATATGGACGCAAAATGATTTGGATTCTTGCATACTACCTATTTCAAGCATAATAAACACTATGGAACTTCTAGTTTATTAAAAAAACGATTGAAAAGGTAACGTTCAAGTATATAATATATATGAGAAGAAGTGAGAATGTTACCAATTACAAGTCTACTCTATTCCATGTCTCCCTCTTCCATTTGCACCCCATACAAATGACAATACAAGTCCCATGATGTTTGCCCCAAATGGCAACTGAAGCTCTGTATGTGACCTCATCCACATGCCTAAGATTTCATGATGGTGGGAAGTTGCGAATCTCCGGATAAGGAATTGGCTCAATTGCATATAGAAAGGCTGGTGGCGACTGTGGTATAGAGTGGAAGATCTACTCAACAAATGAAGGAACACCCTGGTTGTCAGCAAGGGCAAGGACACCATAAGGTCCATATTGACAATAAGGTTTTAGTGGCAGACTCTGATAGGTGACAGTGGGAGGGACACCATAAGCTCCATAACTATAAGGCTCCACTCTTGAGTCTGACAGCTAGGAGAAACACCATAATGTCGATAACCATAAGCTTTGTAAGTTGATCCAGTAAAACCAATACTCTCCACAGTAGTATCATATGAGGACTCTGCAGGCCTATGCCATCTGGATCCTCTGGAGGCGGAGTCTCTGGAATCATTTATGCTCATCAATCTCATAGATCCCATTAAGCTCTTTGCATTAGCCGAACGGTAAGACCCATATGATGGTGTGTCTTCCGCGCTATATTCGTTCTGTCTCCCCTTCCCCTTCCTCGAATATGTAGAGGAAACATTTTTGCCTCGAGATGCAGCTCCAATATGTTCTGAATCTTGTGTCGTGTTTGTGAATTGACTCTCGCCTGTGAATCTCAGTGGTTGTCCTCCCCCTAACTCTCACGTAGTGCTAGTGCTGGTGCTGGTTGTTTGTCCCTAGGATCAGCTGAATCCTGACAAGGTCCAACACCCTCGTCATCGTCATCATCATCATCATCATCATCGTCATTGTCATCGTCATCGTCATCGTCATCGTCATCGTCATCGTCATCGTCATCGTCATCGTCATCATTCGTCGTCATCGCCGGAGGCCTGAGTTTCATCATCCTCAGTCTCGGACTAGACAATCAAATCCTCAATCTGGGTGGAAACACGAGGGTGTGGCACGAGCGACGGGCGGGCGCTACATGTGCACTCCCCTCCTGGGCCATGAAGTCCTCCATATTAGCCACCATCTCCTTTGCAATTTGTCTACAGGGATGACCTCCCTCCTCATCCAGTAATGGCTCTCCACTGTCCTTGATCCAGTCAACTATTGGGTTATCATAATCATCCATCTCAAATATGTCGGCCAACTTGATATTGTTACTCTCTCTGTCCATCCCCTGACTAATATAATCCTCCCTCAGTCTCATATTATAGTGTAAGTAGACAAGGTCCTTTAAACGCTTCATACCCAATCAGCTGCGCTTCTTTGAGTGGATGAGGTTGATGGTGCTCCAATTTCGCTCACAACCAATGGCAAAACATATCTGGTAGAGCACTTTGCTTGCAATCTTACTTAAGTGGGGTGAGTCACGTTTAAATTGTAACCACCATTCAGCTGCAACAAACAGAGACTCCAAGTCATTTCAATACTTAAATAACTAAGTTAAAGATAGAATATAATAATTAATTATATAATGAATTAACTTATTCCTAGTGGTGGATTCTCGTCGTGATACGACCACTGAACGACCGAAGCTCCCACTGGCAAACCTTAAAATGCCTTTATCTAATATATAATGATTAAAAAAAAAAATTATGAATTGTAAATATCAAATCACTATCTATAAGGATGATTGCTTGTTTAGATGGATCCGGTTCCAACTTCTCTACTACAGTTTGGACGGCATCTATCAAATCCTGTCTCATCCCAAGATTGTCTTTGTAATCGTACTTGGAATTTAAATAGTACGTTGTGTAAGAAAAAGCAAAAATAAGAGGGAATAATCAATACTTAATAGTGTGATAACATAACGGAAGTTAAATTGATTCCTAGATTAACAACTCACCAACCTTATGTAGTGGATGCTGTAATATAGACTTTCATCTAACTTGGATGATGTCGAAGATTTTCTTGTTGCCTTGTGGGTAGACCTCAGCAACTTGTTGCTTCATCCTATTTGCTGCAGCCCGTATGTGTGGTAGAGTAGATCTTCTCTGTTGATCTACCATCCTTAACACATGCACCACAGACTTATGTCTTCACCAGTATCCTCACATTATGCCAGAAACTGTCATCCAGTATTGTCATTTGTGCTCTCCTTGCTCCTATGGATGAAGAACCCTCCCAGTTAAATCACTACTTTGATGAAAACGTGCTCCTAAGGCCAATCTTCCTACTCACAAAGCTTTGCAATGCTATCCAATTGGTAGCAAATCTAGTTATGCTTGACCTCATTAAGCTGGTAGTTGTCCCTCATCATCTTTAATGCATATGTGTGGTTATAGATGAAGGTGCTAACTTGTCGGGCTTGTTCCACGGTCTTCTTCACAAGCTTGACCTTTCTGATGTCCTTTAGTATTAACTCAATCTAGTGAGCAGCACATGGAGTCTAAAAGAGCCTATATATGTCCATCCATCAAGGCATGAATACAAAGCTGTACAATGTACATGTAATGTAAATATATGTCTTTAAAAATGAAAATTAGTACTAGAAGTAGGAGCATGTTTTGATACCTGGGGTTCCCTTGCATCAACAACCCAACTTTCTTGTAGTTGGAGCCATTATCAGTCACAACTTGGATCACATTCTCCACTCCAACCTCCTTCACCACTTGTTTTAATAATTTATAAATGTATTTTGCATCCTTATTCTCAGTTGATGCATCTACTGACTTAAGGAACACCGTCCTCCCATCACAATTCAACATGAAATTAATGATGGACTGTCTAGTGGGATTAGTCAAACCATTTGCCATTATAGTCACTCCATAATAATTCCACATGGGCTTTAATACATTAAAATACTCATTTAAGTCTTATGCGTAGGCAAATAGACATTGAATATCTCATATGGAGTGGGCCCTTGTACACTATTCCCGGCCTTGCCAATCTCCTCAATCATATACCTATAGTACAGCCCTTGGGCTGTATATGCTGGAATACTATGGTACATAGTCGATTTGGAAAAAGCCATCCACACTTTCTCCTTCATGCACCCCCATAAGTGCTTCAACTTTCTCTGCTTGTGCTTAGGCCTTCTAAATAGGGCCAGATCATTACGAGGAATCTTAAGATCCAGATCTATAAGATTTTACTTATGAAGATCGACCCCTTGTTGGGGCCCGTGAGATAGGAATCTTCTCCCTCACACTCAGACTCCTCATAAGGACTTGGGAGCTGCGTGTGCCTCCCATACCTACTAGCTCTCTAGAGGACCCACAACCTATAGACCTTTGCTGTCTTCTCATGTCAGCAACCCTCTGCTGTTCCCTACTCATCATCATTGCCCTTTTGATCTGTTCAGCCTTTGAGGTCAAGGTCACATCCATACTCTCTTCTAGATCATAGTCCTCTAGCTCTTGAAGGTCATCTAGGCATGCGTCCTCGAACTCCTCCCGTTGTGTTCTCTTCTCTTTCCTCTTTCGCTTTCCCCCACTCAAGAATGAGGCCATTGCCTTCTTGACCTCTGAGGGCACCTTTTGGCAACCTACTACATCCTTGTTTCCACCAGCTAGATGCACCTTCAGTCTAGTGGCCCCACCTCTTCCTGTTTGTTTCTTGCAGCAATTACACTCATTCTTCCTCCCGTCAGCTGTCAGTGGCTTCTCGTGTTGCCAAAATATGTCTGACATCTTTGATAAAGAGTGCGTGATATAAGAAATACACACTAAGTATCTTGAAATGCTCCATAAATTACATACATGCTTTTAATAATAACCTCCTATTTTTAAAATATAAAACATAAATAAAATAATATTTTTTAATAGCTAAATACTTTAAAAAATATATAAATTACACACTAATTATTTTAAAAAGCTCCACAACATGCTCCAAAAATTGCTTACATGCTACCACTAATAATCTCCTATTTTTAAATTTTAAACAAAAATTATTTTTTAATATTTAAATATTTTTAAAAATTATTTAAATATATATTAAATATAGTAAAAATAGATAATTAACAGAAGAAAATTTGATTCAACACCATCATAGCAATATGGTGTCTCAACTCTCCCATACATTAATTTGAAGCTTATACATCTACTATACATATACACATGGTAGAAGATCTCGCTCTCGAGCGAGGTCTCGCCACCTTAAAAAACCGAGATCTCGACCATCTCGGCAAGATCTCAGTCAAGATATACAATTTTTTGGCGTCAACTCGGTGGGTTTTAGGGTTCTAATTGGGTTAAAACTTGGCATTTAGCCTATTTAAGGCCTTTTGAACACATTGGTGGCCTTAGATTTGTCAGAAAGCAATCCTATGTATGATTTCTAAGTCTACTCATAGTGTGGAACCGAAATGTTGTAGGATTAGGGAATGCAATGTTAAACAACATGTAATATAAAACCTGTAAGGCATATAAATGAAAAACAAGTGTATCAAATGCATCAAGTAACATAAATGTTATCAAAACTCCATCCATATGAGTATTGCAATCTCAATTTTCAAAAATAGAATAATAAAATTATACAACCATTAGAAGTTCTATATAAGTCATTAAATCATATGTTCATAAGACAAGCGGAGATTGATTAATCTTCCTTCAATGTTGTAGATGTGCTAAGAGTAGTTTCAAGTGAAAATCCAGCCGAAATCCACAAAAAAAGGCAAAAATTGAGAGTTCCAGTGAGATCTAGGGTGAGATATGGCAAGATCTTGAGCGTGGTATCCCAACTCTCTGCTCTCGACCTCCATCTCGTCTCGCCTATGTGAAAAAAACGAGATATCTCGCGAGATTTTAGTGAGATCTCGTGAGATCTCCCACCATGCATATACAATTTTAGCAATATACATAATTTACAAAATAATTTTTAATAACGGGGAAAAAAGAAAGAAAGTAGGAAGAATCAAAAATTAATTTCGACACTATAAATTCATAGATCAACACACACACACACACACACACACACACACACACACACACACACACACATATATATATATATATATATATAGATACAAAGAAATACAGAGAAGGGTCATCTAAACAAAGCCACTATCTCTTGAAGCCTTTGTAGTAGTCCTTGATTTCTTCATTCGGGACATGGGGCCAGGTAGCCATCGGAGACAAAAGGAAAACGAATCTCTTGTGGCTGAATCCCTATTCCTAAAGTAAACATACTTAAATTTGGAAGCAATCCTAGAAAATTTAAGGTACAGACAAAACAAAAAATAAAAAAAATGAGGAAGTTGGTTACTTACCTTGCAAGATTTGAGAAAATCCACAAATGGAGGACCAAATCTAGTGTTTGAATGAAATGGAGTTCTAGAATTAGGTGAAATGAGGGATGAAAGCAAGAAAAACAAAAAAAAAGTTGAAATATGTTGAAATCTGGAGAGGCGATATTGCACGAAATGGCGGAAAGGATGGTTTTTATAAAAGGGTTTGTATTGTTTCGGGTCAATACGAAGTGATACAAAATTTCATGTCTTATCAAACGAAATTTCGTATCATTTCAGTCGATACGAATCATTTTGTATTCTTGTATTTGTATTTCATTTCATTTCGTTATTGAAAAACACAGGCATTTCGACCGAAATTGTTGAACTTTTGGTCAAAATTTTTTTTCTATGGTAAGAAGCAGTTGTATTAGTGAAAAGCTCTATTGGTTAGTGTATAACTGACTGTGGACATTGGTGAGAGGCCTTTGTGATGCTGTTTGATCCCCCAAAATCGAATAATAGTATATCCTGGATATTGGCTTCTAGTTGGTGTCCTACCAATTTATGACTATACCAGGATCTGGCTAGGCCTTTCCTTGTTGGTATTTGAGTCTATATAAATTTCTTATATTAGCTTGTGAGGAGACCAAGCTACATGAACTTGATAAATAAAAGGTGCTTTTTTCCTCTTCTCTTTTATTTTTTATTTTTGTTATTTTTATATAAACCCTTTCTCTGTATGTAGATGCCTTGTGTTTGATCAAGAAACCCTTTTGTGTGATCAAGGTAAGTTGGTGTTTTGTCCAATCAAACCACCTTGCAGTGATGCCCAAGTGACTCATTTCTGTTGATTCTTGCTATTTGATCTTTCTTTGCTTCCGTCAATTCAACTAGTTGCTGATCTAATTAATTTGCTTATCCCCAGGTGACTGATTTCTGTTCGTTCTTGCTAGTCAATCTTTGTTTGCTTCCATCAATTCAATTAATTCTGATCTAATTAATTTCCTGAAGCTCATCTTCTACGAAGTAGTAACTACTGTTTAGTTGAATTTTTACCCATGGCTTGTTTTGGGGAAGGATTATGATTTGAGCAATCTAACCATAAGAATCATTCTATATTTGGATCTGGTCTTCTTGATTCATCCAACCATTTCATTAACTTATCCACGTTAGGTGCTATTCTGACTTGCTGATTTTGATTTATTTCTAATTTCTCGTTTTGTCCCTATCCCTTTTTTTCTTTTTTCGGTAATGTATCATGGAATCTACGTTGGTTTTCTGCATCTGTTTCAATTCCTGTTATCAGCTCT
Source organism: Hakea prostrata (assembly GCF_041222555.1). Classification (NCBI taxonomy): domain Eukaryota; kingdom Viridiplantae; phylum Streptophyta; class Magnoliopsida; order Proteales; family Proteaceae; genus Hakea; species Hakea prostrata. Next base: position 39,594,142 of record NC_142600.1, read on the forward strand.
TTCAGCATAATTGGTTAGGTATTCATTAGCCTAATTTATATCTAGGTTCTTTAGTTAAATAAGTGTTTAGCTATTATGTTCTCCAGTTAAATTACTGTTAGTTATTATGTTCTTTAGTTAAATTGCTGTTTACCTAATACTATTAGGTTAACCTCTTCTTTTGTGTATTAACCACCTGCCTGATTCACAACCCTTAGCAGCCAGTCACCTTTCTAAATACTGATCTCGCTAGGAGTTTTAAACTCATCCCACCATCTGATTTTTATCTGTAAGCACTCTTCATTCTGGACATATTCTCTTTTAAAGGGCCTTGTGTGACTGTTTTGATTTTTCAAAGGCAGAACTATATTCAACCTACAGTCTCCGTCCTCATCCATACTTGAAGACAAGGCTCCCGATCAAGGCAAGCTCAGGTCAGCACTCCATTCCTGTCTTTCATCCCCCCTAGTTTTCTTCTATTTTCTCTAAACCCCAATACTCCAGGCCAAAACTCTTTCCCTCCAATACCAAGAAATCCATGATCTCTCTAACCACCCACTTAATCCATTAACTTCATAAACAGCCCCTATAGATTCCCTTTGACATTTGATCTAAACCTGATCCCCATCTGATTCTCCTAGTCCTGGAAAACAGTCTCTTCTTGAGAAACCCTAGTTCTTGAACCCTAAATTCAAGAAAACCCTCCCAGACAAACTGCCTAGATCCTACCTAACTTCAAGACTATCATCTACCCCTCACTGACTAGGTTGATCATAATTTAATTACATCCTGAGTCCTATAATCTCCACATCCCCAACTCTAGAAAACCACTCCATATGATGATATGAAGGCCTATAATTCCTTTAACCTTCTTCGCACATCAACCCGTTGAGATCTAGTTTATTGCTAGAATCACCTTTCCAAATAACATTACTGTTCAAATTAAGCCTTAAAATCAACACCCCATTTGAGATCACCCCACAGAGTCGCTCATACACCCCTACCGAGTTACCTTAGACCTTTGTCATTTATCCCATAAGGTAGTTCTGATCAAGATCTTGGTTTCTGTGGCTCTCATTCAGTTAAGCCTACATGAGGCAGGGCCATTGACATATCAGGAAGCTATGAACTTGCAGTGAAATGTGAGTTTGGCTTGTGGAGGTACTACCTCCAATTTGATCATTGATTTCCATGTCTATGTAAGAACTGATAAGAGTCTTGATTTTAAATATCTACTGTTCATTGGGTATTTCATCATTTCGTTAGCTTAAATGTACTCATGTATTAGGCTATGGTTTAGAAATAATCAATCTTGGCTTTTGATAGGAGTTTTGCGGTTAGCTCTGTTTGAAATGTTCATATGTATTAATGATATAATTGGTTTGTGTAAGATCTCCATTATATTCTGCATCTTGGCTATTATGTGGGACATATGTATTTTTAAGCTTGCTGCTAGTTAGTGATATGTTTACTTTTCCATATATTCTTTTTCTTTCTCTACTTTTTTTCCTGTCAATTTGCTTTCCTTATATGATTAATGGATGGTTAACAGCTAAGCTTTTTTGGCATTTTTTTTGGGGCGATAATAACAAATTCTAATCAGCCGTCTTAATGCTTATAGGAACTGAAAAGGAGGGAAGATGCTGCAGCACGAGGTACTAATGTTTTTATTAGTTGATCTTTCTAGTCATATATTGGTGTCATTCTATTGAGCCTGGACTGGAGGTATCATGAATGTGCTACTCTGTTTGATCTCCCATTTGACTTCTCTATTCTGGTTGGCAGCTGGTATTGTCTTAGAGGAGAAAAATTGGCCTCCATTTTTCCCCATTATTCACCATGATATTGCAAATGAAATACCAATTCACCTGCAAAGGATACAGTATGTTGCTTTCACAACGCTGTTGGGTATGTAACCTTCTATTTTTCAAAGTTTTTATATTACTTAAGTCTTCCTTATATAATAGATAGTTGCTTTCACAACGCTGTTGGGTATGTAACCTTCTATTTTTCAAAGTTTTTATATTACTTAAGTCTTCCTTATATAATAGATAGGTACTTTATGCAATCTTCTGTTTAGATACCGTAGGAATCTTTTGTAAGTGAATTTGTTTTGTGAGGAAAACCGGCCAGATGTTTGAAGTGAAACTAGCTTCATAGTATCTTGTTTTGATCATGGAAGAATTTTCGGTCCTTAAAACAGGAATCTCGACCTAGGAAAAGGTCGAAGTTCCAAAGTTTCGAAACTTGTGATTTTTTTACTGAAGTTTTGAATTTTAGTTTCGGGCCTCATATGGACTCAAAATGATCTGGATTCTTGCATACTACCCATTTCAAGCATAATAAACACTATGGAACTACTAGTTTACCAAAAAAAATCCCATTGAAAATGTAACATTCAAGTATATAGTATATATGAGAAGAAGCGAGAATATTACCAATTACAAGTCTACTCTATTCCATATCTCCCTCTTCCCTTTGCACCCCATACAAATGACAATACAAGTCCTATGATGTTTTCCCCATATAGTTGTCGACATAGTTGGCAACTGCAACTCTATATGCGGCCTCATCCACATGCCTAAGATGTCCCAATGGTGGGAAGTTGTGAATCTTTGGATAAGAAATTGGCTCAATTTCATATGGGAAGGCTGGTGGTGGCTATGGTATAGAGTGGAAGATTTGCTCAACAAATGAAGAAACGCTTTGGTTGTCAGCAAGGGCAGAGACACCATAAGCTCCATACTGACAATAATGTTCCAGTGGCTAACTTCGATAGGTGACAATGGGAAGGACACCATAAGCTTCATAACCTTCATGACCATAAGGCTCCACTAGTGGCTGATCCTAAGTCTGACAACCAGGAGAAACACCATAAGCTCCATAAGTCAACCTTGTAGAACCAATACTTTCCACGACAGTATCATATGAGGACTCTGTAGGGTTATGCCATCTGGATCTTTTAGAGGTGGAGTCTTTGGAATCATTTATGCTCATCGATCTCATAGATCCCACCAAGCTCTCTACATCAGCCGGACGGTAAGACCCATATGATGGCATATCCTCCGTGATATATTCATGTTGTCTCCCTTTCCCCTACCTCGAATATGTAGAGGAAACATTTTTGCCTCGAGATGTAGCTTCAGTATGGCTTGAATCCTATGTCACATGGGTGAACTGATTCTCGCCTGTGAATTTCGGTGGTCATCCTCCCGCTTCCTGACTCTCACATACTACTGGTGCTGGTGCTAGTGCTGGTGGTTGTGGTGGTCTGTCTTAAGGATTAGTTGAATCTTGATCATGAGGTCCAACACCCTCCTCATCCCCTCCATCATCATTATCATTGTCATCATCGTCGTCGTGGGGGGGGGGTGCCTGAATTGCATCATCCTTTGTGTCAGACTAGACAATCAAATCCTCACTCTGAGTGGATGCACTAGGGTGTGGTGAACGGAAGGGCGGGCGTTGCATGTGCACTCCCCTCCTGGGCTATGAAGTCTGCCACATCAACCCCCATCTCCTCTGCAATCTGTTTACTAGGATGACCTCCCTCCTCATCCAGCAAGGACTCTCCACTGTCCCTGATCTAGTTAACTTTTTGTTTATCATCATCATCCATCTAGAATATGTCGGCCAACTCAATATGGTTACTCTCTCTGTTCAACCCCTGTCTAATATGATCTTCCCTTAGTCTCATATTATAGTGTAAGTAGATAAGGTCCTCTAGACGTTTCACACCCAATCGGTTGCCCCTCTTTGAGTGGATGAGGCTGAAGGTGCTCTAATTTTGCGCACAACCAAGTAGAGAACACGTTTGGGAGAGCACTTTGCTTGCAATCTTACCCAAGTGGGGTGAGTCACGTCCAAATTGCAACCACCATTCAATTGCAACAAATATAGATCCTAGTTATTATATACTTAATAACTAAGCTAAAAATGGAATATAATTAATTAAAATATATAATGAATTAACTTGCCCTATATATTTTAATTAACTTACCCACATGGCCGGATTGCCATCTTGATACGGCCACGGAACCACTGAAACTCCCAGTGGCATCCCTAAGTGCCTTTATCTAATTAAAAAAAAAAAAAAAAAAACAAACTAGTTTAATAATAACTTAGTATAAAACTATGAACTATGAATATCAAATCATTATCTCACCTCCATAAGGATGATCGCTTGTTTAGATGGATCTGGTTCCAACTTCTCTACTATAGTTTGGACGGCATCCATCAAATCTTGTCTCATCCCAAGATTGTCTTTCAAATGGTACTTGGAATTTGAGTAGTACGTTGTGTAAGAAAAAGCAAAAATAAGAGGGAATAGTCAATACTTAATAGTGTGATAACATAACGAAAATTAAATTGATTCCTAAACTTGACAACTAACCAGCCTTATGTAGTGGATGCTGTAACATAGACTTTTATCTAACTTGGATGATGTTGAGGATTTTCTTGTTACCTTGTGGGTAGACCTGAGCAACTTGCTGCTTCATCATATCTGCTGCAGCCCATATGTGTGGTAGAGTAGGTCTTCTCTATTAATCTACCATCCTCAACACATGCACCAAAGGCTTAAGCATCTTCACCCATATGTATGGTAGACCTAAGCAACTTGTTGCTTCATCCTATTTGCTGCAGCCTATATGTGTGGTAGAGTAGGTCTTCTTTGTTGATCTACCATCCTCAACACATTTACCAAAGGCTCAAGCATCTTCACCAGTATCCTTATATTATGCCAGAAACTGTCATCGAGTATTGTCAGTTGTGTTCTCCTTGCTCCTATGGATGAAGAACCCTCTTAGTTAAACCACTGCTTTGATGAAAATATGCTCCTAAGGCCAATCTTCCTACTCACAAAGCTCTGCAGTGCTATCCAATTGGTAGGAAATCTAGTTTTGCCTTACCTCACTAAGCTGACAGACAGTTGTCCCTCATCATCTTTTAATGCATATGTGTGGTTATAGATGAAGGTGCTAACTTGTCGGGCTTGTTCCACGGTCTTCTTCACAAGCTTGACCTTTCTGATGTCCTTTAGCATTAACTCAATGTAGTGAGTAGCACATGGAGTCCAAAAGAGCCTATATATGTCCATCCGTCAAGGCATCAATACAAAGCTGTACAATGTACATGTAATGTAAATATATGTCTTTAAAAATGAAAATTAGTACTAGAAGTAGGAGCATGTTTTGATACCTGGGGTTCCCTTACATCATCAACCCAACTTTCTTGTAGTTGGAGCCATTATCAGTCACAACTTGGATCACATTCTCCACTCCAACCTCCTTCACCACTTGTTTTAATAATTTATAAATGTATTTTGCATCCTTATTCTCAGTTGATGCATCTACTGACTTAAGGAACACTGTCCTCCCATCACAATTCAATATGAAATTGATGATAGACTGTTTAGTGGGACTAGTTGAACCATTTGCCATTATAGTCACTCCATAATAATTCCACATGGGCTTTAATACATTAATATACTTATTTAAGTCTTATGCTTAGGCAAATAGACATTGAATATCTCATATGGAGTGGGCCCTTGTACACTACTCCCAGCCCTGCCTATCTCCTCAATCATATCCCTATAGTAGAGCACTTGGGCTGTATTTGCTGGAATACTATGGTACATAGACGATTTGGAAAAAGCCATCCCCACTTTCTCCTTCACACACCCCCATAAGTGCTTCAACTTTCTTTGCTTGTGCTTAGGCCTTCTAAATAGGGCCAGATCATTACGAGGAATCTCAAGATTCAGATTTGTAGAATGTGCTAACGAAGCTCGATCCCTTGTTGGGGCCCGTGAGATAGGAATCTTCTCCCTCACACTCTAACTCCTCCTCATAAGGACTTGGGAGCTGCGCGTGCCTCCCATACCTGCTGGTTCTTTAGAGGACCCTCAATCTCTCTGTTGCATCTTCATGTTGTCAACCCTTTGCTGCTCCCTACTCATCATCATCGCCCTCCTCATGTATTTGGATGCTTCACATCCATACTCTTTTGGCTCCTCTAGATCAAAATCCTACTCTTTTTGCTCTGGAGTGTAATCTAGGCATGAATCCTCGAGCTCCTCCCTTTGTGTTCTTTTCTCTTTCCTCTTTTTCTTCCCCCCACCCAAGTATGAGGCTATTGCTTTTTTGACCTCTGAGTGCACATTTTTGCATCTTACTACTGTTTCCCCCAACTAGATGCACCTTTAGTTTAGTGGCCCCAATCCTATTTGTTTCTTGCAGTAATCATAGAAGAAAATTTGATTGACATTGTCGAAATTTCGGTTGAAATGTCTGCATTTTTAAAAAACGAAACGAAATTCCAATTATTTCAGAAAAGTGTCAAATTTCGACCATTTCGGAGGTTCGACCGAAATTTCGACCATTTCAACATCCTAACTTGTTTTTCCTTAGTTTTTGTTGATTTCTATCCCATTTTCACCTAATTTCCACTATTTCTTTGCCTTCAAATACCTCTTTTGCTCATTTCTTTGCCTCCAAAATCTCTTAAGTTCCACAACAGTTATAGAGGAAACTCTGGCAACAATAGAATGTGAAGCATTGGCCATACCCAATAGTTCTAAACTTCCCTCTTTTTTTTTTTTTGGTTGCCTTAAATGATCTTGTATTGCCTTGAAATTAATATATGTTTAGCTTAGGACTGTGATCTATTATTGTGTTTTTTTAAACTTATCTTTTTATTATTTGCTACCATTTTTTCTTTGATTTTAATAATTATTTTCTAAAATTATGTATTTTTATTTTATGTATATATGATATGTAAGCTTCAACTTAATATATGTGAAATACCATCACTTGATCTAGTCGGTCATTTTATTTTGTTGACTTCTTGTATATGTAACCATTCTAACAAACAATTCATGTATGCTGATGATTCTATGCCTGTATGCAATACAATTTGCACTTGTCGGAACCAATCATTTGTTAGTATACTTGAATGATAAATTTTCAATGTTTTTTTTTTTTTTGGCAAAATACTAGTTCCATTGTGTTTATTATGCTTGCAATATGTAGTTTGCAAGAATCCAAATCATTTTGAGTCCACATGAGGCCCTAAATTGAAGTTCCAATTTCCAGAAAAAAAGTGTCAGTTTCGACCGATACATCGAAATTTCGGTCCTTTGCAAGGTCAAAATTCCTATTTCGGTCAAATTATCTTCCTTAGCAGTAATTACATTTGCTCTTCTTCCTATCAGTTGTCAGTGGCTTCTCGTGTTTCCAAGTTATGTTTGACATCTTTGAAAGAGAGTGCTTGATACAAGAAATACACACTAAGTATCTTGAAAAGCTCCATAATATACTCCAAAAAATTACATCCATGCTTCTAATAACAATCTCCTATTTTTAAGTATAAAAAAATAATTAAGTATTTTTTAATATCTAAATAATTTAAAAAATATATAAAATACACACTAATTATCTTAAAAAGCTCCACAACATGCTTGAAAAATTGCATACATGCTTCTACTAATACTCTCCCCAAAACATAAATTAATTAGTTTTTTTTAATATATATTTAATATTTTTTGAAATATTTAAATATATATATTAAATATAGTAAAAATAGATAATTAATTGCAAAAAATTTGATTCAACACCATTATAGCAATATGGTGTCTCACATACATTAATTTACCATACAAGTATACACTATACATTTTTAGCAATATATATAATTTACAAAATAATTTTTAATAAAAAAAAAATACTAGGAAGAACTAAAAATTATTTTTGACACCACAAAGTCATAGATTAACACTATAGACTAGACATACTTTAATTTGAAAGCAATCTAAGTTGATTTAAACCACAAACAAAACAAAAAAAAAATGGAGAAGTTTATTAACTCACCTTCTTTGATTCTAAAAAACTCAACAATGGAGGAACAAGATTGAAGAAGGAATGCAAAGGAGTTGCTAAAATGAGGTGAAAAGAGGGTAGAATGCAAGAGAAATGGGAAAAAAAGGGGTTTGGTGTCAAAATTTGGAGAGGTGATTCGGTCGATAGGATAGATTTTTATAACACGGATGGTATCATTTTGGCCCGATACAAAATTTTGGATCGTGTCAACCGAAATTTTGTATTGTTTCGGTCGAAACATATTACTTCTCTAAAATATTTGGTTTTCTGTTTCGTTTTTCAAAAATGCAGGTATGTCTATGGTTTTGATACTATCCAGATACGTAAGTTTTCTACAGCTGTGGTTCATGAGCTGTTGTCATATGTGTAGGAAATTGGGACATCATTGTCATTGTGTTCTCAGCTGGTTGCTGGGGTTGGCTGCTTGGATCTAAAAGAGGCTGCGACTGTAATAGAAATATGTGAGGTACAGAAGTATATAAAAAAAGTACAGGAAAAAAGTCAAAGTAGTAACAGTAGCAGCATGCTAGCATCCTAGGGACATTCCTCCACAGGGGTGGGTTACATGGATTTTTACCCTCCAATATACTTTATTTGTGGTCATGCTAGGATCAAGCCCTTTTCTGACCACCTCTCCAATGGTTATTTTATGTGTGCTCCTTCCATGTTTACCTCTATCTAACTAAATCTAGTCACTCTCCTTTATGATGCCTCTATTGGTCTTCAATTGTACGTGACCATACCATCTCAAATGGCTCTCATAGAGCTTATCTAGGGTTGGGTTCCTCAAATTGTTTCAAATATGGTTATTTCTTACAATGTCTCTCTTGATCATGCCACGTATCTCTTCAAAATCCTCCTCTCTACTACACCCTTTTGTATTTATTATAGTCCTTTGGAAATTTTCTTTTAGTAGGCATGTGTTTATCGCATAATATTCCCAGATGGCTCTCCACTTCATCCATATCACTTTAATTCTTTGTGCAACATCATCCTGTATATTGCCATCTTTATTGATGGTTGATCCCAAGTATTTAAAGCTTTCTTCAGCTTATCCACCTCAATGGGTCCTGCGCTTATCCTCCTCCCCCTCATTCCAGAGCCATTGCAACCCTTTCTCTAGTCCATTCTAGGTCCCTAGCTGTCGTCATCTTCTGTCGCCAGAATCTTCAGAATTGGTCTCACCTCGCAACTCATCCAGCTGATTGAACCCTCTACCCTGCAACCTCCACTCCCTTCCCTGATGGCTTCCCTGCAGGCTGAACTGTAATGGTGGAGAGCAAACTCTACTTCCTAAATCCCAGATGATCCTGCATTTAGTTTCGAATGCAAAGGGATTGAAAGATAAAACTGATTTATTTTGTAGGGGAGGGTTGCTGGTTAGGATTACTCATTCATATTGCAACCACCTGATTGCCTTGCCTTCTTCAGCATGTGCTAATTCCAATAGCAACTGCAGCAAAGTGTAGGGAAAAACCCTTTACTATGGTCAAAGGCTAATAGGATCACATTCAAACTTCTCTATTATATCAACGTGCTTTGTCTTCCCTAGTTGTAGGACGAGGTGGCTATACTATGTCTATGAATAGCCAAGATGAAGAAGAAGGTGAAAGGGAAAGGGGTTTTAACTTCTCCAATGTAATCTGGTTAGTTTACTACATCTGCAACGGATGTTTTGGGTATTTAGAATATTTTTAACCTATAACATAACCAACCAGTGGTGACTGACTACTAGGGTGGATTTAGTTGTCAGCATTAAGGCAAGCCCAAAAAAAAAAAAAACCTACTTCGCTAAAATAAGGAACTGGAATTTCTATCACTTGTAGTTTCAAAAAAAATGAACTACGAAAGTTAGTAATTACTTATTAATGAAAAATAGCACTTTGACAAACCCTACAATTTGCTACAACAGAACTCGAACCCAGCAATTTAAACATAGGTTGCTCCTGATGCAGGCTTGCCATATGCAAGCAGTGGCTCAAACAGGACTGTAGAGGTTGCTGCCTTGCAATAGCAGTAGTATATAGAGTATTCCACGGCTTTTACCATTTGTATGAACTTCAGTTAGGCTTGGTCCAATTGGATCATTTTAATTTAATTTTGGTCCAATTTGAGGACAGAATAGTCTTCTCATTATCTTTTTAGTCTGTTAAGGATTTTTCCCCCACTCAAGTTACAAGAAGGGTAGAGTAATACTTTAGTTTTGTTTACGATTTCTGATTTAGGACTGCATGGCAAGGCTGTCTAGCCTGTTATAAGTACATCACTGATGGGATGAATAAAAGAACCTGATAATTATGCATGGTTCATTTGGTTCATTTTAATGCACTTTGGTCCAGTATAGTTGATAGGACAATATAGTCGTTTCTTAGTCAGTTAAGGCTTTTAAGTAGATGTTCATGCAAGTTATAAGGGGAGTAGAGTTATATTTTAATTTTGTTTAGGTTGCCCAAGCCTAATTCAATTAGGATTCCCAAGGTAAGGCTGTTTAGCCCCTTTTAAATACCCCCATTGATGGGATGAATACAAACAACCTGATCACCAAAAATTGCTTATGAGCTCTTGCTGGTCCTCTCTGAGATTTGATCCAAGTGTCCTAACTTAGATCTAGTTGCTTGGTGGTAGAATTGAGAAGCCTGGAATCCTTGGTGTTACTGTCCAAGAACTTTCTGTTATCGTGGATTCAGTTTGCCATGGCCATTAAATAACTACATCCATGGAAGATCAGGACCTACAGAAGGTTAGTTGGTGGTCCAGTTCTATGCCGTCGCCTTCTTGTCCAGTTCTTCGCCATTGCCTTTTGTTCTTGACCCCTAATTTCTTCATCCAACTCTTGTCTTAACCACAATTAAAGAAACCCCAATTCTCTCATCAGAATTAGGCCAAATTGCGGACACTTGCCCGCTGACCTGTGATCTAAGCCCCTGGCCTATCCTCTCGCTCCTGAACACTAAAACATGCAATTCTTGAGTCTTGGCACCAGTCTTACATTTTTCTCCTCTGGATGAGGATTTTTTTTTTGGGGGGGGGGGGGGGCGCTCATCGGGATGAGGATTGTACCATGAGGTTCATGACTCCATGAGAGAAGTAAGGAGGTCAGCCTGTTTCTAATAGACAACATGAATTTTGGCAATGTTTCAAGGTCTTTAAACCCTGTGAAATGAACAATTTGAATATTCATTAAACTACCTGGCAAAATCCTGCCAAACATGAGGACAATACCTACACTTACCCAAGTAGACTTGATCCAAGTTGTGGCATCATCCCATTGTTAAAGATCCATAATGCCCATTGTTAAAGATCCATATTCCCCATCTCAAGGATTTTACCACATAGAACTCCATAAGGAATTTTCTGTCCAGATTGGCGAGTCCAAACACAGCCCCTCTGATCTTTCATTATCACACTGTCCAAATCCATAGCCAACCATCCATTCGAGGCTACCCTCACCAAAACCTCTGCGGTGCCTAATTTTTCATCCCATTTGAGTTGTGGTTCTGTTGCAGATCTTGGTTAGTCAGCCCTCACCACTAGTAAGGTACATCATCTTAGGTAGTTCCCGACAAGAAACTGAACTAGTAGGAAAGGTAGGAAATATATGTAGGTTTTGAATTCTTCGGCAATTTTTCAGAAACCCCATGATGCACATGCCATAACCCCCGAACCACATGTCTAATGCCATGATCCATCTTTTGGCCTTGCAACTCAAATCTGACGCGCTCAATAATGCCTTTTTTTGGTGGAAAGGGAGATGCTGTACTTGTTCACTAACGTTGGGGGCAAACATGATAGAACCATTTTTAGCAAAAAGACAGGGATTGGTCTGGACTCTGTTAAAGATTTTCTATTATTCTGATACGTCTTAAATATAAGTAGTGTCCATTAATAATGCCAAACATCTGCAAAAGCATTTGTGTCAAAAACAAAAAACAAAATTAATATTGAAGAGAACCCAGGATTTAGTTACTTTATTTATTAGGTTTTTTATTTGCTGTCTAATAGTTTTTTATTTTAGTTTAAATAGTTAATTTGTATAGAGTTGCATTAGGATTTTATTTCAATTTCAGAGTGAATAAAAATGCTATGATTTATTAATATTTTGTAATCATTCAGTTATAAACCTATTATGCAGTTCGTTTTAGAATCTTATATTGAGGTGGTATGCAAGTGCCATTGTGGCCAAGTGATCTTCTTGAACAACTTAACCCCACAAAGAGGGAAAAAACCCCCACCACTAATAAAAGAAACAAAATAGAAGAAAATAAAACACAGAGACACCCGTGTGCGATTTTTCCTCTCTCCTGCCACTTGGGTATCCCATTCTTATATTTCTTCCCCTCTCCTAACTGGCCCTGTCATATCTTGTTAGAAAAGGATGTAAGCCAAAAAAGTTATAAAACTATTTCTAAAGCATTTTCTGGAGGTGGGAATGAAAAATCTTTTTTCCCCCCTAAGAGTTGTTTGTGAACTCAAATGGTTGGAAACACATTGCTGGTGCTGGTGCTGTCATTGGAACCCTTCCTACAGTTCCTTCTCTTTTTGAAATCCTGCTGTGCATTCTCTCTCTCTCTCTCTCTCTCTCTCTCTCTCTCTCTCTCTCTCTCTAAGGTTGTATAGATATTCTGGATGCTGGCATCACAATGTGTTTGCGTAGGTTGAAGTTAATTACTAAGAAAATTTGCCTTCAGGTTCTTTTCCCATGGGGGCTTGTACATATAATTGGACCTTCCTGTGGTGCATCGTCTCGCTCTCTTACTTGAACTAATGTTTGTGCAGTTACTTTGTGGAACTCTATGCTGCCATTACAAATTGTTTATCTGATGGTGAAGCATTGTACTTCGAGAATGTATTTATTGTTTTTGTTTTTAAAGAGTTTCAGCTATAACCTTAAATGTTACATGTTTTGTTTACCATTAAGTTTTTAAGGTTTTCTTGTTGGACTTTGTTTATTTACAATATTGAACATACAGGTTTGGCAGCTTGCTTGTTATGGAATATTGTAGCAGTTACCACAGCGTGGATCAAGGGAGAAAGTTAGTTTCGGAAGTCATATATATATATGTGTGTGTGTGTGTGTGTGTGTGTTTTAGCATTCTATATTGCTTGACTTTGATTTGTCCTGTCTGGTGCTTTAGGTGTGACTATCTGGTTTCTTGCCATTATATATTTTATATCGGCAGTGCCAGGAGCATATGTGCTGTGGTATCGTCCTCTTTATCGTGCTATGAGGTAATTGAGTACTTATTTTCTATGATTTTTATTACAAAAGTTTATCTTCACATTCATTTTGTCCATAAACTGGATTGCTGTAGAAGTAGTAGACTTCTAAATTTAGTAGGAATCATCACTGGGTTTTTCCTATACGTGTTCTACGAGTGAATGATTTACCCATTCTAATGATCATAGCCATTTTACCTGTTGCATTTGCTTTGATATTATGTAGTAAGGATCCTGAGAATAGTTTTGAGGATCTTATCACTGTAAGTTGTTTACTTGGTGAATGTTGGGTGTTACTTCCTTGGTGATAGGATCAAGCAGCACCCTATCTGCTGCTTTTTTTTTTTCTTCTTCTTTCCCTCTCATGTTGGAAAATTATCTATGGCTCTTTGTTTGTTATATTTTAACTGCCCATCAGCAAGATCCTTAGTGTCGTCTTATTGGGATTGCTAAAGTTGTGTTGTACTTGTATAATCACATTGCTTGCCTTGCTTTTTTCATTTTATCCTTTTCAGGAACGAAAGTGCGCTAAAGTTTGGGTGGTTTTTCATGTTTTACCTGGTAACAGTTTACACCAGTATCTTATTTTACCAACTTTCTGCATTTGAGAACATATGGAACAGACCTTCACCTGTTTTTCTTTGTTTTGGTGGTGCAGATTCACATCGTATTCTGTATATTTGCTGCAGTTGCTCCTCCTGTTGTTTTTAAGGGGGATTCTCTCACGTAAGTTCTGCTTTATATTATTACCTGTTATTCCCTCAGTGGGGGCTACTTTACACTTAAAATAAAGTTATTTCGCAGATCACTGAATTCCTGTTACTTTTGGCTTAGATTAGATTTGTCGAGTATGTTTCAGATGTAGTTAGTGCTTGTAAGCAATTAGTAGATAGGACAAGCAGGTCAATTTGTAGTTGGACGTTCTACAATTCTTTGTATTTGTTTTATCACTTTATGTGTTGAAGTCATGGTTATGTAAGCATGACAAAAAATGTGTTCTACTCCCAACCCCTTATTTGGCCATTGTATGCCTTTTCCTTTCTCCTTTTTTTTTTTTTTTGGGGGGGGGGGGGGTTGGTGGTTGTGGTTTGGGATATAGGTGTCATATAGTTTCTATCTTATTGTATTTCCTTGTTGTTGTAGAAGCCTAAGTAACTGAAAAAGCTTCTGATTTTCAGTTACCTAATATTACATTGTCAGGTGCACTGGATCAGTGTCCCATCAAAGCCAGTTTGTGAATGCAGACCGAGTGATGTTATTCCTCTCATTTTCTAAAGCATGTGTGATGTAAATCCAATTCTAGGTTTAGGGATTCTTGGGTAGATTCCCTAGAATTCAGGATTGATCAGAGTCTTCCAGAAAATAAGGTAAAAATATTATGGAATGCCCAAGATTGGTAGAAAAGAATCTAAATAATTTTTAGATTGTGGAAAGGATGGCTATGGGTCAATTCAAAATCATGTGGGAAGGGTTTTTGGAAAAAGGGAAAAACTAGGGATTGTGATGGAGCATTTACTAGGTGGTAGGATATCTAAATATTACTAAGGAAGATGGGAATGGTAATGGAAACCTGTGTTTGGGTATGGGAAGGTTTTAAGGTTTTAACAAATCCAAATTGAATGAAGATGTAATGGATATGGGTTGGATCTTGAAAGGTAAGGATTTTCTTTCTTGTGACCTCTCTTTTGTTTCTTTATTCTTTTCTTTTCTTTTGTTCTTTCTTCTCTTTTCTTTTTCTTCTCTCTCTCTTTTTCTTTTCTGTTTTTCTGCTGCAAGTAAGAGATATATTGAGAGAGAGTCCGAGAGGATTGGGAGGGAAGGGAGGAGGGTCCTAGGGCAGGGACGGGGTGGGAAGGTGTCCAACAAGGTTGGGGGGCTGGGGTAGTTGTAGGGGCCTAGGGCTGTTGCTGCACAGGTGTGGCAGCAAGGGCAGGGGGTGGGGAATGTTGTGCAGTGCAAGGGAGGGGCAGGGGCTGGGTATGATGGGCCTTGGGAAGGTGGGGAAAGGGTAGGGGGTGTGTACTTGATTGAAAGCCTTTCGTGATTGGATTAGCTACTGTGGAAGATTAATGATTGCTGGAATTGGCTGAAGACTGCAGAGAATTGCTTGATCTTGAAGGAACTTGAATTAAGATGCTGAATATTGAAGAAACCTTTCTGAAAATCCGCTGATGGCTCTCAAAACAGGAATCCCGGTCCTTAATAACTTTCATTTGATAATCGCGACTGAAAATTACATGGACTGTTTAACTATTTATAGCAAAAGATTCTAACTCGGGGTGGGAATCCTTAATTAACAGGGATCCCACCTCTTGACCAAAACACTTAAACTGGAATCTAATCACTTAAAGACTTCAACCGTAGATTTGGAATCTATCAATGGACACATGCTATTAACTATTAAGTTGACTTAAAAAGCACATGCTAATTTAAGATAACTTAGAACTCATCCAAAACAGCTTTGAATAAAAATGAAACTATTAAAACCCAACCAAACTCAACTCAACTTACTAATTTAAACCCAATTAAACGTCTGAAATATTTTGGAAATAATTCCAGGATTAAAAAAGGGGAAAATTGTCCAAAATACCCCCAAACTAGGGGTTTGGCCAGGTTATGGTGGTTTTTTGGAGCCAACCTGGGGGTCCCAATTGAGGTTTTGGCCGGGGGGGTCCCTGTGTTCACATAAATTTGGTCAAGTTTTTCTAAACATTGAGGGAGATGATGCAGGAACAATACCTTGGACTGGCCCAAACCTTTGGGTGATCCAGCGAAAGATGAACTTGGTCTGCCTTTTAAGATTTATTTTGGAGATTTAACTATTTATTTATTTAGGTCACTCATTGAGTTTATCTTGGATTTTTTCTTTTTGTCAGCAAGCATTAAAAGAGTTAGAGTTCTAGTTAGAGTTTCGTTTTAGTTTTAAGATTACAGACTTTTTGGGTAAGGAGTCCTCTTCTCTTGGAAAAAGAAAACAGGTCCCCATTTTTTTTCTTTCAAATCTGATGAATTAATTTAATTGAAGAGTTTTGGTACCAGTATGGGGCAATAGCAATGGTCTTGTGTGATTATCTTCTCTCATCTCTTCTCCCTTTTTCTCTCTTCCATTCTATTATTTTATCTCTCTTGTTTTTCTTTATCTTTACATTTTTAGGACTTATCCTTTATTTGACCTTTGTGCAGCTTTACCCTAATAGTGTCAACTTCAGTATAAATCAGGCAGTCTTTTTTCACTAATGACAAGTTGAATGTTTCTGTAAACCTCTGATGCTATAACTGTAGCCCATAATATTAATATTTCATACAAACCATGACACCAATAAACATGACCTTTTTCCTCAGGACCTTTGAGATAACTCAAAATATGACAAGCAAGCTTCTGACACTGTCGCAGCCTTTGCTTGCTTTGAAATAGATAACTCAGTACTTGCTACTGAGCTGGCAAACTGTTGGTTGCTAAGCTTCTTATGAAGCAGAGAATAAAGTTTCTGAATGTGTCTTTGCTCTCCACAACAGTGACATGTCCTAACAGGACCTCCTTGACCTGAAGGTTGAACCAGGTGTTTTTCCTGGAGCACTAGTATTCGTATGGCCACGGTCTACTCCATTCTCACAGCCAGGGCTGAACTGTCTCTTGCAATTGGAGTAGGATCCTGAGTATTCTCGTGGGAAACATGAAGGACCTGAGAACTAAAGTGGGCACCTCATCATCCTCAACAAATTAGATCAAATCTAGTCAATTTTTGCCAAGGTCATCTGCTTTCTCTAGGTCTGCACCTGGTTCACATCCAGGTTGATAGAAAGTAGGGATTTAAAATCTTTGCAGATTTTTCTTTAGTTTGCACAATACTGGAGTAGCGAACAACCCTTCCAATCAGCATGAGAAAATTCCTGTGACACCTCATAGATACATGATAAACTATTAGCACTAGAATATCATATGTAGATAATTCCATGAATCCTTTACTTTGTGGATATTGGTGACCAAGTTAACCAAGTCAACTATCTAGTAGGCCATACTATTCAATAGCAGTCCTAAAATCTTTGCATCAATAACATCCCATGATATATTACCATTTAGCTTGGACTGAATCTAGTACTGTGACTCTTACTCATTCAAAATCTTCAGCAAAACAGAGTAATTACTACAGAATAAGTTCAGCAAGAAAACTCCGTTGATACTCTGTTAAAACAGTGATAAGATAATTCGCCTACAGCCTTCCCGAAGAGCTCTCTGCTCGCACCCCGCAAGTCTTCCTTGCAACAGCCCTTTACAATAATTCGCCTACAGCCTTCCCGAGAGCTCTCTGCTCGCCCCCTGCAAGTCTTCCTTGCAACAGCCCTTTACAAAATTCCCTTCTTTATGTTTCCTACTCTTCCGAATATAACAGTCATCCTTGTTAATACACTCTCTCTTCTCTTCAATCCTACTGGTCCAGCTACTCCCACATTCTGTCCCATTCTGGTCTGCCCCTTTTTGCATGGGTGTGGCGGCTCCCCTATCAGCAAGTGTCACCTGCCCCTACGGGTTGTTTGCTAGGATGCTCGTGCAGTGATGTCGCCTGCTTCCTGTCCTATGCTTGTAGGTATACACCTGCGATATTAGGGGCCTGTCGTTATTTTATTTGAAGACCTTACCAGATTAGAGGGTTTGTGTTTTAAGTTTGCCATTTGCTTTGTAACTTTGGGTAAGCAGTCCAACCCAAAGATTAGACAAATGGGAATATGACTTGTCCTTTTCCATTGAGATGGTAAGCTGCTGTGAGAGAGAATGAGTGAGAACTCTGGTGGTTAAGAAATTCTGATCTGATCCAGTTGGTGGAGAACCAAAGGTCCAGAGGTCAAATCCCCTTCTATATATTCTCTGTTTCCCTTCTCAATTAAATACTCTTTCATCTATATTTATTATGCTGTCTGAAATTTTATTTAACCTGAATTTATTTTCAAAGCATGAAACTTAATCAGTTAAAATGTTTGGTAGTTGACACCATGGTGAATGAAGAGTATCTAGATTGAGATCATAGTTGATCCTTTGTGTTTCTTTCTCTAGTCTTCACGGATATGTTTTGCTGGTTGCTGGATAGCTGATGATGTTTATTTGCCAATCTTGTGAACAGGGGTATCTTGCCTGCAATTAATCTTATTGGCAGCAATATTTTGGTTGGGGTAAGTTGAGGTTTGTTAAGAGAATAAACCTTTAATTGGATTAGATATTAGAAGTATATATGTGTGTGTGTGTGTGTGTGTGTGTCTATTATATGTTCAACTTTATGGATCTTGGATTTAGTCATGAGATTCATTCATGGTTTCTGAACTCGAGTATTGCAGATGGAATTGTGCTCTCCAAACTTCAATTAGCTCCCTCAATAGATTCTGCTAATGTCCACTTATTTTCACAGATTTTCTATTTCATTGGGTTTGGATTCTTCTGCCTTGAGTCATGCATCAGTGTTTGGGTTATCCAGGTCTGGATTCTTTACACTTTATTTCCTTGCTCTCTCCCCACCCGAAGGGAAAGAAAAAAAGAATTTAATGCATGTCTGTTCCCTCGTTTAACTATTGGATGAATTTCTCGTACCCTGGTTTGCAGCAAGTATACATGTATTTCCGTGGTAGTGGCAAGGCTGCACAGATGAAGCAGGAGGCTGCAAGGGGAGCCATGAGGGCAGCGCTATGATACAACATGGCAGCAATGGAATGAAAAATTGACAACGATGTTATGAATGTTTTACATCGGATGTGGCGGACAATCCAGAGCAGTTGGGGAAGATTTGTTGCGTTATCTGGACATTTTAACCCAAGTTGATGTCTGTATGTCAGGATATACAATCAGAAGATGACTTTGGTGTACAAGAATTGGTAGGTCTGAGAATGTTAATAAGCTGTTAATTTTGTATTAGAGAGGGTGCAACTTCTTTGAATTCGATTCTTCACATATTTGATCTTGTATTTGATTCCATATATATAGCTCCGCTATGTTGGTTTTCTTGTTCATTGCTCTTTTGGACAATATCCTGAGCGGCAGTAAATCTTTGCATCAAAGCTACCATGGTTTGAAATGCGGAATCAGATTAGTGGAATCGACGGGTTGATTCAGGATTATCTAGGTCAACTTCCAATTAATCCAGATTCTTGGTGGATCGAGTCCAATTGTGATACATGCCTTGTTAGAGCTGCATCTGGGTTGGTGGGATGGTTGAAGTTCTTCAAAATCCAAACCCTGACCCTTGAATACCTGTTTGATCTTGACCCTGCGAGGTTGTACTAGGTCAGGTCAGGTCAGGTCAGACACTCATGTTCGCGAAAGAGCAGTTCATAGTTTCATGTGGGAGGGGGGAACTGAGGACACGGCTAGCCGTCCACACCACTCTAGATCCTAATTATTATTATTATTGTTTTTGTGGGGGGAGTGTATAAGCTCTAGATCCTAATTCAACCTTGATAAAAAATTGAGGGACAAAATGTGTCGCGCTCAAGGCGGATCATCAGAGCCAAACTTGGTCACTAGTCCTAGTCATTGCGAATGGCAAAATTTTGAGTGATTTTGATGCAGACTTCAATAGCTTTTTTGGTTGGCACGGAAAGATTGGGGGAAATCGTTAAGGAGAGAGGGACATTCAAGGATTCAGGGATATGATTTCTCAACGTAGGTTGATGGATCTGGGTTCACATGGATCATGTTACACCTGGAACAGCAGGAGTGGAAATGCTAACATCACAATTAAAATGGATCGGGCTTAGGCTAATTAGGCTTGGAAGTTCTCTCTAAGAACACTGTTGCTTTTATTTGATCAGTAGTATGTGCAGGTCATAATCCTCTTCTTATGGACTCTGAGGGAGGTAAGGTGAAAGGGGCTCGGCCCTTTCGATTTGAACCAATGTGGATTAGATCCAGACGTAAGAGGTTTGTTCAGAAAACATGGTCTACTCAGGTGGTAGCAAATGTTTAACCTCTCATTACTAAGCCGGATAGATGCAAGAGGGAATTGAAGAGGTGGAATAAGAATTGAGTTCGGCCATCCACAAACCAATATTCAACTGCTTAAGGGGAAGATGATTATGACATTGAAGAGGAGAATGCTGTACTTGGGCAAGAAATTATCTGGCTTCAGAAGTCTAGGATGCAATGGATCCAACATGGAGATAAAACTTCGGTGTTCTTTCACGAATCAACCATTCAAAGGAGGCAGCGAATTGGAATTTTAAAGCTGCAGGTGGAGGTGGACTGAAGATCAAGATCAGCTTAACTCTCTTTTGGTTAATCACTTTAGTGAGGGTGTATCAGCTGAAGGTATTTCACAAGGAGCCTTAGACCAAGCACTTGCAGGTATCAATTAGGTTGTCACAGCAGATAAATGAAGAACCGGTTAAATGCCCAACCGAGATGGAGGTTCATGAAGCTTTGAAATCCATGGCCCCATCGAAAGCTCCGAGGCTCGATGGATTTCTTCTCTTTTTTCAGAAGTATTGGAGCACAACTAAGGATGATGTATACCAGTTTATTTAGGAGTTCTTTGTTAATGGGGTGCTTCCAGATGAGCTGAATTGTACTTATGTGTGCCTTATCCCTAAAGAGTTACTAGAGCACTTCCAGCCGATTAGTTTACGTGGAGTGGTGGTGATGTTGATCTCCAAGATCTTTTCTGAAAAATTGAAGACCTTACTCCTTGGTATCATTTACCCTTGCCAATCATCCAATCGACGTATATATATTGTCGCCCATGAGTTGTTCCATTATATTAGGCACCAAAAGAAGGGCAAGAATCTTTGTTTTTAAAAGGCTTATGACTGGTTGGAGTGGCCATTTATCTGTGCTACCTTTCTCCAATTAGGCTTTTCCATTAAGTGGGTGGATTTGATAATGAAGTGTTACTTCTGTTTATTATTGCCTATTGGTCAGTGGTGTGGAAGTTGGATCATTTACTCCTTCTACGGCTATCTGGAAAGGAGACCCACTGTCCCCTCTTTTGTTTATATTGTGCTCCCAGATGTTATGTTATGTTATTCAACATGCTGAGTCTAATAATTTGGTGAAAGGAACTAGGGTAAGGGTAGAGCATCTAGTGTTACCCATTTACTCTTTGCAAATGACTGCATTCTCTTCTTGGAGTTGAGGCTCCAACAAGTGTGTCATTTTATTGATTTGTATTGTCTAGTTATTGGCCAATATGTAACTTTGAAGAAATCCTCCATCACTTTCAGTCCTAACACTACCCTTGGATTTTGAAGATGGATTTCAAGGGTGGTTAAGGTGAGATATGATGCATGCCCTTCAAAGTATTTGGGTCTTCCCACTAATTTTGGCATTGCTAACTGCTAAGTGTCAGCTTTTCAAGTATGTGAAAGAGAGGGTGGTAGGCAAAGTACAAGGGTAGAAACATAGGTTACTATCTCAAATGGGCCATGGAGTCTTGATTAAATTTGTGGGGTCGGCAATGACTACGTATCTGGCGTTCCACTTCATATACTCTAGTAGTGTGAAATCCCCTAGAATTCTAACTCAAGAATCTAACTTGCAAGTCCAACAGTTTGCAGTTCTAGCAAAAGACAACTGTAGGCCATCCGAGTTGAGACCATTGGATAAGGATTGAAATCCATGGACGCGGATGATACAGATGGTGATTCAGTCACTTTAAAGGACCTTGGAAAAAGGTCTAGATCAAACTCGGATGGACTCGAAAAGTGGATTTCTCACACACAAAAAATGAGGTTGGAAGGTTCTCAAGCCTAGGTAAAAAGCTCTCATCTTGTGCTACAAGGTTAGGCAAATGTCCCAGACAAACCACGCTGAAAACCCTACTTTTGTGCGAAAATTGAGGTGGCAGTTGGTCAGGGGCTATTGGCCGGTTGACTAACTGTGATGCCCCGAATCTTTTATATTATTATTTAATATTGTGTTTTAATGCTTCTATATTCAAGATTATTAAAGGATCGTGCTGGTTGGACCATGTGTTACAATGGTTTGTTTGATGGGATAATCAAATGGTTTAGGTGTAATTAAATGATAGTTTAAATAGAATAGCATTCCAATCAGTATTTTAATTGAAACCCAATACCACGTGTAGGCCCACATGGATGTAATTAGAATGAATTGAAAGTGCGGAATGATTAGTATAATTTTATGAACCCAAAAGTACCAATAAATGGACTCAAGGATGAGTCCCACACAAGAATCAAGTGGGGCTACACTGGTGGGACCATAGGCTATATATATAAGCTACAAGTCATGAGAACCAAATTTACATTAATCTATTATTGTTAACATAAGGTAGATAAGGTGGGTTTACAATGATAAGTGAAGCATGAGGTGGCAAGGAGGTGAGACAGCTCACCTCCCTCCACCTCCCATCTCACCATTATGCCCCACATATAAGGGAGGGTGTAAGATAATGAGGTTGGGTGGTGATGAGTAATAAGATTTGTATATAATATTATATATTAAAGTGAGAAATCTAAAATAATAATCGTTGTATAAGATATAATATTAGTAAGAAATAAATAAGCAATGGCTTAAGGCTAGCACTATAAATAGGGATGGAGGGCAAAATTAAGGAAAGAGAGAGGAGGAGAGGAGCATAAGACGGAAGAGAAACAGGAGCTACAAATTCGTCTCTTAAGGTAAGACTACAAGCTTCTCCTCCCTAATTTTGATTAGAATTTCTTGATTTATATTCTAATTGGAGGAATTATATATGAAATTGATAATCATGGTCTAAGATTCTTAGAAAATATGATGATACACATGCTAGAACTATGTATGTGCAAGTCAACATTAGATCATAGAGGTTATGTGAGCACAAGTTGCATGCCATGTAAAAACCTCAACTTGATTTTTGAAGGATTACCCGAAATTGGGCAATTCAGAAACAACCTTTAGATTATGGTTCAAATATGAAATTTATTGCATAATTAGGTCTGATGAACCTTTGTGAGCAAAAGCCCCAAATTTTGTGATGTGATTTCGATGAAAAATACTGAGTGTATAGTTGAACCAAACTGGTCAATCATGCAGAATCTATAGTCAATGATACCAAGGCTTTTTTGACTTGATTAAATTACTGGAATTGTAAATTGAATGGAAGCTTAGTCTTAGAACTGGAAGCCCCAAAGCTGGATTGAAAATGGGGCAAAATGTGAATATGGTTAATGAGTTTAGGTCCTGAGTGTAGTGTTTGATCCAAGTATATTGATTCTACACTCTTGTCAAATGAAGCACTAAGGCTCTATTGGACTATTAAAATTCATATGGAGCCTAGAATAGACTAGATTAATGAAGTTTTGGGGTATGATATAAGAGTGGAGGAATGACCTTGAGTGTATCATACATATAAGATTACACTTACATTATTCACTCGTCGGTTTAGGTGTCAGCCAGATCGTGAACAACTCCAAAGAAAAAAAGACATCCACTTGGAAAAGGTATAAAATCATTTTGAAGATGAAGAAAGGCAATCTAAAATGAAAATAAATGTGAGTATTATAACCAAGGTTTAAAGTATCCCACGATACCATGCGATACTAGTCGATACGTATCCATATTTGACCCAACCGATACGATACATCTCAATACGTCTCTCCATTGAATTACACTAAAATACATTAGCTAGAGCGATACAATACTCGATACAGGAAGATACATCTCTTAAATTCACATGACCGATACGATACTCGATACCGATACTTTAAACCTTGATTATAACCCGAAATAAGTTTGGTATATCAAAATAAAAAATTATTTAAAGAATGATAGAGCAAGTGAGAAAAGAGAAGAAAAGTGTGGCTTTTTTTTTATATAAAAAAAAAGTATATTGACTATTTTACCCTCATCTTAACTATAAAATTTTAAGTAAACCTTTGCATAATAAAAAGAATGAAATTCGCATTATAATCCATAATAGACAAAAAGTCTATTATGAATTTTGGAGGCTTTTGTCTTATTTTAAATAAAAATATAACTGATAATAAATGCCAAACAATTTAAAATGATGAAAAATTATCATAATTGAAAATGATAATTGATACCAAAAGAGCTTAAATCAACCTGTCCAACACCCATCCCACTTCCTAACCCCGTTCCCTTGCTGGGCCTAGCCCATCCGTGCCAAGCCCACCCTCACTCCCTTAGTAACCCTTATTCCTTCTAGCCCAACCCATCCCATCTTTTCATTCCTTAATTCCCTTCTCTCCGGGCCCGACCCATTACTTCGATACATTTCCGAAATTTCGGTAATATTTGACTTACTTTTAGTTAAATAGTTATTACTTTATTAGTTTATTTTAAAAATGAAAAATTAATGAAGACGAAACATTGTGAGAGAATAAGGACAAGACATGAACTTTAAATGCTTGTAGATATGACAAGGTGAGAGAGTAAGAACACACGGAGAAGATGGAATGAATTCTCAAAAGTTGCAGAAACCAGGTTTTCCGTTCTCAAACTAGCTGACGGTATTGTTCGGTTGTTCCTTCTTGTAAGAATTGCAGTAGGCGCCAAAAAAATGAAAATAAAAAAACTCACTATCAGTGGACCTGATGGGTTTGAAAAACGTCCTCAATAATTGGTAAACGAATAAGAAATACTTTGGTCAACTCCCACTAGGTAGAGAATGATCGATGTGCTTCCCATCATCAGATGTAATTGGGTCCATTTCAAACGTTGATAGAAATAGAAAACTCTCAAGTAGTTGTACTTCTGGAGCCATAGAGATCTAGCTAGGATGCGAAGCAGTAAGCTGACTTGACTTGAAGCTTATTCTGGCCTGCTGAACCCATATTAAAGTCTAACTATTAATCAGCAATGTGAAGAAACATGTAGAGAGATTAATTAAGAGAGCAACGTGAAGTCAGCGGTGATTGGTAGAGAAGTTAGAAGCGATCGAGTTTAAAATTTATCTAATCTGGAAGCCATGAATGAATGCAGTGTTGAATCTGGTGGTTTTGTTCCTCATCATTAATGGAGCTGCAGTAACACAAGGAGAAGAAATTAATGGATTCACCTACAATGGATTCAAAGGAGCTAACTTGAGCTTGGATGGCATAGCTAGCTGAGATCACATTCAATGGTCTCCTTAGGCTGACCAAGGAAACCAAACTAAGCCTGGGACCATGCCTTTTATGCTAACCCAATTCGCTTCCTTAAAAGTATCATCGTCATCGTCATCGTCATCGTCAGGCACTGCTGCTGCTGCTGCTCTCTCCTCTTCTGTCACATTTGTCTTTGCTATCGTCCCTGGCCTCTTCTCCAGATTTTAGAGGGAACGGGATGGCGGCCTTTGTCATCACTCCCACGAGAAGCTTGCCTGGTGCTCTTCCAAGTTCCAAGTCAATATCAATTGGCATCTTCAACGAAACCATAGTTATGACTTATGAAAGTCGAGTGGTCTTATCGCTGGGTTAGGAATTAGGATTGATCAGGTGGGGTCATCAAATTTTTTGAAAGTCGTAGTTATGCAACTCTAGTCAAAAGTGTCCAACACATATATCTCTTTTCCTAACCCCTTTCCTTTGCTGGGCCTAGCCCATTCGTGCCCAAGCCCAAGCCCACCCCCATTCCCTTCGTATCCCTTATTCCTTCTAGCCCAACCCGTCCCATCTCCGTCTCCTTGTTTAGTTCCACCCTCTCTCCCGGGCCCAACCCATTACCCCCACCCACCCTCATCCCGCCTTCTCCTTTGGCCCACCAGCCTCACCTTCAGCCCTTCGGCCCACCCTCTCCTTGTATTTTTTTTCTTCTTTGTTGGTTTTTGAAGAGTTTCGCACTCTACTTGTCTTCTTCTCCCCACCTCCCCTCTCTCTCTTTTTGGTTAATATTTTTTTTATAAAAAATAAAATAGAATATAAAAATATCTGACTCCTTTCAGCGTTTCACTGGCCATTAATTGATTGAGAGTTGACCATTCCATTTTACAGTTTTTTGCAAAAAATTTCACCATATTTTATGTCATGTTGCATTGAGAAAATCCCAACAACTCAAAATGCTCACTTTCTTCATTTCTTCTTCTTCTCTAAAGCTGTAGCTGCAAGTTTCAAAATAGTTGCAAAATGATTTTTATTCTATTCTCCATTTTATTTTCTTTTTCAGTTTTCATCCCTTTTGAAGTTAAGTTAGCCGGGTTGTCAAAGAGAGGTTCTTTTTGTTCTTTCCTACCTCTGTGTGCGAAGCATCTTTGACATCTCGGACGAATAGAGAGTAACGACGCAGCAACCTCAAATGCTGTCATAAATATCTCCGGCGAACATGAGAGCGATTCTCACCCTGTGGCTGGAAAATCAACTATATTTCGTCTTTCGCTGGAAAATCGATGATGATACATCGTCGAAAATTCGCCAATATTTTGTATTTTCGAATTTGGAGGAAAAATTATTCCTTACCTATAACCCACTCCTCCGTATTGTATTGGAGAAAAGTCCGTCCCAATCACAATCAAAATCCAAAGCTAGGTCTCACGCCCGTTGAATTAATTTAGCGTTCATATATTCATTAGAATACTGGCCTTGATTGACCGTAGTCAGTAGTACCCTTCTAGTAACTAACCAAATTTCCATGCGCATTACACGCGTACATGCATTTATATCAAATGTAATAGTGGTCTATGAAGTTCTTCCTCGTGGATTTTTCTCCAGTGTTTATCCTAGTGCATTGAATCTCTATTTGATTCCTTAGCCGTTTAATCCTAGTAGGTAGAGAATAATGTCCTTCCTATCATCAGATGTAATTGGTTCCATTTCAAAAGTTGATAGAAATAGCAGGAAACTCTCAACTAGTTCAACTTCTGGAGCCATGCATAGAGATAGAGGAAATGCCAAGAACAGTGAAATTTTCCAACTATGGGTTCAGCTGTTGCCCATGCATTACGTACGTCTAGGAATCAAATAGGTTAATTAGTACTGTTCCTTCCTACATTTAAAAGGCGATTTGATTTAGAGAATTGTAAGGGTAGCTCTACCCTTTTATAAAGACTGGTTATTGAAGAATCTCTTATCATATATTTTCCTCGTTAGCTAAAGAAAGTGAAACATCCTCCAGAATTGAAGTTGCAGTGAAAAAGTCTTCCATGAATCGAGACAAAGAAGGGATGAAAGAATTTGTTGCTGAGATCGTTAGCCTCGGTAAATTACGGCATCGGAACTTAGTAACTCTTAGTAACCCAGTATCTTGAGCTTCCAATAACCGCCACTGCTTCTTCTATGTTAGCTATTTATCTTGAGCACAGTGATTAAAAGGAAGCTAAAATTTGCATAATTATATGAAGAAACTTAGATTATGAACCTCATAAATCTTTAAGTACAAAAATCTCTATAGGGGCTTAAACACAAGGCATTGGGATAATTAATATATTCATACAGTAATAACAAATATTTTAGACTGAATTTTCAAGTGGTGTTCCATTCATTCAAGAATCATTATTTTACTAATTTATATATATATTCTATTGAATTCAAAATCTGTACCCCAAAAAATTACAAAATTACTTGGTCTTTACCCTTGGTTAGGAATAGGCTTGACTACGACGTCCAGTCATCAAATTCAAAGTGGTTGAGCTCTAGTAAAGTTGCCATTGTTGACTTAGTTAAAGAGCTCCTGTCTTCTAGGTAGAAATTAAATTGAAGAAATTGGCATCATCCTCCAGTTTGCCTTGGTTTGGTTTGGTCCTCATTTTTGTGCCTTTTATAGATATATATATATATTCTTGTTTTGTTTAAGTTCTATTGACTTTGGTTGGACTTGCTAGAGAGTGGACCATTCCACTCTCAATATTTTCTTACAATTTCATTCATGAAATTCTATCTGAATGATTTAAAAGAAAATTTCACAAAATTTATGATGATGCATAGTTTGAGACTTCTCGGCAAGTCAATCAATGTTCATTTTGATTGCTCGCTCATTCGCCGTTTTCATCGACCATTGTACCTCTTCACCTTCAACTAACCAAAGTTCCACGGCATCATCCTTTGTCATGTTACTAGTATTTATATTAGGGAAGTCACCCTTTTTATACTGATACCTCTTCTTCTTCTGTGCTTCAAAGTAATCTTCTTTTTTTCTTTGCTGGTAGAAATCTGGTTCAAAGTAATCGAGATTTACTAAAGGTGCACAGCCTCAATGACGACTTTATTATAGAGCTCCAGTATTCTGGGAATAAGAACAAAAATTGGAGAAATAAACATCATTCCTTGACTTTGATCTCTACTCTCAGAATTATTGTGCCTTTAAGCATTTTTATTCTCTTGTTTAGGCCTTGTGGACTTTGATAGGACTCTTGTGATTAATGAATTTCTAAAAAGCAAAATATATAGATTTCTGATTCTAAGCATTTTCTTCCAACTTTCCATTCTCGAAATTCTATTTGAAAAAATGATTAGGAGGAAGAACTACCTCTTCAGTCTTCACCTCCCAGTTACCAAAATTCCACGGCATTAATTATCTTTTGTCATATTACTTCACGTGTTTCAACTTTCAAGTGGAAAATTAATAAAATAGTTCCCATCATATTCCTCCACGTGGATTTGGGATGAGAAATCTCAATCCTACTGGCTACTGCATTGACTCTCAAGTTGGAAACGCGAATTAATTTCTAACTTTTATTATCAGGCAAAACCATTCATGTCAAGCTATTTATTACATGTTCTTGTCAAATACAACGTACACACCGAGAAGATGGAATGAATTCTCAAAGTTGCAGAACCCAGAAGCCATGATTTCTGTTCTCAAGTTAGCAGCTTTGTTCCTCCTTGTGATAACCGCAGTAGGTGAACAAGTTAGTTTCACCTATAATGGCTTCACAGGAAATAATAACTTGAAGCTGGACGGTATAGCTGAAATCACCTCCAAAGGCCTTCTCATGCTTACGAACTCCACCAGGCAACAACAGGGCCGCCATGCTTTCTCTACAATAATCCGATTCGCTTCTTGGAACGTTCCGTTTCAGGTAATAACTCTGCTCTATCTTTCTCTACCACTTTTGTGTTTGCGATTCTGTCTCAGTATCCAGATTTGAGTGGTCATGGAATAGCCTTTGTCATAGAACCCACAAGAGGTCTTCCCGGTGCTCTTCCAAGCCAATATCTTGGCCTCTTCAATGAGACCAACGTGGGCAATTCAACCAATCATGTATTCGCAGTTGAGCTCGACGTACACCATACAGAGCAAAGAGTTCAGTGATATATATCAATGACAACCATGTTGTTGTTGGCATAGATGTCAATGGATTGACCTCTGTGGATTCCCTTCCAGCTTCCTATTTTGATAAAAATGGTCAATCTCATAACCTCACACTCATCAGTGGCCACTCCATGCAAGCCTGGGTGGTGGATTATGATGGTTTGCATAAGCAAATTAATGTCACATTAGCTCCAACCGGTATTCCTAAACCCGCGATTCCTCTCTTGTCAAGGAATCTCGATCTTTCTCCGGTCATGAATTAAAGAGTCCATGTTCGTGGGTTTCTCATTCTCTACTGGTTCGGTTCTCACTTCCCACTTCCCACTGTGTGTTGGGTTGGAGCTTTAAGGTGAATGGGCTGCCCAAGCAGAAGAACTTAATCTATCTCAACTTCCCAAGCTTCCTCGAAGAGGACCCAAGAAGAAGCCAGCCATGCTGACCATCGGAGTTCCTATGAGTACGTCTTTGTCCATGTAGTAGGGAAACAGGGGATTGGCAAAAAAATTCTTTTGAAGATAGACATACAAAGTGACAACTCAACACCAACAAGACCAGCCCATATTACAGGGAACCCTCAAGGGGTGGGGGTACAGATACGGTACTACTTTGAGAAACAAACCAGCAACCCAAGTACTTCAACCGAATCACGTGACATTCAACAATCAGAAACAAAGATACACATTGGCTGGCATCTGGAACTGGAGACCTGAAGCATCGATCGTTCTCTCGATGGTTGAGTTGATTATAGACAATCTAAGAGCGAACCAACGCACTCTGCTCAATGGTTGAGTCCATACAAAAAAGAAATTCTGTATAAGATCAGCTTACTTATTGTGACCATTCAAATCATAAATTTAGAGATTCCTTGGAGCTACAGCTCACCAGATCCTCATTAAAATCATCACTTCTTGCTTGGGTCCCCTGCTGTTTAAGATTTAGATGACAATGTCATTAGCAAATGAAGGAAACACTAACATAAAAGGATGTTGTTCTTCTACCAATTTCCATTGACTGTGTTCAATATGAAAATCACAATACAGACTTGGAGTTGTTCTTCAAATCAACCTAAACTACAAGTTTACATCTACTAACATTTGATTGAAAGAGATACAAGAGTTATAATATTGTATAAGAAAATAGGGTAAAGTTGAATTCTGTAGCGAATAAGTCAGTCCTGAAACCATAGTTCTAAAAGCCACAGCCAGAGTCACTAGACCAGGTTGCAAATTTGTGGCCTGTAACTGCTTCTTCAACAGCAAACTGTTCACTCATATAAGTTCCATAGTTAACTTGGATCCCTCATATGATTCCTTATTCATTGGAGGTTTTGCTACGGTCCTTCTTGGGATTAGGTCAGTTTTGGTTCTAGTCTTACAATATCAATTATAAGGAAATCTTCTATCTCCTCATTTATATGCAACTCCATAAATTTAAAATTAAAAACATAGCACCGTTGATGCTTATCATCACAGAATATGAGGTGAAAAGTCAGAAACACCGAGACATCTCAGTTTTGCAGGAAAAAGAGAAGAGATATGGATGGAGTTGAGAAAGTCATTTGTTTCAACCAATATCGACCAGTGTTCAAATAGTTAAACCATATTTAGCAGGTTCCAGTGTCTCGAACCATAAAAAATACAATGCTTTGGAAAAAAACTAATTCCCTTGACTGGTCTGCATCTCACGTTGATAGTCAGGAAAGCAAATACCGTAAAACAAGATGAACCAATTCCTACCCAAAAAAAGAGTACTACAACATGAAACGATGACCATGTAAGTACGATGTGTTAAAATAAACCCACGATCTAAGTCATTTCGATCAAATCAAAACAGCAGTCAAGTGGCTGAAACGACAGTCAAATACATATATAATAATGGTAATCGGAAGATGAAGAAAATAATAGTCGATCTTGAAGGGAGAAAAATGGAGTCGACGATGAAGAAAACTTACTGTAAGAAATTGATGTTGCATAACTCTGTCTCTCGCAGAAGGGAAGTTTGGTTTCAGCCCTCTCCTCGCACCTCTCTCTTCTCCAAGCTATCTCTCATCGCAGATCTCTCTTGCTGGACAAGACACGAAACCGAGCCCAAAATACCAACGCTCTCACTAGCACAAGAGGAAGGAAGACGAACCGGCAGGGATTTACCAAAGTCGCACCGACAAACGAGGAAGAAAGAAGCAAAAACAAAATTCGAAACTCCCGCGTCGACCCAACGAATTTGAAGAAAAGGAGAGGAGCCTATGTAAAGGAGAGGAGCCTATGTAAAAGAAGCTGTAGAAGAGCACCACGGTTCAGGTCCCGACACATGGGGAAAGATTCAGCCTCAAGGATCGTGAATCAAGGGAAGGAAAGAATGAGACCATAATTTGGAAGTCACCCCCGACCGAGACCTAGATGGCAACCTAACCGCAGAAGAGAAAGGGAACACCTCCCAGAGCCAGAACACAGGCGCCGACCTCTCCGCCACCAGCACAAGTGAATAAGAGAAGATCACGTCTCCGAAGGTGGCGGTATCACCGTCTACAGGTCGAGTCACGAGATCTAAAGTGCAAGTACTCGACGCCGTGAATCAATAAATTCGGGTGATAGACGAAGGCGTTGGTCCATCGGTGCCTTAGGGGCAATCATCTCCGCCAGTGTATAAAAAGACATTTGAAATTCTTACAGTTGCGAGGAGAGCTTATGGACAAAAAATGAGGATTCCGGCGGCTTTTGCCACTTATGATCAGTGTTCACAAAAGAGAGACGGTTCCATGTCTTACAATGTTCAAGCAGCATTCTTGTCGGAAGGATTTTTTAGGAGGCCCGGACACCTACCGAACATCCCTGAAGGATGGAACAACATGATGAAGAAGGCGGCAAAGGTATGGAGGAAAATCTGGTAAGAGAACAAGGAGATCTCTGAAAAGGGGGAGGCAAGGAAGTAGAAAGCATGTTGAAGAGGAGACAACCCGCTCTTGGACTTAAGACTATGCGCGTCGCGTGCTCGATCTAGCAATCTTGGACAATTGTTTTGATGAACTGTCACTAAACTAAAAAAGAAAGAAGAAATCGAAACTCCCCACCGCCTTATAGCTACAAGAGCAAGCCACTTTGAATAGGAAGTATGAACAGGCAAGAGTAATCCAAGCAAGGATTCAAAATGACAAGAGAAAGAAGGCAACTAAAAGCTTCACAGATGACCAGTCCAACGGCAGAAGTTGAAAAGGTCATTCCTGATCAAGAAAGGACTACTCGCCTAACTATTTAGAAGTGGTATTCCACGACCAACGTCCCTGATTCGAAGAGGTAGCTTCAACTTTTTGCCAAGGCTGGGGCCGGCTGACTCTCTGGATGTCAAATCAGTTGCGAAGGACTGCTCTATGTAATCGGATTGAAAAGCACAAACCGATAACGGATTCCCCAGCTACAGATTTCGAAAAGGAAGGCGCTTCGACCGAAACTCCAGAAGGAAGAAGGAGCCTATGGCCCGGCTTTGAATGAGAAGGGGGGGGGGGGACCCTCCAGCAAGGAGAGTCTGTTGATCCTGAGCTTTTTTAGTTTAGATGAAATCCTCAAGCTCAAGCCAGGAATGAGATTCTTTCACCAAGCCAAGTGGGTAAAGAAGAAGGTAAACTTCTCGATCCTAGCTTCTTCCATCGCTTTTTCGGACAGCAACTTTCTAGCTTCCTCCGCTCCACTAAGAGTATCGGTTACTCGAGAAAGACTGAATCTTATTCAAGTGAAGAAGACCGGGAACCCCTCTACGCGAATGTCTAGTCCTTCTTCCTCTCCTTTTCGATTTCAATACTGGACCTCGTAAATGGTCCTTTATAATAGAAAAGGCATTTTCTGACATCTCATGAGTGATTAGCGGAGCATTGAGTTCCTTTTAAAAATATGTTGTGTAATAAAGAACCTGCTTTTCTTCAACCATGTCTCGAAAGAAAGTAGCCAGGCTTCCTGCTATGAAAGTAGCAAGGTAAAAGGATAAAAAGAAACCGGCTAACAATCCACTGACCTATCTAGCTTAAATCGAGATAGCATTTCACTAGGCAATTGCCACTTCACTAGCAGCCACAAAGGGCGAAGGAAAGTCGGATGAAAATGATCCTAATGAAAGAGTCTCGGGACCAAGGATTCTATAGGCTTGTAGCTTCTTTTCTTTGAAAGATAGATAACAGGTCCTTTTCAAAGGTATTTGAAGTAAGAATATAACATCTATACCCCCTCCCCGTGCGCAAGACTCATAAAGTTTTTTTTATTTTAATTTGGCGGTATCGTATATAAGATCACGCTTTCTTTTACGGAGTTCTCTTTCTCGATTTCGGAATAGAATGGGTTGTTTTCAAGGTTTCAAGATCATTCAAATTTTCATAAGAGAAGGTCTCGCTACGACCATCCATAGAGAAGGATGTTGGTTGTTCGCTCGGGAGTCACTGCAATGGAGAAGATTCATATAGTGCAGGTGGAGAAGGTACGTATTCAACGACTCCAGAATCTGCTGTGACTTAATAGGCCGAGGCCTGCTATCGACCCTATGTTCGGGTGGTCCTCATCCACCTCTTCCTTTAGATCCGCTGGGAGCTATTATTCAGGTGAAAATCCCGCCCCAATAGATGAAAGAGATTATCTAGCGGGTGGAAACCCAACAAAACCGGTTCTCGTTGTGTTGACCGGGTCGGTTGGAGCAACTCCTTCCCCTTCCGGATAGACTAGATTGATGGATGGAAGAGTAGGGCAGAAAAGTAGGGCCCTTTCATAATGCCGAAATTGGGGAAGAATATACGGGACGAAAGTCCACTCATGCCCAAATGCTAGGGTTGAGGGGAACAACCGATTATGAGGGGCTTGACTCTCTTTATTCCTTTCATAATGAGGCACTTTCTCGTGAGAAGGGGCTTTGCTCTATTCAACACCAGATACTAAACATTAAGATTCGCTAGGGAACGATGAGAACGGGGCAAAGCTCTATTCAATTAACCGGTACCCGGTAGTCACAAATAGTGGGGGAAGATCTAGTGAATTATGATCGAGTTATTAGAGGGGGTCGACCCGAGTAAAGGGCGGCTTTTCACTAAGATTGGCTAGCGACATCTCGGGATCGATTCATTAAACCGGTGAGGACAAGCCATCCATTCCATTGAGGGCGAGTGAAAGCCTTGCGAGGGAGAGCATTCAACCACTCTTTAATCCAAATAAAGATGCGGGTCTTTAATCCAAATA
Source organism: Hakea prostrata (assembly GCF_041222555.1). NCBI lineage: Eukaryota > Viridiplantae > Streptophyta > Magnoliopsida > Proteales > Proteaceae > Hakea > Hakea prostrata. The sequence continues at coordinate 39,628,584 of NC_142600.1, forward strand.
AAGATGCGGGCCCTTAGTCACGAGAAGAGAGAAAGACGAGAGATCGATGGAAAGGGGCCTTTACTCCACTATCAATGTACGATTCCATTCCGAGTACGGGAGCACTTCAATGGATAGAAGAGAAGGGTTCGGGTTGTTGGTGGATGGAGAAGTTTTTCTCTCCAAAATGGAATGAAAAATGGCTATCTCTAATTAATGGAAGAGAAGCCCCATCAAAGGTGGAATGGCTCCTACGCTTCCTCCTCCTGTTAACGTCTCACCGACTCGCTAGTGGAATAGTTTATGGTGACGGAAGACCAAATAGAGGAGTAGGCTTTCCCAAACAGGATTTGCTGGCCCCTTTTTTTGTAATGTAATTTCGCAAGTTACGCTAAGTAGACGTCCAAAGAGAGCACAACCAGGCTGTTAATTAAAAAAGGTTATAGCAGCAAAGCAAGAGCAGTATCGAGCTGCGGCGGCCTAGCCGCTTCCTTTATAGATAGATAGTAGTTGACCGAATGACCGAGCCAATTGGCGGTGGCGAGGCAGGTAACCGACTAAAGACAGCATTCCCAGTACGAGCAACGAAAGCCATTAACGGCGGTTTCCCAGCTTACCTTACTACCGGTTCTTTCTTAATCCAATCCTGACGTAACTCATTTTCTTTCTTCATTTGGTGCTTATTGCCCATCCCATCCAGCTATGCTAGTCCTTTCTTTCAACCGAATCCTTGGAAGGAGATTAGTTGTAAGCCGCTTGGGAGGAGGAAGTCCTATCTGAAGTTAGGGTCCTAGCTCAACAGAAAGAAAGTGCACTCGAGAAAGCGCGGATCTAGTTCGGGGGAATGAATAAGTGAAAAGGGGGGCTCTACTGCGGTGGGTGGTATCCGCCTAGTTGGATCAATGAAGCTGGTGGTAGCAAATGACTCCAGGGGGCTGTGTAAAGAAAATTCCTTGGTTCTAGAAAGCCTTCTATCACTGGTGGGTGGAAGAATGAGCGAAGCCAGCAAGATCCAGTCAATGCTCGATCGCTTGAAAGAAGGACAAAAAGTACTAGGTGTGTGTGATCTAGAATCGGTCTTGAAGAATATAGTTCATCCGCTCAAGCATCTTCGGGAATGGCAAGTCAACTAGTCGCAAGAAGAAGGGCGGGTTCTTTCTCCTTTACCTCCGACAGTCTTGCTTTACTGAAGTAATCCACTCTCTTTAGAAAGCGATTGATGGAAGTGAGAGAAAGACAGAAAGGGTAGGCAAGAGGGGAAGGAGCTTCAAGAAGTGTAGGGAACTACAGCCCCGTTGTTAACGGAACGACTTTCCGCTGTAATAGAATCCATCCATATAAATTGTTTCATAATCTATTCTATTGATGACACCTGTTGGATTACTTCCGAAAAGCAAGTCCTTAGGTGTAGGTATTTCCTTCCTCTCGAAAGGTTAGCTAGCTCGACTTCCTGTCCAGTCTGCCTTTGAAGCTGCCGTTCCCATTTCCTTCGTGTAAGTGAAATCGGTCAACGTTGGATGAATAATCTAGTTCTTACTACGGTTAAGCGATGCTCTTCGTTGCGGGAAGAACTTGAGAATCACTTTCCTTTGCTGGTGCTTTAGGTTGACTGTATAGCCTTCGTCAGCCTTCAGTTCTTGCTCTTCCACTGGTTACCAGCTTATGACCTGCGAGTAACTAAGGTTCTACCCTTTCTGGGGGAATTGCTCCCTTTGATCGGAATTAGGCCGCCTTTCTTAGGTCTGATCATCGAAAGACGAAGGCATAGGCTACGACTGATTCTGGGCTGGGTAAATCTTCCATAAGGACTTTCTCTTGTTCTTATAGTTGCTAATTTTACCTGCTCGAGAAAGCTTTCTCAATCTTCAATCTCCTAAGATTCACCGTTCACTGGCCCACTAAAAGCCTTTCCTCCGACATGTTCTGCAGTTGCTTCACCCGCAATCGAGTTCTCAGTCTCACCTAGCGTAAAGTAAAAGAGAATCTAATCCCTTTCGTTAACCGTTGGAGAGGAATCATAAATGGAATTTGCCCTTATTATTATTTTTTTAATTTAATCTTTTTTATTTTTACATTTAAAGGGTTAAATTTTTTAATTTACAAAATAAGACCCTCCTTCATTCCCAAATCCCTGTTTCTACGAATTCTAAATCTTTATTTTCCAAATCCTAGTTGAAGATTAGGAAATGAAAATTAATGGGTGAAACGAAATCTCCAACTAGGATTTGCATCCCTTGAAAGACCTCTTCCAGCTTCTAGTTTGCAACCATGTCTTTGAGTTCTTCATATTGGGAAAAGTCAGTATCACCTTGCATCATTTCACCAGGCATTTAGGAGGAATCAGCTTTTGCATTTGTGCGTTTGGCCTTGAGCACGCGCACGTAGGGGTATGGCATACGATCGATGAGATCGTACGAGCTACGGTTGCGATCTTTGTTGAGTGAACAGATCTCCAGATTGTTTACGCTAGAATTTTGTTGTTTTCTTACTACCGTTTTTTATTTTTGCTGGTTCGCGACATCGGTCTGAGCGATCGGAGGAGTCTCTACGAGCTCTGGCGGAGGAGGTGAAATGACTTTCTCTAAGAACTTACGATTACGTTTAAATCGTATAAGTAGATATTCTCTAGAGTGCTGGATAATCCTTTGTTTAATCACTATTCTTAGGACAAAAACCTGCGTCTCAGATTCTGCTTATCATACAGGCTAAGCTAAAATTTAATTGTAAATGAGGGTCTCATGTCTAATGAAATTTCAAATAGGTGGAAGAACTAAAGAGGATTTAGGTTTGAATGAATACCTGAAACGGAGGACTTGTGAAGAGCAAACAACATCAGCAGCAGTAGAAATCGTAAGTACCTTAATTCCATCTTTTGGGCTCTCTTCTCTCTCTGAGCCCAAAACGCAAACACCTCTTGCTCACGAGTTGGAGATTACGTTTCACCCATTAATTTTCATTTCCTAATTTTCAACTAAGATTTGGAAAATAAGGATTTAGAATTGGTAGAACCAGGGATTTGGGAATTGGGTAATGAAGGAGGATCTGATTTTGTAAATTAATAAACTTTAACCCCTTAAAATGTAAAAATAAAAAAATTTAATTAAAAAAGAAAAAAGATAAAGAATAAGGGCAAATTCGTCATCGAAGTGTTAATTTGTCCTTAAATTGATTTTTTCTATAGTACAAGGGAGGCAGATGCAAAGTCTCAGTGTTTTTGAACTAAAAATGATGTAGACCAAACCTTAGGGGGTCCAGATGAAGATTACCCTAATATTATTGACGAAAACAAACTGTTCGTCCGGAAGGTCACGAATATTAACACCATGTTTCAAGGCAAGGAGAGTATAAAAAAATTATTAGGGAAATGTGTTCGAATCCAATCCAAGACATTATGGTCTGCCACCCTTACCCCAAACACAGCCCATTAAGGTTCGGTTTGGGCTATAATGGGCCGGTGCGGTTCGATTTTAATGGTTCGGGCAACAAATTGACACTCCTAGGAGCCAACAAGTGAAAATTAATAAAATAAAAATTTTAAAAACTGGAACGCATCACCTTGTGGGCCCCCCGTATTCTTGTGGTAAAAAACCGTCGAGAGAGCACAGATGAAAGGAGACGATACGTACTCCAAGTTAAATGCCAATTAAGCTAATGGGATGTTTAAAGGTTTCCCTGATATCGTCACTTGTCATACTATTTTTTTGGTGAATCAGATGTTCTCTCTATATTCTCCTTGTTGTGGAATGCCTAGTTTTTCGTGTAGATATAATTTTACTTGATCCAATTTAGTTAGGTGGGAAGGGATCACCAACTGCTGCTACTTGACTAGTTGGGCCTTGGACCAAAACCCAAATCTTGTCGTGAGGCGCCCATGGTACAAATTTTGCCAACCGTCCTACTTTCAAATATCAAACCATCACTCTTATTTTCTTTTCAGGAGTAAAGCGAGTTTATCTAAACTTAAATCCACGAGGAACGACACATCAAGAATTGTCAATAAAAAATTGACCAGTTAAAAAATTTTCTTCTTGTTCTTATTATTATTTTTTCTTATGGGGGAGAGGGGGTGGGGAGTATCAAAGAAAGAAACACCATGCTTTAAAGCTTACGTTGCGAAAGGGTTTGCAGCATTTTTTGTTTCTTTGAGAGTGTGTTGGACTTCCTTTTTACCAAGAGAAAGAAGATACCGATATTCACTAAAACAGAATAATAAAATACTAAGCATGTGTAAGACTTCTTTTATGTTTAAGGTTGAGCGGTCACGCATTGGACAGTCAAGATCTTTGTTTCACATGTAGTGCTATACAAGGCAATGTCTTTGTTGTCGACCGGATTGGTGAACCGCTAAGCACTGTGGAGGATCCAAGTCCTTAAAACCATATATTACGTTTTCCTTCTTAATTCTATTTCTTTTTAACTTTATTCTATTTCTTTCTAACTTTATTCTATTTCTTCCGAACGAAAAGGGCAACCAATCCATATTTGGATGTCGATTTTCAGCCGCAAAATTATAATCTACAACAATAGTAAGTTGAAGGGAATTCTCTCTCCCAATTATAGGGTTGAAATAATTTTGCCAAAATTAGGATGAAAATTCATGGTATAAATTTCAAATCACCCCACAAGCATTACAACTTGAATCAAGTCTACCAGATATCCATTGGAGTTGGGATCGCTTGAGCCTCTTGTCCCAAAGAAGGTCCAAGGTTCTACTTGATCCCATCTCATTAGTTTGGCTCACATTTTTTATTTATTTTTATTTGGCGAGGGGAAATTAATAATGGGCTCAAGCACGGATCTTATGTTAATTTGTTTATTATGCTTCCTTTTATGGGAGGGTGAAGCCAGAACCGTTGAGTTTCGGCTTCTCAAATCAAATGATAAAAAACAATCAGCAACACCGGAACCAAACGGTACGTCACCATCATCAGCATCGGGACCAGGGGGTACAGTGTTTGATGTCACCAAGCATGGAGCAGTCTCTGACGGGAAAACGGATAATAGTAAGGCATTCCTTGCTGCATGGGCTGCTGCTTGTAAATCTTCGGCGCAATCTACCCTTTTGGTCCCAAAAGGAGACTTCTTGGTTGGTACAGTCACATTTGCCGGTCCTTGCAGCAAATCTCCTCATGTTGAGATAAGTGGTAAATTAATAGCTCCGCCAGCCTCAGGATCTGATGGTGCATGGATTACATTCAGAGGTTTGAGCGGGTTGAATATCAATGGGGCCGGTGGATCTCTGAATGGTCAAGGAGAAAAGTCTTGGGCCACAAGTTGTGTTCACAGTGCCAATTCAAATTGCAAAATGGCCCAAACTGTGAGTTATTGGAATTTTACATGAGAACAATTGGAAACTTGATATTTATTTCCCTTTGTCTTTCGCTTTTGTTGCAGAGCTTGCAATTGGCATCGATTACCGGTGGATCGTTAAGCGGCATAACTAGTATTAATAGTAAGGCATTTCACATGGTTGTCAGTCAATGCAAAGACTTTACCATCAAAGATGTCAAGATTCAAGCCCCCGGTACGAGTCGAAATACTGATGGTGTGCACATTGGTGATTCGTCCGGCATCACCGTTACGACCAGTGAGATTGGAACCGGCGATGATTGCGTGTCCATTGGAGCGGGAACTTCCAACATTGCCGTCACCAATGTGAAATGTGGACCGGGTCATGGCATCAGGTATATTACAAAATAATCATGCTTAAATACTTACGTAGAACTCCATACTGATTTGTGCAAATGATCTAAAGAAATACAGGGATGTCAAGGAAAAACCCAACTACCCCAAGCCCGCCTTAGAGCAAACAGGGTTGGATCGGGCCTGTACTTGACGTTAGGTGTGGGCTGGGTTTCATATATACTAAAATACGGGCTTTAATATAAAATGGGCCGTGACGAGCTTTTCTATTTCCATGATAATTATGTGCATTAAAGCTTGGGCTTAGGCCAAGTAGGGTCCTATGGGCAATGTATTTTCCATGACTTAATATGGGCACATGATAACCAAGGTGAGTTAAGGCCGAAATTTTGTTGGGAAAACCTACTACACTTGGGTCAGGCGGGGGTTAAATGCAAGGTTGGCCTCTGCCAGCGGTGTGATGGGCATGGGTTTAGATAGGGGCTCCTAGGGTTGAGCTCAGGTTTAGGCACACTCGCACCCTAACACACCCCTCCTCCCCACACACACCCCACCCCCCACCCGAAAAAAGAAAAAACGGAGGATAAGACTTGTTTCAGTTGACTTTAACCATGTTCATTTTGCTTTCTTTTGTAGCTTGGGAAGCCTCGGGAGGTATCCAGGTGAAAAGGCAGTGAACGGTTTGAAGGTGACCGGTTGTACCTTGACTGGTACTGATAATGGCGTTCGGATCAAAACATGGCCAGCATCAGAAGCTAACACAGTTTCTAATGTTATATTCGAGGATATTACCATGACAGATGTAAAAAACCCCATCATCGTCACCCAACAATATTGTGACAAGGCACAATGCGACTCTAAGGTAAGTTCAATAAAAGCCCCCAAAAAAAAGAAAAAAAAATAACACTTCACACCTGTGGATAGTACTACCCAATCTTAACTAATATAGACTCTTTGACAATCTCTCTCCTAAGTCTTAACACAATTGCACCTTATCATAACCGCCCTCATTTCATCAAATCAATACATTGACGCTCCGCACCAAATAAGACTATCAAGTCTGGTCGTGGGTGAGCTCTCATTGGCTAGGTTGGTGTAAGTATTCTTACACAACCATCCCTTTTTGTGTTTGGTGGGAGAGAGGTAGGTCAATCAGTTTGCAAGAAGGGATCTTGATCACTCTACCTGATGTTTTTAGTTGAAGACTGATTATGTAATTACATTGTCTCCATGATTACTAATGGTATGTGTCGACATTACCCAATGCAACAGCCTTCACGTGTGAAGCTTACAGACATTAAGTTTAGAAACATCAAGGGTACGACCCCCACAAAGGAAGCAGTCAGCATCTCATGTAGTGAAGCTGTACCTTGTGAAGGAGTAGAGCTCGCTGGTATTAGTTTGAAATCTACGGCAGGTGATGTGACTTCTATTTGTAAGAATGCAAAAGGTGTTGCTTCTGGTGTTCAAAGTCCAACCTCGTGCTTTAAAGTCTAAATCAATTGTTCCTCCTGCACAAATGTCTTTGATTGCTTGTGTATCCTTTCAAAGAGCGATTCCTTGGGTAGGCAGATTTGGGTGTGCTAGTTCAACTGGCCCCAACAAAGCTGCAACTATGAAAGGAGAAAAGCATATGAGACCTTTGTATAAACATGTGTTGCTACTGGTATTGACTTGAGTCAAGGGTTAACATAATGACATTTTTTATTCCCTTTGTGAGTGTTCAAACTTTGACGGTGGGTTTATTTGGTTGCAACGAAAATTGAAGGAAACCGAAGGAAAATTTTCATACTAAAAAAAATAAATTTGTCTAACAAGTTATAATCGTCACACTAAGAGACAACATGACTATTTCAAAACCATTTAAAATTTGATCATTGAGTTTCACTCAGTCTCATTGCATTTGATAATCAGCTTTGGAAAGGCAAATTCACATGATTTGACTTTTTAAAAGTCACAGGGTTGGCCAGCCAGTGTTTTCCATGGGCTCACAGCTAGTCCAGCAGGAGCTCTTCGTGATCCCTTCCCACTATCGGACACAAGTCGGTAGCGGTCCAATGTTAAAGTCAAAGAGCACATAACTGTCAAATGTGAGAAATAGAAGAGCAGAGGGGATTCGAACCCGAGACATGGGGGCTACCAAAACCGCGTGGTAGTAAACTTGGGACCACCTAATCCACGGGTTAACCAAAACCTTTTCTACCCGGATACCTAAACATTTTGTTAATAAATCTCTTCGAGGAAACATTGGGTAAAAAAAAAGAAGACCAAGACAAGCCTGAAGGGGATGTTAAGTTCAAAGTTTTTGGATGTGTGGGTAAAAATTGTATATCTTCCGCCAGGGGATGAGTCAAGATTTAACATCGGAAGTGCCAAGCACCGATATTTTCACACAACACACAGAATTTTCTACCCATAAACCTCATATTCGGGGTTGTGGATCACACATTTGGGCATTCCAGATAGGGTACCGGCTGGGGGGATGTCATAAGTTTGACCCAATTCGTTCTAAATCAAAAAGCCCCAAATTTGGCTCTCGCGAGTGCCTGCGAGAGTCTTTGAGAGCTAAAACGCAAAATCATTTGCAACAATTTACACAAACTACTCACAAACTAGAGGGAAGCATAAATACAACTATTTATGAGAATTTAATGTACCTAACATGCTTCAATTACCAAAATCCCACATTTATTGTGATGCAATCCCACAAACTTAGGTTTAGAGAAGAGGGTTTGAATGATTCTTACATTTCCCAAAGATTCCGCTAAGATTCGGGTCTCGACGCACCTTCGTGTGGGTAGAATCCACTCTTCTCCTTAGTTTCTTCTCCTCCCCTCGCCTCAGCCTCACACAAGCATTATAAAATGCGTGTATGAGTGAATAGGGGCTTAAAATAGGGTTTTAAAACACAACTTTTAAATCTTGCTCCGTTATTGGGGAGGGGCGGTCGGTTCATGGCGGTCGACCGGTCCAATCAACTAGCCCTGGTTGACCCCTCAACCAAGGTCCGAATCTGGTGATTTATGGCTTTAAAGAAAGGTCTTTCAATTATCTTCGTTTTGGTATATTTACCTCGTCGATCGTCGGTCTACAAAAGTGCCAAAATCGTCTTTTAACGCCATTGTGATTGACCTTGTCTCTCCTCTTAAACCTTAGGACAGAGGTTGAGTCATCACAAGGTTCATCCACTTGCATTGGGTCCACTTTAGAATCTTCGGGCTCGACTCAAATGGCCCACAATTGTCGCCAACTTGAGGCCCGGGTTCGCGGTCCTGAAATCATGGGTTAAAAGGTTAGAAATCCGGGGGATTTCACATAAACAAAGGCTTCTTCATTTCTTTTGCGATCAGTCAGATTGTTCACGTTGTAGTTTAAGGATCTGATTCTATTTCTTGCCCTTCTTTTCATAGTTGTAGTGTGAAAGAAGTGTGTATTTCCGTCTCCAAATTGATTCCATTGGGTTCGAGTTTTGCTGTCATTTTTTTTTATCAATTTGGTTGAGAGTTAGCCTTAATGTTGCTAAAAGCTGGTTTTCAGTTAGCTCCCAATTTAAGTCTCCTAGATTCAGAGGACATTTCATGAGGTTTTCAACGTCTGATCTGATTTGAGACTCTCTTTTATGTAGGTCTCCCACTTGAGATCTATTCCATTTCTTGAGTTGTTGTTGGAGGAGGATAAGTTTTGAGGAAAGAAAGTGAGAAGATGATCCTCTAAATTCTGTCTTCCAAGCTTTAGAAATGAGATCCAAGTAGGTAGGTTCTAGAATTCAGAAACTTTCAAATCTAAACGGTGTTTTGAATTTGGTGATTGAAGGGTCAAGATGGAGGATTAAGGCACAGTGATCTGACTTAGTGTGACACCCAGCCCAAATCTAGCCCGAAGACCCGATCTATTTTGGGTGAAGTAGGGTTTGTTTAATGTTGACTTTGAAGTTTGACCGTGATTTCAGTTTTACTATCTTTTAAAATCTTAGGAAGCCATGTCAGACCTTTCCCTTAGAGTTGATCCAATGTCCCAAAATGAGGAAGATGTCTTTGTGGGCCATCTCAGTAGAAGATATGGTGTTTGACCCAAAACCCATGGATATTGACGATGGTGTTTCCTTATGGAAAGCTTTTTTGATTTGGAGTTGAACTACTCATTTGTGAAGAAGAACTTGGTTGATGGACCTAAAGCTTAGTTGGACCTGTTTTGAAGACATCCCTCCATGCTAGGTAAGTAGTATGATGTGTTGAAAGAAGCCCATCCAAAAATATTGAAGTTAGGCCCATTAAATCCTTTGTTTTGAATAAGCTGTCCAGGCAGTGGCATTTTGGTAATTTTATGTTTTGAAGGTTTTTAAAAGTTTTATTTCTTTTAATTTCGTGGTAAGCTATCATACTATGTTTCTAAACCTCTTGATGGCGTGGGAAGGACCTTAGAACTTTCTCTTTGGCAACCAATCAACCAACAGGGTCAGTTTGGTCAGTTTAGTGAAATCCTAGTAATTCTTGAACTCTTTGTGCTATTTAAAAGGGTGAAACCCTAACCTCTTGGATCAAACCAAGAACCCTTAGTTTGATCTTGTTGACAGCCAATCAATGTGTTTTCTTTACTAAAATTGTAACCTATCATTCTCTAATTCTTTATCCTTGATCACACTATATTTTCTTCATGATCCATGTTTAACCTAATTAGGATTTCTAATTATTCTTTCTTCGTTCTTGTTCTTGATTGAGATCAGGAAAAAGATGATGCATCCTTGCAACCATCTATTCCATGAGCTCATTCTATTCTTTGAGATCTATGATCATCATCATGATCTTAACCCTAGCCAATAGATTCTTGAAACCTTAACCCTAACCCTTGAATGATCTTTCTGGAAACCTTTTGAAACCTTCCATGTGAGGGAAACCTCATGGGTAATGTTTCTATTAACCTAAACTAGATTTCCTATGATTTCTTGTTATTTTCTTGATAACAATCATTCCCTCTCTTTCCGTGATCATAACCTTTTCATGAGCCATATGTTATGATGAAACCCTAACCCCTTTATTATTGACCTATTGAGATTGATTTTTCGGACTATGATCTCCCCCATGTCTTCATTTGGGTTAGGTTGTACTTGGTCATCAACCCCATGAGCAAAGCACCCTTGTATAGCAATATACATGGGGGCGGTTGCTAGTGGTGGTCAATTGAACCAAGCGACCGCCTGGAGCGACCGCCCGGTCTGTTTTCGGGGTTTTGCCCTATTTTGCCCCCTGTTCGTTATAAATAGCATCCCTCACCCTATTAACGCATTATTATGTTTGGGATTGCTATTTTGGGCGATTAGGCGGCTGTGGAAACGTGTGGGATTCAGGTCTGCAGTGCTTTTAATGATATGGAACCTTTTCTCTTCTATTCTTGGTGATTCTGATTAAGGTAATGAATCTCCATCTGCTATTCTCTTCTTTTTAACCTCTAATTGATATGAACCCATCCCCTTTTTGTTAGTGGTTACCCAATTGATTTGTTGTACTCCCTTTCCAATGTTCTTGATGAGATCCTGTCCAGAAACGAATCCCTGCATTTGTTAATGGATAGATCCAGTCAAGGGGAGAGTTTATGGGTAATCCATTTATGGTGTTTGTTAGGTTTCCCTTCACCTTTTGTCTTTAGGAGTGTTAGATTCGAGACTTAGGCCATGATCACTCGAAATCCGGATTGAAAACAGATGATCAGAAGCCTGAGTTTCGGATCTGAAACTCTCTGTTTTTGGGGCGGTCACTAGTGGCGGTCGTTCAACCTAAGCGACCGGCTCAAGCGACCGGCCGGTTTCCAGTGTCTGTGTAAGTTTGATTTTGGATTTGTTTTGACTCTTGACTCTTATATATTCTTGTAACCCTATGACTAGGTGTTCTCTGTTTCAAGTAAAAGTCTTATAATAGTTTCTGGAATTCAAGTTAGAGGAATTTTACATAATTACAGGTAAGGACATGAATTCTTATTTATATGCAATTACATATACATGATGATTCTGTTGTTCTATTTACTATGCGTTGATCATGTAACTTGTTGTAATTGTATAAGGCATGTGAATCTTATTGTACACTTGCTGTTTGTGGTGTTCCTTAATGTACTTCATCTTTTATGATATTGCACAACTGTTCATGATATGATAAAGAGTGATGTAGTGTAGTTGTGATGGAAGGGGTATTCCATTGGGATATCTTGGCTTGGGATATCAGAAGGCTGTGGAATGGGACACATGCCTGCTGATGTCTCCAGCACTATCATGATTATTGGATGACATACTTAGGAGTGTCTAGAATTGCATGGCTAGGTACCCCATGTGAAACCCAGCCCTAACCTAACCCTGACCTTGATCCGGTAACCCGGTTGTTTTTAGGTCCGAAGACCCGGAGTAAAGAAAGAAGCCAACTATGGGCCATCTCAGTAGAAGACATGGTGTTTGACTCTGAACCCATGGATGTTGTTGATGGAGTTCCATACTTGGATGTCTGTGTAGATTTGGAAAGGAAGCTGCAGTTGTCTGAAGATGAGATTAGTTGAAGGACTTGGAGTATTATCTGACTTGGTTTGAAGGTATTTCTTCACACTTGACTTGTTACTTGATGTGTATGCAAAAGCCCATAAGGTTTAAAGCCCATTTGATCCTCCAAATCCCTGATTTTTCCTTACTGTCTGCTTTGGTCGACTGACTGGTCGAGTGGGCCACTCGATCAAACACTCGACCAAAGGAAGGTGAAATCCGAGAAATTGTAATTTTAGGGTTTTTCACTCTTATTTAAACCCTACTTCGTATTTCTTTGTTACGGCTGCCTCCTAAACACTTTGTGAACGTGAGAACACCTCTCCGAAACTCTCTCTGGTGATTTTGAAGATTCCTCTGCAGATCTGAAGCCTCTCTTCTCTGTTCTTACAATTCAAGGTTAGTATCTCTTCTGAATTATTAATTTTCTTTTCTTGATCTTGTTCTTGATTGAGATCAGGAAGTAGATGATGCATCCTTGCAACCATCCCTTCGTGATCTCCTTCGTTTCTTTGAGATCTATGATCATCATCATGATCTCAACCCTAGCCGAAGATTTTCTTGAAACCCTAACCCTTGCTTGAGTTCTGGAAACTCTTGTTAACCTCCCATGTGAGGGAAACCTCATGGGTAATATTTCTAGTAACCTAAACTATAATTTCTATGATTTTCTTGTTATAATTGGCAAATCATTAATTCCCTTTCATTCTGTGATCTCAACCTTTTTATGGGAACCATAAGGTTGAAACCCTAATTTCTTGGGTTAAATCAAGAACCCAAATTTTAACCATGACTTGATGTTTTTATCTTCCTATATGATTCTAATACATCCTAGGAAGTTCCCCTTCGAATTTCGGATCATTCCGACTTCAAACGAGGAAGTTATGGCCAAAGCAGTCTGTACAATTCTGTACTGACTTGCTTGGTCGACTACTTGGTCGACTGGGCCAGTCTACCAAGCACTCGACCAAAGGAGTCAGTAGCTTCGTTTTTCGCCCGATTTGATTTGTTTCCTCTCTGATCTTTTAGGCATCTTCCCTAATGTTGTATCTATGATTGTTAGGAGTCTATTTGCTAAGTTTGGAGTTGCTCTCTTTGATCTTTGGATCATCTTCTTCGATAATCAAGGTAAGGACAATTATTTCCTTAACTACATAGATTGCTTGTTCTCTGGTTTCTACCTTATGAAACTATAAGATTTCTTACTGTTATTGTAATTTAATTCTGATCTCTTACTGTGAGAACAGTAGCACTTGTTTATATTATCTTTTTCATTATTCATGTTATATGAATTACTTATTATTACCTAATCTGATTTTGCTTTTACATTCTCTTGTATATGATGAACTGTTGGTTGTATATGTCATGACTGATCTGAGAATGTGTTTGCTTAAGTTTGGTTTGGGATTGGGGAGTGTCCTTTTGACACTTCTGTCCTTGGACATCGGAGGGAATAGTATGGGATGTTCTCCGAAGATGCCCATCGACGCTTTCCCGAATCATTGGTTGTCATACCTAGGGATGTCTAGCAGTGTTTGGCTAGGATATACCCCTGTTATATCAGACCCGATTCGGAAGGGTATTGAAACCGAACGACCCGTGGTAGCAATGGAGATTCACGGGCGCTCAAAACCGGTAACCAACCCGTGAGAGGACGGGAATCACATTGTGGGGGCCATTTATTGGAGGGTTGCATATGGCTAGACTTGGGCTCATGGGCGCTCAAGACCGGTGAAATGATCCGTGAGGGGACATGAGAGCTTCCCGTTTACCATATGTGGATAACCAATAGGGTTGATGAGTCCGTAGTCCAGGACTATTAGGACTCTAGTGGAAAGGATACCGGAAAGGATCACCCGGGGCGAGGAATGGAAGTATCTGGACCTGAGTTGATGTAACTAACTAGATGACTTGCATTGGGCTAGGCTTTTCCCTGATATGCACCGGTACTTATGCCAAATGGTTGTGAGAGAGTGTGTTGACTAAATCCCTTACCATGGTTTGATGAGGACTTTACCCAATTACCCGGCAGACCCAAGATGCCAGGATGGCTGAGGGGGAGTGACTGGCCTACCCAAAGAAGTACGGTGCTATGACTTAAAGCATGTCTACCATAGAGACCAGCATACATAGAGTTTAGATGCATTCATACTTTATCTGTTCCATATTGCATTGCATCATGTTATGTCTTGCCACATGTTATCTATGATGTTATGGATTAACTTGCCTTACTGAGTTTCTTCGAAACTCATTCCTTTTGTATATTTCTTTTTGTTAGATTATCCTGCAGGTACAGAATATTATGAAGAGCAGTACAGTGAAGCACAAGTTGATGAAGCGTATTACACGCAAAGTGCTGGCAACGATCAAGATTTCTTTGATGATCCCCCGACGGATCAAACTGCGTACTACTTTTAAGAACGGCATAGAGTTAGAACGGATTCATTGGATTGATGAAGTCCATACTTATGAAGACGTTATCTATAAACTTGAAGACGCTTGATCTTAGTTTATTTCTTAGTACATTTGTTTCAATTGTAATCCCTTTTGATTTTCATACTACATTCCGCTATTTTTGGTAAAGTGAGTTTCCCCCTCACTTTACTCCTTTTTGATATCATTGGATATCTGGTATCTTTCCGCACTCGATTATACCTGATTGTTCATTTCTTGTTTTGAACCTTGTTTATAATATTAAAACTTGATTTATTTCCTGTTTATGATTATGTTATTGTATATGTGGGAGGATGATTTCCTCGATACTTGATCTTTGGGGCTGTGGATCACACTCCCGAGTATGCCAGTTAGGGTGCCGGCTGGGGGGATGTGACACCCCACATGCTATTACCCTTTCGGCAGGGGAATTGAAGCCGGGTGACCCGTGACAATGGTGACGTGACTATGTTTCATCCAATAGCGGTAACCAGTCCGTGCGGAGACTCAGTGGTCCACTGTTGGTCATGTAATGGTAGGGTTGGGCTCATGGACGTCCAAGGAACGGACCGGGTGTTGTGAGGAGTCATGAGAGCATCCGCCCCAATAATATGTGGATGACCATAGGGTTAAGGAGTGGAGTCCAATAGCGGTAGCCAGTCCGTGAGGATTCTCACTCCTAGGTTGCGAAGGATAATGAACCGAGTTGGTTGGTGCCATAAGGGAAGTATCTGGACTCCATATAGTATGTTACCATTATGACTTGCATTGGATTAGAAACCCCGACATGCGCCAGTACTCATTGCCAATGGTTGTGGTGAGAGAGTGTTGACTTAACCCCCACCATGGTTTAAGAGCAGTGTGGACTTACCCCTTTGCCCAGGATCCCTACAGAGGTAACCAGTCCTTGCCGGATCAGAGTGATGAGACTTACCCAAAGGAGGGCTGGTGTATATCTTAAAGCATGTCAGCTAATAGAGACTTGCATAGTTAGATCTTAGTAGCATTCATATTTCTGCATACCATCCATATCATTTCATCTGTGCATTCGTGGATTGTATTGACATATATATGAGAATTGCTTGTTCCTTACTGAGTTCGTTGGAACTCATTCCTTTCATTGTATATATTATATAAACTGTACAGATGGTTGCATAATGTCGGAAGTTGGAGATGATTCATATGAAAGAGCCTCCTCGTATGAAGCTGATGTGAGACAGACAGTGGTACATGGACTTGCAGAGCATGGAGCCTCCTGAAGATGCTTGTTTGCACCTTTAGCACCCATTGATGGCCGACAAAGGCAGATTACCAGGATTTTGATGATCATATGGAGAAAGATTGGAGGACATCTTTACTTGCTAATTTAGAAAAACTAGTTTTTAGATTTATAAAAGAAATCCAGAGAGAAGATTATTTAGTTATTTATTTTGCTTCCGCTGAACTCGATATTACATTTGATTCTTGATTCTTTCCTTTGATTCTTTCTTGGATATTTATTGGAGTATTTGGACTCCTGTAACCTTTTTATTAATTATTGTACTATTCTTGCTCTTGATTATCTGTATTTGTATTTATTATTGTTGATAGACTAAAACCATGGATCCTGTGACGGTTCGCACCCACGGGTTGTCGGGCGGTTAACCGGGCCCGGCGGGCGGGGTGTGACACTTAGTGAATGTAATATGCTGAACATATGCTTTAGGAAAGGTATTGATCCAATAGGGGTTTGCCATAAATCTATCAAGGATACCTTCTACTTCCTTTTTGTTTATTGCACCAAGTAAATTTAGATCCATGGGCTTGAATTGAACTCAAGTTTGCAACAAAAGAAAAATTTTGAAAGTCTAAACTTCTGTTTTGTTTTAATTCAAGCCCCCCCCCCCCCCCCCAGATTTGTCTTGAACTGAAAGATTAGAGTTCCAGTCCCCTCCCAAAATCCAAGCATTATCAACAAATTCAACTATGTTGAGAAGAGTAAGCCATTGAAGTTTTCTAACGTCAAAGTAAGGGCTCAAGTAAAGGAAAGTCATAGTCCATTGAATGGAATTGTAAGTCACAAGAGTATGGATGCACAAATCAGACGACCACAAAACATCAAGATGAAGAGAGGGAATCCAACATAAAAGGAGTCCACCCCCATGGAAAGGAGGAACAACAAAAAAGTGATCAAACCTTACTGTCTAGTAAAAGTTCTAGGACACATAGAAGCACTCTTAACTTCAGACGAAAACAAGAGAAGGTCTAAAATTTTGATCTTTGCTTTAGTTTCCCTATGAGTCAAGGGTTGACCAAGCCCTCAACAGTTTAAACTAAAGGTTATCATGGCTCCTTCGATGGCTATTTCCGGTCAGCCATCACCACCTCAGATTCATTATGGTTTGTCTTCAGCTTTTTCGGGTCAGTCTCTACATGCTTAGAATTAGCTTCAATTTCCTTGATGATGCACTTTCTCTTATAAGACATCATGGATTTGAGAGTTCTAGGGAAGCTTGGATTTCCTATCTCCTTCAGTTTTCCTTTACTTGCTTCAGCTCTGTTTTTTATTTGGAGGACAATATGATTGGAGGATTCTCCTTGAATATTAGCCTGTGATACCATCCAATGGAAGTGTTGATAGAGTGGGGTGAAGGAAGGAGGGGTGGGTTTCATTAGATTACTGTTAGAATCAATTATGGAGGAATTGTTGATGAGGCAGTTGATGGGTGCTATCGATGGGGCTAAGGTAAGGTCAATTGGTGGTTGGGTGTTATACTCCTTGGGCTGGTTGATGTTAAACTCCATTTCATCAAATTCAAGGACCTCTTGATCATTGGCTTGCTCTTGATTTTTGATTGGTCTAATGATGTTAATTGGGATGGGATCCTTGAGAGCATGATACCTAGGTATCTCTGTATTGAAGGCATGAGCCATCCAAAGGAAGTTTTTCAAGAGGTTAAGTTGTCTTTCTTTGGTATAAGGAGCTTCCACTGGAGGGTTGGGGATGTTGTTCATATATGATGGGTCAAAGGGAATGCTTCCTAAGAATAAGTCATCATAGATTCTATGGACATCCACAATGAGGCTCATTCTTCTTGCGGGGAATGACAGCTTTGGGTAAGAGAAGCTTAAGTGTTGAGGAAATGGATTGAGTCAATTCATTTGTGGTTTTGAAAGGACAGTCGTTGCTATTATGTCCAACTCTAATGCAATTTGGGCAAATAATAGTTGGGAGATGTTCAAAGCTAAAGTAGATGACTTGGTGTTTTTTTGGGGTGATCCCAAATAGAACAGATGTAACAAGGTCTAGGTTCAAAGGAATAGCAACCCTTACAGCCGAGAGATTGTTGGATGCTACAGGTCCTTCTGGATTTTCTACTTCAAAGGACATGACCAACAGTAGAGAAAAAAGTAAGATATCTTCTTTATGAAGGCTCCAATGAAGGTTTGTGATTTGAACCCACATGATCCCAATGGTGAAAGGGGCAATGCTAGCAGGTATGGATTATCTCAAAATGTTAGAAGAAAAAAATGTCATTTTTGTAGTACTAGGGTTGAGAGAATAAGACCACATTCATATCTCTAGCTCGAGCAAACCTAATGATTAATCTGTCTTGAGCACCTTCGATTAGATGATATCCAACTATTTTCACATATTTTGATTTCCACCCTCCATGCGCCATTTTCTAGAGTTCAGAATAAGTGATATGTATACCATCAGGGGCCCATCTTAGAATATTGTACTTTAGATCCTACTTCACTTCTTCCAACCTTTGTGAGGACATGGCAACAGTCCTGATGGGACGGGCAGGTAAGTCTAATTTGGTTGCAAACTCTGCTAACAATCTCGCGGCCACAAGGTCATTAGGGAGGAACTGAGGGAAGTCCATGAGGTTTTGAGAAGAAGAAGGGGTTGGTTTCACCATAAGTTCCCTAACCACAAGGTCCTGACCACTGTTTTAACAACACTAAACATGATGAAGAACTGATGTAGGTAATCCAGGGGATAAGCAAGTCAATCCCATCACCGAGAATATATAGGATGACATAATAGACTTGAGGAGATGAATGTAGACGAAAAGTGTGGCCAAAGAAGGATTATCAGAAGGCATCATCTTTGTGGGAGACACTTTGATTGCCTATTGCCGACTAGATCTGCTGGTTTTCTTGAGCAGAGGATGAGATCAGAAGTTCTAGCAGTTAATGAGTAAGAAGACTCAACATGCAAAGGATTGGGGCTAGTGGTGATCCATACTCTTGAGCTTATCTTATCGAGCTCCGCAAAAATAAGAGAAAACCATAACAAAATTCTAAGAAAGTAGAAACATTTCCAGTAATCGGAAGGCATGCATGATTTTTGAACATAAAAGCCATTATTAACTAAGAAAAAAAGGAAATCTCAGGCATGATTTTGTAACAATATGTAAAAAGTGCATTTAATGTTGGAAAACATGGAAGAAGAAGGGTTTCAAGCTCTTAGCTCGACAGTTGGAAAATATCTAGGGAAGATAGAAGGTCTCTCAAGATACCTTGTGAAAGTGGAGAAAAAAATGCTAGATCTAATGCTCTCGAACAATGCAAATGTTGGGAATAATCAGATCTAAAGGATCCGGAAGATCCATCAAGAGGATCACAGCATAAAGCGTTAACACCATAAGAGGAGACTTCAACAACAAATCCGTCCACAAAAATCAAGGTCTTCGGCGACGGAGAAGGAACTATGAGGGGGGGGGGGGGTTGGGGGTTTCAATTTTGGGTTTTTCACCATCTCTCTCATACCCAATGCATACAACACAGGTCAATTCAGTGAAATGACAATAATTTCGTTTCCTCAAGGTCTAAACTTGTTACAAAGTATTTCAAATTCAGCTTTAATAAACTGTCTGTATAGTGATGTAGGTGCATTATACATAAAACTAAATAGATGAGGAGAAAAACCTATCTTCAACTACCACATAGCTAGCTTGCTGGGGAAGGCGGAGATTTCGGAATCCTCTCACTCTCTCGCTGTAAATAGAACTAAACAAGGGGAACTCTGGGGTAAAGAACTTGAGAGGAGCATAACACCACCTGCAAACCATGAGAACTGCCACACACCCCCACCCCTCACTCGTCCCCATTCCTGCACACCCTTTAATCTCCCCGCCTAAATTTGAGTAGTTGCCCCCTGGGGGGGAATGGCTGCCGGAACTACAATCCTCGGCTAGCAATAAGGGGCGGATGATGGATCGTTTAATCTAGGGTGCTCAAGAGGGCTTCGTCACTTCTTTTACCCCAGGTATGTTCCCATCTATACATTTATTACCCCCAACCACTGCTCATAGTCTAAGCTGACCACTTTTTTTTTTGATAGTAAAAAAACTTTAAATTAAGATAGAAGTTCATATTGGTTACAGTTCCTGTTGTCCGTTATGGCCAACATAGCTAACTTACTAAAGCAGTCCTGCAGTGCTGGGGATTTAAAATTACCAAAAGATGATCTAGGGTAGTTTAATAAGGTCTTAACAAAAAGAGGTGTTAAATGTATCTGCCAAGCTGAATAAGGAGTCTTTAATTGGTTCAGCACTGCCTTTTGATTACACCAAATTTCCTGTATCGTAATTTGGTGTTTTTTCGCATATTCCAGTCCCATCGTAACTGCCTTAAGTAGTGCCTCCATTTCTCCACCATTAGCTATTTGTCCCGTATCCAGGTAGCTGAGACGCCCTTCCAAAACTATCCCCACGCACCATCCTGCTTTCTTCAATAGTTCATGATATACTCCTGCACATAACATTGTTGTTAGTTTGATTGTTACATAACTATTAAAACCAACTTTATTCTCACACCATTTACTAAGCACATTTCCACCATTGGCTTTAGTATTATGTCCCAAAGTCTCCTGTGGTATAGAATTTAGTTGTAAATTGTTAGCCCAGCGGTCTATATTATGCATAACCCTATGTGGATTAGGCTGTTCTTTTGAAAAACATATTTTGTTCCTTTCCATCCATATAAAGTAACATGTGATAATAAAGTAGGAAAGAGTCCACCGTTTAGTTTGCTTTGGTGCTGGCATATTTAAAATAGCATTTCTGCACCACTCAAGGATTGATTCCTGGGTAATAGCTTCAGTTCGCAATCCTAGTGTTCCAGCAGCCCATATTCGTTTCGTCCATTCACACGAGAAGAACAGATGCCATATCGTTTCTTCCTCCTTTCTGCACAGTACACATCCCGTGTCCTTCTTCGCCCACTGTCCCAGTATTCTTTTGACCGGTATTCCTGCATTTACCAAACGCCAGAAAAAAACTTTAAATCTTGGATGTAATGAGAGCTTCCAAAAGAATTTCCACCACCTTTTTTCCTCGGAGTCAGCAAGTTGATGTTGTTGATTCCTCACAAATTCTCCTGCTAGCTTTGTTGAGAATGCACCGGAACTTGATAGCAATGAAACCCATCTATCCTCTTCATGGGTCTGTGAGAGATTGGGCAGTTGTGTTAACAGCAAATTAGTGTTGTTTAGTCCTTGCGGGCACTCCTTGTTATACTTGACAATGTTGACGATGTCGGCTACCGTAGCTTTTGATAACCAACAATCCATACCCGGGTTCTCCTTTGCTATCGTTGGGCAATCTCTTCTCCATGGGTCAAACCAGAATGAAGTTTGAGTTCCATTTCCGACTTCTCTATGTACCATCTTTTCAAGGATATGGAACACACTACACAGACTTTTCCAGGTCCACGATCCTAACTCAAATGCATCATGTCTTACCCCATTAAACTCTACAATTAAAGCAACTTTCTTTAACTTCACACCCACCCTACTTTGCACCCAACCAACAACAAGTACAACCCACTTTTTACCACCATTCCCATGTTGCTTGTTTTGGTAAGAAAAGGCTAAATCTTTCCTTTTTTGTTATATGCTGCTTTGTTGTTTTTATCTTTACTCGTGGTTATTCGCCCCTATTGGTCGAGCGGTACTCCTTTTTTCCTGCTTTGTGTCAAGTGAATATGCAGGGTCGCAGGCGTTCTTCCCCCCGTACTCCTTCAACTAGGTTTCATCAGCAAAGTCCCTCGACCCCTGTCGGGTATGGCCAAGGAGGCAACCCGAAATCCGGAAGCCATGGCTCTGCTAATGCTTGGAGGACCTCTCAGGGTTAGTCTGAACCCAGAAAACGTGAACCTTATGCTGATACACCCACAGACAGGTTATTATATGGATATGCCCTAGGCTTTCCTCCACTGGCTAGTGCAGCTCTTGGGGGTAGCATCTCTGAGATGTGGAGAGAGCTTGGTAGGCAGGTTGTCATCCCTTCTGGACATTATTATGTTAAAATAATCTTCACCTCTACTAAAGCTAGAAGCAAAGTTATAAACTTATCTCCATGGTGGATCGAAGATCATCTAATCCATCTTTCAATCATCCCCTTTCCTGATAGCCAGAAAAAAGCAAAGTTACCACCCATTGTAGTATGGACTCAGCTAAGGGACATTAGACCTGATTGTATGCATGGAGATCAGCTTTTCAATACGGCTTCAAAGCTTGGTGGTGTGTTGGATGCCCAGCTTCACTTCAATGGCCTCAGTTTACCCCCTAACATGGCTTGTCTAAAGATCCATCTAGACATCAACTCACCTGTGAAGCTCACTGTACCCATCAAAAACCTGAATGGGGGAACATTCTGCCTCAAAGTTCTTTATGAGGTCTTGTTCATTTGCACAAATTGTGGCAAGATTTTGCATGAAGTGGAATTCTGTACCATTCATGAAACAAATCCCACAATACTGAACCCGAACCGATTGGTAAAAACCCCACTCGAAGCATACCTCCAAGCTATCACCAACCCCATCTGTGGGTTCTTGTCCAACTCTAAGCAACTCAACCCTGGTCCATTGAACTCGGGTACTGAAGTAGGACCCACCTTGCCCTTTGAAGACGAGTTGCTCAAAACTTTTCTTAACAGCCCTTCTAAAAGCCTTGATTCAATCCAATACGAAGTTAGAAATGGAAGCCATGTGGTTGATCTCTCTCAAACCCTGGCCCCACAAACTTCAAATTCCCACAATCCCAACAGCTCGGACCTCAAGAAATTTTCATCAACCAACCTGTTTGCCACTAATACTGATACTTTACAAAGCAACCAAACACTCAGCCCTGTAGTGCCTTTGCAACCTATAAATGACCCACTACATGGATTGGAAAATCATAATATATTGTGCTCGGTCCAAGGTATGGAACCTGCATCGTCGGATCATCCTGTAACTAGTTGTGAAGAAGTACGGCCAAACCAAGAAGAATTGTTCGCTGACATTGGCAATGGAAAACATAGATCTGGGCCTCAACCAACTGGTGAGTTCTTCGGGGAAAAGGGAAAGATCCCCACTTCACCCACCACCCCTGCTGAAGGCGATGTACCCCTCCTCAAACCTGCTGGAGATAAATAGGTAGAAAACAAAATCTCGGAAGATGAGGCACCATCCCATAAACATAACAAGAGTCTTGACAAAGGCAAATCGGTGGTGGAAGCTGATGATATTCTGCTAGAAATGCAAAAGAGAGATCCTGCACAAAAGAAAGAGGTGACTGAAGCTATTTTGTGTGAAAACCAAAAGGACGGTATGGAGACTAATTCTAGGATGGAGTATTTGAGTATCCTAAAAGATCTGGGTGTTATCTCTATCTTGCAATAGCTAAAAGGCAAAAGTCTTGAAAATAACTTGGGGCAACAAGATTTTAACATCAGAATGTGAAAATCTTTAGCGGCCGTGTAGACACTAAAGTGGCTGATGATTCTGCGAGGGATGCCACGCCTAATAGGGGCTCAAGGACTGGCGATAGTGGAATTGTGGTTGGAGGTGAAGGGGAAGAACACATTTGGCATAATCGCAAAAGATCACGCTTGACACCACCTGACGAAGATCTCGCCACCCCCTTGAGTCTTTCTGCTTTGCTCTGAATCCTTTACTTGTGAAAGCTCCAGAACCCATAGCACAATTTGCAATTTTTTGGGAAGAAATGAAAGCGAGATACGTTAGCATTTTCAAGCACCCAATGAACGATCCATTTTTTCAGCCTACACGCCAGACGGACAATGTGGTATCGGCTCCAAACGCCCCCCAGGTTTTCCCCTACCATCACTACAGTGATTTAATTTGATTCCTGCATTGTTTTCTTCGTTTCGTTATGGGCTATGCTCTTCCTTTGGTACAATAAACTATCATCTAAACCCATGAATCGGTTCTTTGCTTAAAACTTAAGCACCCTTCTTGGTTTGTATGCCACTGAACTTAGGATTTCGTTTCTTTGCTTACTATTTTGGATGCTCTTAGTTGAACTCTTATAATTCTGTTTGGTTCAATTTTGATAATCAATTAGGCCTATCTTTATTTTCCTGTCATTTTATACTAGTTTAGTCATGTAGGTTGATTAATTACCCCCCCCCCCTCTCTATTTTTCATTCCCTCTTCATCATAAATTATGAATTTCCTATCCTGGAACATTAGGGGGGGGGGTGAATGGGAAGTTCTCACTTCAAAGCTTGAAAAAAACATTTCAAAAAATTAAATCACACGTGGTGTTTCTTTGTGACAAAATGTAGCAATCATAACACTCTTGTAAGCTCTCAGAATTCCCTTCTTAAGGATTTCTCTTTGATTGGTTACACAAATAGTGCAGGGACTAAAGGGTTGAAGGGTGGCCTTATGGTACTTGCCCAAAAATGTTTCCTTGTCTCTCTCCAACATGCTAACAATCACCTACTGGTTATTTCGGGAAACAATCCCTCACCCTGGACTGCAGTGTTTGTCTATGCACCGCCAACTTACTCTGAAAGGGCGGTCTTCTGGGAAAAATCTGGATAAGTACCTTGACATGCCTTTTTTCATAGCAGACGACTTCAATGAGGTAATATCGGCTGATAACAAATTTGGAGGTACCTTCAAAAACACCCCCGCCCTGTCTTCCTTTTTAAAATTGGTTGACTCTCACTCCCTGTTGGAGGTCAAGGCCCCTGGATCCTACTACACATGGACAAATGGACAAAAGCCCCCCAACCTCATCAAGGAATAACTAAACCACTTTTTCATCAACCCTAACTGGCCTGGCCTTTTTCCCTCTACACATGTCCAAATATTTCCGGTAACATGCTCCGATCATAACCCGATGCTCCTCTTGGTAAGGGATTACAAGCGAGTGGGGAAAAAACTCTTCCACCACCAAATTGCTTGGCATCTTCACCCCAACTTCTTTAAGGAAGTCTCCTCTATCTGGGAGGCCAATAAAGGTGAACCCTTGATAGGAAAACTTGCCAATCTCTCCAGATTCCTCTCTGCTTGGAATACCTCCTCTTTTGGTAATGTTAATGATCTTTTTCATCGATTAACTTGTGAAATTGATTTCTTGGAATCCGCCAACACCCCTGATCTTCAACTGATCAAAGAAAAAAAGGCCTCCTCTCTTGGGCCCTCGATGCGAAGGAATTTGTGGTTTCAAAATTCCAGAACCCAGTACATCTATGCGGGAGACAGAAATACTAGATTTTACCATCTCAATTCCAAAATCAACAATCATAGAAGAAAAATCGACTCCATTGATCTTTAGGGAAAAACTTTAACGGAGCCTCACCTTATTGCCTCTATTTTTTCTCAATACATGCAAAACTTGTTCTCCACTTCAAAACCACTGGACACCTCTTTCATTCAAAGCCTCTTCCCTCCCCTCTCTAAACTTGAGTCGCTTGGTTTGTTAACTTCGGTACCAACCATGGATGAGATAAAAATGGTTGTGTTCTCCCTGGGACCGTACAAAGCCCCAGGAAGTGATGGTTTTAATGATATCTTTTTTCTAAAAACACTGGGACACCGTTTGTAATGATGTATTGAACTTTGTGAACTCTTTCTTCACCCAAGGAATTCTACCTTGGGGAACTAATCACACCCTGTTGTGCTTCATACCTAAAAAGGAAAATGCCCGAACGGTCTCAGACTAGACCCATTAGTCTGTGCAACGTCACCTACAAAATCATTGCCAAAACCCTAAGGTTAAAACCTTACCTCAAACACATAATCTCCCCCTTACGAGGAGCCTTTGTACCTCAGCGTCAAATCACTGAGAACATCTTTCTTGTTCATGAAATCTTCCACTACATGAACAAAACAAGGGGTAAGGTGGGATACGTTGTCCAAAGCCTATGACCGGGTCGAATGGAAGGCCATTATTGATCTTTTCTCTTTGCTTGGTTTTAGTCAAACCTAGTGTGATCTAGTCTCTAAACTCATAAGCTCGGCTACCTTCTTGGTTAAATTCAACAGTAGCCCCTTCCAATGGTTCACGGGATCTAGGGAAATCCGACAAGGATGTCCCCTAAGCCCATACCTATTTCTGCTCATCATGGAAGTCTTGGCCAGGATCCTTAATGAATATAGGAACCTTAACATGTTCAAAGGAGTCAAAATTGCAAAGGATGCCCCAGAAGTATCTCACATTTTTTTTGTAGATGATAAGTTCCTATTCCGTAGGGCTGAAAAGGAGGATGTCCTTACATTTAAGGCTGCGTTGGAGCTATTCATAGACATCACTGGTCAACAGATTAACTTCGAAAAAAGTGGTGCTTTTTTCAGCAGGAATGTTAGTCACAATCGTAAAACCCAAATCCTGTCGATATTGGGAATCTCGGAAATGAAAAAGAATGCCCTCTACCTTGAACCAGCTTATTTCCTGGTAGATCAAAATAAAAAAATCTCAATTTTATCCTGGCCAAGATTCAATCGGTTTGCAACTTGGAAAGCTTCCAGCCTATCCTTTGTCGGAAGAGAAGTTCTTATAAAATCAGTTCTTCAACCTTATCCCTCTTCCACATGCAATGCTTAAGATTCCCAAAAGCAATATGTAAACATATTGACTCCCTTTGTCAAAGATTTTGGTTAGGAAATCCAACAAAGACCAAGAATTTGACTCTTATCTCCTGGGATAAATGCTTTAAACCAAAACAATTGGGAGGGTTGGGGTTCAAAGAAATGGAGGATATTAACAAAGCCCTACTCCTAAAGCAAGGCTGGAAACTCCTTAATGTACCCACATCCCTCTGGGCCACCACCTTGAAATCCAAATATTTCCCTAAATCAAGCTTGTTCAACCCTAGAGTAAAATCTAGAAGTGGATCATGGCCTAGGAAAAGTATTTACAGCATCACATCT
Organism: Hakea prostrata; assembly: GCF_041222555.1. Classification (NCBI taxonomy): domain Eukaryota; kingdom Viridiplantae; phylum Streptophyta; class Magnoliopsida; order Proteales; family Proteaceae; genus Hakea; species Hakea prostrata. Next base: position 39,655,315 of record NC_142600.1, read on the forward strand.
GATCTCAAGAAAATGCAGACCAGACAAGTAGGAAATGGCTCTAACACTTCTTTCTGGTACTATCCTTGGCTACCAGGAGCAAAATGTGTAAATGATCTATACCCCTCCCTCAACATCTGGTCGCATGACACAACTGTGGCCCAAATGTCTCTATACATCTCAACAAACAGGGAGTATCTCTTGAACTTTAATCTCCAATCTTTCCCACTCTCACTTTTCAATTTCAATCTATCACAGGACACCTGGCTAGCTATCCCGCATCTCTACCAATGGCATTGACAACACAAAAATATGAATAAGTGCATAACGAGTTCACCAACTGGTGGAAAATGTTCTAGAAGATGCAATTACGTCCTAAACTCAAAATATTTTTTTGGCGTCTACCGAATGCAGGGCTACCAGTTAAAATTGTGTTATCACAATGGACGACGATTCATGATAATTGTGAATTGTGCAGTAATAAGGCAGAAACTATTTGTCACATCTTCATCCCATGTGAATGGACGAAGAGAATCTGGGCAGCAGGACCCCTTGGTTTGCGAAAAGAACATTTAGCTCAATGATCAATTTTGCATTGTGCAATGAATTACTAGTTGGATTCCAACTAGACATGCAAAAAACATAGTGGTTCTTTTCAGTCTTTGTGACTACATGTTACTTTATCTGGAAAGAAAGAAATAATGCAATAATGGAAAAAATTAAACCCAACCCTTACAAAATATTGCAAAATATAAATAAATGGCTCATTGATATGAAAGTTTCACCTTTCAAGGATGAAGATATAAATAGTAGAATCTAGAATTACCCAACAGATTGTATAAATACTAAAGATATTATTTTGCTTTGTGTAGGGGTACATAACAAATCATTAGACACAGCCGGTTGGAGCACAGGGATTATGGAACAAGAGAAAATCGTATCGACAAAGGCAGGGCACATGGGAAAAAGCAATTCGTTGGAAGTGATAGTGAAGGCGATGAAGGAATGATTGATATACTCTAATCACATATAGGAAGTGTGGGTAAATGAAGAGACGTCAACCCCTCTTTTCTATAACCCTCCCAAATGTCACTGGCCTATCTTCCTAATATTTGATTTGGTAGACATTAAGTCCAAATTAGGCCATGCAATTTTTTGTAACTGTAAACCCCAGCTCTACGTAACTCCTTTAATAGCTTGGCCACAAGAACCACTAGAAGTAATAGTTTGAATAGTAGTAGTAATCTGATCCTCAACCAGACTGAGGAACTATGTCTTTTGAATTAATCAGTAATGTTATTTTCTTTCATTAAAAATAAATAAAAAAATTGTCTGTTAGTATTCTTTCTTATTCTGTATTTAATAGATGCTTACCTTTGCCACACAAGTACAGTTTATGGATGTGACCGTATAGTTGAAAAGATTTTTCTTTTATTAGGTAGGATGGCTGAAAAAGATGTAATCCCATAAATGTATGAGCCCCTTTCCCATACTCTGAAGTTAGAACTTTGGAGACATTTCACTATCATAAATATATTTAAAGTAATATCTCATAATTAAATAAGCGATCACGATGAGAGGACGGAACAAGAAATAGAGCAAATAGTTTTCCCTAGTGGAAGGCATGAGATGGTGGACATGCATGATGGAGAAAGCGCCAGCTACCCATCTTCTTCATCGATATTGGTGGGTCAGCACCCACCGTCTTTGACTTCCATCCCCTCTCCACGCTCCTCTAGTGGGATCCAATTTGTCTATTGAGTTTTTTTGTTTTCTAAATTTTTTTTTTACATAATTAAAGATAAATTATAATTTTAATGATCAAAATACCTTTATAGTATAATGGTCAAAATTGTATCATGTATGCCATTTTAATTTAACGGTTTATGTTAAAAAATTATAATTTTATTCTTTTTATTTTAAATTCAAAGGTTTTAAGATTTTAAATTTACAAAATTATGCCCTTAATTAAAACTCAATAAAATTCCATTACCCAAAAAAACTCTAATTTAAAAAATAATCATCCAAGAAAAAGGTCTATGCAAAATTGGAAAGGAAATAGTTTCTAATAGATTAATTTATTTTCTTATTCTACAGTAACTTGACATCGTCGATATCAGAAGAACTCGCTCCACAAATCAAATAAAAAAGAGACGAAACCAAGCAATTCCTTCAAACCCATATAACCAAATCTCTTCAATACCCAAATGGGCTTCCCTTAATTTTCACTTCTGTTGCCTCTTTATTTTTTATTTTTATGAATTTTTTAGGCAGTTCTTGAACAAAGAAATTATTACCCATTACAGCTGCAGATGCAACAACATATGGGAAGTAGCAGTGGAGGTGGGGATGGAGGAGCCGGTGGTGGAAGCGATATGGTTTGACTCACCGCTTCAAGATAAAGAATAAAGATCTTATTCAGCGAAAGAATACACCTCGGGGAAAAAGAGGTGGAAAGATCCACACGTGTAGAGTGGAAAAGGCAGTTCGCCGGAATGCTGAGTTGGAAGAGCTGCATGCTGAAAACTGAAATCAAGATAGGGGTTTTTTGGTAATGGAAATGGGATTTCATTGAGTTTTATGACGTAATTTTGTAAATTTGAAATCTTAAAGATCTTTAACATAAAATAAAAAGATTAAAATTAAAATTAAAATTTATATTTTAACATAAACCATTAGATCAAAATGGCATACATGATACAATCTTGACCATTGCATCATAATGGTATTTTGATTATCAAAATTATGATTTGTCTTTAATTAGTTATTTCTAAAAACCACAGGAGAGGAGTCATATGCAAAGGGAAACATTTTTTGGACTAAACATGACCTCGATCTTCAGTCCTGTGTTGAATGATTAAAACATAGTTAAGATCAAAATCTGGATCACTTCATCTCTTGGTTTAAAGCAAAGAATGATCGAAATCTACCACTTTTTTTACCATCCAACCATGGCACTGAAGCAAAATCAGACTCTATGAGAGATTCCGTTCGCAATCTAAATTTTAGCTGAAACAAGGTATTCAAAAGTAAGAACTCTACGATGTAATAGTACTTTAAGCAAAACTTTTACGTAAACCCTAACCCTAATACTCTACATCTCAACACCTTCAGGCTTCAACCTTTGGGCAATTAATGTGCCATACAGCCGCGCGTCATTGATGTACTACTCTTCAAGAGGCTGAGGTCTCTAGAGATGAGCCCACTAATCCCACATTCCCACCCAGTGTGCTTGCTTATACTTAGCAACGACCCAGAAATCTCTTAATTCTTCATTCGTAATCTTCGATCAACAGTAACAGCTTGATTTCTTTACTTTATAAGTGGTTGGCTTAGTTGCAACTACTCCAAATTAAAACCATCCATACTCATAAACATATGTACAGGGAAGAAAAGCTTTAAAAGCACAGATTCATAGATATAAGACACTACTGAAAACTGTCTGTCTACAAAACGAGAAAGTTCATTCCATGGGCTTTATTATATTAGTATTTATTACAAACAAGCTAATCCTTGTTTGGTTAACAGTAAGCAGTGCACTTCTTCTTGCAGTCGATGGTGCAACCACCACCACCACCGCCGGCACCGTAATTCCTACCGGAGCGGCTGTAGGATTTGAAACACTTGGCCGGACAAATGAGCTTCTTCTTGTAACAAGGACCTCGCTCCTGGCACACAACCGTTGGTCTTATAACGCCACCCCTTGAGTGACCCCCACCAGGACCACCGTAACCAGCACCATAACCGCCGCCGCCGCCGCCGATCCTACCGTTGCTCCATCCTGGAATTCCAAAACCTCCTCCTCCTACGGGCCCGAAGAAAGTGCCCACTCCTCCACCAGCAGCAGCTTTGGTGTTGCCCTTGCCTTCCTCTTTGGTGTTCTTCAGCTGGGCTTCGAGACCTCCAGATGATTCTGGGAGAAAAGCATCAGAGAAGGAGTTGGTGAGAAGAACAAGTGAAAGCAGAAACGCGATAAAGAAGGAATTCATTTTTCCAAGTTTGTTGATTCGCTGGTGTTAGATGAATGGGCAGAGATTGATATTTAAGAGGAAAGTTGGGAACGGAAGCATTTATGGAGAGATGGTAAAGGGTTGGATGGCAGTTGAGACGCGCAGAAGAGAGAGAGGGAGGGAGCCAAGCGTAGTCTGCAATTGATGAAGTCCTGTTTTTCTTTTTCTTAAATTTTTTTTTTATCACGTGAGAAGCCATGTGGAGCAGAAAGACTTTTTTTTTTTTTTTTTTTTTGGTTAAAAACTAATTTATTGAGCCAAAGGGCAAGAAAACCAAGAAGCATCTAGATTACAAAGATCAAGAAGCCACTGAGTAGCTAAGGGCCAAACTGTCCTCCTTGCCAAAGGCAGGGCCCGCTGGGCTAAAGCATCAGCTACAGAATTAGCTGTTCTAGAAATAAGGTGAATCTCCAAATTTGAGATAGACCACATGGTTCTCACATCCTCAATAAAACTACGAAAGTCAAGAGGAGGGGGAAAATGGGTCTTGGAGATTAAGTCCACCAGCTTAGCGCAGTCCGATTCCACAATGATCCGGACATCTTGAATCCCGTTTAACTCGAGAAGGCCCAACAGCAAGGCTTGGGCTTCACCCTCTAGGGCTGAACCACAAGGGGCGACATTTGAAATGGCCCAAATAGGACGACCCATATGGTCCCTTAGGATTGCGCCCAGCCCACCCATGTGGAGCAGAAAGACTTGTAGCTAGAGCCATGAGAACTGCTGATAATGGAATCTTATTGGACCTTGTAGGTGGGACCAGCTTAGATTATCCGATCATTATAGGAAGGGATAGAAGTCTTGACTCTTGAGTACCGTAAATGGATTGGTTGAAATTGTATTAAGGGTGTTCAATCGGATTCGAATACTTGCTTATTAGATAAGATAATTTTGAATAAAATTTTATTCGATTAGAGTAAATTATTTAACATTTTTTCTTTGAAAATGACTGATAATCGGATTGTAATCGATAATCAAAAAAAATAAAAAAATCAGAAATTATCCGGTTAGAGTCAAGTATTAAATATCTTTCTCTAAAAAGTGTTGATGATCAGATTCGGAAACCATTAATCGGTAACTAAAAATTAGTAATAAAAAATCAGAAATTAGAAAGAAAAAAAAAACACAATAAACAATCAATAATTAGATCGGATTATTACCGGACGTCTGATAAAGTTTCAAATTTGAATTCATATACCTTATATAAATTTCCACCGGATTCCAATAGTAGTTTGCTAGTGGGATTCGGATTCAAATAGTAGTTTATCCAAGTCGAATTTGGTCTAGTCTTAGAGTTTTTTCGCACAATGCCCACTTAAGTGAGTTTATAACTCATAAATTGCTTGCGCCCAAAAGTTGAAAAGTATGTTATCCTTTTTACCATCCATCATCTCTCCGTTTTAAGGAGCTTTTGTAGCTAATAGACAAATCACTGATAACATCTCACAGCTTAGGAAATCTTTCATTTTATGAGGAAGACAAGATCCGAGAGAAATTTTTCAGCATTGAAATTGGATATGTCTAAAGCCTATGACAAGGCTAAATGGGGTATCATTGTTAAACTCTTCCAGTTCCTAGGCTTTGATAATTATTGGTGCCATCTTATCCACTCTCTTATATCATCGGTCTCCTTCTCTGTTAAAATTAATGGCGCCCATTGTCTATGGTTCTCTGGATCCCTAGGCTTGAGACAAGGTTGCCCTCTTAGCCCGTATCTTTTTCTACTAGTGATGGAAGTTCTATCAAGACTCTTAAATTAATACAAGGCCCTCAACCTCTTCCAAGGAATCCAACTAGGGCGAGGAGCACCAGAAATTTCTCATTTGTTTTTTCGCGGATGATACCCTCCTCTCTTGCAGGGCTGAGATGGAAGACATAATGGCACTAAAGGCAGTGCTAGAATTATTTTCAAATCTGACAAGGGAAGAAGTAAATTTTGAAAAAAGCGGGATCTTTTTCAGTCAAAATGTACACCTTGTGAAAAGACACCAAATTAAGGAGGTGATAAGAGTCCCAGATATGAAGAAGGAGACCACTTATCTTGGTACCAACTTGTATTATGGGAGGAAGAAGTGTCAACATTTCACTTTCATATTGGATCGAATGAAGCGGAAATTAATAGCATGGACATCAAGCTTGTCATATGCAAGAAGGGGTATGTTGATGCAATCAGTCCTTCAATCTGTAGCCCTGTATTAGATGCAATGTAACAACCCCCGTATTTCTAACCTGGGATCCGTATTGCAGGTCCGAGGACCTGAAGGTCTAGTCGGGTTAATTTGTGGAGTGTCCGGATAGAAGTCCATGATCAATATCCAGAACCCATGGATTTGGATTATCTTGACGATGAACCTGCCTTACTTGGAAGTTGGATCTCTAGATCAAGGCAATTGGTGTCTGGAGATGTCTAGAAAGAAGGTAAGACCTCCCCCATATGTTGATTAGGGTTAGGTTGAGTTTGGGTTTCAACCCCTTGAGCAAAGTACCCTTGTATAACAATATACTAGGGGGCGGTTGCTTGAGGCAGTTGATTAAACCAAGCAACAGCCCCAAGCGACCGCTTGATCCTAATTGTGGGGTTTTACCCTAATTTGCCCCCAGACCTCTATAAATAACAACCCTCGCCCAATTAATGAATATTATATTTGGGATTGTTGTTTTTGGTGGTTAGGAGGCAGTGGAGACACTCTGGAAGGTGAGCAGAGCGTGGACTAAGATCTAGAGATTTTTCCTTTTCTTATCTAGTGGTTTTGGTTAAGGTAATTGAATCTTCTTTCACCCTTTCTCTTCCCTTAGCTTCTGATTGGTGTTAACCCATCCCCATGTTGTTAGTGGTAACCCAACTGGTTAGTTGTAGCTCTCTTTCCAATGTTCTTGATGAGATCCTGTCCGAAAACGAATTCCTGCATTCGTGGAAAGGATGGATCTAATCAAGGGGAGGATTTTGGGTGATAGATCTGCGTTGATTTTAAGGTTTCGTTTTACCCCTTGGTTCTAGATGTGTTTAGTTCAAAATTCGGATTGAATTGGATGACCAAACGCGCCCTTATGTTTTTGGGGCAGTTACTAGTGGCGGTCGCTTGAGCCAAGCGACCGGCTGGGTCACAGTAAGTATGTAGCTTTTGGCTATTGGTCTGTTTGACTCATTTGATTTATATAATCTTATAACCCTGTTTATAGGTGTTCTCTATTTCTACTGAAAGTCTTATAATTGTTTGTGGATTGCATTTTAAAGGAATTCTACTTATTTACAAGTAAGGATATACACTCTTATCTTTATGCAATGACTTGAACATGCTAGATCAATGTCTTTCTTTACTGTTCTTTAATTGTATATCTTTTTGTAACTGTAATAAGCATGTTGCTCTTATTGTATACTTGTTGTTTGTAATGTTCTTGTATGTACTTTATCAATTATGATTGTGGTATGATGATGATTGATGTATTGTGGTTTTGATGGAAAGGATATTCCATTGGGATATCTTGGCTTGAGATATCAGAGGGCTGTGATATGGGACACAAGCTCACTGATGCCTCCAGCACTATCATAACTACTGGATGACATACCTAGGGAGAGTCTAAAGTTATATGACTAGGTACCCCACATACTACTACCCTTTCGGTAGAGGAATTGAAGCCGGATGACCCGTGACAATGGTGATGTGACTCTGATTCATCCTACAGTGGTAACCAGTCCGTGCAGAGATTTAGTGGTCCACTATTGTTCATGTAAAGGTAAGGTTGCATATGTTAGGGTTGGGCTTATGGACGTCCAAGGAGTGGACCGGGTGTCGTGAGGAGTCATGAGAGCTTTCCGCCCTAACAATATGTGGATGACCATGGGGTTAGGGAGTGGAGTCTAATAGCAGGAGCCAGTCCGTGAGGGTTCTCATTCCTAGGTTGTGAAGGATACAGAACCGAGTTGGTTGGAACCATATCTGGACTTCATGTAGTGTGTTACCATTATGACTTGCATTGGATTAGAAACCCCAACATGCAGTACTCATACCAATGGTCGTGCTAAGAGAGTGTTGACTTAAACCCCAGCCATGGTTTGTGAGCTAGGTGTGGACTTACCCCTTTACCCAAGATCCCTCCAGTCTGTGAGGGATCAGAGTGACTAGACCTATCCAGAGGAAGGCTGGTGTGTATCATAAAGCATGTCAACTGATAGAGACTTGCACAGTTAGATCTTAGTAGCATTCATACTTTTGCATATCATACATATCATATATGCATTGCTGATTGTGTTGACATATGGATGAGAGCTATATCCTTACTAAGTTCGTCAGAACTCATTCCTTTTTTTTTTTTGAATGTATTATATAAATTGCATAGATGGTTACACAGCGACGGAAGTTGGAGGTGATCCGTATGAAAGAGCCCTCTCATATGAAGAAGATGTGGCACCTTCAATGGGAGATGGAGATTGCTTGTGTGGGAGCTCCTGCGACTGCATGAAGTGCGCTTATAGCACCCATTGATGGATGGAGGAGACAGGTTGCCGGACATTTTCCTGACCGTCTGGAGAAGAACTGGAGAACCCCTTTCCTTGATAAACTTGAGTCACAGTTTTTAGCTTTAGAGAAAGAAACTGGAAAGAAACTTATTTAGTTATTTAGTTGCTTCCGATGAACTCTTTATTCCTTTTGGTCATTGATTCTTTCATTTATTATTTTATTGGAGTATTTGGACTCTTGTAATCTTTCTATTAATTATTGCACTTATTCTTGTTCATGACTAGCTATTACTTGCATTTATTATTATTGAAGGTAGACCGTGGATCCTGTGATGGTTCATTCCCACAGGTTGTCGGGCGGGTAACCAAGACCGGCGAGTTGGGTGTGATAGAGGTGGTATCAGAGCCCTGGTTTTACGAAGTCAATAATAATTAATACAAGTACTAGATGAGCAATCCAAGTCATAGATCCAAAAGTGACTCAAAAGAAGTAGAAGTGAATAATAAGAAAATCTTTTGTTAGAAACGAATTAACAAAGTAAGTGAATTTTCTTCTTGCATAACTTACTATAAGTAAAATGAAACATATTCTCACATTATAATTATCAAGAAAGTGCATAAGACACAATAATAAAAATGCAATAAGCATAACTATACTTCATTAATAAGAAAGAGCCTTACATAATTTGGAGTGTGATCTACACTTTACAAAAAGTAGGGAATGAACATATGCTGAAATAAAAACTACAATAAATATATTTAAATCCTAAAGTCAGTCTGTACTAAGTCAAAATGATGAAAAGCCTAAGTCTAAACTATTGTTGTGGTGGTGGTGGTGGTGCTATCCTCATCTAGCGGAGAATATCTAAGCACTCTGCTAGCTGGCCCCTCATCTCTGCCTGACCTTGCTCTAAGTGACCAACCCTAGTGATCAGATCTCTAGCCCAAGGTGGTGCGACCTCTAAAGAATCCTGAGCCCCGGATGTACCCCCTACCTGGAATTGAGATGGTGGTGGTGAGCCTGCATGATCAGCATCATCAGCCTCTACATCCATATCCTCCGGCTTGGCTAGCATCTCTGGTGAATTTGGTCCACCCAGTAAGTGCATCTGAGTGACCAATCTGTAACCTATCGTACCACCATGGCTGACTGGAATAGCCTCCTCTCCCTTGAAGTCGACCCGAAGTGCTCGAAGATCCGAGTCAGAAGTCTCCTGTATCCAAGGTTTGCTCCCCCTGGATATGTCACTCGATAGATCATGGCATTATGGATGATATACGCCAAGTCTATCTGGTAGCGAGTGTACACAGAGAAAGTCATCACAACCTGCATAAGAGAAATCTCACTATGATGTCCTGCCTAAGGTAGCATGTTTCGTGCAATGATCTATGAGATGATCCGGCATGATGGAAGCAACTCGGTCACCGACTCAACCCCGCTCATACCCCTATGCAAATGCCCGAGTAGATGAGAGCCCTCTCCTCCCAGTGGATGACATCATCTGACTTTGCCCCTGGCTCGAACCATCTCCGATCGCTATGGATGTAAGGAATGTCGAGGATGTGAGCAAGCTCCTCAGTAATGAAGCAAATGTCTGTAGTCTTTACCTGACTCTCTACGATGAGCCTAGTATCAGTCTCTCCCACTGGCTCATCATGCAAGGTCAGGTTGCTGTAGAACAACTTGACGAGTTTCAAATTAGCAAATTCATTCAAGAAAAGCGTACTCCTCCAACCTACCATTGCGAACCTGTCCTCTATTTGGAACTGCTCGATCTCTAAAGTCACTACCGGTTGTCCTAACTCCACTTTACGCTGACTGAAATGACCAAAATAGAGCTCCTGTGCCTCTGGAGTCCTAAAGTAGTTTGTGTGTATTGGATCCTGTGCGTCACCTCGACCCTGTCCATGACCTCTGCCGAGAATAGGAACTCTCCTACCTCCGCGAGCAGCCATCTAGTGTGAAAATTTGATTTTTGGGTAAAAATGAGAGAAAATGAGATTTACGGCATGTCTATGATATACCTACAAGTGTAAAAATGCATAGTGAACAGTAAATCTATGCATAGACATGTTTTGTGAAATAAAAGGATTGTTTTGCATCAAAGAAAACCTAGAAAAGAAAGTGCATTGGTGTTTCTCTCATCCAAACCATAGAAAAGAAGGGTTTTGAGAAAAGGTTACTTGTGTAGCATGTAAAGGTCGCATGGGAAGTAGATCCAAAGCCAACGGAGTCACCAAAATACTTTTCTTAGCCTAAGAATGAAATCCCCAGAGCCTAAATGTTGTTTTGAGAAGTGTGGAAGTGAAATGGGACCCAAAACTTGTACTTAACCTCGTTTCTCTCGCAAGACATGGGGCAGTCACTTGTGGCGGTTGATTGACCTAAGTGACCGGCTTGAGCGACCGGCCCAGTTTCTATTACACAAAATTTTGAAATTTTGGCCCTATTTCGATTATTTTTGGATTCTGTGCTTATGTTGCTTATGTATTTTGGTGATTACATTGAATTGGTGCATGTTTGGCTTGAAGAATCTTTTCTAGACTTGACCTTATAGTGTTGTAATTTTTGGATTTCTTTTCATTGAATGGTTCTATTAAGGAATCACACTGTAGTGAATGGTCAGGAAGGTGAAGCTAGCGGTGATGATCAAACTTGTGATAAGAATCTTGGTGGCAATGAGGGTACTGAGACCCCGGGAACTAAAATACCTCCTCCTAGTGGACACCCTAATCCTCCAGACTCGCCTCTAGTAGTCTCTATTCAGGATGTGATGAACATTCTGGGAAACATGATGCATCAACAACAGAATCAGTTTAATACTATGATGCAAGGTTTCGCGACTACTCAACAGAATGCCCAAGCAGCTCAAAATCCTTTTGGAGCTGGTACTGCTGCGGTTGGTGCCTATGTTGATGGTTTTGCTCCTGGTCCTCATGTGAGATTGATGGAGCATTTCTTGAAGCTTCAAATCCTTGCTTTCACTGGTATTTCAAAGGATACTTTGTTCCCTAACAAGTGGATTAGAGAGATGGAAAAAGCATTTTGCAACCTCCATTGCAATGAAGCTCAGAAGATCTTGTGTGTAGAACAGAGACTACAGCATGAAGCTGATGCTTGGTGGAATGCTACCCGACCTGTTCTAGAAGCTTTGCACCCGGTTCTTACTTGGAAAATTTTCAAGGAAGCCTTTTGCAAGAACTACTTTCCTGAGTTTGTGAGAGATGCTAAAGAGGCTGAATTCATGGCACTTACACAGGGACCTAGTACTATTCTTGAGTATCAACAGAAGTTTGAAGAGTTGTTCTTCTTTGCCCCTACAGCATCTAGAGGTGATCGTGAGAACGTGAAGAAATTCTTCAAGGGTTTGAAACTGTCGCTGAAGACTTATCTTAACGATTCAGCCGATTGTGGATTATGCTGAGATGGTTTAGAATGCTAAGAAAGTGGAGGATAATGAGAGAGAAATTACCAGCTCCAACGATCTGTAGTGAACCGAAACAATTTGGTAGACCGTAACCGGAGATTCTCTAGGCCTGCTCCTTATCCTGCATCTACATTTCAGCCTAGAGGTGCTAGTTCTAGTTTTAGCTCTGGCTCGAGCTATGGTTTGAGCAATGGACCAATACGTCCTGTTGCATGTAATCAAGGTACTAAACCAATTTATGCTAATCCTCGTCCAGTGGTGAATAACTAGAGACCTGTAATTCCTTCTTCAGTAGCTCCTGTTGGTAGTAGGGACTTGACTAGCTTTAATTGTGGGAAAGCAGGGTCATTATTCCCGTAATTGCACTCGAAGCCCGAATCCTTAGATGTTAGCTTTGAGGTCTGCTCCGAATGCCCCTTTTGGGAAAGTGTTCAGTGTTACTAGTATAGAATTTGAGACAAATCATGATGTGGTGACAGGTATTATCCCAGTATCATCTACCTCAGCATTTGTATTATTTGATACCGGTGCATCTCATTCATTCATTGCATCTTCATTTGTGAGTCGTATTCCTGTTACATTTGCGAAGTTGGAAAGATGACTTGTTATTAGTACTCCTACCGGATCTGTTGTTAGATTAGATGAAGTGGTTGAGTCTTGTCCAGTAGCTATTGCTGGTAGAATCTTGGAAGCCCGGTTGATAAAGTTGGATATGAAAGATTTTGATATGATACTTGGAATGGATTGGTTGTCGAAGTATGAAGCAGTCATCCTTTGTTCTGAAAGGAAAGTGTTGTTTCATCCTAAAGATGATAGTCCGTTCGAATATCAAGGCAATCAAGGGAAATTGAGTAAGAAGATTGTGGCTGTGACTATGAAAGTCAGGCAATGGACTACAGATGTTGGACTTCTCTCATCTTCTGTAGATGTTTCGGAAGGTGTGAAGCAGTTGTCTGATATTGATGTTGTCAAGGATTTTCCCGATGTTTTCTCTAATGATTTGTCTAGTTTGCCTCTAGAGAGGGAGTTAGAGTTTTCAATTGATCTAATTCCTGGAGCAGCCCTTGTTTCGAAAGCTCCGTATCGGATGGGTCCAACTGAGTTGAAAGAACTTCAGACCCAGTTGAAGGAATTGTCAGACAAAGGGTTCATCCAACCAATGTTTCACCTTGGGGAGCCCTAATTTTGTTCGTGAAGAAGAAAGACGGTAGTATGTGGATGTGCATAGATTACCGAATTCGTATGTTTGGATCTCAGTTTTTGTGAAATTTAGGCAACTTTCACTTGCATTTCACCAATTCGTTGGAAAATCTTAGATTTTCTGACCATATAGTTTTCGCTCCCCTTTTTTATTTCTCTACCCACCAAACCCAGTGAATTTTGCCATATTTCGGGCAAAATTTGTCGAAATATTTTACCATGGATATAGCTTACATTCTCTCTAATTCTATTATCTCACATGGTATCATTGGGAGTACGATTCTCAACCCTTATTCTCAATTCTTGGTTTTAGGGATTTTGGTTTCTAGGTTCTAGTTCTTGCTTCAAGCTCTCTTGTTCTCTCCCATCTAGTCGTGGCATTTGAGTCTACCACCTTTGGTTTATAGTTTTCTAAAGTTGCTCCATCTCTCTTTTTCTTTTTCATTTTCCTCTAATGTTTAGGAAGGTGTCCGAAGGGCATCTTCGGAAACATCCCATAATATTCCCATAGTTGTCCAAGGACAGAAGTGTCAAAAGGACACCTCCCCTTTCCAAACCATACTTAATCACACACAAACATAAATCCATCATATCACATATATGGTCACTTCTTATATGGAAAGAAATCAATAACAACATCTAACTTGTATATAATTGGTAAGGAAATCATACATGAATCAATTTAGCATAAACAAGTAATGCTACTGTAATCAAAGTAGTTGCATCAGTAGTATATCAGTGTAAGAATCTAATTAAGGAAACAAACCAAAGATTCAAATATAGAAACTAGAACATGCAATCTATGTAATTAAGGAAATAACCATCCTTACCTTATCTAACTCGCAAAGTGTCACACCCCACCCAGCCGGATCCGGTCATACCCGAATGCCCGTGGGGGTGATACACCGCAAGATCTAGGTTCAGTGACAAATCCATACAAAACATGATATAGCATAATTAAATAGACAAGAATAAATCAAGTTCAAGTAATAAATTATCAAAATAGAAATAATGGTTACAGTCATCCATTACTTCAAAATAAAAATATAACATCAGAGTTTTGAAAAGAAAAGAGAGTAGTTTTCAACGCAGCGAAAAACTAAACTAGACTAGTTTTCTAATGGAATCCCACCCAAAAGAATAGTCTTGATACTGGCATGAAGCTCCATGTGCGTCCACTTCTTCTTCGATCACTCCTTCAAGAAGACATATTGGTAACGCATCATCCATTTGGAAGAAGTCCTCATAACCTGCAGCATAATCTAATAGAAAAAGACATATAAAAGGAATGAGTTCAACAGAACTCAGTGAGGTCAACTCAACATCATATCACACATTCATTCTCAAGATTCCACACCACACATATAACATGAATATCAATAATGTAATTAATGACAATGATATGATATGTGAATGATTATGCTCCTAACTCTATCATGAAGTCTCTATGGTAGACACGCATTAAGTCATACACCAGTCTTCTTTGGGCGGTCTCATCACTCTTCCCTCACGGCACTCAAGCACGTCTGTTGGGTTCTCCGCGGTTGTTGTGTAAAGTCTTGTCAAGCCATGGTTGGGGATTAGGTCACCACTCTCTCACATCACCATTGGTATAAGATCTGGCGCGTGTCAAGGATAATCTTAGGCCCAATGCAAAGTCATATGGTCTCGTACTACATATGGTCCGGAGATTTCCCCTCACGCCTAGTGCTCTGTTGGTTCAATACCTTCCCACCTATGAATGGAATCCTCAATGGAGGCATCTGTTGGACCCCATTCATTAACCCAGTGGTCATCCACATATAATGGACAGGATGATCTCCATGTCCTCTCACGGGTCATTTCACCGGTCTTGAGCGTCCATGAGCCCTTATCTATTATATGCAACCCTACCTCTCTATGATGATAGTGGGCCTGCTTGACATACAGGACCCAACCACTAACATCACGGGTTAACCGGCTTCAATACCCCTGCCCGAAAGGGTAGTAGTACTCATGAGGTCACCTAACCAAACACTTCTAGACATGCCCTAAATATGTAAATTAGTAATCGGGAAAGAGCCAAGGGCACCATAGGAATGCGCCCCATACCGCCTCCTTTGGTATCCTATGGCAGAAATGCCCAAAGGGCATTCCCCATTCCCAACTACAATGTAAGCAATCATATAATATCACTAGGGCAATGGGTGAACCCACAACCCTAATAGAAAATACAAGGTAGAAGAAATAATAATATTTCTCCTCTCATACAATCACATTCCATTTCATAACAACAATAATTGATTTCAAAGCAAGGAGCAACATCAGAAGTAATAATAAACATAAATCATAGCAATTCATATTTAACAAAAGACATAAAATAACCACAAGATAATACTAAAGCAATACAAGATATCAATAATGAAAAGTAACTGACATCATTACACATATAATATAAAGTTAAGTATATTCCTCACCTTTTTACTTTATTCTTCCTCCAATGATCAATAATTCCTTCTCACAAATTAGTGACTAAAGATATATTAACCTATTCATGCAAAAGAAATAATTATCACAAATTAGAGCCAATTTGGGTTTCAAATGATATCTTAAAATCTTCCCACAAAAACCCAAATCTGAAAACTAGGTTAAAAAGGGTAGTTCTCAACCTTACTAGTGAATGGTCACTAATTTGCCACCAACTCGAAGTTTACAATGAAACAAAACTTTGGGAAAATCTAATTGGAAACAAAAGGATCCTACGGGTACCTTCAATTTTATTAAATTTGACCAAAATCAAAATGCCCCAAACTTGGCTCTCATAAATCACCCGTGGGTGACCTAGAGAATCAAATTCTAAAATCTTTTGCAAGGAGAAAAACCAATACTCCCAAACTCAAGGGAAACATTAATATAAGAAAATATAAGCATCTAGGGTACTTATCATTATTCTCTTTCACAGATCCCTCAATAGAAGAGAAAAGATATCACTCCCACAAACTAGGAAGGGACATTAATACAATAAAGGAAAGCAATACCTAACAACCTTCCCTTTCAAGATTCCTTAAAAGGAAAGGAGAGAAAATACTCACAAAATTGTGAGTAAGAGAAGCATTAAAGAAAACTAACCTTTCGTAATGATTTTGCGAAGATTCGGATCACAGACACCTTCGGAAGAATGGAAATCGCTCCTCTATTTCGTTTATCCTTTTCTCCAAAGCCTCCGCCTCTTTCTAGCCTCCAAAAATGCGTTTACGGATGAGATAAAACATAAATAGGTTTAAAAATCCGAATTTCCAATTTTGCCCCTAAATAGAAAATAGGGTGGGGGTTGGTTCACCTAAACGGCTCAAACTTCTGGCTCATGGTTGGACCCCCAAACGAACTCCGATTTTGATGATCTTTGGCTCGTTGGAAAGGTCTTTTGACGATCTTCGATTTGGTACATTATTTGCGTCAATCGGATTCTCCATCACTGATCTACAGATATTCCAAAATTACCCTTTTTACACTATCGAGACTAATCTTCTCTCTTCACTTAAACTCTAGGAGAGTTTTTGAGTCATTATAAGGGTCATCTACCAACATTTGTTTAATTTCCAATCCTTCGGGCTCGAATTGAATGGTCCACAATTGTCGCCGAATCAAGGCCCAGGTTCTCGGTCTTAAAACCACGGGTTAAAGGGGTAGAAATCTGGGGGATTTCACACAAAGGATCTTGGGGAATCAAGTAAGACCTTGTCTAAACTTGGAAATAAAGTCCTAAACAAGTATATATAACATATTAGGAAAGATACCTAGAAGGAAAGATATCAAATCATCCAAAATAGACCAAACATGAGGTTATTGTCCTCATTGGTCGATTGATTGGTCTACTGCCTCAGTCGACCAATGAGTCGACCAACAGAGACAATGGCCTACAAAATCAGAGATTTTTTAATATAAAACCAAATTTGGTGGTTCAAAAGGGTACCAAACAAGGGGGAAACTACAAGGATAGTATGCTAGTATATAGAGGACTTCAAAACTCTAATCATATCAAGTCTTCAAGTTACAAATTAGGAAACAAAAACTTACCATAATTAGATCAATCATGGTTCTTGAAGAATTCTTAGTAAAAATCATGGACGAGAAACTATAGGATGATGGATCACTAATCCGATAAAGAAATCATGAAAAGCATGCATAGATCCTCAAGAAAATAGATCTAAGATTGAAGAACATCAATCTAAATAAGGAAAGAGAATAGATACATGTTTTCCTTCAAAAGCGAGTGATGATTTTGATGAAGATCATCCGCCAAGCTTTAGATCCTTAGGAAAAGAGAGGGAAAGAATAAAGTGATAGTTGCAATAGAGATACAACATCATCTCTACTGTCCCCAAACAAAAAAGGAAAGAAAAGTAATGAAGAATCAAAGATGAAACATAGAAGAGGATGATCACATACCTTTTTGTGTAAATGCACGAGATTTGACGAAGATCCGTCAAGAGAAACACCAAGGATGCAAGGGAGATGACTTGCAGAGGGCTCTGGTTCGTTCCAAAGAGTTTGGAGGCAGAAAATACGAAGTAGACTCGAGATTAGACTTAAATAGAGCAAGCAAAGACCTAATCAGCAAATCAGATCCCATTGGTCGGTTGATTGGTCGACTGGGCCAGTCGACCAATCAGGACAGCAAGTCCAAAACAGGGAAATGAAGGCTCAGATCAAATCCAAACATAAAGGGGTTTTACACACACACCAAGTGACTTACCTAGTAGGTAGAAATGCCTTCGAACCAAGTCAGAGAGTACTCCAAGTCCATCAACTAATTCCTTCTTCATCAGGGTGCAGTTTCCATAAATGGAACATTGTCATCAACACTCATGGATTCTAAGCCAAACACCAAGTCTTCCACTGGGATGGCCCATAGTTGACTTCTTGCTTTACTTCGGGTTGTCGGACATACAAACAACAGGGTTTCCGGGTCAAGGTTAGGGCTGGGTTTCACAAAAAGGATACTGACTTGAATAGGTTGGTGTCATAGGGGAAGTGTCTGGACCATATGTAGTACGAGATCGTATGACTATGCATTGGGCCTTGAGTAATCCTTGACACATGCCAGTTCTCATGTCAAACGGTGATGTGAGAGAGTGGTGACTTATACCCTAGCCACGGATTGATGTGACTTGACCCAACAACCACGGAGAACCCAATAGATGTCTCTTGTTGAGGGAGAGTGAATGAGACCGCCTAGAGGAGACTGGTGTATGACTTAATGCGTGTCTACTATAGAGACTTCATGATAGACTTAGGAGCATAATATCATAAGCATTCATATATCATATCATTATCATTAATTACATTATCAATATTCATGCTATATGTGTGGTGTGGAATCTTGTGAACGGATGCATGATATGATGTTGAGTTGACCTCACTGAGTTCTGTTGAACTCATTCATTTTATATGTCTATTTCTATTAGAATATACTGCAGGTTATGAGGACTCATTCCAAGTGGAAGATTTATCGCTCGCAGACTTTCTTGAGGGAGCAACCGAAGTGGAAGTGGACGTGCATGACCCTTCATGCCCGTGTCAATTTGATTAACTTTAGTTAACTTTAACTATAGTTGTAGGATGATTGTAATATATTGATAATTCAGTTTTGATAAATTTATGCTTGAACTTGATTTATTCGTCATTTTAATTATGCTATGTCATGTGTTGTATGCAATTGTCACTGAACCTAGGTTGCAGTGTATCACCCCCAAGAGTATTCGAGTATGACCGAGTCCGACTGGGTGGGGTGTGACACTTGGGGCCTTACCGTACATATCTAACTTCAAGGTCATGGCCCTTAATCTAGTAATTAATGTACCTCCATACTCTAGTTTTTCCTAGTCCCACATAGACTTGGCAGTAGAGTATTTCTCATATACACTAATCAAGTCTTTATACATATACTACTAAGCATGAAATAACGTATCCATCAATCTTTTCTAAACCAAGTTTCATAGGCATCCTTATCTTGATAGTTTTGGGCAGTATTACTCTCTTTGAGTTTCTTCATTTTAAAGGCCAGGAAGTCTAGGGAGCCTTGTTCATTGAGCATAGATACTATCCTACGGTGCCATATGTCACAGTTGGTCTCATCCAACTTACAACATCTATCAAGGTCAGCTACTTCATATAGGTTGGCCATCAAACATTCAAAAATGCACAATATGATATTTAGTACACATTTCATTCTTGTTCAAGAAACCCTAATTAAAATTAATAGTTTACACCCACACAGTAAGACCAACAACTCGCTAAGCTCATAATTAAATCTCACATGAGTGAATTGAAAAGATATAATAAAAAAAAAAAGGAGGAGGAATTTAAGATTCTCCAACCACAAGACTGCGTTATACATACGGATGTGCATGAGTTCCACTAAAGGAGCCCAAAAATTGGTACTTGAAACGACAGATTGAGTCAGTATAAGATTGTGACATGTAATGTGATGGTAACCCTTTACATGACTTCAAAAAATAATTAAAATTACAACACTTTAATTACATCTCAAAAATCCTACCATAATACTACTAAGGTGTACCACACTTTGCATCACTTTCAAATACTAACTCTAATGCCTAAACAAAAAAATGTATCATTTCACAAGCACTAAAGTCTGTTTGGAAGAGATTGATTGTGCATCCAACAAATGGTGCGAATAAAAAAAATGTCAAAATCGCCACGAGAGGGTACAATTGCCAATTAAGAAATTTGCACATTCATTGCAGCAAAAATTTTAAACATACATCAACCACAGTAGTTAATTCAAATAAAAAAAAAGGCACAAAAAATAGATTTCATGCAACCACATAAATTGGTTTTGATCAAAATCAAAATTTCTTTTATTTTCATTCTTTAACATCTCGACCTTTTTCTTTTTTCTTTCATTTTTACTTTTTTTTTAAAAAAAAAAACTTGATTATCAGTGTCAAATCCAATCTTCATAAAAAAAAAAAAAATCATTCTGACATCATAAGAAAATTTTTTTTTCCAAGTCACCCAAAGCAAAAGAATCCTTTTGTAATTGTGATTTAAAAAAAATAAAATTGATTGGGCTGAAGTCATGAAACTTCATTGCGCCCCTTCTTTTCTTTATTTTTAAGTTTTAAATAATGTTGATGGCACCGCGTTTCTCTCAAGAAACCAACTTTTCAAAAAATTCTTTGCCTTTTTTTTTAAAAAATAAATTAATGGTTGTGACTATGACATCTCTCACTTCCATCACCCCACTTAACATGTCTCAATGTCATTTCCTCCTTTTCATGTCATTATTACAAGAAAAGAGGTTACCAAACAAATATTCCAGATTTCTAACAAAAAAACTAAGGAAACAAATATTCATAAACATAATAAATACCTTTCCAGAAAATCCCTCTCTTCTTCTCCTTCTTCCTCTGTTTTTTCTCCTAATTATAGTTACCGTTTCTTTTGAATAACGGCAAATCAATGATCCATTCTCATTAGAGTTGTAAAAGTAATCAATTCAAGATTTAGATCCAAACCAATTACAGACCAAATCAATTAAATTTGCAGAAACAAATCAGGTAGAAGTTATACAATTTGCCATAGATGAAATCTAACATTCAATCATATCAATGGAAAAAAAATTAAAAAAATTCATGATTCTCATCTTAAAACAGTCAAAACCTAAATACCAGCCATTGTCGGCCACCCTAACCACAATCTGACTCATATACCAATGTTAAAGAATTATTGCAAATATGGGTTTAAGATCATTTACCTTTGAAATCTTGAATGTAATGGATCTAGACACAAGAGGTGTTTTTTTACATTCTCGTTCCTTTATGTTTTGGTTCCCTTAATCTGGTCTCTTGTAGGTTTTCCACATTTCCAAATAGGCAAACCACAATGATGGAGGTTTAGAATTAACTTCTTTCAAGAGAGAGTATTCTAATTTTTCAGTCAGTTTGTTTCATATTCCATCTCACTATTTATAATATTTTTCCCCTCAATCTTAATTCTTTAATTAGAGTTTCATTTAGACTTAACCAAGTGAGAAAAAATAATATTAAAGTCCTTCTCACACTCAACCAAATTTTTTTTTTTGATAAACCACACTCAACCAAATAGAAGAGTAGTTATTTAAAAATATGTAACCACTTTGCCGCCACCTTGGGCACATATTGTAGTGGGTCCCACCCACTACAATTAACATGCACCATGTTAGCTTGGCAAATCTCACCGACTCCCTTTGGGGAGGTGTGAATCTTACACTATGGTCCCTCTACAGATCATCTATTCAGACCTCTAGGGTCCTCCTGCACATGTTACCTCTATTGAAGTTCATACTTACTATTGCTAGTATGTAAAATGCCTTTCGCATTTTTCAAATCTTTAAAGCGCTGGTCGAAAATCGTTTCCACCTCAATTAGAGTTCTTTCAGTCAAATTAGGGGAGGTGAATTTAGGAAACCTTCAAAATTTAATTCTTCAAATTTGTGGTGTAGCTCATCATCTTTCTTGCCTTGACTCCTTTGAACAAAATGGAAAGGTTGAATGTAAGAAAAACCAAATTGTTGAGATGGCATATATTGTCTTTACTTGCTCATTGTGGTTTAGCTATGCATCTTTGGACTGATGCTTTCTCTGTAGCAGTTTTTGTAATGAATAGACTTCCTTCTACAGAAATTAGTTTTTTATTTTGCTTTTCATGGAATACATCAGAGATGGCCTGATTATCAATTTTTGTGTGTTTCTGGGTGCTGCTATTCTTATATTGCATCCTTTCCATGCTCAAAAGCTTGATTTTAGATCTGCATGTTGTATATTTATTGGTTACAGCCCCAAACATCATGGTTCTAAGTGCTATAAATTAGTCATTGGTAGAAATGTTATTTCTCGCTGTGTTGTGTCTGACGCATCACTCTTCCTATTTCAGTTTTGATCTTTGTCACCTCTTCCTTTGACCTTGTCTTCTTTAGGGTCCTCATCTCCTTTGGTTCTTTTACTAGGTTCTGCAATAGGTGCTTCCCAAGTAGTTAACATACAATTCTCACTCCTTACAATTCCCTGTAATTTCTATCTAAAATTGCGATACGTGGCAGTTAAGGGGTTGTATGGTAACCATTCTGTGCCAAAATTCCCACTTCAGCACATAATCCATTTTTTATGCTTCTGTGCTAAAGTGGGCAAATTTGGCACAGAATCATTGCCATAATCTTGTATGGTAATCTACAGATGGACACGTTTCTTTGGCCCATCTTGGCACAGAATCTTGTATGGTATATACAACTTCTGTGCCAAAATAGGTACATTTTTTTAATAAAATATTTAAAAAGATAAATATAAAAGACATTAAAAATAACTAAACATGCATGTTCAATTCATACTTAGGTGCTTACATAAAATCAAGTGAGATTATAATTGATGTTTTCAAGTGATTAATGGGAGTCTCGCTGTTGCTGCCAATTCATTGCAATTTTCTTCTTTTTCTCTTCCATTTGTCTTGCTTCTGATTGGGTGTTATCAGGGGGAATATCAGGATCCGATATTACTTCTTCAGATAACGAAGTGGCGCGAATTTGAGGAGATCCTTTGTTCCTTTGTTTAGTGGATACGAGAGACTCGCTGATGAAGATGAAGAAGTGGAAACCCTAAAATGATCGCGACGAACCTGGAATTGTTGCTTTGTTGCACACGGCTTTAGTTTTCCCATGGTAACACAGACAACGGTTGCAGAGAGACCAAGAAAGAACTTTTCACAGTTGCTTAGGGCTTGAGAGAGACGGCGGCTACAAGAGAGACGAGAGAGAGTCGAGAGAGTCGAGAGAGATGAGAGACGCCAGAGAGACACATCGTCGTCGACAGAGATGAGAGAGACCAGGGAGAGATGAGAAAGACGAGAGAGTGGAATTTACGTCGATGTCCCTAATCACCGTCAACCAACTCTTGTGCCCGCGCGTTTTCAGTAGAATTGCTTCTGTGTCAGAGAAGCTCCAATTTAGAGCTTTTCTGGCACACCCAATTTGTGTGCCAAAAGCCTGGTTCAGCACACATTTGCTGAACCAGCACAAAAATTTTGAACCGGTTTACCATACAAGATTCTGGTCACTTCTGTGTCAAAATGGGCAAATGGCACAGAATAAGTGTGCAGGAATCGTTACCATACAACCCCTAAGTCAGTTCAGTTGCAAGCCTAAGCCAAGAAGGTACGAACGAAGTGACGGGCCCCCTTACTCTAATTAGAATATTCTAATAGGGGCGGTCTGGTAGTAATTGCGAACATCTCTCCTCTTCTCTTAGCGTATAATTATCCAACCATCATAATTAAAAACTCAACTAAGAATTGAATCTAATAAATTCCTAAAATTTTCTCCCAATTTTGTCTCTCCTCTTTTCTTGAGGCTAAATTTCAGGGATTTATCAAATTCAGTTTCTAATTGGGTTCTTATTCTAACACTCTGATAATTAAATGCCACATGTCGCAATCCTAGAAATGAATTACAGAGAATTGTAGGAGGTGGGATAATTGTAGAGGATGTGAACCTGCATCCCCTCAGCCAACTAATAGGCCTTATGTTGCTAGTTCAAATAATGGGCCCCCTCATATTGATGGGCTCTCTAATGATTGTCGAACTATTGAGTCTTTGGTCACCCAATAATACTTTAAATACTCAACCCACTCGGTTTTTAGTTGTTCTTTTTTTTTTTTTTTTTTGGGGGGGGGGGGGGGGGGAACTTAGTTGTTAGTTGTTACATGAACCTATTACTAAACATGGACAGATAATTGTCATGCATTAGAATGTAATCGGGCTAAAAATGGGCCTGTACATGGGTTTACTGACTCTTCATTAGATAGGCCTCTTGAAGACTCCAATGGGCTGGCTCCTATTGTTGACTGCAATTAGGCCTCTGTCATGTGCTTCTCTGATGCTATAGTTCCACCACTCAATATTGTTATCCTTTTTAAGCTAGCTAATGAGCACATTTATGTGTGAAATCTTAGGGCATAAATCATGCATTTTACACACTTAGAGTGGAGCTATCTTGGGTTTTATGTTGTTTTTGCAGATTTTAGAACTTTTCAAGATTTAAGTAAATATTTAGAGTTTTGGGTATGAATCATGCAATTTTACACGTCAAGAGGTCCGTTCAGATTCTCAAATGCGAAAATAGGCCTGATTTGGAGCATGATGGGCTAGAGATGTGATCGTGGGCCAACTCTAAAATATTTTAGAAATAAAGAAGCAAATTTTGATCTACGACTGAGATTATAAATTATCAATCAAATCTACAGAGATATTATTGAGAGAGTCCTAATGGAGAAAAGAGTCCTTGCATACTTCAATATCTTATTTCCTATTTGAGATTTGATCAAAGAAAGAAAAGAGGAAAAAGAATTATATTCAGAGAAGGAAGAGAGAAAAATCCCGTTTTTGAATGTCTCTGTTCAATTTTGATCAAGCCCTTCATCGAACGGTCATCCGGTGTCCGATCGAGCTATTTTTGGATGAGAACTTCACGACTTCTTCATCCTCAAATCCAACGATAGAATTGTGCATTTGATCTCTTTAAACCAGTCCGATCAGTACGCCAAAACCCTAATTGGTTGAGTCAAATAGGAACTCCGAGTTTGATTCAAATTCTGTCAAGATTCATATCCCATGTAAACTCTATAAAAGGAGAGCATACTCCATCAAGGGAGGACGGTTTTTAGAGCTTAGGAGAAGCACTCTTTCTTTTCTCTTTAGTTTATTTAGGCTTTCTCTAGTTTTCTTTGATTGCTTTTGTGAGATTTTAATTTCTAAATTAAATGTTTATGTTTAATTTTTCTATGTAATGCAATTTCAAGTTCAAGTTTCAGGTTTTAGGTTTCAAGTTTGATGATTCGTTTTTCTCAAGGTCTAGCAATTGCAGATCTAGAATGATTTAGATCTGGTTGTTAAGGTTGCTTGAGATTCGAATCGTTAGTTCAATTCTTTTTTATATTTGAAGTTCGAAGATGCAAGTAAGTAACATTCTTCGATAATCTTCTCTCCCCCCCTCCATTCCCGCTTCTATTTACCCCTCCATATTCTTAATTTAGGATTTACTTTCGGCATTTATTTATTGTTCTCCCTTCCCTTGGGTCCTTGATCAAAGATATCTACAGTCGTGCCTCTCTTTGGTTAAGGTTTCAATTTTCCTTTTATTGCTCTGTTTACTTCCTTTCTGCAATTTTTTCCCCTTTAATATCCGTTCCCCTAATCGGTGGACTGTAAGCTACGGCAAAGGGTCTACGGTTAAAGTCATTATAATTATACTCCCCTTCCCTAGATCCAGAGCTGACACTCGGATCACTTTCCTTTTATTTTTATTTATTTATTTTTCGCATTTTTTTTTTGTCTTTTATTATCATGCGTTGGTTATGTTTGCTTTATTTTTTGTCTCAATTCGATTGCATTAAATGTATGGATTAGGACCGCTCGTTTAGTTTAATTAATTAGTTTACAAATTTGAATCATTGCACTCTCGCATTATTATTAAGAGGTTAAATTCTAAAGTGGCATATCTCCTTGAGATTGACCCGTTAGCTACATGATACAGTGCGTTTGCGGTTACTTTTAATTTTACAAACACTAGCCTATCCCTACAAATAATCAATATAACATTGTTGTTGTTCGACCTCAACCTATGGTGACTCATTCGCAACATGGCAATCGTGTGCCATGTAGTTTTTGGCAACTAAACACCCTCTTCCACTTGCAATTTTGCCCACTGGTCCTAGTGATGTTGAGCCCACTTGCTATACACAGGCTTCTAGATATGATGTTTGGCGAAAGGCTTTGGATGCTGAGTTTAGTGTTCTAATAGCAATCCATACTTGGCCTTCAACACTTGCCCCATCCGATGGCCATGTAATTGGAAGCAAATGGTTTTTTGTTTTAATTGATGTCCGATGGTCCCATAGAACAATACAAAGCTTAGTTAGTTGCAAAGGTATATAACCAAGAATATGGTTTGGTTTATGGTGAAACCTTTTGTTTGGTTGCCAAACCTACCACCATATGATTTCTCCTTGCTATGGTTGTCTTTGCTCATTGGCCCATAACTTGATGCTAACAATGCGTTTTTACATGGCACCTTAATTGACTGAAGATGTGTACATGCACCAAACACTAGAATAATTAGATACTTGATTTGCTAACTACGTATGCCAACTCCAATGGTCTTTATATGGTCTCAAACAAGCCCGGCCTGTTCGTAGTTTCATTGCCTTACTACTTATGATCTGGTGACTCTTGGTTTTGATGGATTCAAAACGATTCCTGTTTGTTTTGCTATCATACCACTACTGGGCCTCTCTCTCTATATGTCTTGATTTATGAGGATGATATACTGATCCCAGGTCCTTATTCCTAGCTTGTGTTAGATCTTTCTCTCTTCTCTCAGGAGCTAGATTCCTTTTGGGCATTGAGTTGATCCCAATCCACAATGGTTTACAATCTCAGCAACGTCATATTAGCAGTTTGCTTGATCAGGCAGGTGTGACAGGAGCTAATTAAGCCCATTTCTATGCCTATGACTCCTTCCATTCACTGGTCTTTTCCTGGTGGGAAACCTCTTGCTGATCCCTCGCTCTCTTTATAGGAATCTTCTTGATTCTTTATAGTATTTCACATTGACATGGCTGGATCTCTCTTATTTGGTTAACAAGTATGTCAATTTGTAGCACATTCTACTGAGGACCACTGTCTTGCTCTCTGTGGAGATATCTTATTTGAGCGACTTGATTTGCATCAAAATTTCATTAAAAAAGAAGAAGAAGAAGAAGAAGAAGAAGAAGAAGAAGAAGAAGAAGAAGAAGAAGAAGAAGAAGAAGAAGAAGAAAAAGTGAGAAAAAGAAAATATACTCAAAAGATAACATAGATATATGAGAACAACCATAAAAAATGGCAATGCTTCTTTTTTTTTCTTCTTCATTTACATGTTTGGTATAATCATGTAAATAAGATTGTATTCGAATACAGAACTACCATGTAAGCTATAAGAATATTACACTCCACAGATTTGGCTGAAGGGGCATGGTATATGCCTTAATCTCAATTGAGTTACCACACAAAGCTACAAAGCTGTGATTAATTGAATTGTACAACTATCAATTTTAACTAGCCTGTCTGGTATTTGATACTAAAGCACAAAGAAAAAAAGAAAAAAAAAAAGAAAAACGAAGAAGAAGAAGAATTCTCTAAATCACTGATTCATCCTCACCGGCCCCTTGGATGTACAAGCTGCGAGAAGATCACGCTTGATGATTCCTCACTGTTTTCACTCTCAGTTCCAATGCTAAAATTGGAAGCATGGATACCCATATTAGCTTCATGCCCATCAGATTGGTTTTTAGTACTTCTCATACCATCCATGTCCTCCATTTTCAATGCTTCAGGGTTCTCTTGCGATTGAAGTGCGAACTCAAGGTTCCATAGCACATCACCCATTGATGGACGCTCAATCCCATACTCAGACAAGCACTTCTCAGCCGTTTCTGCAAACTTCTTTAAACAGTCAGGGTTGATCTGCTGCTTGATATTAGGATCGATAATGTCTTCCAGAAAACCTTTCTTTTTGCAATGTAATGCCCAATCTGCAAGACTGACTTGTTCCTTGGGAAGGCTTGGATTCAGTGCAGGCCTTGCACACAGAACCTCGAACAAAACAACCCCAAACGAATAAACATCAGATTTCTCCGTTAGTTGCTGTCGCCGGAAATATTCTGGATCTAAGTACCCGAAGCTACCCTTCACCACTGTACTGACATGTGTTTGATTCAGGTTTGGACCAGTTTTTGATAGTCCAAAATCAGAAACCTTAGCAACCCATTTCTCATCCAAGAGAATGTTGGTGGTCTTCACATCTCTATGGATGATTGTGTACTTGGCACCAGTGTGAAGATAATGAAGCCCTCTAGCTGCTCCTATACAAATGTCTAGTCTTTGCTTCCACGAAAGATGATTTTGACCCTTGTACAGATGCTCTCTGAGGGTGCCATGAGCCATGAAATCATACACCAAGATCATCTCATTCTGTTCTTCGCAGTATCCAATCAGGGAGACTAGATGTCTATGTCTTAGTTTGGAAAGCATCTCTATCTCTGTCTGGAATTCATGAAGTCCTTGTTCTGAAGATGGGTTTGCTCTTTTGATGGCTACCTTGATTCCTCCATCAACAACTCCCTTATAGACCTTACCAAAACCACCAACACCGATTACATAAGATTCATCAAAGTTCTTGGTACCGTGTTTCATCTCCGCCAAGGAGAAATGCCTGCAAAGAGCTGCAGCCATGGAGGAAAGATGGCTACTTGCGTTGCTCTTGCCAGAGATTGTTGATTTACTCGCACTTGTTTGAGAGTTACCATAGAGAGGCAACCACCCAGATGTACAAGAAGAATCAGGTCCAGGTACTCGCCTTTTACGATGGTAGACAACAATGCATAGAACAGCCATGAGACCAACGGCAGCGGCGCCACCGGCGGCGCCACCAATCACCTGGGCTTTGTTAGATTTTGTTGAAGCAAACTCCCTCGTGGGTTCTTCCTCAGCGTCGAGCATCATCTTCGAGGGCACAGGGTTGGGCCCGGCCAAGTTCCCTGTGGTGTCACTCATCTTGAAAATCTCCAAACCATTAAGGATAGCATCATAAACTTCAGGCTGCAGCGAAACGGATGGGTGAAGCGCAACCCAGATAGTCTCATCATCACCGGGTTGATCGGTGACGACCACCGCGTAGTCTCGGTACACCGGCACCCCACTAGAACCAGCCATGACAATCACATCTACTTCACTATCAGCCGTCTGATTGTTGAGGTAGATATCGAATGCTCTCTGGTTGACCTTAGTCCACACAAGCTCACAGAAATGGAATCTGATGACGTAAGTGAAATTCGCGTCAACTTGAAAAACCCACGTGAGATTATAATTCTTGTTGACCTTGGGATCCGGACCCATCTGTCTGAACGTAGTGTAAACATCTTCTGGAGCAATGTATTCCGGCGTGTCGTTGGTGTATTTAAGCTTGAAACCGTCTTCGGCGTCAGCGACGACACCAACTCCGGAGCCTAAGATGTATGGAGAATCGTCGTACCACGTTCGATTTAGACCGGAATCATTCGCCGGCGATACGTATTGCCCACCGACGTTGAGCCGGAACATGGTCTGGAAACTGGAATCGCCTAGATCAATGCTCTGGTCTGAGAAACCAACCATCACCGCCGACGTAAACAAGTCCGGCATCTCAATCACTTCGATCCCATTGATGAAAGCATAAGATCCATTATGCAGCGGGGAAGGAAAGAAAGTGATGTTTAAACGCCCATTTGTGGAAGCACTCAAGGAAAATTCTCTCAAAATGTAAGCCTGCGTCAGGGCCTGGGCTGTAATGGAAGCGCTGAAATTATTGAGTAGTGTGATTCCATTAGCGATTACACCAAAATATGCATCAGAGATGTTTAGGGTGCTGTAAGAGGTTGGGTAGAAATGGAGTCTGATCCAGTGGCGACGATTGGAAGAAACCTTGAAGATGTAAGTGGATTTTGATGTGAAGATTCTTGCGTTCATGTAAGGGACTGTTGAAGGCAGAGAAGGGTCTTGGAGTTCTGCTCTTGCAGGAATGGAATCGTCTGATGATACAAGGTACTTGGTATCAGAATCCCATTTCCTATTATCTTCATCTGCAACTCCGTCTTTTGAAACACCACAATTTAAGATATAAGACGTTGTTGATCTAGAGATGGACTCATTAGACGCACAGAGAGAGATGCAGAAGATAGAAAACAAAACCAAAGAAAATAACAAGAGCGTTTGGTTACTCATGGCTTGGGATTGTTGAGAGATTAACCGAGAGATCTGAGGAGGGAAAAAGAAGAGAATTCTGGGTACAGGAAAACGATGTCAGCAAGGATTATTTCGACTGTGAATTACGTTTTCCTGTACGCCCAAAGTTATAGGTAACCAACCTCACTTCTTCTTCTTCTTCTGCTTCTTCTTCTTCTGCTTCAATTCGATCAATCTCCACTATCGAACCCCATCTCTAAGATTGAATGGTGAGACGAAAGAAGTTGACGAAGAACAATAAAACTGATCTTAGATTTCTTCTGAATTTTTGCAATTTCCTTTTGGCTTTACTTTTAATTGATCGGACATTGATTAAAGAGAGACGTGAGGTAGTATTCAATGAAAGAGAACGTAAACCGAAATCCGGTAGCATTGATTGGTGATAAAGAGTCTCATCCTATCTAGCCTTATTGAAGAAGACTTCTCTTCAATTTACTTCCTTGTCCAACCCTTAACGGAAGAGTATTCCGTTTTGTTTAGGTTTTTTCCCCACATTTTTTATAGTACATGGAGAGGTGATTATTTGTGATTCTTTAATTATGGGGTAATTAGTAATGTCTCAATAGTGTAGCTTAATTACAAAAAAACACAATACTGTAGCTTAATTACTAATCTAAGTTTGCTTTTTATGAAATTCCTATTGTCCGTTCACTTCCAATAATGTTAAGAGGGTCTCAAGATTAGATATATAATGTCTATTTTAACTCATAATTAAATTTAAATAACCCAAATACAATGTTTCTCTCACTTTAAAAACATCATATGTAGTATCAAGTTATATTCTTTGAATTTCAAAAATTTTTATTTTATGAGATGAATAAGTAATAACAAATCTCAGAGCTGTTTTGAAGTTCTGAAAAAATAAAAAAGTGCAACATCATCAATTAAGTAATTAAGCTTAATGGCAGGGGTTTCATTTAGACAAAATTTAACTTTAAATTAATATTTTTAAAAATACAAGGGACAAAGTAGTAATAAGGTTATAAGAGAGATTAACATCTCCACCCCTGCCCCCACCAGTTAAGTGATTCTTTTTTGTGAAGAAAATTCTTTCATAATTTTTTTTACTGATTGTGTTTACAATTAAAAAAAAAATGATTAGTTAGATTCATATTCTATATTTAGAATCTAAAGTTGCTCGATCTCACCTCAACTATCCTTGCTAAACACGCCTAGGGACAGGATTAAGAATAAGGTTAACCCAAAATGGCATTATAATTTCGTTTAAGAAAAAATTGCTTGCATGGAAAAAAAAAACCAAAAAGAGAAAAGAAAACGGAGCCGTTTTCTCTCCGTTAACGGATTTGGACACTTGGCATACGAGGAAGTTAATGAAACTGCTCGGTGTCCATTAAAAGCGGCTAAAGGGGATGAAGAACGTCTTAGCTCTTCTGTCTGCTGCTGGACCCAAAATCTTCATGGTGTTCTTACAAGAAGGAAAAAAAAGAAAAGTCTTCATTGTGTGTTGAACTTACGAACTAGAACCCACAAATAGAAAAAGCGGATGTAGTCAAGAGTCAAGCTTTAGACATTGAATAAAAATCTGGGTGTCAAAACCTAATCGAAACTGAACTATTAGGTGGGTGTTTCAGAACCAAATCTGAAACTGTTCATCAAAACAGAATCTAATCGTTTACACCGAAGAGACTAAGGTTTACACTCTTGGCTTCTTAGACCAAGTCCTAAGAAATGTAGGGATTGGATTAGGGTTAGATCATCGAATCCACATGATACTGAGCTGTCCTAGTGATATGGAGGATTTATACCCGACTATCGAGAAACCCAAATGGGGCATAAGATATTCAACCGGGTCCATAGCCGACTTACTAAACGAAGGCACCGGTTATGCTGGACATATATGGCAACATCATCCTAGATGGAAAGTCAACTAAGAAAGATGAACAAGCAGGATAACTGACGAAGGCTCGTGATCGGGAAGATATGACGACCATTATCAAGGAAGAATGTTTATCCCCAAATAGGTAACCCACACCCTATTTAAACAATGACTCACCCCTCTGGTAAGCATCGAATACATTCTGAACATAACCCTATATAGCTCTCGCTTGGGATCTTAATCTATTCACTGTCTGACTTAGTCATCGGAGGCGGTTGCCCGGCATACGAGCTGGCCTGTGTCTAACCTTGCTTGCAGGACTCATTGTCTCGGGAACCAGAAGGGGCTTAGTCGGAATTAGAATAGTAACTCAGACGCATCAATTTGGCGCCGTTTGTGGGGACGACAATCTTTAAGTCATGGCAAGATGAGGAGCGAATAATGGGCGCACTTGGCAGGAAACTGCCGGTGGTAACTCGAATCTAGAAAATCAAACACATCAAGATAATGAGGCCGAGCATTCAACCTGAGCGGAGGAAGTTCCACTCGGGGAAAAGCAAATACCTCAAGGGCCTCACGGCGAAGGCACATCAGCAAGGCCCCAAGGGCCTGCTACTGCTGCCGATGTAGACGAAATTCGAAAAGCGATGCTCGAGATGCAGGGGGTGTTGAGGGGATTGGTTCGCCAAGTTGGAGTCGAACAAGGACCAAGGCCCAACACCCAGACGGGAAGGTTATATAGAGCCTTCCAAAATGCAAGGAGAGTCCAACCACAAGGCGAAATCTCGAGAGGAGGGTGAGCCGAAGGCCACCGATCAGCTCAAACAGGTGCCGAACGCAGTCAAAGACAGCCAAATGGTACAAGGGTCAGCGCCCTTGACCACATCTCGATACCTTCCAGAACAGGGACCCTTCAACCGTCGGGTCGAGAACGAACAACAAAGGGAGAGTCAACCCCAAGGAGCCCGATCAAGGGTATTAGTCTCTAGAAGAGCAAGCACTGCAGAGCCAGGTGGTAATGGAGCGAGGTAGAATCGTCTCCGAAGAAGGATGGCCGAGGTAGAACAAAGATTAGAGGATTGGGATCATGACGAAGACCTGGACGTGGTGGAACGGGAGCCGTTCTCTGACGAGATCATGAATATGCCCCTCCCTCAAAACTTTATCATGCCAACTTTCACTCTGTTCGAAGGAAAAACAAACTTGAAGGAGCATATATCAGTTACTTCAAGTCCGTGATGATGGTACTTGGTCGGGAGGACGAACTACTCTGCCGAACATTCCCGGCCTCCCTGAAGGGCTCGACCATTAAGTGGTTAAGCAACTTACAACCGGGATCAATCCATAATTTTAGAGAGCTTGCCCGGAAGTTCATAGCCCGATTTAGAAGTGCAATTGGGAGCAAGAAAACGTCTGACAACCTATTTGCTATAAGACAGGGACGGAATGAATCAATTCGGGATTTTTTAAAACATTTCGATGAAGTGGCTATTGAGATCGAGGAACTGGATGACCAAGTTGCATATAGCGCACTCTGGAGTGGTATCACTCATCAGAGGCTTCTGGAGGTCTTACTAACAAACAAACCCAAAACCTACGAGACGTTATTGTGTAAGTGTCAGAAACAAGCTAGTGTGTAAGAAGTAATCAATACCCGAGTAAAGGCCGACCAAGAACGAAGACTCGAGAATGAAAAGAACCTTTCCAATGATCGGGATCGAGAATCAAGGAGCAAGTGGAAATGGGACCAAGGACAAGAAAGCTTCACCCCACTCAATGCGAAACCATCAGAAATTTTGATGCAAATTATGGACAAGAAATCATTGAAATGGCCTGAGAAGTTACACTCTCGACTAGAGGATCGAGATATGACAAAATATTGTTGTTTCCACAAAGATTATGGCCACCACACCGATGGGTGCCAAATCCTCAAGTCTGAGATTGAGAAATTAATTCAGGATGGGAAGCTTGGTTAATACGTTCGAGAAATGGGAAAGTCCCAAGAAAAATCACCAGAACCTAGAAAAAGGGCCTGATCTACAAGTCCGGGAGAAGCCACCAAGAAGGCTGATAAAGGAAAGGAAAAAGAAGGTCGGGAAGAATCACCCATATATGTGATCATGGGTGGCCCGACTGTTGAGTCAATAAAAAGGCAAAACAGAAGGCTCGGTTTGTGGGAGCAGTTCATCTCCCAAAAAAGAGAAAAAATCCAGCAGGTTTGAGTCGATAACTTTCACTGATGATGATTTGAATGGGATAGTGGCGCCTCATGATGATGCTATCATCATCAAAGTAAAGATAGCAAATCAGGAAGTTCACCGAGTCTTAGTCGACACGGGTTCCTCGTTTGATTTGCTATCATATGAAGCATTCAAGAGGCTAAAATTAGCAGATGATTTGCTAACCCCTTGTGCAACGCCACTCTACGGTTTTGTAGGGTCCTCAACAATTGCAGAAGGGACGATCTATCTTGACTTAAAGATCGGGACAGCACCTCAGGACACACTTATTTGGGTTAATTTCATGGTGGTAAAAGACTTGTTGGCCTATAAACTATCTTGGGATGACCAACTCTCAACGCTCTGGAAGTTGTCGTATCACCACGACACATGAAGTTCAAATTTCCAACAAATGCTGGGGTGGGCGAGAGTAGCTCCGATCAATCCACCTCCCAGCAGTGTTATGTGAATTACTTAAAACAAAAGTGGAGATCTGAAAGCTCGGGAAGTGCCCTGACGATAAAAGTTCGAGATGACCGGGACGAGGAAAACATGTTGTCACATCCACCCAGCCGGTACCCTATTTGGCATACCCGAGTGTGTGATCCACAGTCCTGAAGATCAAGATCGAGGAAATCAACCTCCCACATTCACAATAATATAATCAAGAACAAGACTAAATCAAGGTTATCAATATTAATTAGTAGATCAAAGCAAAGTAACGAAATAACATCAAAGTGCGGAAATGATACCAATATATATATGATCAAAATGTAAAGTGAGGCGGAGTCTCACTCCACGAATACAACAGAATGTAGCTCAAATGTCAAAAGAAGATTACAACCGGCTCCAAAAGAAAAGAAAGAAAGAAATAATCAAACTAAGCTAGAGTCGATTCTACTTTATAAAAAACGTCTTCATAGACATAGACTTTAGAAATTAAGCTCGAACACTCCCACTCCACGGTAGGGCTAATCATGGTACGTAGTATGATCACTCGAGGAATCATCACCGAGATCTTCATAACTGCCAACACCTTGTGTGTAGTATGCTTCTTCAGCTTGCGCTTCCTCATAGTGGCCTTCATAGTCATCTATACCTATAGGGTAATTTAACAAAAAATATTTGTACAAAAGGAGTGAGTTCAAGAAAACTCAGCAAGGCAAGTTATTCCATAACAACATAAATAACATGGTAGTAGAAACATAGCATGATGCAAAATGATATGAGACAGACAATGCATGAATGAGTCTAACTCTATGTATGTTGGTCTCTATAGGCAGACATGCTTTAAGTCAAAGCACCATACTTCTTTGGGAAGGTCATTCACTCTCCCTTAACCATCTTGGTATCTTGGGCTCTGCCGGTGGTAGTTGGGTCATGCATCCCTCTTGGACATTCCATCACTGGGGTTTAGGTCACCTCTCTCTCACATCACCATTTGGTCTAAGTATTGGAGCATGTCAGGGTAAAGCCTAGCCAAATGCAAGTGATCATCTACTTGGTTATATCAACTCAGATCCAGATACGTCCATTCATCGCCCTGGGTGATCCTTTCTAGTATCCTTCACACTAAAGTCAACATAGTTCCAGACTACGGACTCATCAACCCTACTGGTCATCCACAAATAGTAGACAGGAAGCTCTCATGTCCGCTCATGGATTGGTTACCGATCTTGAGCGCTCATGAGCCCAAGTCTACTAAATGCGATCCTACCAATAAATGGCCCCCATAATGTGATTTATGTCCTCTCACGGGTTGGTTACCAGTCTTGAGCGCCCATAAATCCCCATTGCTACCGCGGTCTGATATAACAGGGACATCCTAGCCAAACACCGCTAGATAGCCCTAGGTATGACAACCAATAATCCGGGAAAGCGTCAAAGGGCACCATTGGGAATATCCCATACTATTCCCACTGATGTCAAAAGGACATTCCCCAATCCCAAATCATACCTAATCAATCACAATCCCAATTCAGTCATAACGTACACAATTGATATCACATCATATGAAAGAATACATAATGACAAGATCAATTGAATAAGCAAAATATATGAGTAAGTGTTCATACATGATCAAGTACATAAAGGGAATATGAAAATAAGATCCTATTGTACTTACAACATTCATATCATAATAGAAACTATAATATCAGTAACAAATCTAGGTGATTCCCAATTTAGAAACTAGGATTCATGCAATCTATGTTAATATGGTAACAACTGTCCTTAAATAGATTCGAAGATTTTCTGGATGGACAAAAGAGTGGATCCAAAGTTAGCAAACAAACCCTAGATAAGCATTAAATAATCATTAAGAAGCAGTCCTAAAAGAATAAGCATCAAACAAATCGAAACAGACAAAGAAATCCCATACTGTCTTGCTGGGAAGACTGGCTGGGTCGATTGGTCTAGTTGACCCAAGCAGTTGACCCGATGAACAGTACGTATCCAAAATATGAATTTTGATTCGAAACCTATTCTACAAGATTAGGAATGCTACGAAACTTGGAGGGAATGTCTAACACAGTAATCTGAGACTAGCTATCATATGTTAGACATCAAACAACAATAAAAACCCAATACTTACTAATTTAGAATCATACTTTCTAATTTGTAGAAAACATAATTTTCAATGAAAACAAGCTATGAATTCAAGAGGACTAGAGATGATGAGATCTCATTCTAGTAGATTAACATAGTAAATCAAGAGTATAAGCAACTATGAAGATGCATCTATAATGCTAGAAAAATCATAATAAGATTATGATCACAGATTCATGAAGGAAACATAAGAATCATGGTTAAGATTGAATATGAAGATCATAGCATGAAGGAATGAATGGAGATTGTAGAAGAGATGATTGCAAGGATGCATCATCTTCTTCATAATCTTAGTATAGAGAAATAATCATAGTAAGAGTAGATCAATACCATATTAGAGTGATTACTAACCTTTGATTGAAGAACAAGAGAGAAAACTTGAAAGTTGCAAGAGTTGATCTTCTTCCACACTAATGGAGGCTTGGAGAGGAGTTCCTTTCGTTCTCTAAGTGTTTTGGAGGCAAGGGAAACTAAAAATACGAAGTCCTATATAAATATAGCAACATAGCCCTAAACAGAAGATCTTGCACAGATTCTGTCTCCTTGGGTCGATTGGCCCAGTCGACCCAGGATGACAGCAAAGCCTGAATCAGGGAATTGAGGGCCTATCTCTTATCGGAATCAAATGAGCTTCTCACAACATGAACTATAACTCACCTATCATGGGGAAATGCCTTCAAATCTTGTCCAACCAAGCTCTAAGGTCATCAACCAATCTTCTCTTCATCAAGGTGTAGTCTCTTTTCCAAATCCATCAAGGTCTTCAAGTATGGGGCATCATCGTCAATCTCCATGGGTTTGGAGTCGAACACCATGTTTTCTACTGATATGGCCCATAGTTGACTTTCACTTCTATTTTGGGTCTTCGGACCTACAAACAATGGAGTATCAAGATTAAGGTTTGGGCTGGGTTTCACACATGTAAAGAGCAGAGTCGATCGAGAAACTAGAAAGAATCCAACTAATTCGGGATTAACCCGATCAAGGGACATTCATAGGGTTCGAACAACCTGATGACTTCAAAAAAGAATTGACCATTATGTGACAACTCCAACATCTTTGCATGGTCGGAAAATGACATGCCCAGGATAGACAGGTAGGCAGCTGAGCATAAACTTTGGATTCAAAAGGATGCAATCTCAGTCATCCAAAGAAGAAGAAATTTCTCAATCGAGAAACATGAAGCCATCAAAGTGGAAACGGAGATACTTGTGAAGTCAGGATTTATCGAACCGATCGAGTGCCCGACCTGGTTGGCAAACGTTGTAATGGTCATGGTTTGATGAGGACGTTACCCAATTACTACGGCAGACCCAAGATATCTATATGATTGAGGGGGAGTGACAGATGACTCAAAGAAGTATGGTGCTATGGCTTAAAGCATGTCTACCTAGAGACTAGCATACTTAAGGTTAGAATCATATATCATCATTGTCTCATATCATATTGCATCATATTGTGACTTGTATCGAATGAGTTGTGTATTATGAAACGACTTGCCTTGCTGAGTTCTTTTGAACTCATTCCTTTCGTGCAATTTGTTATATTATCCTGCAGGTATAGAAGACTCTGATGGCGCACTCTACGATCCGAGCTATGATCCCGCATACTACCCTTCAGGTGATGGCTACGTTGAGAGTCAGGATTGCTGTGTCAAGGAGGATTATGGTTCATACCAGGGTTAGCCCCACCATGGTGAGGGAGCGGTCGCGTTGGGTTCATTTCATCCACACTTATGAAGAAGTAATCATTAGGATAGAAGAAACCTTTATGTAGGCCCCATTTCCCTGGATGACTGTAATCACTTGGATATTTTATCTCTAACTCTTATGGATTTACTCTTGACACAGATTGTAATTAAGTTTAATTAACCACTTTTCCGCTATTGTTGAAGGAGTGACTCCTGATCACTCTTTCTCTTTGAGATTATTTCTATGAGAAGTTGATACTTGATATTTCCGCACTCTGATTGATTATCTTTTCTTATTCATTTGATCTGTTTAAACATTGATTATATTGTTCATGATTATGTTATCGTGTATGTGGGAAGCATGGCCGCTCGATCTGGATCTTCGGGCTGTGGATCACATCCCGGGTATGCCAGATAGGATACAAGTTGGGTGGATGTGACATGCAACCTTGGAGTTGATGCTGCAACCTTGCAACCATCACATCAAGTGTTCACTCTGAGCTAATCATTGATCTCATTCCTTTTCCATTGTTGCTATGCTATCATTTCAATTCTTGCATATGCATTGCTTTGATTTTCTTCTTAACTTCATGTACTCTTGTCCTAAACTGAGGTATATAGTGTGCTATGTCTATGTTTTATACTAGCATATGATTCTAATCCATTGCCCATCAGTTCCCCTAGCTAACTCATTCATTTCCAATGCAATTTCATTTGATTTCAATTCATGCTATGATCCTTGCATTTAGAACATAGGGTTTCAATTTGGGGGTTTCTAAATAGGCCATTAGATTGTGTTAATTACTTGATTTATTGTATTCTTATACTGTTCCAATGAATCCCTCCAAGTTTCGGATCGATTCGAGCCCCGGAAGATCGATTTTGGGCCAAAAATCACTATTCAGCCCCGGCACTATTCACTTGGTCGACTGGGTCAGTCGACCAATCCGTCAACCAATGGATTGCTGAATTGTGTACTTCGCCGATTTGATCCGTTCGACCTTCTATTATCCCGATTTCTTTTCTAATCTTTCATTTATGTTGTTCTAGGGTCTTAATACCATAATTGGATCATTCTTTTGTGGCCTTTGGATTATCATCATTGCGGCTTAAGGTAAGGACGGTTATACCCATATGAAATAGACTATGTGATTATTACACTGATGTTGGCAACTTAGTAGGCTTAGCTTATTAGTTGTTTTTAGATATCATATGACCACTGTAGTTACCTTATGACAGTAGTACCATGTTTATTTACCTTACTTATCATGTATATTCATTCTTGTCATTTACTTATACACCTGAATCATGTGATGTTATGACGTATCTTTCAATATGATGATGTATCATGTATGTATGATATGATGAACTGAGAATGTGATTGGATAAGTATGATTTGGGATTGGGGAATGTCCTTTTGACATTTCTGTCCTTGGACATCGGAGGGAATAGTATGGGATGTTCCGAAGATGCCCATCGTCGCTTTCCCAGATCATTGGATGACATACATAGGACTTGTCTAGATGTGTTGGCTAGGACATCCCTGTTGTATCAAACCCGAATCAGAAGGGCATTGAGACCGAACGACCCGTGGTAGTAGTATGGTTTGATGGGCGCTCAAGACCAGTAACCATCCCCTGAGAGGACATAAATCATACTACGGATACCCGAAAGGGGCCATTTATTGGTAGGGTTGCAAATAGCTAGACTTGGGCTCACGGGAGCTCGAGACCGGTGAGTTATATCCGTGAGAGGACATGAGAACTTCCCGTCTACTATTTGTGGATGACCAATAGGGTTGGTGAGTCCATAGTCTAGGACTATGCTGACTCTAGTGTGAAGGATACCGGAAAGGATCGCCCAGGGTGAGGAATGGACGTATCTGGATCTGACATGATATGGCTAAGTAGATGACTTACATTGGGCTAGGCTTCACCTTGACGTGCGCCACTACTTAGACCAATGGTGATGTGAGAGAGCGGTGACTTAAACCCCAGCCATGGATTGTCCCGAGGGATACAGGACCCAACTCCCCCGGCTTGAGTGATTGAGACCTACCCAAAGAAGTATGGTGCTATGACTTAAAGCATGTCTACCATAGAGACTAGAAAATGTAGAGTTAGTATCATACTTGTATCATGTGTTTCATATCATCTTGCATCATGTTATGATTTGTATCATATGATTTATGTATTTTGGAATAACTGTCTTGCTGAGTTCTTTTGAACTCATTCCTTTTTGCGCAATTGTTTTGTTAGACTTCTCTACAGGTACTGAAGAAGCCGATGGCTCATACTTAGAGGCATACCAGGATCCCGCATACTACACTGAAGGTCTTGGCCATTATGAAAGTTACTGTGAAGGTGCCGAGGGTGATTACCCTCCGTACCAAGAATAACCTGACTTTGGTGTGGGAGAGGCCCTGCTTAGTTTTGTTCGTGTACACCTATGAGGACATCCTGTACAAGACTGAGGAGACCTTAGCTTAGGGCTTTTCATTGTTATTATTTGGGTTGCGTGTTGATGCAACATGGTAAGGTAGTAGCATATGCCTCTCGGCAATTGAAGAATTATCAGCGGAACTACCCCACTCATGATTTTGAGCTTGCCGCCGTTGTCTTTGCGTTGAAGATTTGGAAACATTACCTGTATGGTGAGAAGATCGCTATCTTCACAGATCATAAGAGTTTGAAGTACTTCTTCACTGAAGGAGTTGAGTATGAGACAAAGAAGATGGTTAGAATTGGTCTTTGATTATGACTGTGACATCCAGTATCACCTAGATAAGGCTAATGTTGTTGCTGATGCTCTTAGCAGAAAAAGTCAGAAGAAAGTTTTGGACTTGAATGCTTTGAGTCAACCTTTGTTGTCT
Source organism: Hakea prostrata (assembly GCF_041222555.1). NCBI lineage: Eukaryota > Viridiplantae > Streptophyta > Magnoliopsida > Proteales > Proteaceae > Hakea > Hakea prostrata. The sequence goes on from NC_142600.1 coordinate 39,696,468, forward strand.
TCAATTGCGAGTTTTGGTTTGGAAGTTGTTTCTGAAGGTTTGGATTTTGTTCTCTCTACTATGACAGCAAGATCCACTCTTAGAGACAAAATAGTTGCTCCGCAAGGTTCCGACCAAGAGTTGAAAGAGAAGATTGAGAAGATTGCTTTGAATCCCGAAATGGACCCTGATTTTAGTATGTATATGGATGGTACTTTATTGTTTAGAGGTAGACTTTGTGTGCCGGCTGTTGAAGAAATCAAGAAGGAAATATTAAAAGAAGCACACCAGTCAATCTTTACAATACACCCTAGAAGTACCAAGATTTTTTCGGGAACATTTTTGGTGGATTGGTTTGAAAGCTGATGTTGAAGATTTTGTTGCCAAGTGTGAGACTTGCCAACATGTGAAAGCCGTTCGTCAACCTCCATCTGGATTACTTCAGCCCCTTCATATTCCTAGTTGGAAGTGGGAAGATATCTCTATGGACTTCGTAACTAGCTTGCCTCGGACAAGTAAAGGTAATGACATTGTGTGGGTGATTGTTGAAGGTTGACCAAATCAGCCCATTTTATCCCTATGAAGATCACTTATACTTTGGATAAGCTAGCTAGGCTTTATGTAGACAATGTGGTTCATCTGCATGGAGTGCCTGTGGGTATTGTTTTCGATCGTGATCCAAGGTTCACCTCAAGGTTTTGGAATGGTTTGCAAAAGGCCTTGAGAACCCAATTGAATCTGAGTACAACTCATCATCCAGAGTCTGATGACAATCTAAGCGGACAATTCAAATCTTGGAAGATATGCTTAGATCTTGTGTAGTGGATATGGGTGGCAATTGGGATGAACACCTAGCTTTGGTTGAGTTTGCTTATAAAAACAGTTATCAAGCAACAATAGGCATGGCTCCATTCAAGGCTTTGTATGGTAACACTTGTAGAACGCCCTTGTATTGGACTGAGACTGGTGAAAGAAGAGTCTTAGGTCCAGAAATGATTGAAGCTACAAGTGCGATGGTTGACATGCTTAGAGAAAGGATCAAGTCTGCCCAGTCTAGACAGAAATCTTATGCTGACAAGAGAAGAACCAATTTAGAATTTATGATTGGAGAGAAAGTTTTCCTCAAAGTATCACGTATGAAAGGGGTGATGAGATTCAATGTGAAAGGAAAGCTTAGCCCTCGTTTCTTTGAGCCTTTTGAGATTTTGGAAAAGTTTGGACCTGTTGCATACCGTTTGGCCTTGCCCTCTTGCTGGAGTTCATAATGTGTTTCATGTTTCGATGCTTCGAAAGTATATAGAGAACCTGGAACACATACTATGGCAAACACCTGAAGGACTTAGTGCTGATCTTTCTTATGATGAAGGGGCCAGCCGAGTTCCTAGACAAAAAGGACAGACAGTTGCAAAATCGCACCATTCCTTTGGTGAAGATCCGGTGGAAGAATCACATCCCTAAAGAAGCTTCATGGGAAAAAGAAGACATGAAGGAGAAGTTTCCTCATCTTTTTGGAAGCATAGGTACGCTTTCAATTTCGAGGACGAAATTTCATTTAGGGGGGGGGGGAGAATGTGAAATCCAGCCCTATCCTAACCTTGACCCTGACCACGATCCTTTGATGTTTGTAGGTCCGAAGACCTGGAGTGGTGGAAGAAGAAACTTGTGGGCCCTCGTAGTTGAAGAATTGGTGTATGACTCAGAGACTATGGACATTGACAGTGATGCCCCTTACTTGGATATATTGTCAGTGTTCGGTGGGAAACTGCACCTAGAAGAGGGGAAGCTTATTTGAAGTGCTTGATGCACTTCCGATCTTGTTCTGAAGGTATTTCTCTAATCTACACTTGTTGATTGACTTGTAGGAGAAAACCCAACTTAATTTGGATCAGTTTGGCCTTCCAATTCTCTATTTGAAGTTGTTGTCATGGCTTGGTCGACTAACCCAATCGACCAGCAGATTATAAAATATGAAATTTCCAATTTTCTTGATTATTTTAAGCCTACTTATTGGGACCTCGTGAATAGAACCCTACCCTAATCATTTGGACTCCAGAGAACGAGGAGGGAGCTTCCCAAAGCCATTTCTTGGTAGCTGTGAAGGATCTTTGTCTCAATCATTACTTTTCTTCTCCAAATTCCTTCTAAAGTATGTTTTCTCTCTCTCATCCTCTATTCTACTCATTCCTCTCCTCTTTCTTGCTGTTGAGACCATGACTAAGGTGCTGCAACCTTGCAAACACCTAGTCATGTGTTTCCCCTTTCATTTCCATTAGTTTCCTTCCATTCTTGCTATGCTATGCTTCCATTTCAATCACCAGCATTGCATTTCCATGATTTTCTTCATTCCAACTTGTTTCTTTGATCTAAATTGATGTGTATATGTATGCTAGGTCTGGTTTGTTTTTGGTTTATGATTCTAATCTACTTCTTATCATTACCTTAGCTGATTCCCCATTGTTCCTTGCCATTGCAACTAATTCCATTTCAATTCTTGATGTTTAGCATACAGAACGTAGGGTTTCAATTTGGGTATTACTAATTATACCATTAGATTATGTTAAATACTTGCTAGATAGTGTTCTCATACTGTTCCTAACAATCCCTCCAAGTTTCGTATTGATCTGAGCCCCGGAAACTAGGTTTCGGACCAAAAATCACTATTCAGCCCATCACTGTTCGTCTTGGTCGACTGCTTGGTCTACTGAGTCAGTCTACCAGTCAATCAACCAGCTGAGAATTGAAATCTTGCACTTGCTCAGTTTGCTCCTTTTGAATTCCGATTTGATTGTTTCTTTCTCTAATGCTGCTCATATGTTGTCTAGGGTGCAAGCACTGATTTGGGGACTATTCTAAGTGATACTTGGTATTAGATTCGATTCGATTAAGGTAAGGAAGGTTATTGTCATAATTACATGATTTATGTGAATCTTGCCGTTATGTTGGAAATGTGGTAGATTTAATTCTTGGAAATATTTCAAACATCTTGTGACTGCTGTATACACTTCATAACAGTAATACCATATTATATATCATTTTGGATTACCATGCCTACTTATTTTGATAATGACATATGTGATCAATCGTGTTACATTATATCTCTTTATATATGATGAAATGTCAATCATGTATGATATGATGGAATTGAGCATGTGATTGATTAAGTATGATTTCGGATTGGGGAATGTCCTTCCGACATTTCTGTCCTTGGACATCGGAGGGAATAGTATGGGATGTTCTCCGAAGGTGCCCATCGACACTTTCCCAAATTATTGGATGACATACATAGGACTTGTCTAGATGTGTGCTAGGATGTCCTTGTCGTATTAGACCCGAATCGGAAGGGCATTGAGACCGAACGACCGGTGGTAGTAGTGTGATTTGATGGGCGCTCAAGACCGGTGAGTTATATTCGTGAGAGGACATAAATCACATTGCGAATACCCGAAAGGGGCCATTTATTGGTAGGGTTGCAAATAGCTAGACTTGGGCTAACGGGCGCTCGAGACCGGTGAGTCATATCCGTGAGAGGACATGAGAGCTTCCCGTATACTATTTGTGGATGATCAATAGGGTTGGTGAGTCCGGTGAGTAATATTCGTGACTCTAATGTGAAGGATAGCGGAAAGGATCCCGGGATGAGAGGAATGGACGTATCTAGATCTGACATGATATGACTGAGTAGATAACTTGCATTGGGCTAGGCTTTAACTTGACATGCGCCAATACTTAGACCAAATGGAGGTGTGAGAGAGCGGTGACTTAAACCCCAGCCATAGATTGTCCCGAGGGATGCAGGACCCAATTCCCACCGGTGCTGAGTGATTGAGACTTACCTAAAGAAGTATGGTGATATGACTTAATGCATGTCTACCATAGAGACTAGCATATGTAGAGTTAGAATCATATTTGCATCATCTGTTTCACATCATTTCGCATCATGTTATGTTTTGTATCATATGGTTTATGTATTATGGAATAACTGCCTTGCTGAGTTCTTTTGAACTCACTCTTGCAATTGTTTTGTTAGATTTCTCTGCAGGTATTGAAGAAGCTGATGGCTCCTACCTCGAGACGGACCAAGATCCCTCATACTACTCTGAAGGTCTTGGCCACTATGAAGGTTACGGTGAGGATACCAAGGGTGGTTACCCTCGTTACCAAGATTAACCCGACCTTGGTGTGGAAAAGGCCATGTTTAGTCTCCTACGTATACACCTATGAGGATATCTTGTATAATCCGAGGAGACCTTAGCTTAGGCCTTTATACTGTTATTTTGGGAACCTGGATCTGTAACTTTCACTTTCACTGATATACTCTTTTAAATTCTTGGATCTGTAACTTAACTTTGATTGATCTACTTTCCGCTGCCACTGAGGGAGTGACTTCCGCTCACTCTCTCTCTTTTTTGATTATATATATACTTTGGTATCTTTTATTCTGCACTCTGATTATCTTGCTTTTATCTTGTTCATGATTCCTTTTATTATATGCTTTTACCTTGATTATTATTGTTCATGATTGTATTATCGCGTATGTGGGAGGCATGGTTGCTCGATACTTGATCCTTGGGACTGTGCTTCACATACTCGGGTATGCCTGGTAGGGTACAGGCTAGGTGGATGTGACAACTATTTCCCCGAAGCTGTCACATCCACCCAGCCGGTATCCTATCTGGCATACCCAGGATGTGATCCACAGCCCGAAGATCCAGATCGAGCGGCCATGCCTCCCACATACACGATAACATAATCATGAACAATATAATCAATGTATAAAGTAAACAATAAATAGATCAACTGAATGAGAAAAGGGTAATTAATCAGAGTGCGGAAACATTAAGTAACATCTTCTAAGTAACAAAGTCTCAAAGAGAAAGAGTGATCAGAAGTCACTCCTTCACAATCAGCGGAACAGTGGTAAATCAAGTTAAGTTACAACCAGTGTTATAAACCAATCCATAGGAACTAGAGAGAGAATATCCAAATGATTACAGTCATCCAGGGAAATGGGGCCTACACATAGGTTTCCTCTATCCTAATGATATCCTCTTTGAAAGTATGGATGAAGTAAACCCAACGTGACCGCTCCCTCACTAATGTGGGGCTAACCCTAGTACGCACTATAATCCTCCTCGGTATAGCAATCCTGACTCTCTGCGTAGCCATCACCCGAAGGGTAGTATGCGGGATCATAGCTCAGGTCATAGGACGTGCCATCAAGGTCTTCTGTACCTGAAGTATAATCTAACAAATTGCACAAAAGAATGAGTTCAAAAGAACTCAGCAAGGCAAGTCGTTTCATAATCCACAGTTCACCCAACACAAGTCAAAATATGATGCAATATGATATGAGACAATGATGAAATATGATTCTAATCTTAAGTATGCTAGTCTCTAAGGTAGACACGCTTTAAGTCATGGCACCATACTTCTTTGGGTCATCAGTCACTCCCCCTCAATCATAAGATATCTTGGGTCCGCCGGGGAAGTTCGGTAAAGTCATCTCAAAACCATGGTTGGGGATTTAGTCACCACTCTCTCACATCACTGTTTGGTATAAGTACTGGCGCATGTCACAGTAAAGCCTAGCCCAATGCAAGTCATCTACTCAGTCATATCATGTCAGATCCAGATACGTCCATTCCTCGCCCCCGGCTATCCTTTCCGGTATCCTTCACACTAGAGTCAGCGTAATCCCGGATTACGGACTCATCAACCCTATTGGTCATCCACATATAGTAAACAGGAAGCTCTCACGTCCTCTCACGGGTTGGTTACCGGTCTTGAGTGCCCGTGAGCCCAAGTCTATCCATATGCAACCCTACCAATAAATTGCCCCTTTCGAGTATCCGCAATATAGTTCAAGTCCTCTCACGGAGTGGGTACCGGTCTTGAGCGCCCTTCAACCATACTCTACCACGGGTCGTTCGGTCTCAATACCCTTCCAATTCGGGTCTGATATGACAAGGGAAATCCTAACCATACACCTAGACAATCCTATACATGTCATCCAATAACCCGGGAAAGCGTCGATGGACACCTTCGGGGAATATCCCATACTACTCCCTCCGATGTCCAAGGACAGAAGTGTCGAAAGGACACCTCTCAATCCCAAGTCATAAGTAGTCAATCACTATCTCAATCTCATCATATTATACTAAATCAATGATTCATCATAAAAACAAATACATATCATAACATGATTGATCATACATGAATCATAAAGTAAAACTGAACATGATATTCTAAATGATATATACATTCTATTACTAATAAGAAAACACATAACAATCATGTATAGTAAAGGATTACTCATATGATCATAACCATTAAGTTCCCATAATGTAAGCATGTTGGTACAATTAACATACTTGAGTTAACGACTGTCGTTACCTTAATCAAGTTGTAAATAGATTCAATGATTACCAAGTATGGTCCCAAAACAAGTGTTGATACCCTAGATAATCATACAATTAATGTCAGAGAAGAAAGCAATTGAATTGGGGTTCAAACGGATCAATTCGGCTGAGTACAGGGCCTTAACAACTCTTGGTTGACTAGCTTGGTCAACTGTCAGTCGACCAAGACTTGTTATCTTTAGGACAGCAATGGAAACTTGATCTGAAACTACCCTTCCGGTGCTCCGATCTTCATGAAATTTGGAGGGCATGTTTATAACAGTAAGAGGATACTACACACTAATTTTCATGACGATCCAACGGTTCAATCAAAAATACCCAAATCGAATTTTAGGTTCTATATGATACTTAGCAAGAATTAAATTGGAATTTATAGAAATTGAAAAGGATTATAAGAATCAATCAAATGAGTGTTAAGAATTAAGCTAGATTCTTAATTTCATTATAGTCTAAGCTTGTCATGCATCTATATATCAGATTTGAATCAAATAGGTTAGATTGAATAGAATCAAAGTGATGGAGTGCAATTAATCTCATTTGAATCATAGCATAGCAAGAGTGGGGAAGGATTAAGAAATTGAAAGGGGGAAATCCATGGTTAAGTGTTTGCAAGGTTGGAGCACTTCAGCCATGGTTTCAATGATCATTAATTGATAGAAACATGAATAGATTAGGAGAGGAATAGAAGAAATCATACCTTGAGTTGATGATTAGTGTATACAATAATGATTGGAGTCAAAGATCTTCCCAAACATCAAGGAATAGCCCAAGAGAGTGTCCAACCTCGAGCTCTGGAGTGCCAATGATTAGTTTAGATCCTCATTCATGAGTTCCAAAAAGGTAGGGGCAAAATGTGAAGAGATTTAGTGCAAAATCGAATTCCATTACTCTTGGTCGACTGTCAGTCGACCAAGCACTCAACCAAGCTATGACAACAACTTCAGGAGTGGATTCAGAAGGCTATACAGGGTCAAATCGAGCGGGGTTTTCTCCTACAAGTCAATCAACAAGTCTAGTTTCAGAAAATACCTTCGGATTGATCACGGGGTTCTGGGAAGTGCTTCAACTAATTCAATCTTCATCGATGCACAGATTTTTACTCAACACTGACAATGTGTACAAGTGAGGGGCATCATTGTCAATGTCCATAGGCTTAACATCAAGCATCGAATCATCCACTAAGAGGGCCCACAGGTCTCTTCTACCACCACTTCGGGTCTTCGGACCTGCAACAATATAAAATCTGGGCCGGGTCAGGGTTAGGATAAGGTCGGATTTTGCAGAAGCAGTAAAGGATGTCAAGGAAGCCGAGTTCGTGGCTCTTGTGCAGGGATCTATGTCTGTGCTGAATTATCATCAAAAATTTGAAGAACTCTTTTCTTTGCCCCTAATTCCATCAAGCCCGATAATGCTAAGGCAAAGAAGTTCTTTAAAGGCTTGCGGCCAGCAATCAAAGCATATCTCACTATGCTCCCTCTTGAGAGATATGCTCAAGTTGTTTAGAACTCAAAGAAGTTCGAGGAAACAGAGAAAGAGAGTGCCCGAGTTCAAAGGCCTTGGAACCAAGGAACCCTGGTTTTGTTGACCATGCTGAGTGACATTTTGTTAGACCTGCACCATATCCCACTCCTGCCTTTCAACCAAGGAGTGCATGTCAGAGTTCTGGTTTTGCTCATGTAGGTCAGCATAGTCAGTTTGGTGGAGTTAGACCTGGAATGAATGTTCAATCTTCTCGGCCTGGGATTGTGAATCCTAGACCCGTGGTTCAGAAGCCTCTGGTAGTAGCTGCTCCAGTTAGATCAAGGGACCTTGTTTGCTATTTTTGTAAGCAAACTGGACACTTTGCTCGCAATTGCCCTAAGAAGCCGGCTCAACCGTTTGTCCCTATAGCAAAGAGTGCTTCTGCCCCTCCTTCTGGTAGAGTGTTCAGTATGTTTGGTACTGAACAGGATGTGAACCATGATGTGGTAACAGGTACATTGTTAGTCGCTTCTATATCTGCATTTGTTCTATTTGATGCGGGTGCATCTCATTCGTTCATTTCATCTGCATTTGTTATGAAGGCTAACCTAACACCCAAGAGCTTATCTAGTTGTTTGATGATTAATACTCCTGTTGGATTTGTTGTGAAACTAGAGAGTGTTAGAGGATTGTCCTGCTTTGATTTGTGAAAAGAATCTGAAGGCGAATTTAGTATTTTTTGACATGAAGGACTTTGATGTGATTTTGGGAATTGATTGGCTGACATCCCACAATGCTGTAATTTTGTGTTCTTCGAAGAGAATTCAATTTAAGATGTGTGGGATTTCAGTTTTTGAATTTCAAGGTGAGAAGGGAAGAGAATTAGTAAAAAGACTTTGACCACATTGATGCAAGTCTATGCATTAGTGGAAGGTGCTTCACCTGGAAGCAAGGTCAAGGAAGAGATGAAGCTTGAAGAAGTCAAAGGTGTTAGTGACTTTGTAGACGTTTAATGATCTATTAGGACTACCCATTGATAAAGATGTTGAGTTTTCTATTGATTTGACTCAAGGAGCTGCTCTGGTATCTAAAGCTCCGTATAGAATGGCACCTACCGAGTTGGAAGAACTGCAAGCACAATTGAATGAGCTCTTAGTTAGAGGTTTTATACAGCCTAGTGTATCACCTTGGGGAGCTCCGGTTTTGTTTGTGAAGAAAAAGGACGGTAGCATGCATCTATGCATTCATTACCAGGAGTTGAACAAGTTGACCATCAAGAATAGGTATCCACTGCTTAGGATTAGTCACAGTCATAATCAGAGACCAATTCTAACTTTTATTTCAAACTTTTATGATCTGTGAAAATAAAACTACCCCACTCATGATCTTCTTTGTCTCATATTCAACTCCATTTGGGTAAAGAAATATTTCAAACTTTTATGATCTGTGAAAATAGCGATTTTCTCACCATACAGGTAATTCCAAATCTTCAAAGCAAAGACAATAGTGACAAGTTCTAAATCATGAGTGGGGTAGTTTTACTTTTATTTCTTTTATTGTTGTCATTTGATAAAAATAAATTTTTTTTTTTTATTTTTAATATGTTATATGACAAAAATAGACCAAGTTTTTTTTTTTATTATTTCTTTTGTTGTTGTTAATAGTAAAGTAATTAAAGGGTATTTCTTTTTGTTTTTAATATGTTAGCATAAAATCAGACTAAGTCATTTGTTATATTCTACATTCTTATTAAATAATTGTTGACTTATTTAAAATCAAAATTCTGTAAAAATCATCAATTTAATGTCATAAATCATTACTCTTAACCTAGGCATTCGGCAATCAAATTTCAACTAAACTATTTTGAGTGTTTTTTAATGAGCATTACATAAAATAAGTTTAACTGAGTGTAAATATATGTATTATCTTCATATTATAAATAATAATTAAAAACTAATTCAGGTTGATATTGTAACTAAGCATAACTTTTATAAATCGACAATATTAATTTGGAACATCTAAGTAAAATTTCAAAACATAAAGTTCTTAAGAGAAGTTTGAACGACATGATCTATAGATTAATATTTTATATGACGTAATGTATCAACAAAATTTAACCATATTAATTGGTGATAAAATATGACGCATTGGTCTTCAATGATATGAAGTAACTAATATCTATTGTACATCTTTTTTATTAATAAATCAACCAAATAAACATATAATCAACTTGCAAAGAGATTGACAAATAAATAATTGTTATAGTGTAATTTGTATTTTTTATTATTATTATTCTTATAAAAATCTTATTTTTCAAACAAAAATTGATTAAAATTATTGGTATTGTTTGAAAAAAAATTATTTGCAAGAAAATAATTATACTAACATGTGTTCTAATGTAAATATTACTTATATTTCTACAATTGGATTTTAATTAACAAGATATAATAAATACTTTACACCATGGGATTGGTTTTGGTCTTTTAAAATGCATATTCTCTATAGGGACTACTAGGGCTAAGGACACATATATATTATTTAAGATTTTTTTTATTTAAATGTCTTATATATTGATTAGGCATATTTTTAAATTAGAATAATGAAAAGTTTAGAACTCCAAAAATTAATAGGAAATTGTATTTGTTAGTCACTTATTATATGAAACTTTTATAATAGATCAATATTTTTATATATAAATTACTTAAATTGAACAACAAATTAAATTAAAAATTAACAAGTTAGATTATGCATATCTGTTATATATAAAATTCAAATTTGATCAGGGATAGGGATATGGACATAGTCAGGGTCAATAAGAGACACGGACAAGACCAAGACCAATCAGTGAAAACGATAGAGTCAAGGCCAATTAGGAATAGGTATAGGATAGGGCCATGGCCGTCAAGGCCAACCCGTCCTAACATTGCCCAATTAAAGATAATTAGAGCAGAAACAAACTTGACCTAACCTTATAAGGCATAGGGTCATGGACAAGAATACAAAGTCCTAAATTAAAGAAAGAACGAGAATGGACCTAGCAAAAACATAGAGGTTGGGATTGGAATTGGAATTGGAAAAGCTCGGCCCAGCCTAGCATTGTTGTAGCACTAGTTTAAAGTATCAGAACAATCTCTCAATAGAAATTGCTAGAATAAGGTTGCATTCAAAAAATTACCCCCCCCCCCCCCCCCCCCCCACCACCAGACTATGCTTATACAAAAAAGCCTTAAAAAACAGGCTTGTCCATTTTATGAATGATGATGATGGATCCAAAATGTCTGTCAATGTAAATGGCATATTTGATTAAATTAAACACTAACAAAAACAATAACGAACCACACTGACAAAATAGTTACAATTATTCATCAATGCATCCCAAAAGTTGATGCATCAAGACACAGTGAATCAGAACTCCAATAAAATTTTGGTTCTTCTTAGGTCAAGTTGGGTTGCACCAAGGGCACCCAAAATGACCAATACAGGACAAATTTTCCTAGGCTGCTGACAGGGCCATAGTGTACCGGCAACCTCTCTAGGCCTTCTTTAGGTGCTCCTGAATCCAATTCTCATCAGTCTTTGACATATTCACACAACCATCCACGACACCAACCACACCACAGGCAAAACGAAGGAAACCAAAAGAAACAATAACAGCACAAGATATGAGCAATTCACCAGTGTGGCTACATCACCCAAAATAAGAAGACGAAAGATGCAGAGAACCAAAGAGATGGATCACACCAACAAATTTAATTAATATACTATAAGTTGTCTAACTTGCTGCCCATGAAATTAAAATACTGAACTGTCAAGAGTCAAGACGCAACTTATTCAAACTACAAATCTAAAACTAAAAATCTAAGTAGATGTCCAGGATAACCATGAACATAGACAAGTGTCAAAAAAAGCACATATATAATACTACTCAGATCTCTCAATGTTGATATACTAGAAAGAGAAAGATAGATTTCCCCAGTAGGAAAAATCTGATCATTGGACCATGCATCTTCAAAGGCAGAAGAAAGATAATATTCCACTGGATCAATTGGGTTGGAGTCATCCTGTTCATCAGCTGATGACGGGTTGTTCGAGTTTGAAGTTTTAGTTTGCTGAAGCTGTGTCTGCCTAGGTGAGCTTCCAAATACTAGTCAGATCTCTCAATCTTGATATACTAGATAGAGAGAAATAGATATCCCCTGTTGGAGAAATCAGATCATTGGATTCGCTTCTTTAGATGCAGGAGAAAGATGGGTTGGAGTCATCCTGTTCATCAGCTGATGATGGGCTGTTAAACTTTGAAGTTCAGTTTGCTGAAGCTGTGTTGCCCCAGATGAGCTTCGGAATACTAGTCAAATCTCTCAATCTTGATATACTAGATAGAGAAAGATAATATTCCACTGGATCAATTGGGTTGGAGTCATCCTGCTCATCAGCTGTTGATGGTTTGTTAGAGTTTGAAGTTTCAGTTTGCTGAAGCTGTGCTTTGCCCAAGTGAGCTTCGGATGAGGGGCCTGAAGCTTTTTCTCTTTCTAATGCAGCTCTCAATGTTGCCACTTCAGCTAGTGTTTCTTGCATCATCCTATGTAGCTGAGTTATGATTCCAATAGATCCATGACCCCAATCTTCAAGCCTGCACTGAGCATCGAGTTACAAAGAATTCGCAGCTTCTGCTCTTTGGCCAACATCAAGTCCCTAATCAGAAAATATATAGGATCCGTTAAAAAGAAAGTGGGGGGGGGGGGGGAATGCAAAATTAGACTTCACCAATGCAAATCCTTTTTCATTAGTACAACAATTTATTCTACTCCCTTCACTCAATCCTTCACAAGTCAAGTGTCATGAAGAACCTAAAGAAAGATAAGCCCAAACTTAGGCAGTTAAATTAGTTCCTTTAGCTTTGTCTAGGTACACATTATCTGGTAACACATGCCCACATCATCAGATGAGCGTAGATCCAAAATTCATATCAATTACATCCCCATGTATTACATATATCTATAACACCACAACTCTATGCAACTCAACTTAAAGATCAATCAAGATACCAATGCTGGATTTAAAATAAACACATGATAGACTAATCTGTACAAATAAAAAAAATCATAGATCACCACCAATCTCTTCTTACCAAGACATAGATCAACATGGAAATAAGTTTCGAAACTTTGACGCCAATTCATAAAGTTCTTGCAAAGTAGTTAGGCAAGTAGGAAGGGACGTAAGATTTATCAATGATCAAGAACGAAGTGAATCCTATAGAAATACAATGAAATGGCATGGTAAATCAAAACTCAAATTCTCAAATATTTCAATTGGATCAATGATGCCATGTGGACGCAAAGTGCAGAACCAGTTATTTGGAAAAACAGGAATTCAGGTTATTTGATGCAGATTTATGTAAAAAGAGAGCATATGTTAAGAAAGACATGACAAAAAAAAAAAAAAAAAAAAAAAAAACCTTGATTGGCCAAAGATATTGGTTAAATTCATATATGTATAAACTAGTTGCACAATCCTTTTGGATATTTTCATACAATAAGTAAACTGGTAGGAAAGAGAGATTGTACTTCAAGTCAAATAGGGGGGAGCAGTAAATTAAACAAGTCTGCTCATTCCCACGCAGATCTCTAGCATCAAAGAAAAAAGAAGAAAAAAAAAAAAATCAAATCAACCTAAAAATCACTTGAATACATGAATCCTTGAACTCCCAACAGTATTGACCAAATTTTGTGCCAGATGAATGGATGTCAAGAAGTCATGGAATTAGAAAGTATGATTTGAAAATTGAAATGATAACACTAACTGGTATTGGAGAGCAGAGTTGTTGGGTCAGCACACCATAACACCCATCGCAGGAAGCAGTTGAATTGATTAAGCATTCAAAATGAGTAGCAACTCAATTGTGGATATGCAGATCAAAGAAGCTATAAAACTATTTAACAAACTCCATGGAAATTTGAATCACAAGGGGCAATTTCGTATCCTCTAATAAGAAACTGCTGCAGCTACAACAGGTGAGTCTTCTCATTAATCAATAAGGTTTCCAGCAGCAATGGAAATACATAGCTATTATTCAGGTATGCAACAAATACCAGAATAGTAAGGTATTGAAAGGTAGGGGAAAAAGATAGCAAGGATAGAACAGCGAATAGAGCCTCTCACTCTTGCAAAATATGACCTCTTTCGGCACTCTTGGTAGTAACATAATTTTTTCATTTTACTCATCAAAATCATTGGATGCTGAAGTAAGCCTTCCCTTTTATTTATAACCTCATAAAGCACATATTCCTTGGGAGTGGGGGAGCACATATTACAATCCGACCAAATTAAACTTTCGAAACTAGGATCACATCTTCAAAATAGAAACAAGAATGAAAACAGACTCATGACTCATAACCAAGTAGTACCAATCCCACCCCTTTCCCCGCATTTTAACCTTGCCCAACATCACTCATCATACCAGAAAAAAAGCACATCAGAATAGACTAGCAACATAAAGGAGACACTGGATTGAATTCTACATCAAATGTTAATTTCCTTTTTGTACTCTTCATTCAAAATGTCATTTTGGGCTTAATGGAAACATCAAACCCAGTATCACAGAAACCTAAAAAATGAAGGGATTAGAAGTTTACATAAAACTAATTAAAATACATTTAAGGTTAGATCCTTTCACCAACCAAATCCAAAGATTATGCAGACTTTTTTTTTGGCTAGGTGGACTCTACTATTTGTAGACCAGCGTAGGACATAAGTGAACTTCATAAATTCTGAATGCAATAATACTTCACGATAGATATGGTACGAATAATTAATAGTACCAATGTCCCGTCTCACACTAACATTGAATATGATTCATTTTTCAACAAGGCACGAACAGAGTCTAAATGTATTTACCACAAATAAGCACTTGACAGTCTAGATACTTCACAAAGAATGTAATACCAAATAGCACACTAGAAAAATAAAAAGCAGTCACCTTGAAAGATGACAAATTCCTCGAGTCACTTCCTATTTGGAAAATATAAAAATTTATGTTACCTATGGGTTACATTATTAGGTAAAAAGACAGAAATCCAACAACCTACATTTAGCCAGTTGCATCACCCTACTTAAGTTTGTTGCTTTAAGTGTTCTAACCTATTTTAGGCCCATAACACTCCTAGATTTTGTATTACACCAGCCAACTCTGCCAAAGATGAAAGGACGTTCGTAGAAGGTTCTCCTCTAGGTCAACAATGCAATTTTCTCAAGTCTTTCGTTAAGAAACAAATTTGAAGGTAAATAAAGACATTAAATATGATGAAATTGATTGATTGACATAACTATTTCACTAGGGAATGGACAATGCAAGACACAAAAAAACATAAACTAGTATAGGATCATGCATTTAAATGACTATATAAAAGGTAATATAAAACAAAAAGGAAAAAGCCCACCCTATAAACCAGCTCCACTAGGATCATGGTCACTCATTTTTTCTGTTTTGCTCTTGCAACTCAATTGAAGGAGGTTTCTCCAACAAGCCAGGTTGTTGTAGATTTGAGAAGTGGTCTAAGGATAACAATAAGTCACATGTAAGCAACATTTCAAGTATCACGTAGTGGTGATGTATCGGTCAGGTGAATTTACGAGATGCCTCGCTTCATATCTTATCGTATCATAGATACGTATCAATGGGTGTGGAATTAAATGGAAATAATCAAAATATTAAGGAAATAATCTACTATAAATAATCAAAATATTAAGGAAATAATCTAATATGAACAAAAAACAATAGATATAGCTAATAAATTATCATTCTATCATGCATCTATTAGTCTTTTGAGTTTTTCTCCCCTTTCGTAATATGTAATGACTAAATGACAATTTTTTTAGTAGATACATAACACACCTGTTAAAAAAATCAACTGACATTCTGCCTCTAGAACTACATTTTTGGAAGTCTAAATTTAAGTTTCATTGAAACACTTCCTAGCTGATCAACAACAGTAACTAGTGCCCTATAAATAATTTTCATATTCTACTTATTTAGATGAACATATTAGAATATCCAAGAGTGAAAACCATGTTTTTCATAGAATAGTCATTATAACAACTTCTTTGACTTAATTGAAAGTCATTATATAAAGTCCAATGAAAAATACAAGAGACTTTGAGTCCTCTCCTTTGCTTAACATCATCCTATCTCTTTGTAACTCCTATTGGCCCATTAGAACCAATTTTGCAATCATATCCAGAAAAACTATTACAGAAGATTAGGACCGATACTCGTTACTGCCTTATTGGAGGAGTCCTTTGCCGCTAACACATCAAGAGATTTTTCTGAAAAGTGAAAACCCCTGAGGCAATACATGACATGGAATTCCCGGAGTTGCAATGGAAAGCATCCGTAGTTCTTCGGATATACTGCTCTCATGTTCTTGGTGAGAGGAAATCTGCCATCGACACCTTTGTGGGAGGATTATTTTGAGGATATGAAAGGTAGTAGGAGGAACAACGAGCAGAAAGAAGTGTGGGTGAGGAAGAAGAATAGAGGACAAGAGGTAGTGACAGCTACTGCTCTAAGCAATAGCAGAAGTCACTAGAGCAGCAACTAAAGAAAAGGAGGGCCGGCTACTACTCTACAAATAGTAGTGAGAGATATCGAGAGAGATTGAGTTCCGCCTCCGCAAAGAAACCTAAGATTGACTCTTGATCTACCTAGGGAGTAATATGTGGCTCCAAATACTACGCTAATGAAGCAATACACTTCCTTCAAGGTCGGGTTATGGAAGAAGGAACCATGAAGAAGGTATCAACATGTGTTCATATTGACCTATTATGCGCCTTTGCATCTAGCATTGGATAGACCTCATACAATAATTATCCTAGTTCTACCATATCTTTTGTTTCATTTCTTTTGGAACAATCACAAACACCTTTTTTTTTATTATTATGGACTACTACCACAAATTCAATGTGTGATCTCAGCATTCAATGTGTATTCCTGAATAATATCATTTTTCAATTATTCAATCATTTCATTTTAGCAAGTTCAACGTTAGTCAGATTAGTCAACATTTGTTTCTATGCAACAACAAGATCTTATTTGTAACAAGAGTTTTCTTGGTTGGTTAATGCGTTACAAGTGTGGGAGAGATAATTTCTGTTAACACATTATATTCTAACATCTCTTTGTCTTCTTCTTCTTCTTCAACCTTCTCTCATCTCTCTTACGAATTAAACATTTAGTTCAAGTCATCCTATGTTCAACTGCAGCTCCTCAGGTTTCACAATAAGGGAGGGTGAATTACAATATCACATGTTTTTAGGCAACTAATTGCCAATATCGTGAACTAATATTTTAATGTTGCTGACTACAAGAAGACGAACAATTCCAAGTTTCCAACGGGGAAAAAGTAGATCAGAGAATTACCAAATATATACGAAATTTCTCACTCAAAAGTGGCAGAGAAGAAGAGAACACAAATACTTGCACAAATGGAAGTGATAACATATTATTGCTTCTAGATATTTACATAAAAAAGACGGTAATATATTAACCACACTTAAGTATTTAATATCACATTCAATGCAAATCTAATCAAGATAAACAAGAGGCGGTAAAATAATAACGTCAGCGAATAGTGCCAAACTGAGGCGGACGCATTATTACTGCTTGGATACTTAGATTAAAGGTGGTTCTATTTTGGCTGATGAGGATGTATAGCGCACAGGCCTTCCAACGGGCAAAGTGCCTCGGGTTTATGCGAGCCCCACAACCAAATGACAAGGTAATTGAGATTTAATGTTAAGACATTAAATTGAAGGTGACTAGCCTCAAGTAGCTAAGGGGATTCAAACATAGGTCAGCCATCGATTTAGGGAATGTTCATGCCAACTACTCTAACCCCTCTAGGTAATATACTATCATCAGTAAATAAATAAAAGAAAAACGTCTTTTCGGCCGTTTTTAAATCTTTACCAACCAACTAGAGGTTGCACTTTCGATGCCGCCGTGGAGGTATAATAATACTACCCAAAAAGAAAAAGAAAAAAAAAAGGGTTATATCTAATGATTTTTTTTCTTTTAAATAGCTACCAAGAGCAGCTGCTGTCCCCTTCTCTTGAAATGGATGGATCCCAAAAGGGTGGCAGAAGGGATTCTCCCTCATCAACTGGCCATGAGTGTCTAATCACAAACATAAATTCAAATTTCAAATTAAGAAGTGGGCGACCAAATAAGAAGACATAGAACGAACCTTATAATACCCTGGTAAATCATCAATCCGATTTGTCCACACATTCTTTATTAACTGCAACAGAAAGATCACAATCACCTCCACGAATGGAACAATTTAATTACTTAGTTGAGCAAGAATATAAGAGGGGTTAACAAGAGCATCCAATACCTTGAAACTATAATGCATGAGGTCCGATCGTTGTACGGGCCCCTCTACAGCCAGCAAATTTATAAACTGGGTTGGTCCCATAACTATTTGATTGTACAAAATCTGCAACACAGCAATTTTAGGGTTAAAAATAGTAGAAAATAAGATCTAAATCTTCTTCCGAAGAAGATATGTCAACCAACAAGTGTTGTTTTGAATTCAATTGGCCATCTCATGTGTCTAATATGAAAAAGGCCAAGATAGTTTCCACCTTCACAATCGCAATCTCAGTTTTAGAATACAGCTAAAAATCATGAACATCTATTCAGCATTCATAAAAGAACCGAGAATTGACAAGAGAGAGAGATTACATTGAACACCTCATCATACCTGAAGAAGAACGAACCAGACGAATCAAATGAAATGGCTAGCAGCTTGACAGACTGGTAGAAAAGGATTACAAGTGGCCGTCATTGTAGATGCACATTGTAAACCCAACCTAACCCTGAGCCACCTTATATAGCGGCTGCTTGGTGGAGACTCCCATGGAGTCCGGATCAGCTACCCGTCAGACCTAAGGGTTGGATGATGGGGATATTTTTTTTAATTTTGTTATTTTTTACCTGTGGGTCCCACAAGATTTATAGTGGTACTCCCCAACGGGGTGATGATCCGGATTCATTAACAGTCCCCAAAATTATTCATCAGGGCCCGGATGAACCTTGGATCCAAAAATTACTCATCAAATTGTGACATCATGCAAGAGTCCGGATCAGGTCTTGTGACGGTTTTAGACCGCATACTAGACAATGAAACCCATTAAAATTTTATTTTAAAGTGAATTCTACACCAATACTGTGTGGTTCAAAATTGTGAGGAAAATTATTGATAATCCTTGTCCTTTTGTACGGGTAGTACAAATATTTTAGCTCAATTTATTAAGAAATATGTATACAACTATGCACTTGTAAGGGCACATTTGGTAACAGTCTTTTCTGATAACAACGTTTTTTGCGAGAATTGTATTCTAGCATTTTTATCAAAGAATGGTAGTCTTAGCACAACTTTGATCATTTGAAGATAAAAAAGAAGAAGAAGAAGAAGAAGAAGAAGAAAATCAGCATCATCTTATGAAGGCCGGAAGGAGTTGTGTGTGAATGAAGTTTGGGTTGAGTGTTCCTTTTTGACGTACTTTTTGTTTTTGAGAATAACGAAACAAATCAAAGTTGTTGTACAAAACCCTTCCCAGACATGAAAACTAGATAGGTTCTAATGCGTCCAAAATCTACTTAGCCCTTAGATCTCCTCGTGATGTCCTGCAAAAAGAAAGCGTCAGATGTGGCCCGACTGCTGGGGTCGGGAGTCCACCTCCGAAGGCTAAGTCAGTTGATGAACTTAATCACAAACGGCTCTGCTAGAAGCGCAGAGCTAAGGAATGAAGAACTAGGAAAGGTGATCTAGATAGCAGATCGCTGATAGTTTAGGTCTATCAGTATGTATCTGAACCTGAGTCTCAGATAGTATTCTTTTCGATCCCCTCACCTTGTATGGTAGTGAGGTTTATATAGAGTGTACCTTCGAATCTCCTTCGTTGGATGCACTTGAGCCTTCTTTGGGTAGTCGTTGGATCTTATCAGTTAGATCCGTTGAGCAATAGACTTCTACTAGTTTGGGCTAGTAGAGGACTCCTGAGATAACCTTTAGGTTATGCGATGATTATCCCTTCGATAATGATTATCTGCAGCCGTCAATTCGAGTCTGCCATCATTAGGGTGATTACCCTAATCCATAAGTAGGATTAGGGCACGCTTGCAGCCGAATAAGCTTTCTTCTTCAGCAAGCCATCTTCCGGATCCGGTTCGCTCGGGAGCGAGTCGGATCTCTCCGTCTCGACCGGGGTCGAGGGTCGGACCAGGTATGAACCCGGTCTGATCATAATCTCTCCATATCAGGTTTGTTTCCTGAAAATGAAAGAATGACCCATATTGCCAAATGCTTTTCGGCATTCTCTGGGTGTTCGAGAATGAAAGAACGCTAAAAGTTGTTCCGTATATTGTTACCAAATGCACCCTAATATTATTTTCTTCCCTTTGACTTTATTGGATGGATGGAGAGAAGCAAGGAGTTCGGGTAATGCCTTAGCACAAGGGTTAACCCTTGGATGTGGATCACCACTCACATGGATGGTACTGACCAGAAAAGAACAACATTCAATGCTCTCTATCATAATCAATTGGTCAATATTTAGTAACTTTTTTTTGCTTGAAAAAAGTTAGCTTGTACTTATTAGAATTAAAAAGAAAAGAAATTACTTTATAAAGTAACCTTACCATTGGCATCATCTCCTACAATTCAGGGGAGAACTCTTCTCCTCTAGGGTCAGATCTACAGAATTCTAGCAATTGATTTCTAAACTTTGTAAGAAACTATCTACTTGAAAATCTAAATCTGTCTTTTGCAGGTAGAGGAGGTTCTAATCCAATTTGTACTTCAATCCTTCCGCATCATCTCCTACAATTCAGGGGAGAACTCTTCTCCTCTAGGGTCAGATCTACAGAATTCTAGCAATTGATTTCTAAACTTTGTAAGAAACTATCTACTTGAAAATCTAAATCTGTCTTTTGCAGGTAGAGGAGGTTCTAATCCAATTTGTACTTCAATCCTTCCCTATATGTCACATGAATTACCTTGTGTTGTGACTAAAATATCCGCTTCCGGTTTATACCAGTCTAACCAAGTTCAACCGGATTTAGCTGATGAGATGAATGAATTTAAGGGTCCGCCCAAAAGTTAAACAAAGGCTTAATCATAGCCATCCGATCTATGCTTTCCATCCGACAGTCATCAATGATAAGAGACAATGTATTAAAGTCTATAAATAGGGCCAGGATGCTCATGAGAGGTAAGGTCATTCGAATATTCACACTCTTCTTGCTTATTTTCCATTAAAGCTCTCTGAGAGCTCTGAAAACGCTACTTCTGATCAACTACTGACTACATCGTCGGAGACCGGTCGATCAAGACGATCGGCTCTGTTTCTCACTAGTTTTCTATTTTTCAGAAACGAGATATTAGTTCACGACTGAGCAAGCCAGATCGATCCAGATCTGAGTGGTTTGGTGCAAAGATTACGGTTCAAGATTCCCGGCAAATTTAGCCCCAACATTTGGCGCCGTCTGTGGGAACCTGAGCAAGAAGCTATGGCTCAACTACCGGAAGAGCATGATTGTTCTTCTGCTCTTTTTTGTTCGGAGATCTTTGGCTCAGCGATCAAGTTTTTCTTCTAAGATCTGTTTCATTTTCTGGATTCTTGAACAATTATTGTGAAGTTTTGTTGAAATCTAAATTTCTTGTTGAGATTCGCTAAAGAAAAAACAAGAGAAGAGACATTGTTCGTCGGAAGCGGTTTCCTGAAGTCTCGAGTTAGTTCTTTGAATTTGCTTTCTAATAAAGATCTTTTAGTTTTGTCAAATCTTGGAGAAGCATCCAGATACTTTAAGCGTTTTTCTCGACGAAGTTTCTTGTACTGCAAGCTAGATCTGAGTCGATTATGTGATGTTGGAGAAGAAGGCGAGATCTTCCTCACGGCTCTTATGTCTTGGTTTTCATAAGTATTTCTCTGATCGTGGAAAGTCGAAGCGTTCTCCTCAGTAAAGGAGGAGGGAACAGAACCAAGTTCATTAGTGGACTTGATAGGTTGTTTGGACTGCCCAGAAGATTCGGCAGTCGCCTTTGGAGTCCTAGATGGTCCAGACTCAGGAAGCGCAAAAGGAGCCTCAGCACTTTCTTCTGCTCTTTTCTGTTGGCTAACTTCTTCGAAGTCATGCCAAAGAGCAATTAAGGTTTTCTTATCACTAGCAGACTATTCGGGAGGGACAGAAGCAAAGGCTTCATCACCAGAGTCGCCCTTACCAGTGCAATGTTCAGAAGGAAATTCAGAAGAAACCCTACCACCTTCATTATTGTAAAGGTCTGGTTGTGGTTTTTAACAAAAAAGAAAATGGAGACGAAAGTAAAAGATTGAGACAACAAGTAAAGGTTACAAAGGAGTCAGTAGACTTACCGATTCACCGAAGCAGAAAGCCTAAGGGCGAGAAGATTGTTAGAGCACGAAGAAGATGACGAAGTTTCAAAATTCCATACAAAGAGAATGAAACCTACAAAGACAATAAACCGCTTTTAAGCACTCACACAGATGATTGGGGATGTGTACGATCGAGATGGATTCAACATCAACGATCATGATTTGAAGACGGTTCGAAAGTTTGAACTCAGGAACCCAAACAGGCATTCAGAAACCTTCGTTTCGATTTTGTGAGCGATGATGATTTCGGCTGCAGAGGACGTGTGGCGTCACCACCCACAAAAAGTGAAAACATTCACGATGTTCGAGGAAAAAGCAATACAGCCGCATTAAATGCGATATGACGTTTAATAAGCTGAGGGTTATGCAAAGCCCTCTTTCGATAGATAAGTCAAGTTCAAAACCAAGCCCTCGGAGTTGCCCGAACGCTTGATCTGGGGGGCTCGTGATACGGAGAAAATACAATCGAAAGGGTTCGATCTTGGTTCGACCCTCGATCCCGGTTGGGAAGAAAGGAACCAACTCGCTTCCGAGCGGTCCGGGTTCAAAAGGTAACTTGCTGAGGAAGTAAATTGACTTAGTCAACAAGCACGCCCGAATTTGAGATAATCGGAGTAGACGAATTGTCAAGGAAACGGTTAGCAATATTCGTGGAAGATACTAATCGTTATTATATGGATAACCATCATATAATGTTCATATTATCAAAGGAGTTTTCTGTTAGCCCAACCATAAACGGATCTATTCGTTAAGATTAGACGACTATCCGAAGAAGGCTCAAATACATCCAACAAAGGAGACTCAAAGGTACACACTATATAAGACATCACCTGCCCACAAGGTAGATATATACAATCTGAATCGTATTCTCAATATTCATTCTTTATCTCTGCGCTCAAGCAGAGCCGTTTATGATCAATTCATCAACTGACTTAGCCTTCGGAGGTGGACTCCCGACCCCAGCGGTCGGGCCACATATGACATTCGTTTTTGCAAGTCATCTATAGGAGATCTAAGGGCTGAGCAGATTTTGGACGCATCATTTGGCGCCGTTTGTGGGAAGCGCTTCAGAAAGTCATGGTTACTAGATCAGCAGCAGCTGTAGCGACCCAGCGAGAAGCTGGTGTTCAACTCCCAGGAGGAAATAATCCAGAAGATATTCCTAAGGGAAGTCGACCTCATGAAGTACGAGAAGATGGTGGTCAGGGAGGAAATAATCCTCCTGATCCACTCCAATACCAGCTAGATCAACTGAAGCTCCAGTTATTAGAGGTGAATCAGAGGCAAGTGGTGGCGTCGCAAGCACCTGATCAACCACCATGATCTACAATAACCTCAGTGATCGATTTCATAATTCTTCCAACCAACCCTTCTGTAGCTACCAGACCATGATCTCCGGTAGAGTCACGGAGGAGATGCTGAAGCTGAGATGCAAGTTCACGACCTTGAAGAAGTTCATCGACTACCCTTTTCCCACCACCTGAAAAATTTCCCGTTCCTGGTGACTCCATTTTCCGATCTCTTAATTTTCTTAGATAGATTTCTCGACGAATTTGAGTGAGAGAGTGAGAGAGAGAGAGAGAGAGAGAGAGAGAGAGAGAGAGAGAGAGAGCTGGGGAGAGAGATAGCTGGGGAGTGCGAGCAAAATGAAGCGTTAGCGAACAGAGAGCGAGAAAGAGAGGCCTTTTAAAGTAAGTCGGATGAGAGAGAGAGCGAGAGTGAGAAAGAAAAAGGTGAAGATCGGACCGTTCAACTTGATAAAGATGACGTCATATAGGATGACGTGATCATCGTACATCTGCCTCCTTGTTTTTGCCCCCTCCCCACGCTTTAAAGTGAGTGGGACCCACTAATAGAAAACAAGAAGAGAATTATCGATAGAAAACAAGAAGAGAATTTCGCCAAAATATTTCACCTTCATCATATGAACCCAACGCCAAAACCAAGGTCCTAGTGTATACACGAATTCGTTGTTGTTGTTGTTGTTTTGTTTTTTTTTTTTTTATTTTAATTTTTTTGTAATAGGAGAGAATTACATATACTTTAAGAAGTATGAGTTTTTACCACTCTACCAACCAGATTCTATGAATTTAGTTTCAGCTATTGAAGAAGAAGGCACAAGGCCTAGAATTGGAGGTGGAATCTTTTGTCTATGACATTCATACATTATTTGTTGAGTTTGTGAATTGTAAGGCTTGTTACTTGCCAAGAGAAGGGAATGTTTTTGCTCATTCTCTCGCTCGGAAGGCTTTATCCATTACTAGTAGGACTTGTTGGTTGATTTCCATCCTTCAGATCAAGGAGCTTTGTATTCAGGATCCTCTGTGTTTTTCTGATTCTCTTCAATGAAAAGTGATCAATCGAAAAAGAAAAAATACAGGAAGAAAGAAGAAAGCGAGGCTTGGGCTTTTTGTTTTCATATCAAGGTATTTTCTTGTTTGTAGCAGCTGGTATTATTCTACAGACAATAGGTTCTTATGATTGGGAAATTGCTGGTATCCTTGATGGATTTCAGCTAGTTAGGGAACTTGCTTTTTCTTTGCGAGAAATTTGGAGTACAACTGCTTCATACCATTGCGGGTCCTTTCACGAAGCCTCAATATTGGATTCTGGATAAATTCCGTTAAGCTTGTTGAGCTTCAATATTTATCTTCCACCCTAACTTCTTAGATTGTTCTACTTTTTTAGTGAAATTTAATCTAAAAGCTTTAGCAGGTCAGGCACTTATCTGTAATATAAGCTTCCTTTTTTTTTACTCTTCTGTAAGTATTTAATAGTATTCTGTGTGTATGAAGTTCTTTTCTTTTTCTGTTTTTCTTTTTTTTATTTGTGTTATAAAAAACTTCAAAAAAATGAAATAAGAAAAAGCAGTTTGGGTAAGGGCAATAGCGGACTTTATAAAATATATGTACAAAAAGGAACCATCACTTAACACAAACTATTAACAAAATTAAGTATGACAGTTTTGTATTCCCATTAGGTGGTTCTGATATTTTTCCTATAAAATATATAAATCAGCTCCTTAGAGTAATTTCAAAAGAGAAAAAACTTGAGAGGAAATAGTTCTAGGAGAAGGTTTCGGACAATGCAAAAAGAAAAGATCTCTTCTCTTTCAACGAACTGGATTAGCCAGACTGCCACGTTTGATGGGAGCTTCTGGGTTAGGGATAAGGGTCCACGTCATACTCCAATGGCATTTGAAACCTTCTGAACAGGAGTCATTCAAGGCTTCTTTAGTCATGGTACCATCACTAATTATTCGAGTAGAAGGTTTCTCTTATGAATGTGCAATTATCAATTAGAATTACTTTTAACGTAAAACATCTACCACTAGTATCATCTAGATGTGCTTTTGACTTGAGAAACCTGCTAAATATTGATTACCAAAAATAAATAAATAAAACACTTGGTAAACATTGAAGGTATTGATCTTATATTCTTTGACATTTTGAGTTTTGCATTATGATTTGACTTGGATTATACCACTAGATCCATGATGATCCAACTAGAGATCAAAAAGCTGAGTGGCATTAGGTCACGGCAATAGATCTGATCCATTTATGGCTTATGGGGGGAAGGGGGTTCTTGTGACTAAAGTATCCATTTCTGGTTTATACCGGTCAAACCAATCTTAGCCGGGTTCGATTGAGAGAATAAAGGAAGGATGATCAGCGACGTCTAAAGAGGAGCGATGATCCAACGGTTATGATTGAAAAAGTGTTATAAGCGGGAAAGCTAGTATAAAAGGGAAAGGAAGATTCGTAAGAAGGTAAGTCTCTGAAATCAACCAAACTCTAAACTCACTTTGATTGAAATCCATTAGAACACTTTGGAAGCTCCAGAGAGCTCTGAAGCATCGTCTTCACCATACTGACTAGATCGTCGGAGACGAGACGCCAATCAAGACGATCGGCTCCGTTTCTTACTGGTATTCTGTTTCTTTCAGGAGTGAGAGGTTGATTGATCGAAGAGCAAACCAGATCGAATCAGATCTGAGGAGTTCAGTGCGGAAAACAACGGTTCAAGGCGATCGGCAGAATTAGCACCAACAGGGGTGATAAGGAAATTGTAAATCAGACCGTACCAATTTGGTCTCAAAATTTTGGCCCTTAGGGTAAATCAATGCTAAAATATTCTAGCCTTGAATCTAGGCCAAGGGCATAGGATTATTTTTTGTCTCATTTTAACCTTTTGTCCCTGATCCTGACCGTGATTTTATCCCTAATCTTTATCCTAACTTTCATCATAATATTAAGTTTTATATTAACTTTGATTCAAGCCTGAATTTGATCATAAGTCATTTTGATCCAATTAGGCAACTTGAATTTGAATTATTATTTTTATTTCTTTAACTGTTGTCATTTGATAAAAATAAATGATTTATTTATTTATTTTTTAATATGTTATATACTTATATGACAAAAACGGACCAAGTTTTTTTTGTTGTTGTTAATAGTAAAAGTAATTAAAGGATTTTTCTTTTTGTTTTTAATATGTTACCATAAAATCAGACTAAGTCATTTGCCATATTCTACATTCTTATTAAATAATTTATATAAATAATAGTTAACTTATTTAAAATCAAAATTCTTTAAAAATCATCAATTTAATGTCATAAATCATTACTCTTAACCTAGGGCATTCCCCGATCAAATTTCAACTAAAATATTTTGATTGTTTTTTAATGATCATCATACAAAATAAGTTTAATGAGTGTAAATATATGTATTATCCTCATATTATAAATAATAATTAAAAACTAATTCAAGTTGATATTGTACCTAAGCATAACTTTTATAAATTGACAATATTAATTTGGAACATCTAAGTAAAATTACAAAACATAAAGTTCTTAAGAGAAGTTTGAATGACATGACTATAGATTAATATTTTATATGACATAACGTATTAACAATATTTAACCATAACAATTGGTGATAAAATATGACGCATTGGCCTTCAATGATATGAAGTAACTAATATCTATTGTAAATCTTTTTTATTAATAAATCAACCAAATGAACATATAATCAACTTACAAAGAGATTGACAAATAAATAATTGTTACAGTGTAATTTGTATTTTTTTTTATTATTCGTATAAAAATCTTATTTTTCAAACAAAAATTGGTCAAAATTATTGGTATTGTTTGAAAAAGAAAACTATTTGCAAGAAAATAATTATACTAACATGTGTTATAATGTAAATATTACTTATATTTCTACAATTGGATTTTAATTAACAAGATATAATAAATACTTTACACCATTGGATTGGTTTTTGTCTTTTAAAATGCATTTT
This sequence comes from Hakea prostrata, assembly GCF_041222555.1. Classification (NCBI taxonomy): domain Eukaryota; kingdom Viridiplantae; phylum Streptophyta; class Magnoliopsida; order Proteales; family Proteaceae; genus Hakea; species Hakea prostrata. The sequence continues at coordinate 39,724,085 of NC_142600.1, forward strand.
CTCTATATGAACTACTAGGGCTAAGGACACATATATTATTTAAGATTTTTTTTTATTTAAATGTCTTATATATTGATTAGGGATATTTAGAACTCTAGAAATTAACAGCAAATTGTATTTGTTAGTCACTTATTATATGAAACTTTTATAATATATCAATATTTTTATATATAAATTACTGAAATTGAACAACAAATTAGATTATGCATATATGTTACATAAAAAATTCAAATTTGATCAGGGATAGAGATATGGACATAGTCAAGGTCAATAAGAGACATGGACAGGACCAAGACTAATCAATGAAAATGATAGAGTCAAGACCAATTAGGAATAAGTACAGGATTAGGGCCAATCAAGGACAAGGCCACGACCATCAAGGCCAACCCGCCCTAACCCTGCCCAATTAAAGATAATTAGAGCAGAAACAAACTTGACCTTATAAGGCTTAGGGTCAAGGACAAGAATACAAAGTCCTGAATTAAGGTAAGAACGAGAATGGACCTAGCAAAAACATAGAGGTTGGGATTGGAATTGGAAAAGCTCGGCCCAGCCCGGCATTGTTGTGGCACTAGTTTAAAGTATCAAAACAATTTCTCAACAGAAATTGCTAGAATAAGGTTGCATTCAAAAAATTACACCCCCCAACCAGAATATGCTTGTACAAAAAAGCCTTCAAAACCAGGCTTGTCCATTTTATGAATGATGATGATGGATCCGAAATGTTTGTCAATGTAAAATGTCATATTTGATTAAATTAAATAGTAACAAAAACAATAACGAACCACACTGACAAAATAGTTACAATTATTTATCAATGCATCCCAAAAGTTGATGCATCAAAACGCAGTGAATCAGAACCCCAATAAAATTTTGGTTCTTCTTAGGTCAAGACAAAATCTTATTCAAAATACAAATCTGAAACTGAAAATCTAAGTAGATGTCCAGGATAACCATGAACAGAGACAAGTGTCAAAAAAAACACATATATAATACTACTAAGATCTCTCATTGTTGATATACTAGAAAGAGAAAGATAGATTTCCCCAGTAGGAGAAATCTGATCATTGGACCCTGCATCTTCAAATGCAGAAGAAAGATAATATTCCATTGGATCAATTGGGTTGGAGTCATCCTGTTCATCAGCTGATGATGGGTTGTTAGAGTTTGAAGTTTCAGTCTGCTGAAGCTGTGCTTGGCCCAGGTGAGCTTCGGATGAGGAACCTGAAGGTTTTGCTCTTTCTATTGCAGCTCTCAAGGTTGCCACTTCAGCTAGTGTTTCTTGCATCATCATATGTAGCTGAGTTATGATTCCAATAGATCCATGATCCGGATCTTCAAGCCTGCGTTGAGCGTCAAGTTACAAAGAATTTGCAGCTTCTGCTCTTTGGTGAACATCAAGTCCCTGATCATAAAATATATAGGATCCGTTAAAAACAAAGCAGGGGGAATGCAAAATCAGACTTCACCAATGCAAATCCTTTTTCGGTAGTACCACAATTTATTCTACTCTCTCACTCAATCCTTCACAGGACAAGTGTCATCAAGAACTTGAAGAAAGATAAGCCCAAACTCAGGCAGTTAAGTTAGTTCCTTTAGCTTTGTCTAGGTACACATTATCTGGTAACACATGCCCACATCATCAGATGAGGGTAGATCCAAAATTCAGATCAATTACATCCCCATGTATTACATATATCTATAACACCACAACTCTATGCAGCTCAACTTAAAGATCAATCTCCCCAGTTGCCCCCCCCCCCCCTCCCCCAACCAAAAATAAAAAGAGAAAGAAGATACCAATGCTAGATTTAAAATAAACACATGATAGACTAATCTCTGTAAAAAAAAAAAAAAAAAAAAAAAAAAAAATCATAGATCACCTGTTCTTACCAAGACATAGATCAACATGGAAATAAGTTCTGAAACTTTGACGCCAATTCATAAAGTTCCTGCAAAGTAGTTAGGAAAGTAGGAAGGGACGTAAGATTTATCGATGATCAAGAACGAAGTGAATCCTATAGAAATACAATGAAATGGCATGATAAATCAAAACTCAAATTCTCAAATATTTCAATCAGATCAATGATGCCATGTGGACGCAAAGTGTAGAACCAGTTATTTGGAAAAACAGGAATTCAGGTTATTTGATGCATATTTATGTAAAAAGAAAGCAGATGTTAATAAAGACATGACAAAAAAACATTGATTGGCCAAAGATATTGGTTAAATTCATATATGTATAAACTAGTTACACAATCCTTTGGATATTTTCATACAATAAGTAAACTGGTAGGAACAAGAGATTGTACTTCAAGTCAAATAGGGGGGAGTAGTAAATTAAACAAGTCTGCTCATTCCCACGTAGATCTCTAGCAACAAAGAAAAAAAGAAGAAGAAAAAAAATCAAATCAAATCAACCTAGAAATCACTTGAATACATGAATCCTTAAACTCCCAACAGTATTGGCCAAATTTTGTGCTAAATGAATGGATATCAAGAAGTCATGGAATTAGAAAGTATGATTTGAAAATGGTAATTAATGGTAATGATAACACTAACTGTTATTGGAGAGCAGAGCTGTTGGGTCAGCACACCATAACACCCATCACAGGAAGCAGTTGAGTTGATTAAGCAATCAAAATGAGAGCAACTAGATTGTGGATATGCAGATCAAAGAAACTGATAAACTATCTAAGCAAACTACACGGAAATTTGAATCACAAGGGGCAATTTGGTATCCTCTAATAAGCAACTGCTGCAGCTACAACAGGTGGGTCTTCTCATTAATCAATAACGTTTCCAACAGCAATGGAAATCCATAGCTATTATTCTGATATGCAACAAATACCAGAATAGTAAGGTATTGAAAGGTAGGGGAAAAGATAGCAAGGATAGAACAGCGAATAGAGCCTCTCTCACTCTTGCAAAATATGACCTCTTACGGCACTCTTGATAGTAATACAATCTTTTCATTTTACTCATCAAAATCATTGGTTGCTGAAGTAAGCCTTCCCTTTTATTTATAACCTCATAAAGCACATATTCCTTGGGAGTGGGGGAGCACATGTTACAATTTGACCAAATTAAACTTTCAAAACCAGGATCACATTTTCAAAATAGAAACAAGAATGAAAACTGATTCATGACTCATAACCAAGTAGTACCAATCCCACCCCTTTCCTCGCATTTTAACCTTGCCCAACATCACTTATCCTACCAGTTAAATGCACATCAGAATAGACTAGAAAAATAAAGGAGACACTAGATTGAATTCTACATCAAATGTTAATTTCCTTTTTGTATTCTTCATTCAAAATGTCATTTCGGGCTTAATGGAAACATCAAACCCAGTATCACAGAAACCTAAAGAATGAAGGGATTAGAAGTTTACATAAAACTAATTAAAATACATTTCAGGTTAGATCCTTTCACCAATCAAATCCAAAGATTATGCAGACTTTTTTTTGGCTAGGTGGACTCTACTATTTGTAGACCAGTGTAGGAAATAAGTGACCTTCATAAATTCTGAATGCAATATTGCTTCACAATAGATAAGGTACGAATAATTAATAGTACCAATGTCCCATCTCACACTAACATTGAATATGATTCATTTTTCAACAAGGCACGAACAGAGTCTAAATGTATTTACCACAAATAAGCACTTGACAGTCTAGATACTTCACAAAGAATGAAATACCAAATAGCAGACCAAAAAAATAAAAAGTAGTCACCTTGAAAGATGACAAATTCCTTGAGTCCCTTCCTATTTGGAAAATATAAAAAATTTATGTTACCTATGGGTTACATTATTAGGTAAAAAGAAATAAATCCAACATGTTACATATAGCTAGTTGCATCACCCTACTTAAGTTTGTTGCTTTAAGTGTTCTAACCTATTTTAGGCCCATAACCCTCCTAGATTTTATGTTACACCAGCCAACTCTGCCAAAGATGAAGGGACGTTCGTAGAAAGTTCTCCTCTAGGTCAACAATGCAATTTTCTCGAGTCTTTCGTTAAGAAACAAATTTGAAGGTAAATAAAGACATTAAATATGATGAAATTGATTGATTGACATAACTATTTCACTAGGGAATGGACAATGCAAGACACAAAAAAACATAAACTAGTATAGGATCATGCATTTAAATGATTATGTAAAAGGTAATATAAAACAAAAAGGAAAAAGCCCACCCTATAAACCAGCTCCACTAGGATCATGGTCCCTCATTTTTTCTGTTTTGCTCTTGCAACTCAATTGAAGGAGGTTTCTCCAACAAGCCAAGTTGTTGTAGATTTGAGAAGTGGTCTAAGGATAACAATAAGTCGCATGTAAGCAACATTTCAAGTATCACGTAGCGGTGATGTATTGGTCAGATGAATTTACGAGATGCCTCGCTTCATATCTTATCGTATCATAGATACGTATCAATGGGTGTGGAATTAAATGGAAATAATCAAAATATTAAGGAAATAATCTACTATAAATAATCAAAATATTAAGGAAATAATCTAATATAAATAATCAAAATATTAAGGAAATAATCTAATATGAACAAAAAACAATAGATATAGCTAATAAATTATCATTCTATCATGCATCTATTAGTCTTTTGGGTTTTTCTCCCCTTTCGTAATATGTAATGACTAAATGACAAGTTTTTTAGTAGATACATAACACACCTGTTAAAAAAATCAACTGACATTCTGCCTCTAGAACTACATTTTTGGAAGTCTAAATTTAAGTTTCATTGAGACACTTCCTAGCTGATCAACAACAGTAACTAGTGCCCTATAAATAATTTTCATATTCTACTTATTTAGATGAACATATTAGAATATCCAAGAGTGGAAACCATGTTTTTCATAGAATAGTCATTATACTAACTTCTTTGACTTAATTGAAAGTCATTATATTAAGTCCAATGAAAAATACAAGAGACTTTGAGTCCTCCCCTTTGCTTAACATCATTCTATCTCTCTGTAACTCCTGTTGGCCCATTAGAACCAATTTTGCAATCATATCCAGAAAAACTACTACAGAAGATAAGGATCGATACTCCTTACTAGAGGAGTCATTTGCCGCTAACACATCAAGAGATTTTTCTAAAAAGTGAAAACCCCTGATGCAATACATGACATGGAGGTCCCAGAGTTGCTATGGAAAGCATCCGTAGTTCCTCGGATATACTGCTCTCATGTTCTTGGGGAAAATTTGCCATCGGCACCATTGTGGGAGGAATTATTTTGAGGATATGAAAGGCACTAGGAGGAACAACAAGCAGAAAGGAGTGTGGGTGAGGAAGAAGAATGAGGAGAAGAGGCAGTGACAGCTACTGCTCTAAGCAGTAGCAGAAGTCACTGGAGCAGCAACTAAAGAAAAGGAGGGCCGTCTACTACTCTGCAAATTGTAGTGAGAGATATTGAGAGAGATTGAGTTCCGCCTCCGCAAAGAAACCTAAGATTGACTCTTGATCTACCTAGGGAGTAATATGTGGCTCCAAATACTATGCTAATGAAGCAACACTTCCTTCAAGTTCGGGTTACGAAAGAAGGAACCAAGAAGAAGGTATCAACACCAACTAGTTTTATTATGAGACAGCTCATGATGTTCATATTGACCTATTATGCGCCTTTGCATCTAGCATTGGGTAGACCTCATACAATTATTATCCTAGTTCTACCATATCTTTTGTTTCATTTCTTTTAGAACAATCACAAACACCTTTTTTTATTTTATTTTATTATGGACTACTACCACAAATTTCATGTGTGACAGCATTCAATGTGTATTCTTGAATAATCTCATTTTTCAATTATTCAACCATTTCATTTTAGCAAGTTCAACGTTAGTCAGATTAGTCAACATTTATATGTTTCTATGCAACAACAAGATCTTATTTGTAACAAGAGTTTTCTTGGTTGGTTAATGCGTTACAGGTGTGGTAGAGATAATTTCTGTTAATACATTATATTTTAACATCTCTTTGTCTTCTTCTTCTTCTTCTTCAACTTCTATCATCTCTCAAATTACCAATTAACATTTAGTTCAAGTCATCCTATGTTCAACTGCAGCTCCTCAGGTTTCACAATAAGGGAGGGTGAATTACAATATCACATGTTTTTAGGCAACCAATTGCCAATATCGTGAACTAATATTTTAATGCTGATGACTACAAGAAGAAGAACAATTCCAAGTTTCTAACGGGGAAAACGTAGATCAGAGAATTACCAAATATATAGGAAATTCCTCACTCAAAAGTGGCAGAGAAGAAGAGAACACAAATACTTGCACAAATGGAAGTGATAACATATTATTGCTTCTAGATATTTACATAAAAAAGACGGTAATATATTAACCACAGTTAAGTATATAATATCACATTCAATGCAAATCTAATCAAGATAAACAAGAGGCGTTAAAACAATAACCTCAGCGAATAGTGCCAAACAGAGGCGGGCGCATATTACTGCTTGGATACTTAGATTAAAGGTGGTTCTATTTTTGCTGATGAGGATGTACAGGCCTTCCAAAGGGCAAATTGCCTCGGGTTTATGCGAGCCCCACGACCAAATGACAAGGTAATTGAGATTTAATGTTAAGACATTAAATTGAAGGTGACTAGCCTCAAGTAGCTAATGGGATTCAAACATAGGTCAGCCATCGATTTAGGGAATGTTCATGCCAACCACTCTAACCCCTTCAGGTAATATACTATCACCATTAAATAAATAAATAAAAGAAAAACATCTTTTCAGCCGTTTTTAAATTACCCACCCCAGCAGCGGAGGTATAATAATATTACCCAAAAAGAAAAAGAAAAAAAAAGGTTATATCTAATGATTTTTTTTTTCTTTTAACTAGCTACCAAGAGCAGCTGCTGTCCCCTTCCCTTGAAATGGATGGATCCCAAAACGCTGGCAGAAGGGATTCTCCCTCAGTCCCTCACCAACTGACCATGAGTGTCAAATCACAAACATAAATTCAAATTTCAAATTAAGAAGTGGGCGACCAAATAAGAAGACATAGAACGAACCTTATAACACCCTGGTAAATCATCAATCCGATTTGTCCACACATTCTTTATTAACTGCAACAGAAAGATCACAATCACCTCCACGAATGGAACAATTTAATTACTTAGTTGAGCAAGAATATAAGAGGGGTTAGCAAGAGCATCCAATACCTTCAAACTATAATGCATGAGGTCCGATCGTTGTACGGGCCCCTCTACAGCCAGCAAATTTATAAACTGGGTTGGTCCCATAACTATTTGATTGTACAAAATCTGCAACACAGCAATTTTAGGGTTAAAAATAGTAGAAAATAAGATCTAAATCTTCTTCCGAAGAAGATATGTCAACCAACAAGTGTTGTTTTGAATTCAATTGGCCATCTCATTTGTCTAATATGAAAAAGGCCAAGATAGTTTCCACCTTCACAATCGCAATCTCAGTTTTAGAATACAGCTAAAAATCATGAACATCTATTCAGCATTCATAAAAGAACCGAGAATTGACAAGAGAGAGAGATTCAATTGAACTCCTCATCATACCTGAAGAAGAACGAACCAGACGAATCAAATGAAATGGCTAGCAGCTTGACAGACTGGTAGAAAAGGATTACAAGAGGCCGTCATTGCAGATGCACATTGTAAACCCAACCTAACCCTGAGCCACCTTATATAGCGGCTGCTTGGTGGAGACTCCCATGGAGTCCGGATCAGCTACCCGTAAGAACTAGGGGTTGGGTGATGGGATTTTTTTTTTTTTTTTTTTAATTTTTTATCTGTGGGTCCCACAAGATTTATAGTGGCAACGGGGTGATGATCCGGATTCATTAACAGTCACCAAAATTATTCACCAGGGCCCGGATGAACCTTGGATCCAAAAATTACTCATCAGGTTGTGACATCATGCAAGAGTCCGGATCAGGTCTTGTGACGGTTTTAGACCGCATACTAGACAATGAAACCCATTACAATGTTAATTTTAAAGTGAATTCTACACCAATACTGTGTGGTTCAAAATTGTCAGGAAAATTATTGATAATCCTTGTCCTTTTGTACGAGTAGTACAAATATTTTAGCTCAATTTATTAAGAAATATGTATACAACTATGCACTTGTAAGGGCGCATTTGGTAACAGTCTTTTTTTTTTTTTTTTTTTTTTTTTTTTTTGGATGAGGTTCATCCGGGCCAGCTTACGCGCACCATGATTACATCCTCAAGGGAGATTTTATATATATATATAATTAATGCCGCCGAACGGGTGCGAACCCAAGACCTCCCCTAGGGAAGTTGAGTCTTTAACCGCTTTAGTAACCCATCATTGGCGGTAACAGTCTTTTCTGATAACGACGTTTTTTGCGCGAATTGTATTCTAGCATTTTTATCAAAGAATGGTAGTCTTAACACAACTTTGATCATTTGAAGATTTTTGTGTTAAGAACACTTAGAGATGACAATGAAAACTTAAAAAATAAATCATCATCATCTTATGAAGGCCGGAAGGAGTTGTTGTGTGTGAATGAAGTTTGGGTTGAGTGTTCATCTTTGACGTACTTTTTGTTTTTGAGAACAACGAAGCAAATCAAAGTTGTTGTACAAAACCCTTCCCAGACATGAAAACTAGATAGGTTCGTTTCCTGAAAACGAAAGAATGATCCATATTGCCAAATGCTTTTCGGCATTCTTTGGTGTTCTTAGAATGAAAGAACGCTAAAAGTTGTTCCGTATATTGTTACCAAATGCACCCTAATATTATTTTCTTCCCTTTGACTTTATTGGATGGATGGAGAGAAGCAAGGAGTTCGGGTAATGCCTTAGCACGTGGGTTAACCCTTGGATGTGGATCACCACTCACATGGATGGTACTGACCAGAAAAGAACAACATTCAATGCTCTCTATCATAATCAATTGGTCAATCTTTAGCAACTTTTTTTTTCCTTGAAAAAAGTTAGCTTGTACTTATTAATTAGAAAGAAAAGAAATTACTTTATAAAGTAACCTTACCATTGCATCATCTCCTGCAATTCAGGAGAGACCTCTTCTCCTCTAGGGTCAGATCTAAAGAATTCTAGCAATTGATTCTAAACTTTGTAAGAAACTATCTACTTGAAAATCTAAATCTGTCTTTTGCAGGTAGAGGAGGTTCTAATCCAATTTGTACTTCAATCCTTCCCTATATATCACATGAATTACCTTGCATTCCCAAACTTGTATAAAGAAACAAATGGACAAGATTCGCCAACAATTCTAGCAATTAAGGGGACCCCATGGAAGGGAGAAAGCTTTCTCTAATCAACTAGGATAATTGCTGCCTCCAGAAATCTTTGGGAGTTCTGGGCTTGAAGCGCATAGAGGATTTCAACAATTGCTGCTGCAGCAAGGTTAGCGGCTTATGAACTATCCATCAATCCTGAAACCAAAATTACTTCCCCTCCTCTGTTTTTGACCCACACATGGCCAAGAAGCTGGGGTCTAAAACTTGGAAGAGCTTATGTTCTCTCTTTCCTTTGCTTGCAGCAATGTGTGGAGGATGGCACTGAAACCTCATTTTGATTTGATCCTTGGGTATACTACACCCTGGACCACAAAGTGGGATCTATAGCCACCCTCCCTCAGCCTTAGAATGCAACTGTGCTGGAGGTGTTTACTAATAAACAAGAACTCACATGGGATCTTAATACAATTTTGGATCCTGATGTGGCATCTCTTGTAAACACTATATCTTATACGTCTATTGATTACTAGAAGTCAGTTATATCTTGTTGGTTATATTATATATCTCTATACTCGAAATAGAAGGGGAAAAATCCTTACTTGGATTCGCTTTCCCAAATATAGAATATCTACAGCAGAAGTAATTTGGATCCACGTCCTCATTCTTCCCCAATCCCATCACCGGTTTGATTCCACAATCTCTAGGAAAAGGAATGATTTCCACAACCCAAATGCCATGTGGAAGGATGGTATAGAGATCCAAAGCAAAGAGAAGAAAATCCATCAAAGAAATCTCCTTCCTCCGTTTTCTTGGAGATAGGGAGAGAGAGAGAGAGGGAGCCATCTTTCTCTGTAAATCTCACGTAATGCAATCACACTAACTTATGCGGTGGTAACCAAAATATTTAACCCTATATTTTGTAACCGCCCTAAAGGTGAATTTTCAACTTTGCCCTTGGGCATATAATTATATTAATAATTAATAAAACCCAACATCTCCCACTTGCACAAGGGCAACTGTTAATCTCTCTGTCATAGTGTGTCCAGACACATATGTATATCCCATATATATACATTCAATCTCTCTATCACAGTATGTCCCAGACACACATGTATATCCTAAATATACATATATTGATCTCTTTGCTATGTATCCCAGATACATAGACCTCTTGTGTCCCAAACACTAACATCCACAAGTCATACTGGCAAATGGGTTGTGTGACCAGTGATATACCTGTACGTGTGAGCCCCAAACTAGAAACCTTCCTAGAAGGCCAAAATGGCACATCACTCAAAGAAACACATCCAATAAGCATAAGTATACCACAGTGTCATAGGTTTATTCAAACTCACCAGACTAAAGGTATCTCGATCCCTTTGAGAGATCACCTTTTTGTCCTTAAAATGTTCACTACTGTAACTCATACAGTTGGTGCCAACAAACACTTTTAGGGTGCCGTTGAATCAAACCTTTCCTTTCACCCTAGACCATCACTACACTTAGGGTTGACTACTTTCCCACTAGTGCCCCTTTAGGTCGAATCAATCATGACCATAGGTAACACCTTAAAGTAGCCACATCAACCCTTCGTTTCATGATGTCATTGAAAGTCACTAAGAACACTAATGGACCATAAGGTTCAGGACTCATACAACGAAAGGAGCAGGGATCCATCCTCTCATTTCCAATGATCGCTAAGCACACATAGTATGATATACGTGTTATGGTGGAGCATTCTATACACAATAGAACGTATGTAGTGACTCTCAACACCATACAGGTCTTAGTCTAATTGCCACCTTTTGTGTCTGACCCGAGTTTCTTTATTGTAGCCATCCTAACGTCACACAAAGTACTTGCACCTAGCTTCTATAGGCAACATGAATAGTGGGGACATTCATGTTGATTCTCTTCACAATAGAGAAACTCATCTTGATTCCAAATCAAGGCAACATCATGATTATGAATTAACCTACACAAAGTCATTCACAATCTGTCTCATCTTTGCTCGTCTTTAAGGGGCCAGAGGCGAATGCTTGTGTGAGTGAGCCATTCTTTTGCCTATTGACATATCTCGTTTTATGCTAGAAGAACACAATCACAGAAAGTGAAAAATTAAATGTTGGAATGAACTCATATTACTCAATAATAAGAAAGTTTCAATACAAAAGTAAGTCACGATTTACGCAAGCCTAAGGATTTTACATGAGAAATAAAAACATCCTTGGCTATAGGTTTGGTAAGAGGGTCAGCTACCATCTGACTAGTAGATATATGCTTAAGTACGACTTTCTTCCTTGATATAATGTCTCTAACAAAATGATATCTTAACTGTATATGTTTGGTCTTCCCATGATACTTGGGGTCCTTAACATAGCTAAGATCTACCGTACTATCACAATAGAGAAGGGCAAGCTCTTTGGATGACAACACAAATTCAATATATTATAGGAATCTCCTCAACCAAACAGCCTCTTGAACTGTAGCTGAGCATGCCACATACTCTGCTTCCATGGTCGAGAGAGATATACAAGTCTGCTTCTTGCTACACCACGAAATGGCTCTGCCATTTAGCAAGAAAGCATATCCAGAGGTTGATTTGCACTCATCAATATCTCCAGCCCATCATCATTGCTATAGCCAACCAACCACAAATCCAATCCTTGGTAACATAAAATGTAGTTACTCGTTCCTCTAAGATATCTCAATATCCTCTGGACTGCTTTCCAGTGCTCTATGCCTGGGTTTGATTGGTACCAACTAATCAAATCCACTGTATAACACATATTCGGCCTAGTACACATCATAGCGTACATAAAGCTACCCACTGCACTGAAATATGGAATTATTTCCATCTTGGTTTTCTTCTCTGGAGTCTTAAGACCCATATCAAAGCTTAAATATAAACCCTTCTCCACTGATGTGTCTATTGGTTTGTAGCTGTGCATCTGGTATCTCATCAAGATACTGTTAATATAGGTCTCCTAAGATAAACCCAGTAATCTCTTTTGGCTATTTCTGACAATCTTGACATCAAGCATATAGCTTACTTCACCCATGTCCTTCATATCAAACACGAAGGACAACCATTTCTTAATGGTTTCCAATAGCTCCTTGCTATTGCTAGCCATGAGTATGTCATCTATGTACAGTGTCAGAATGACATAATTACCACTAGATCTCTTGATGTAAATATAGTGGTATTCCTCAAGCATAGAAAACCCATTTTCCATCATAGCTTGTGGAAGTGCATATTCCACTATCTAGATGCTAGCTTTAAGCCATATATGGACTTCTTGAGCTTGCACACTTCGCGCTTAAGTCTATTAGCTTCAAAGCCTTGAGGTTGATCCATATAAATCTCTTCCTCAAGTTCTCCATTGAGAAAAGCAGTTTTTACATCCATTGGATAAAGCTCCAAGTCTAACTGAGCAACAATAGCTAGTATGAGGTGGATGGAGGCAAACCTAACCACAGGGGGAAAAGTTTCCTCATAATCAACGCCCTCTCGCTGGGTGTAGCCCTTAGCCACTAAACGAGCCTTGAATCTCTCAATAGATCCATCCACGTTTCTCTTAATCTTGAGAACCCATTTGTTCCCAATTGCCTTTCGGCCCGACGGTAAGTCAACCAAGTCCCGGACATAATTAACTTTCACCGACTCCATCTCTTCCTCTATGGCTTTCAACCATTCCTTTGAGCTTGTCCCCGCAAGAGCTTCCTCCACGCTCTTCGGTTCATGCTCACTGACTGGAGTTATCTCACAGTCGATCTCTTCAGAAGTTATCATGTAGGCTTCATCCTCTATGTTGAAACGTTGACGAGGAACTAGCCAGCACCCACTACGGCTCAAGTGCATGTCAGATTGCTCACCCTCTGAGGTAGCTATCACATATGCACTCCCACTCCCACTAGGATCTTCTAGATGAACCCTAGGTTCATTATCCAGAGTTTGAATCCTTGGAGTGACAAGATCACTATCTTGTATCTCAAAGAATTCCGATGATTCTTTGTTAACTCCTGAAAGAGATGGAAAATCATTCTCCAAGAATGTTGCATCCCTAGACTTAAGTTATGTTCTCCTCTCACTCTCATCTACTCCAATGAAGACATGGCCCTTTCAGAGTTTAGAATATCTGACAAAGATACAATTTCTTCCTCTGGGTCCAAGATTCCCATATTGGTGGAAAGTAGAGTGAACATATGCTGCACATCCCCACACGTGCAAGTAACTCAAATTTGGCTTCCTTCTGGTCCACAACTCATATGTTGTGGAAGGAACCGATTTGGTTGGAACTCTATTGATGATATAGGCCGCAGTCAGCAAAGCATCTCCCCAATAAGAGATGGGTAGGTTTGCCTGTGCCATCATGGATCTCACCATGTCTAGCAAGGTTCTATTCCTCCTCTCAGCAACCCCATTTTACTATGGAGTCCCTGAAATAGTAAGTTGCCTAGATATCCCCTTTTCATCACACAACCCTTTGAACATATCGGAGAGATACTCTCTACCTCTATCCGTTCTAAGAGTTTTAATCATTTTATCTAACTGATTCTCAACTAAGTTCATGAATTTCTTAAAATGTTTTAGAGCTTCTGACTTATGAGAAATTAGATAAATATGACCATACCGTGTATAGTCATCTATGAATGTGATGAAATAAGGTTGTCCTTCTCTAGTATGCACATTCATGGGTCCACATACATTTGAATGTATAAGTTCTAGAGGAAGAGAGGCTCTTTAAGCCTTTTTGAATGGTTTTTTAGTTGCTTTTCCTACTAGACATGACTCAGAGGTTGGCAAATCAGATAGTGAACCTTGGCCTAAGAGACCTTCTCTTGCTAACCTATTCATCCTATCTAAGCCAATATGTCCTAGTCTAGCATGCCACATATTAGAATCAATACACATAGTATCTTGGCAAACAAAAGCACTACTAGAATTAAATGAATAATCAATTGTATCCAATACAATGAAACCATTCTGAAGAAAACCATAACCATAAACTGTATCACCTAGATACAAAACCATAGAATAGTTCTCAAATACAACTCTAAAACCATGTCTCATAAGAAAAATAACAGAAACAAGATTTCTCCTATTATCTGGATCATACATCACGTCATGGAGTAACAACATCCAACCACCTCGCAAAACTAATTTACATGTGCCAATGCCATGAACCTCCACACTTGAGTTGTTCCCCATCGTTATTCTTCTGCTTCCTCTTGGAACACGACGATATTCCATGAAGCTCAAGCATTTCCTTATTATGTGTTCTGTCGCAGCTGAATCAACAATCCACAAAGGATTTAGTTCAGCAAGCATGATAGAACTTGTTACATAACAAGATGAGGTATAACACACAGTACATACCTCCTCCTCAGTGCAATCACGAGCAAAATGTCCAGGCTTTCGGCAGTTGAAGCAAATCAAAGGTGATTTCTTCTTGCCAGCATTAGTCCCCCTTGAACACTTGGGGCCACTCTTGTTTCTGTTCCCACCTTGGTTACTTTGCCTAGACTGCTGAGGTTGAGCTTTCTCCCTCTTACGCTTAGAGCCTGCACCCTTACTAGTGCTAGCTTTGGCGGCAAGTACTTCAATGTGAGGGGCATCAGCCAACATCCGATCCTCCTCCAGCTCAAGGTGCTTGGCAGCCTGATCAAAGTCGTGACCTCATCAGCATGAGTCAAGAAGGTCTTCATATGCTCCCAAGTCTTAGGCAATGACCTGATGACTACACATACTTGCTCCTCATCAGTCTTTTGGGGCCCACATGCGCTCAACTCACTTATCATGTTGGACATAATGCTTATATGTTGCCTCATGGTGTGACGTTGGAGCATCTTATTATCATCAAAAGTGAGTCCGAGCGGGAGGCCTCTTGTGGTGGAAGTACCTCCATATTGGAACATCACAGCCTCCCACAAAGACTTTGCAGTCCTATGCTTCTCAAACCGAAGCATCAGGTCATCCCTCATGGAGCTTAGGATAGTAATCCTAGCTACCAAGTCTTTCCTCTTCTAGGCATTGTAAAGCTCAAGGTCTTTGCGATGTTGTGAAGTGGTACCTTCTCCAGGTGGGGACATGGTCTAGTTTATGGTTTCCAACATGTTCTGCTCTTCCAGGAGATACTGCACCTTTCGGTGCTAAAGGTCATAATTCCTATCATTCAATTTATCTCCTTTCGTGAGGTAAGCAATTATGCTCTTTGTAGTAGCCATTAAACTAGAGACAATATATACAAGGATGAGTTCAACTATTCTAGCATAAAAAATAAAACACAACACAAGCAACAACAAATCACACTAGCATAATCAACCTATGGGATAAGCATTTAAACCAAAAGAGATGCTAACAAACATTCAATCAAATTCTTATGCAAACCCACATAGACTTATATACTAGTTTCATTCTGTGCTAGAAACATGATTAAAAAAATAACATAATTAAAACAGTTTTAATAAAATAGACATCCAATCATGTTTATGCTATAAGGAGGTTCACACAGAACGCTTCTACCTCACTAGCTCCCACTAGGCCCCATTAGGCTCTCAATGCCCAAACATCATACAGAATGTCGGGCTTTAGGTGTCCAATAAGTTAGAAACACATTCTGAACTGGACAGACCAAGTCTCAAAAAATCCATCTCCTAGACAGACTGTAATCGGCCTAGACGGAAAATTTCGTCTGGTCCTCTGTGACCAGACGGATGACCATCTGGTCCAGACGGACTTTCCGTCTAGTCCGCTGTGACCAGACGAATTGTCGTCTCACTAGACAGACTTTCCATTTGGTCCACTATGATTAAACGGACTTCCGCCTCAGTGACCAAACGACGTCTGCAATTATGCACGAAGAACCGAAAAAATTCGTTTTTCACCCAAAAATTCCCCAAAAAAATGCATGAAAAATCCAACAATTATTAAAATACATTCTCATGGATCATCAATCATGCACGTTTTTACAGAAGGGAAATCACAAGGGATCCTCCCACTTGGATCCGAACCCAAAAATTAGGGTTTTTTAGAACCCTCTCAATTCTCCCATGGGTTTCCATTAAACCTTGGATTCTCCGCGGGTTTCTATAAACCCCTTGATCCTCCCATTGGATCCATTCAAGAAATCACAAACAATTGGAAGGACCAAAGAGCCGCGTGAATCATGGCTCTGATGCCAATGTTGGTTATATTCTATATCTCCATACTCCAAATAGAAGGGGAAAGATCCTTATCTGGATTCACTTTCCCAAATATAGAATATCTGCAGCGGAAGTAATTTGGATCCACGTCCTTGTTCCTCCACAATCCAGTCACCGGTTTGATTCCACAATCTCTAGGAAATTGAATGATTTCCACAACCTAAATGCCGTGTGGAAGGATGGTATAGAGATCCAAAGCAAGGAGAAGAAAATCCACCAGAGAAATCTCCTTCCTACGTTTTCTTGGAGAGAGGGAGCCATCTTTCTCTGGAAATCTCACTTAATGCAATCACACTCACTTATGTGGTGGTTACTGAAATATATAACCCAATATTTTGTAACCGCCCTGAAGGTGAATTTCCAACTTTGCCCTTGGGCATATAATTATATTAATAATTAATAAAACCCAACATATCTTCTTTTAGATTGTTTACATCTCTACTAGCTGGCAAAGCTCTCTACTCTGTGAAACATCAAGCTCTTCATAATAATTTTACTGCTTGGTTGAGATTCTTTTGGAAATTGAATGTCCATCTAATTTTAAATTGTTCTTTTAGTATCTTCTCCATGTAGGTCTCATGGTCTGTGACACTTTTGCAATGGCTACTAGAATGAAATCCCTCACAACCCTAATCCAAAAATCTATGTTGTAAGTCCGAAAACCCAAAGTCAAGGAAGAAGACAGTTGTAGGCCATTCCATCTTAACCCATTGGGTCTGACCTAGAACTAATGGAGGTTGATAATGAAGATTCTTTTATGGAAACCCTGTGTGACTTTGGTAGAAGATGTAGCTTGAATGATGATGGACTTGGAAGATGGACTTTGAGTACAATGATTACACCACTGAAAGGTCCTACAAAGCCTGGAAAAAGACCTAGATGAAGTTGGGGGCATTCGGAGACCAAAGTCCTTTTTGTTAAAGAGGGACACCTTGGTCAATTGCCCTGGTTGCCCTAAGCAACCAAAGGTGCCCTTGAGACAGAATTGGGTATTTTTGGAAGTTTAGGTTTTCGGAGCTCTATATTTACAAACTTTGGTCTAACTTGTGTCATATTGTTGTTAAGCCTTTGGAGAACGTGAGAAGAACCCTAGATCACTCTCTTCAATGCCAATGAAGATCCTCAAACATCTGTAGGAGTTTCTCTGTTGAATCCTCTTCTACAAGGTTTGTAATCGCTTCTATTCTCTCTTCTATTTCTACCCATGATTGTAATGGTGAGGAAGGTCTTATGCTAGTGTAATGACCTAATCTCTAGTCCTCATTGTCTTAGAGTGAATTCCCATTCCCTCTATTCTTTCAGTGGACAACACAGTGTGGTTTCGGTATTAAACCTAGTATAATCTTCATAATCTTAATTCTACTTGTGTTGTTTGACCTGTAATCTGTGCTAGATCTATTCTTAAGTGAATTTTTGACCATCTACTGTTTTCTTATCTCTAAAATGAATCGCCATTTATTCTAGTCTATCCATGAAATCTACGGACTGATTTCAGATTAAACCTATTATGTGATCCGATAGATTTGACCATGTTAGATGCTTAGATCAAGCTAGATAGTTTTCTTAAACTATTTCAAAATTTTCCTATTAATTTCAGAATGTTCCGAACTCAAATGATAAGTTTCCGACCAAAACTGGAGTTTACTATTCGTACATAGCAAGCTTGGTTGCCTAGCTTGGCCGCCCAAAGTGACCAAAGGGCACTTTGACAGCAACTTCCACTATTTTGGCCTCTTTTCGTCTCCGATCATTAGGGTTTGTTCTTTATGTTCTATACTTGTTTTATTAGGGTTATTTTGGTGAATTTGGACCTACCCCTTTAATCTCTTTTCTTTGGAGTTAGCGAATTGGATATAAGGTGAGTACATTCACTCACAATTAACATGGTTACATGTTTTGATATGTTAGAACTCGTATGCAAGTGTTAGCTACTGTAATGGTACTTTTTCTATAATGTTATACTTTTATAATTTCAGAATATGTTTCATTATATAAATTGCATACTTGTATGAATGTGATTGATTCAATTGAGAGTTGGACTTTGTTATAATATTTATGAAATCATGATGGGATGGGATTGCCTAAGTTGTGGTTGTGGAATGGGGAATGTCATTTGAGCATTTCTGTCATTGGAAACTAGTGGAGGTGGTATGGGACGCATTCCTATAGTGCCCCTTGGCGCTTTCTGCAACTACTGGGTGTCATACATAGGACTTGTCTAGATGAGTTTTGCTAGGAAACCCCATCATATTTAACCCCATCGGCAAGGGTATTGAGGCCGAGTGATCTATGCAATAATGGGGATTGTGGGCTCTTAAGACCGGTAATCAACCCGTGAGAGGACACAATCACATTGTGAAGGTCATTCATTGGTAGTGTTGCACATAATAAGTCTGGGCTCATGGGTGCTCAAGACAGGTAGCCAACCCATGAGAGGACATGAGAGTTTCCCATTTATTACGTGGATGACCAATAGGGTTACAAGTATGTAGTCCGAGTTGGTTGGAGTCATAGGATACGATGACTCTAGGGAGGGAGGTACTGGAACGGACTGCCTAGGCACGGAAGGGAGACTATCATACCGGAACAGACTGTCTAGTGCATGGAAGGGAAGTATCCAACTCCGAGTTGATATAACTTAGTAGAGGACTATGCATTGGGCTAGGTATAACCCTGACATGCGCTGTGAAACTCAGCCCTAACCATAACCTGGATACTCTTTTTTCTGTAGGTCCGAAGACCCGAAGTAGAAGTGAAAGTCAACTATGAGCCATATCAGTAGAAGATATAGTGTTTGACTCCGAACCTATGGAGATTGAAGATGATGCCCCATACTTGAAGACAGTGTTGGATATAGAAAAGAGACTACGCCTTGATGAAGAGAAGATTGGTTGATGACCATAGAGCTTGGTAGGATATGATTTAAAGCCATTTTTCCATGCTAGGTAAGTTATAGAATATGTGTTTAAAGTTTCGTTTAATTCCGAGTAGTGGAAGGCCCTCAAATCCCTGACTTTGGCTTTTCTGTCTGCCTGGGTCGACTGCTTGGGTCGACTGGGCCAGGCTACCCAGCCAATCGACCCAGAGATGCTGAACTTGAGCAGAATCTTCTGTTTAGGTTATATTGCTATATATACCCCATGACTTCATGATTTTAGTATCCCTAGCCTCCAAAAGTGTTGAAGAAGACCTAATCTTGCAAACTTGCAAATTCTCTCTTCTGTTCAATCAAATGTTAGTATTCAATCTTTTGTGTATTGATTCATTCTTTCCATGATCACTCTCATCTCTGAACTGAGATTTCGATGAAGATGCTGCAACTTTGTAGTCATATCTTTACAATCTCTTTTCATTCTATTATGCCATGATCATCTTATTCATTCTTAATATAATTCTTATGATTTCTTCTTAAACTATGATTATATTCTTATTTTGATTTATTCTAGCATTGTAGATGCCTCTCCATGATTATTCATACCTCTAATTTACTGTGTTCTTGTACTAGAATGAGACCTTATCATCTCTAGTTCATCTCTTTCATTCATAGCATGTTTCCAATGAAAACCATGATTTTTACCAAAATAGAAACTATGATTTCAAATTAGTAAGTAATGGTTTAATCGTTGTTTGATGTCTAAAATATGCTTTTTATTCTTAGACTACTGTGTTAGACATTCTCTCCAAGTTTCGTAGCATTCCGGATTGTATAGCATAGGTTTCGGATCAAGATTCTATTTTTTAACTCGAATTTACTCCTGGGCAGATTGACTGGGTCGACTGAACCAGTCCACCCAGCCAATCAACCCGCAATGACAGAATTGGATTTCTTCGTCCGTTTCGATTCGATTGATGCTCATTCTCTTAGGATTACTTCCTAATGACTGTATGATGTTGTTCTATGGTTTATTTGCTAACTTTGGATTCATCCTCTTGTCCGTCTGGAAAATATTTGAATCTATTTAAGGTAAGGAAAGTTGTTACTATATTAACATAGATTGCATAGATTTAGTTTCTAATTTGGGAACTACTTAGATTTTCTACTGTTATGTTAGTTTCTATTATGATATGAATGCTATAAGTACAGTAGGATCTTATTTCCTTATTTACTTTATGTACTTGGATCATGTATGAATACTTATTCATGTATGTTGCTCATTATTTTGATATCGTCTTATTATACTCTTTCATATGATGAGATATCTGTCGTGGATGATATGACTGAATTATGATTGAGATTATTTAGGTATGATTTGGGGATTGGGAATGTCCTTTTGACATTTCTGTCCTTGAACATCATTGGGGATAGTATGGGATATTTCCAATGTTGCCCTTTGACACTTTCCCAGATTATTGGTTGTCATACCTAGGACTTGTCTAGCAGTGTTTGGCTAGGATATTCCATGTTATATCAGACCCGATTCGGAAGGGTATTGAGACCAAACGACCCGTGGTAGCAATGGGGATTCATGGGTGCGCAAGACCGGTAACCAACCCGTGAGGGGACATGAATCACATTGTGGGGGGCATTTATGGGTAGAGTTGCATATGGATAGACTTGGGCTCATGGGCGTTCAAGACCGGTAACCAACCCGTGAGAGGACATGAGAACTTCCCGTTTACCATATGTGGATGACCTATAGGGTTGATGAGTCCGTATTTGAGAGAGTCAGATACGCTGACTCTAGTGTGAAGGATACCGGAAAAGATCCCGAGAGGGGAGGAATGGACATATCTGGATCTGAGTTGATGTAACTAAGTAGATGACTTGCATTTGGCTAGGCTTTACCTTGACATGCGCCAGTACTCAGACCAAATGGTGATGTGAGAGAGAGGTGACTTAACCCCCAGCCATGGATTGTCTGAGAGGGATGAAGGACCCTTTGCCAACCGAGGATGAGTGAATTGAGACCTACCCAAAGAAGTATGGTGCTATGACTTAAAGCATGTCTTCCTATAGAGACTAGCATACATAAAATTAAACTCATACATGCATTGTCTGTCTCATATCATATCACATTATGCTTTGTTTATGTTATCATGTTATTTATGCTATTATGGAATTACTTGCCTTACTGGGTTTCTTTTGAAACTCACTCCTTTTGTACAACATCTTTTGTTAGATTATTCTGCAGGCATTGATGACTATGAAGGCCAATATGAGGAAGCGCAAGATAAAGAAGCATACAATACGCAAGGTGTTGGCAACTATGAAGATTACATTGAGGATTCCTCGAGTGGTCTTACTTGTTACCAAGATTAGCCCTACTGTGGAGTGGGAGCGTCTGAGCGTGATTGATGAAGTCTATGTTTATGAAGACGTTCTTTATAAAGTAGAATAGACTCTAGCTTAGTTAGATTATGTCTTTCTTTCTACTCTTTAGAACCAATTGTAATTTCCTTTGATTTTTGATCTACATTCCGCTGTACTCGTGGAGTGAGTTCCGCCTCACTCTACATTTTGATTATATATATCTATTGGTATCATTTCCGCACTCTAATGATTATCTCGTTACTTTACTTTGATTCATTTGAATAATATTCTTAACCTTGATTTAGTCGTGTTCTTGATTATATTATTGTGAATGTGGGAGGTTGATTTACTCGATACTGGATCTTGTGGACTGTGGATCACACACTCGGGTATGTCAGATAGGGTACCGGCTGGGTGGATGTGACACGAGCCAATACTCATACCAATGGTGGAGTGAGAGAGTGCTGACCTGAACCCCAGCAATGGAATGTCTGAGATGAATGCCCTAATCCAATTACCGCAGTGAACCCAAGATACTGAGATGGTTGAGGAAAGAGTGACTGAGACTACCTAGAGGAGTATGGTGTTATATCTTAATGTATGTCTGCCACTAGAGACCAACATATATAGAGTTAGAAATATACTTGCATCATTGTCTCATATCATTTGCATCATACTTGTTCTGAATTGTTTATAGTTGTTTATTGTGATTGAACTACTTGCTGAGTTCTATTGAGTTCACCCTTCGGGAACTATGTTTTCTCTATATTGTATTGCAAGTATAGATGACTACGAGGCCACGGCATGTGACCCGTACAATGTACAAGATTCTGGCAATTACAAACATCACTATGAAGCGTGCACGTGTGATGACTATGCATACCAGAGTTAGTCAGATCTTGGAGTTAGAGTATCCCAGACGGAGATATTAGTTTAGACATTACTTGTTGAGCAAAGAAACTTATTTAGATTGGATATAAATTTTTCCTTACTTTCTTTAGTTAGTTCAGTTGTAGCACATTAGAGTTTGTCCTACCTTCTGCCTTGATCTGCAGAGTTATTTTCTGCTATACAATTATTTCTTTGATTGGTATCATTTTATTTTGCACTCTGATATTCTTTGAGATTTATTGACCTTTCTTTGATTGTTTCTTAATATAATTTTACAATGTTTTTTCTTTGCTCTTGATTATATTATTGTGCAATGTCGGAGGATGATTGCTTAGAATGAATCTTTAGGGCTGTGGATCACACCTCCGGGTATTCCAGATAGGGTACCGGCTGTGGGGATGTGACAACTAGTACAATGTTCTTGTGTTCTATGGTGGTGGTTTTGAGTCCGTATGACACTTACTTTTATCTTATGAGTGGAGCAAGCATATATGGGTGGCAGGACCTTTGAGGTTGGGGATGGAGATCTTGACAAGGAGATCTCTCCTACACCTATGCCATTCTATATGTTCAAAATTTACTCTTGCAAACAATCTCTCAAATGGACATTTTCAATCATCTTAATTAATTGTAGCACAATTCACTGTGCCTTAATAACACATACCCTTATATTTGTCATGAACAATATCACCTTTTATATTCAAGAAATTAAATATTGGGAAAAGTCCTTGTGTTCTAGTTGATTGTAATTGTTTGACTTCATTTGATTCATAATTAATCTTGAATTTGCAATTAAACTAAAAAATTAGACTAATCCACTAGTTGCAACCTTATCAGCCCTAAGGTTGCATTAACATTAAATTTTCTCAACCGAGTTTCACTCAGGATTCACCTAAGGAAGCTATGAGACAACATCTTCCAAAATGTCTTTGCAGGATCAATCCAATGGCAATGGCTATTGATCAGCCACTCTTAATGTGTGTAGGGTTTTTTAGTAGAAAAGGTTGTCGATAGGTTGGAGCCTTGGTTTCTATTGGGACAAGAAGTTTCAACTGCTAGAGTTCGGCAGGGATCTAACAGGAACATATTTCCCATGTCTCCTTCATGGTCTTAAATGAGACCTAACACACTGTCTTAGCACCTCCCCCCCCCCCCCCCCCAAAAAAAAAAAAAAAAATTTAAAAAATCGTGGAGTAGTGTTTGGTGCTCTGACCTAGAAATCGTTGCCATGCTTAACAAGCCACTCACCCATCCCTAGCCTCTAGAGAATGCGAGTACATTACATGAGATCAAGTTATCATTACCTAATTCATCCATTTCAAGCTTCGCTAGCATGAGCCTTTTACAATGGTTCACCAACTCAGCAAAACAAACCCTTTACAGGCGCACATCTGTAGGTCTCATGGATGTCCCACTGGATACCTTATGTAATTTTCATAATAAACCACCACCACCAACAACAATAAGCCTTGTCCCAACTAAATGGTGTCGGCTACATGGATTCTTGCCTTTCAATTAGTTCTTTTTGAGGCCATGCTAGATACAAGGCCTAAGCTATGCATATCCTTTCTCACTACTTCTCTTAAGGTTATCTTAGGTCTACCCCTTGCTCTTCTAGTCCCTTCAATTTGAATTATATCACTTCTCTGTACAGGGGAATTTATAGGTCTCCATTGAACGTGGTCGTGCCACCTCAAACGACTTTCTTGAAGTTTATCACTTACGGGAGCAACTCCCAAACCAACTCTAATATGATCATTCTTTATCTTATCCTTCCCAGTTTTGCCACTCATCCATCTTAGCATCCTCATTTCTCCTACACTAAGTTTATCTATATGATTCTTTTTAACAACCCAACACTCCGCACTGTACATCATAGTTGGTCAAACACAGTCTTAGAAAATTTTCCTTTAAGCTTTAAAGGAATACATCGATCACATAAGACCCCAGACGCACCTCTCCACTTCCTCCACACTATTTTAATTCTTTGGGAAACATCATCCTCTATATCACATCTAAATCTAGGTACCTAAAACAATCACTCTGAGGAATCTCCTTATCGTCAAGTATCACCACCTCATCGTCTACCCGATCATGACTAAGATTACAAACTATATATTATGTCTTCGTTCTACTTAGTTTAAAGCCTATTGATTCCAAAGCTTCTCTCCTTGATTCTAATTTGGTGTTTGTGAAATCCCTCTTAACCCTAATGTGAAATCCAGCCCAAACCCTAGGCTGGACACCCTATCTATTTTGGATGAAGAAGTGACTTAGTGGTGTTCGACCTTGAAGTGGGACCCTGAGTGCAGTGTGGTTACCCTTAGAAGGTCCTAGGAAGTCAAGTCAAACCTCTCCTTTAGTGTAGATCTGAAGACTCGAAGTGAAGAAGAAGTCTTTGTGGGCCATCTCAATACAAGACATGGTGTTTGACCCAAAACCCATAGAAAGTGATGGTGGAGTTCCATTTTGGAAACCTTGTTTTATTTAGAGATGAACTACACCTTGGTGTTTAAGAGCTTGATTGATGGTCTTAAATCCTAGTTGGACATGGTTTGAAGGCATTCCACTATGCTAGGTGAGTCATATGTTGAGTTGGGAAAAGCCCATTGAATTTGGAAGAGGTTTGGGCCTTGCTGTCATGCTTGGTCGACTGGGCCTGTCGACCAGCCAATCGACCAACAAGGACAACATAATCTGTGAGCATCCTCTAATTAGGTTTTGATGCTCTATTTAATAAGACTTTTTGTTTCTTAGCCTCCTTTGTTTCTAAAACCCCTAGAGAACGTGGGAAGCCTCTCTCAAAGCCTCTCTTGGTGTTGTGGAAGATCCCCAAGCATTCTACCAAGTTTCTATTTTGGTTTCTCTCATTCAAGGTATTACACTGCTATAATTGCCTATTCTTTGTTCTCCTTGTGTCTTAGAGTGAAACCCCATTTACTTTATGCATTCCTTGAAGCCATATGGTGATTGTCATTGATTTTGATTGAGTTTTGATAGCATGATCAAATCCTACTATAGTTTTCCATTCAAATCTGTATTGGACTTGTTTCTCATCAAATTTCCATGACTGATCTACTGTCTTCTACCTCTTCAAATGAATCCCCATTCATTCCAAAGAGGCTATGATCTCCATATTTGATTTTCTAAAGAGATCATTAATATCTTCATGAATGCATGTTTAGTCTTAATTCTCTAGCATGATAGATCCATTCTCATGATAGTTCTTATCTTTGATCTGTTGCTAATGTTCCTTTAGAGTGAAACCTTGTTCACTCAAAATTCTCCTTTGAATCCATGGTTTGTTTTCATTGAAAACCATGTTTTGATTGAATTAGAAAGTCATATTTTTCAAATTAGAAAGTCATTCTTTTTGGTAATTTTTGGTGCCTAATCCATGCTAGATAGTCTTTGTATGTTTATCTGGAGTTCCCCTTCAAATTTTGGAGCAATCAGACTTCAAACGAAGAAGTTATGACCAATTTAAGGTTTGCTTTCGCTTATTGTTCACCTGGTTGACTGGTTGGTCGACTGGGCTAGTAGACCAACCAATTAACCAAGGCTGACAACAACTCTATTTTGCTCCGTTTCGAATCCTATCTCTTGGATTTATTTCTTATGACCTATACTTGTTTTCTCAAGCTTGTTTAGGTGATTTCGGTCTTGATCTCTGATCTCTCAATTGAAGATTTTATATTCGGATTTTGAGGTGAGTATTTCAACTCAAAATATGCCTACGTAGATGATTTTTTTTATATGAGTTGTATGCATGACCTAACTACTGTTGTTAAACTTTCTTAGCATTGTATCACTTCTATAACTACAGTTACATATTGAAATTGACTATGGATTTATGAGAGTATGATTTGGGCTATGATGTGATATGTATAGAGTCATGCTATGTTGTGAATGCCTAGGTTGTGGTTGTGGAACGGGGAATGCCCTTTTGGCATTTTTGTCTTTGGACACTAGTGGAAGTGGTATAAGACACCTTCCGATAGTGTCCCTTAACTCTTTTTACTACGGGTTGACATACCTAGGGCATGTCTAGGAGTGTTTGGCTAGGAAACCCTTGTCATATCTTATGCTATCGGAAGGGAATTGAGACCGAGTGACTTGTGGTAACAATGGGGAGAAGTGGGCGCTCAAGACCGGTAACCAACCCATGAGAGGACATGGATCATATTGTGGGGGCCATTCATTGGTAGGATTGCATGTAGTGGACTTGGGCTCGTGGGCGCTCGAGATTGCGAGAGGCATGAGAGGACACGAGAGCTTCCCGTTTACCATGTGTGGATGACCAATAGGGTTAAGAGTCTACATAGCTGAGAAGGAGACGGTGACTTTAGTGGGAAAGGTACCGGAAAGGATGGCAGGAAGTGAGAATGGACGTATCTAACCCTAAGTAGATGTGACTTAGTAGATGACTTGCATTGGGCTAAGATTATCCTTGTACATGCGCCACTACTTAGACCAAATGGTGATGTGAGAGAGAGAGTTGACCTAAACACCAGCCAAGGTTGTCCGAGAAGATTTTAGGAGCCATTGCCAACCGGAGAACCCAAGATACCGGGATGGTTGAGGGAGAGTGATTTGAGATCTTACCTAGAGAAGTATGTTGCTATGACTTAAAGCGTGTCTGCTAATAGAGACTAGCATAGATATATAGAGTTAGAAGTATACTTGCATATATTGTTTCTTATCATTACATTTATGTTTGCGTTTGTTTGTGTGTGAAGATGTTTATTATGATTGGATATACTTGCTAAGTTCTTTTGAGCTTACCCTTCGGGGGACTTGTTTTTAGATGACTTTGTAGGATCGGAAGAGAATCCGTGCCATGATACGGAGAACCCTTCCATATATGATGCAGCTCCGAAAGTCTCTGGAGAAGGTTATGTCCAGTGGGCCAGCCAACACACAGGTTTGGACTGCTCTGATGGCTCCTATTTATAGCTGCTGGCATCATCTTGTTCGCCGATGGGATCGTGAGCTAGATGCTGACCTGAAGCTACAAGAGCACAACCTAAAGGTGAAGTAGATGAAGATTGAAGAAGAAGAAGAGCCAATGGAAGATGTTGATTAGATTTCTCTTGTTTCTTTTAGACTTTTCCTTTTATTTGTATTAGCTTTGCTTTGCTTTAGTTTTTGATCTACTTTTCGCGTATGTTGTGGGGTATATTTCCACTATACTCTACAGCTGTCTTTTGATTGTTTACTTGTTATTTCCACAGTCTGATGTACCTTTGTGATCATTTCTTAACTTTTATTATTAAATTACTTGAATACAATGATTGTTCTTGTTTTTGATTATATTATTGTGCTAAGTGGATATGATCGTTCCAAACCTTGATCTTCAGGGTTGTGGATCACACCTCCAGGTATTCCAGATAGGGTATCGACTGAAGGGATATGATAGAATGGTATCAGAGCCTAAAGTTTTCGAAGAATCATAACCACAAGACACAGTAATGAATCATCCTTGAGTCATAGATCCAAAAGTGACTCAATCTTTCTTAGAAGTGAATAATAGAAAACTTGGATTAGAAACTTGAGTTGATGAAGCATAATACACCAAGTTTGAATAATGCACAATAATCAAATTTTATGACTTGTACTTGGGTTGTGGTTATGGGTCTCAGTTATGAGTTGAGTCATGAGTTGAAAGTTGTAGTTCTGAGTAAGTCTTTGTTGTGAGATGTTGTCGAGAGTAATTTGTCATATGAGTCTGATTTGGGAGTTGTGTTTCGAGTTGTCGTTGGGAGAAATGGTCATGAGTGGTCGTTGTGAGTTATGAGTTATAACTAAACATTGAACAATTATTAATGCAACAAAAGAAAAGTATAATATACAATAACACAAGTGATACAAATTTAACTTCACTAATCACTTAGGTTACAAGTCTGAAAGTGAATACATCTGTGATGACATAAAAGGAAAATTCTAGTACTATCTGTCTAGGTGATTGTTCATGAGAATTGAGCTGATCTCTCATAACCCGAAACTCCTCCTCTAGTCATGTAAATCGATCTTCTATAGTGTATATTGTAATCCTCTCCTGTCGAGCCTCTATCCTCTCTATGTGGAAGATATTCGTTGACAACTGAGAAACTGTATTTGGTGCCTTGGAAGTTGAACGCAAAGGACCTCCAACCTCAAGTTGTCGAGCTGGAATAGTTTCCTCCTCATCTAACTGAACCTCCTGATCTCCCTCATCATCATCTTCATTCTGATCCTGAACTTCATCTAGAGTTTGGACTGTTGCCTCCTTATCATAGCATTATCTTTGCTTGTGGCATAGGGAATAGTACTTTGATCTTCACCATTACCTCTCCTAACCCCTATGTGTTTTTCCTCGTGGTGGTATGATGGGAATCTCAAGAGTCAAGTTGAGATTTGCATTGCATGAGTAAAGGAAGTTAAGCAATGCAATATTTGGTAAAGAAGGGCATTTTGATAATTTTTCAACAAAGTTTGTTTTCGATGGAAACTGCGATTTGGGCATGTTGGCATGTGTACAAGAGTTGTTTTAACATGCTAAGAAGGTTTGTTTGGAGAAGATTTATTGAAACCCTTGAATTTTGGAAAAAAAATTCAGCAAGGATGAAAGTTATGGAAAGATCCTCCTGTAGAACTACTAGCTGTGGAACGTGTCCCGACCCTTGTCAGCCCTCCTACCTCCTCTAGGCATAGTGAACCTGTTGAGACAAAAGAAGTTTGCAATTGGATTAGTTCCTGTGTTTGTTTGAATGAAAGGGTATTTTCGTAATTTTTCAAATTTTTTTGATTTTTTTGAAATTGTGATTCGGACATACTAGCACGTGAATAGACTTGGATAAACATGCTAGGATGGTTTATTTGAATAAAATCCATCAATTTTACAGTGTGGACATGAAAATTCAGCAAGTTTGGAAGAAGGAACCCTCTTTTGGGCTAAGTTTTGTGATTTTTGGAAAGTCAAATTGGCCAAACGAAGTGTGTGTGCACCTTCCTCATATTGAATCAGTCATGTGGGAATTGGCTTTGTGTCAAAATTCTATTTGGTTTGGAAATGGTGCAAGTTTTTAAAAAGAGGGATTTTTTGTGAATTGAATAGTGAAATTGGTGCAAAGTGCGTGAAATCTTGTTGTTAAGACATGGCATTGTATGGAAAGTTGTTGGAGCATGTTTCTAAGTGACCCTAAACATGTTTCTAACCAAGAACAGCAAGCATTTCATGTTTTTGAAGAAAAACATGATGTTGGTAAATGACATTTGGAAAGAAAGAGAAGAAGGAAGTTGCTTACTTGTTGTGATGGATCAAAGAGTGTTGAAGAGTGGTTGTTGGAGCCTTGTGCAAGCTTTGGAAGCCTTAGAAAACCCTAGGGAACCTTTTCTCCAGTGCAAAACTCGAAGTTGGAAAAGTTAGAATTGAGTTTGAAATGAAGCAAGGTCAATTCTGTTGTTTTGGTCAGTTTTGAGAAAAAATTGATTTTTGATGCCTTGTTTGGATTTTTAATGGCATGTGCAGTTGAGTTAAGTGTATTTGACATGTTGGGAGTGTGAGTTGACCTTGGATGAATTTTCGTGGATTTTTGACTTTTTTTGGTTTAGCAAAATGGTCGTAAGAAGGAAATGTAGTGCCTCTTCTAGTCGAAATGGGAGAAGAGTTATCCCTGAAGCTGGAGTGTCCTTTGGTGGTGTTGAAGATCATAATGCTCCGAATGGTCAAGCTGCTAGTAACCCATCCGGTGCTCCTCCAATGGTAAGTATTCATGATGTTGCGAATATCATGGGGAATATGATGCAACACCAAAGTGCACAGTTTAATCAGATGTTGACTGGGATCATGACTATGCACAATGAGACCCGAGCTGCTACCAGGGCAAACCCTAACATTGCTAGTGTGCTTGATGCTGAGAGACTAACTGGAACTTCTCATATGAGAATGATGGAAAGTTTTCTAAAACTTCAAGTTCTGAGTTTTACTGGAGTAACGGAAGATACTCTATTCCCTAATAAGTGACTGAGGGAATTAGAGAAAGCTTTTAGAAACTTGCAGTGCTCTGAAGCGCAGAAGATCCTGTTCGTCGAGCAGAAGCTTAGCACGAAGATGATGCATGGTGGAACTCGACTCGTCCTATCCTTGAAGTTTTGCATGCTGATGGTATCTCTTGCGAAATCTTTAAGGAAGCTTTTTGCAAGAATTATTTCCCTAAGTCTGTGAAGGATGCGAAAGAGTTGGAGTACATGGCTCTTATGCAAGGTCCCCTTTCTATACTTGAGTATCAACAGAAATTTGAGGAATTGTTTTTCTTTGCTCTTGAATCCCGAAGGCCAGATAAAGCTAAAGTGAAGAAGTTCTTCAAAGGACGGAGACCCTCAATCAAAGCATATCTCACCATTTTACCAATTGAGAGTTATGCTCAGATAGTGCAGAATTCGAAGAAAGTTGAAGAAGCCGAGAGGGAGAAGTTTAGTCACCTGAGATCCCTACCGAGTAGAAGTTCCAGTTATGTTGACAGAACCGACAGGAAGTTCACTAGACCTACACCATATTCCACCTTGACTTTTCAGCCCCGAATTGTGGGACAAGGTGTTGGGAATGCAAACCTTAGGCCGATCTATGTAAACCCGATGCCAGTGACTCAAAGACTTTTAGCACCAATATAACTTGCAGGACAGAGAGAACTCGTATGTTATTTCTGCCAACGGACAGAACATCCTGCCCGTATCTGCCCTCGCAAGTCAGGTTGTCAAGTTGCTCTAATTGCGAAGCCAGTTCAAGCCCTTCCTACCGGTAAAGTGTACAATATAGTTGGAAGCGAGTTAGAACCAAATCAAGATGTCATAACCGGTACGTTGCTCTTAGCTTTAACTCCTGCTATTGATTTACTCTCTACTTGTGCATTGCATACATGCCATATGCACTGCTTTGATTTATTCTTTGCCGTATGAGTTGCCTAGTTTCGTTTAGAAGAAGTTGTGGGACAGAAGTTTACCCCCGAAGAAAAATTTTGGGAGAAGGAAGTCAAGAAGAAAGTGAAGTATTTCCGTCTCTTTGAAAGCCAAGTACATTCCCAATTTCAAGGAAGAATTTTTTTTTAAGGGACAAAGAATGTGAAATCCAACCCAAATCCCTAGCTTGGACACCCTATCTGTTTTGGATGAAGAAAAGACTTAGTGGTGTTTGACCTTGAAGTGGGACCCTGAGTGCAGTGTGGTTACCCTTGGAAGGTCCTAGGAAGTCAAGTCAGACCTCTCCCTTAGTGTATATCCGAAGACCCGAAGTGAAGGAAGAAGTCTTTGTGGGCCATCTTAATACAAGACATGGTGTTTGGCCCAAAACCTGTAGAAAGTGATGGTGGAGTTCCTTTTTGGAAACTTTTTCTGATTTAGAGATGAACTACACCTTGATGTTTAAGAGCTTGATTGATGGACTTAAAGCCTAGTTGGACATGGTTTGAAGGCATTCCTTTATGCTAGGTGAGTCATATATTGAGTTGGGAGAAGCCCATTGAAATTGGAAAGGTTTGGGCCTTGAAGTCCCTATTTTGGCCTTGCTATCATGCTTGGTTGACTGGGTGGTCAACTGGGCCAGTCGACCAGCCAATCGACCAACAGGGACAGCAGAATCTCTGAAGATCCTCTGATTAGGTTTTGATGCTCTATTTAATAGGACTTTGTGTTTCTTAGCGTCCTTTGTTTCTAAAACCCCTAGAGAACGTGGGAAGCCTCTCGCAAAGCCTCTCTTGGTGTTGTGGAAGATCCCCAAGCATTCTACCAATTTTCTATTTTGGTTTCTCTCATTCAAGGTTGGTATTCTACCTCTTTCTTCTCTAATCTCTTCTCTCTACTGTTCTAGCTTATTGTTTTGATTGTGAAGAAGGTATTACACTACTATAATTTCCTATTCTCTGATCTCCTTGTGTCTTAGAGTGAAACCCCATTCACTCTATGCATTCCTTGAAGCCGTATGGTGATTTTCATTGATTTTGATTGAGTTTTGATAGCATGATCTAATCCTACTATAGTTTTCCATTCAAATCTGTATTGGACTTGTTTCTTATCAATTTTTCATGACTGATTTACTGTCTTCTACGTCTTCGAATGAATCCCCATTCATTCCAAAGAAGCTATGATCTCCATATTTGATTTTCTAAAAGAGATCACTGATATCTTCATGAAAGCATGTTTAATCTTAATTCTCTAGCATGATAGATCAATTCTCATCATAGTTCTTATCTTTGATCTGTTGCTAATGTTCCTTTAGAGTAAAACCTTGTTCACTTAAAATTCTCCTTTGAATCCATGGTTTGTTTTCATTGAAAACCATGTTTTGATTGATTTAGAAAGTCATGTTTTTCAAATTAGAAATCATTGTTTTTGGTCATTTTTGGTGCCTAATCCATGCTAGATAGTCTTAGTATGTTTATCTGGAGTTCCCCTTCAAATTTCAGAGCAATCGGACTTCAAACGAAGAAGTTATGACCGATTTAAGGTTTGTTGTCGCGAATTATCACCTGGTTGACTGGGTGGTCGACCGGGCTAGTAGACCAACCAATCGACCAAGGCTGACAACAACTCTGTTTTGCTCCGTTTCGAATCCTATCTCTTGGATTTATTTCTTCTGACCTATACTTGTTTTCTCAAGCTTGTTTAGGTGATTTTGGTCTTGATCTTTGATCTCTCAATTGAAGATTTTATATTCGGATTTCGAGGTGAGTATTCCAACTCACAATATGCCTATTCACATGACCTAACTACTGTTGTTTTACTTTCTTAGCATTGTATTACTTCTATAACTATAGTAGCATGTTTATAATGTTATTTAAATATAGGAATTGACTATGGATTTATGAGAGTATGATTTGGGCTATGATGTGATTTGTATGGAATCATGCTATGTTGTGAATGCCTAGGTTTTAGTTGTGGAATGGGGAATGCCCTTTTGGCATTTTTGTCTTTGGACACCGGCGGAAGTGGTATGGGACACTTTCCTATGGTGCCCCTTGACTCTTTTCCTAACTACTGGTTGACATACCTAGGGCATGTTTAGAAGTGTTTGGCTAGGAAACCCTTGTCATATCTTACCCTATCGGAAGGAGAATTGAGACCGAGTGACCTATGGCAGCAATGGGAAGAAGTGGGTGCTCTAGACAGGTAACCAACCCGTGAGAGGACATGGATCACATTGTGGGGGCATTCATTGGTCGGGTTGCATGTAGTGGACTTGGGCTCGTGGGCGCTCGAGATTGTGAGATGCATGAGAGGACACGAGAGCTTCCCGTTTACTTTGTGTGGAAGACTAACAGGGTTAAGAGTCTACGTAACCAGGAAGGAGACGGTGACTCTAGTGGGAAAGGTACCAGAAAGGATGGCGGGAAGCAAGGAATGGACGTACCTAACCCTAAGTAGATGTGACTTAGTAGATGACTTGCATTGGGCTAAGATTATCCCTGTACATGCGCCACTACTCAAACCAAATGGTGATGTGAGAGAGAGACTTGACCTAAACCCCAGCCAAGGTTAACCGAGAAGGTTTTAGGACCCATTGCCAACTAGAGAACCCAAGATACCGAGATGGTTGAGGGAGAGTTATTTGAGACCTTACCCCAGAGGAGTATGCTGCTATGACTTAAAGCGTGTTTGCCACTAGATACTAGCATACATATATAGAGTTAGAAGCATACTTGCATATATTGTTTCATATCATTGCATTTATGTTTTTCTTTGATTGTGTGTGAAGATGCTTGTTGTGATTGGATATACTTGCTAAGTTCTTTTAAGCTTACCCTTCGGGGGACTTGTTTTTAGATAACTTTGTAGGATTGGAAGAGAACCTGTGTCACATCCCCCCACCTGGTACCCTAACTGGCATACCCGGGAGTGTGATCCACAGCCCCGAAGATCAAGTATCGAGGAAATCATCCTCCCACATATACAATAACATAATCATAAACAAGAAATAATCAAGGTTTAAATATTATAAACAAAAGGTTTAACTCAAGAAATGAATAAATAATATAATCAGAGTGCGAAAAATGATACCAGATATCCGAAGATATCAAAAGAAGTAAAGTGAGGCGGAAACTCACTCCACAAACATAGCGGAACGCAGTATGAAAGTCAAAAAGGAAATTACAAATGAAACAAATGTACTAAGAAATAAACTAGGAACAAGAGTCTTCTAGTCTATAGATAACGTCTTCATAAGTGTGGACTTCATCAATCCAACGAATTTGTTCTAACTCTATGCTGTTTTCAAAAGTAGTACGCAGCTTGATCCTCTGGGGGATCATCAGAGTAATCTTGATCGTCGCCAGTACCTTGCGTGTAATACGCTTCATCGGCTTGCGCTTCACTGTACTGCTCGACATAATAATCTGTACCTGCAAGATAATCTAACAAGAAAATATACAAAAAAGAATGAGTTTCGAAGAAACTCAGTAAGGCAAGTTAATCCATAACATCATAGATAACATGTGACAAAACATATCATGATGCAATGCAATATGAAACAGATAAAGTATGAATGCATCTAAACTCTATGTATGCTGATCTCTATGGTAGACATGCTTTAAGTCATAGCACCGTACTTCTTTGGGTAGGTCAGTCACTCCCCCTCAGCCATCCTGGCATCTTGGGTCTGCCGGGTAATTGGGTAAAGTCCTCATCAAACCATGGTAGGGGATTTAGTCAACACACTCTCTCACAACCATTTGGCATAAGTACCAGCGCATGTCAAGGAAAAGCCTAGCCCAATGCAAGTCATCTAGTCAGTTATATCAACTCAGTTCCAGATATGTCCATTCCTCATCCTTGACGATCGTTTCCAGTATCCTTCGCACTAGAGTCAGCGTATCCTATGGCACCGACCAACTCGGACTACGGACTCATCAACCCTATCGGTTATCCACATATGGTAAACGGGAAGCTCTCATGTCCTCTCACGGGTTGGTTACCGGTCTTGAGTGCCCATGAGCCCAAGTCTAGCCATATGCAACCCTCCAATAAATGGCCCCCACAATATGATTCCCATCCTCTCACGGGTTGGTTACCGGTCTTAAGCGCCCGTGAATCACATTGCTACCACGGGTCATTTGGTCTCAATACCCTTCCGATTCGGGTCTGATATAACAGGGGTATATCCTAGCCAAACACTGCTAGACATCCCTAGGTATGACAACCAATGATTCGAGAAAGCGTCGATGGGCATTTTCGAAGAACATCCCATACTATTCCCTCCGATGTCCAAGGACAGAAGTGTCAAAAGGATACTCCCCAATCCCAAACCAAACTTAAGCAAACACATTCTCAGATCAATCATGACAAATACAACCAACAGTTCATCATATACAAGAAAATGTAAAAGCAAAATCAGATTAGGCAATAATAAGTAATTCATATAACATGAATAATGAAAAAGATAATATAAACAAGTGCTACTGTTCTCATAGTATCAGAATTAAATTACAATAAGAGTAAGTAATCTCATAGTTTCATAAGGTAGAAACCAGAGAACAAGCAATCTATGTAGTTAAGGAAATAACTGTCCTTACCTTGATTATCGAAGAAGATGATCCAAAGATCAAAGAGAGCAACTCCAAACTTAGCAAATAAACTCCTAACAATCATAAATACAACATTAGGAAAGATGCATAAAAGATCAGAGAGCAAACGAATCAAATCGGGCGAAAAATGAAGTTACTGACTCCTTTGGTCGAGTGCTTGGTCGAGTGGTCCACTCGACCAATCAGTCGACCAAGCAAGTCAGTACGGAATTGTACAGACTGCTTTGGCCATAACTTCTTCGTTTGAAGTCGGATTGATCCGAAATTCGAAGGGGAACTTCCTAGGATGTATTAGAATCATATAGGAAGATAAAAACATCAAGTCATGGGGAAAATTTGGGTTCTTGATCTAACCCAAGAAATTAGGGTTTCAACCTTTAGGGCAACCCAGGAAAGGTTATGATCACAGAAATAAAGGGAATAAATTGTTTGGTCAAAAACAATAAGAAAATCATTGAAAGATTAAATTTAGATTAACATAAATATTGCCCATGAGGTTTCCCTCACATGGGAGGTTACCAAGAGTTTTCTAGAACTCAAGCAAGGGTTAGGGTTTCAAGAAAATATTCGGCTAGGGTTGAGATCATGATGATGATCATAGATCTCAAAGAAACGAAGGAGATCACGAAGGGATGGTTGCAAGGATGCAGCATCTACTTCCTGATCTCAATCAAGAACAAGATCGAAGAAAAGAAATTCGCAATGTTGAAGCGATTACTAACCTTGAATTGTAAGAACAGCGATGAGAGGCTTCAGATCTGCAGAGGAGTCTTCGAAATCACCAGAGAGAGTTTCAAAGAGGTGTTCTCACGTTCACAAAGTGTTTAGGAGGCAGCCGTAGTTAAGAAACACGAAGTAGGGTTTAAATAAAAGTGAAAAACCCTAAAATTACAAATTCTCGGATTTCACACTCCTTTGGTTAAGTGCTTGGTCGAGTGGCCCACTAGACCAAGGAGTCGACCAAGGCAGACAGTAAGGAATAATCAGGGATTTGGAGGATCAAATGGGCTTTAAACCTTATGAGCTTTTGCATACACATCAAGTGACATGTCAAGTGTAAGGAAATACCTCCAAACCAAGTCAGATAATACTCCAAGTCCTTCAACTAATCTCATCTTCAGACAGCTGCAGCTTCCTTTCCAAATCTACACAAACATCCAAGTATGGAACTCCATCAACAACATCCATGGGTTCAGAGTCAAACACCATGTCTTCTACTGAGATGGCCCATAGTTGGCTTCTTTCTTTACTCCGGGTCTTCGGACCTAAAAACAACCGGGTTACCCGGTCAAGGTCAGGGTTAGGTTAGGGCTGGGTTTCACAACCTGTGCCACGGTACGAAGAACCCTTCCATATATGATGCAGCTCTGAAGTCTCCGGAGAAGATTATGACCAATGGGCCAGCCAGCACACAGGTTTGGACTGCTCTGACGGCTCCTATTGACGACAGCCGGCATCATATTGTTTACCGATGGGATCATGAGCTAGATGCTAAACTAAAGCTACAAGAGCACAACCCAAAGGTGAAGAAGATGAAGATCGAAGAAGAAGAAGAGCCAATGGAAGATGTTGATTAGATTTCTCTTGTTTCTTCTAGACTTTTCCTTTTATTTGTAATAGCTTAGCTTTGCGTTAGTTATCGATCTACTTTTGGCGTATGTTGTGGGGTATATTTCCGCTAAACTCTATAGTTGTCTTTTGATTGGTATCTTGTTATTTTTGCACTCTAATGTACCTTTGTGATCCTTCTGAGATCCTTTCTTAATTTTTATTATTAAATTACTTGAATACAATGATTTTTTCTTGCTTTTGATTATATTATTTTGCTAAGTGGATATGATCGTTCCAAAACTTAATCTTCGGGGCTGTGGATCACACCTCCGGGTATTCCAGATAGGGTTCCGGCTGGAGGGATGTGACACCTAATCCAGAAATCCATATTGTAGGTCCAAAACTTAGGAGTGCAAGAAGAAGGCAACTGTGGGCCATCCAAATTGAAACCACTGGAATTGACTTTGAACCAATGGAAGTAGATGGAGATGATGTTAAGCTGAGAACTTTGTCAGATTATGGAAGAACTAACTTGAAAGTTGATGGACTTGGTACATGGATCAAGAGTACAGTAATGACACAAGTAGAAGGTCCCGAAAAACCAGTTAAGACCTTTCTATCATTTGGAAAAGGACCCAAGATGAAGCTGGGCTTATAAAGTACCAAAAGTCAGAGGTTGGTCGGCCTTAGGGCAAAAATGGCACTTTTGGGAAATTAGGTTTTCAAAGCTCTATTTAATTGTTTTTCATTATAAAACGTGTCATTATGTTCTAAAGCCATCAGAGAATGTCAAAGACTCTCTAGAGAACCCTTTCCAAAGTGAAGGAAGGTTTGGGAGCATCCATCAAGGTTTATGTTCGTCAATTTTTCTTCTGAAAGGTTAGCATTCATTCTATTCTTTCTAGTTCTTCTTTTCTCTTGTTTCTACCCACTGTATAGACCTTGTACAATGTTTATGCTTGTCGTTATTACTTATTTTTCTATTCTCTATTTTCTAAAATGAATCTCTATTCACTCTAGCTCTTCCGTGAACTTCACAGTATGATTTCAGTAAAGACCTAGTATAGATCTATTGGATTTTATTCTCTTTGATTAGTCTAATCTTTAAACCATGTTAGAGCATATTCTATGTTGATTTCAGACCTTATTCTACTACTCTCTTTCCTCTAGAGTGAATCTCCATTCAATCTAGTCTATCTGTGAATTTGTGGTTTGATTTTAGAAGAAACCTAATATAGGATTCGTTAGGTTTTCATTTTTTTTTGTCATGATTAATGCTTAAACCATATGAGATAATGTCTACCATGATTTCACAATTTTCTAGTTAATTTTGGAGTGGTTTAGAACTCAAACGATGAGTTTTCTATTGATTTTGGGATTTACTGTCTGTACACAACAGCCTTGGTCGCCCCATGCGACCAAGCATGGTGCTGACAACAATGCCTAGATTTTGCCCTCTTTTCATCTTCAAACCATCAGGGTTTGTTTCTAACATTGAATCATCATATTGTTAGGACTCTTTGACAA
The DNA here is from genome assembly GCF_041222555.1 of Hakea prostrata. Lineage (NCBI taxonomy): Eukaryota > Viridiplantae > Streptophyta > Magnoliopsida > Proteales > Proteaceae > Hakea > Hakea prostrata. Next base: position 39,763,295 of record NC_142600.1, read on the forward strand.
GTTTGAACTCATCTTTTGATCTGCTCTTTAAAGGTTTCGAATCGACAACAAGGTGTGGACGCTCACTTGCATATAACCTTAGTTGCATTTTTATTTGTAAGAGGACTTGAATGCATGTTCTATATTACTGTTATATGATTTAGACATGATTATTATGCCTCTGTAATTTTAGAATATAGTTAGTAATGATGTTATGCATATTTGTTAGATATGTGAATGTTTGAATTGAGAATGAATTATGATATGATGATGTGATTGGAATCATATTGTAATGTGAATGCTTAGGCTGTGATTGTGAATTGGGGAATGCCATTTGGGTGTTTCTGTATTGGAACATCAGTGGAGGAGGTATGAGACACAATCCTATGATGCCCCTTGGTGCTTTTCATGATCACTGGAGGTCATACCTAGGATGTCCAGAAGTGTTTGATTAGAAAATCCGTCATATCACACCCTATTGGCGTGGGTATTCAAGCCAAATGACCCGTGGCAACAATGGGATTGTGGGTGCTCAAGACTTGTAGCCAACTCGTGAGAGGACACATTCACATTGTGGGGGCCATTCATTGGTAGGGGAACATCATAATAAGCATGAGCTCATGGGCTCTCAAGATAGGTAGACAATTCATGAGAGGTGATAAGTTGATTTCATGCATATTGTTTAGATGATTAATTCTATATTTCCATGTGTTAATAATTGTTGTATATCAATTTACCCTAATATTATATAAAAATGAATATGTTGCACCCTTTCCTTTAATTTCTATAATTTTGGTGACTTTATATATTTCCTAAAAAATTCTAATTAAGATTTATTACTTTTGGTTGTGGAAAATTATCAATCAAATCTGCTAGGGTATTATTGGAAAATTCTATGAAGAGAATACTAATGTAACCAAGCTGGATTTTATTCCACTCTAGAAAGGAAAGTCTTGTTCATTAAGTTACGGTGCACTCTAAAAGCTTCCTCAAGTCAAAAACATGGAGAGAAGGATTCCTTGAATGCTTCAAGATTTTATTTCCTATTTGGGACTGGATCAATGAAGGAAAAAGAGGAAAAAGAATCCTATTTAGGTAAGGAAGAGGGAAAATTCCATTATTTTTTAGTGTCTATGTCCAGTTTCGATCAAACCCTTCATTGGATATTCATCCGGTGTCTGATCAAGCTGAATTTTGGAGGAGAGCTTCATGACTTCTTGCTATTCAAATCCAATGGTGGAATTGTTCCTTTGAGCTCTCTAAGTTAGTACGATTTGTTTGTCAAAATCCTCCTTGGTTGAGTCAGATTAGGAAACCAGAATTGTATCAAATAGAGACTAGCCTATAAATAGGGAAGGGCACTCTAGGAAAAATGTTTTATTTTTTATTTTTGAGCGTTGGAGAAGAGTGGAGGACGAATTTTGAAGATTTTCTACTAGAGTTTCTACTTTTTCCTCGAGAATGATGTTTCCCTTAACTTCTTCTTCTTCTTCTCTCATAATGTTCTACACTTTAATTGCTAGAGTGTAGATGGATCCTTACATGAATTAATTTATGATTTCTTTCTTTCATACAATACAATCCTCTACTCTTCAAATTCTTTAATTTTGTTCTAATGTCTGAATGCTTGATGTTGAATTGATGAATTTCGTGGTATGTTTTCGATCATGTAACAATAAGGAGTGCATGGTAGACCTAGTGTTAAAGAATGATAAATTACATCTAACATGTAACAGGTTAGATGGTTTATTCGACATTATTAGGGATTCTATGTTTCATGCAATGCATTGAATTGATCTTCTAAGCGTAACTGGTAGGGAGATTTAATGTGTTAGGGACCCTCAAGCGTAAAGGTGGGGTGATCTAATTTAGTAATCTTGTCGGTAAGGGTAGAGAGTAAATTGATTGTATGAAGGTGAGGATTGATAATTGACAACATGTTTGATGATATCGAACCTCTACTATTTTTTTTTGTTAATTGATTTGCTTAATATTTTCCTTTGTGATTTGTTAGCATGGTCAGTTGTTAATCGTTAGTTTTTATCACTAGATAATTATAAGTGTTTTTGGAATTAGTACATAATTTGACTCTTTTCAATCCTCGTGGGAACGATATCATTCTTACCTCTTTATTACTTGAGTCACCTCGTGCACTTGCGAGTATGGACCCAAAAGAGGAAATGAGAGCTTCCTTTTATTATATGTGGATGACCAATAGGGTTAAGAGTCTGTATTCCGAGCTGGTTGGTGCCATAGGATACAATGACTCTAGTGGGAAAGGATACCAAACTGATTGTGAGAGGCATGAGAGGAAATATTTGACCCTAGGTTGATGTGACTCAATAGATGACTTGCATTGGGCTAGGTAAACCCTGACATGCGTGAGTACTCAAACCAATGGTGTGGTGAGACAGCAGTGACCTAAACCCCAGCCTTGGTGATAATCCGAGAGGGATGCCTTGTTCTTGAATTGGATTGTAATTGTTATTTGTATGTGAATTACTCGTTGATTTCTTTTGAGCTCAGCCTTCAAAGACAACGTTTTCTTTAGATGATTTTGCAAGTGAAGAAGAGATCCTGAGCTCCTGTTCAGAGATCCTTTCCTTATATAGTACAATTGAGAAATCAGTGGGAGTTGACAGTAGCACGTGGTACGACCCAAGTACCAGTATGGAGTATTCTTACGGCTTCGATCAACAATGATAGAAGACACCTTGCTCTTAATGGGATCATGAGCTGGACATTGATCCCAAGTTACAAGAGAAAAAGCCATCGAAGAAGAAGGCAAAATTAGAAGAAAGCGAATCGTTTTGATAGTCTTCTTTCTTTTCAATTGTAATACTTTGGTTTTGACTATTCTTTTACACTTTGATTATTTGAGTTTACTTCCACACACTTTTACTCTGATTATTTGACATCACTTCCGCACTTTGATGTTTGTTTCGAGATCCTTCTAATCCTTACTTTTGATTTTATTCTTTAATTACATTTATACAATGATTTATTCTTGCTCATGTTTGTACTATTGTGTTATGCGATAGGATAATTGTCTGAGACTTGATCTTCGTGGCTGTGGATTACACCTTTGAGTATTTCAATTAGGGTACCGACTGGGGGGATGTGACAATATTAATCCCCACATGAGTGTCATCAATCAACACAATATCATCAGCAAAAAGCATACACCAGGGACCTCATCTTAAATGTCTTTGGTTGATTCATCCATTACAAGTGCCAAATAGATATGGGCTTAAAGTTGGTCCTTGATGTAGCCCAACTGTAATTGGGAATTCAATACTTTGTTCCCCCACTATTCTTATACTTGTCACTAAACCATTATACATATCATTAACTATGTCTGCATAATTACTTGCAACACTTCTTTTCTCTAGTACTTGCCAAATTAATGCTCTAGAAACTCTATCATAAGCATTTTCTAGGTCAATAAATACCATATGAGGGTCTTTCCTACATTCTCTATACCATTCCATAAGTCTCCTAATTAGGTAAATAGCCTCCATTGTAGATCTTCCTGGCATAAACCCAAACTGGTTCTTCGTAATTGTAGTTAAGTGTCTCTGGCATAAATACTCTCTCTCTTATAATTTCATAGCATGACTCATCAATTTAATTCCCTTATAGTTATTACAACTTTGAATATCTCCTTTATTTTTATAAATTAGAACCACAATGCTTCTCCTCCATTCATTTGGCATTTTCCCTATGCTCTCACAAAATAAAATAATAAATAAATAAAAGAATCTAAACCCACATCATTTAGAGCCTCTATCAGGAAATCATCACACATTAATTCATACGCATTGTAATGGAAAACACATTAGGTAAACCTCCTCCCCAAATATCTTATGTCAAGATCAAGCTCATTCATTGTCACACCCCACTCAACCAGATTTGGTCATGCCCGGATACCCATGGGGGTGATACACTACAAGACCAAGGTTCAGTGACAATTCCATACAAATATATAATATAGCATAAATCCAATGACAAGAGTAAATCAAGTTTAAATATCTAATCATAAAATCTGAAATATTAAGTTTACAATCATCCATTAACTAAATTTAAAAGTTAATTAATGTTGATCAAAATAAACATCAAAGTTTGAAGGAAAGTGTAGTTTGTTTGCAGCGAAATTAATCTAAGGGATTTTCTACTAGAAGGCAACTCCATAAGAACAATCTTGAAACAAGCATGAAGCGTCATGCATGTTCACTTCTTCTCCAATTGTACCCTCATGATAATCTATTGGCAATGGTTCCTCCATTTGAGTGGAGTCCTCATAACCTGTAGAAAACTCTAAAGAAACATACACATCTAGAGGAATGAGTTCCACAAGATTCAGTGAGGTCAACTCAACAATCATGTTATGCATTTGTTCACAATTTCCACATCACATATATAAGATGATAATAAAATTAATGACAATAATATGATAAATACATGGTTATGATGTTATGCTCCTAAATTTATCATGAAGTCTCTATAGTAGACACGCATTAAGTAAAACACCAATCTGCTTTGGGCGGTCTTAGTCACTCTCCCTCAACAAGAGACGTCTATTGAGTTCTCCGCAGTTGTTGGGTAAAGTTCGTCAAGCCGTGGTTGGGGTATCAGTCACCACTCTCTCTGTCACATCCACCCTGCTGGTACCCTATCTGGAATACCCAAGTGTGTGATCCACAGCCCCGAAGATCAAGTTTAGGAACAATCATATCCATTTAGCACAATTACATAATTAAAAGCAAGAACAAATCATTGTATTCAAGTATTTTACTAATAAAAGTCAAGAAAGGATCTCAGAAGGATTACAAAAGAATATCAAAGTGCGGAATAACAAGATACCAAATAGAAAGTCAACTGTAGAGTCTAGCGGAAATATACCCCACAAACATATGCAGAAGGTAGATCGAAACTAAGACAAGCTCTAAGCTAATACAAGTAAAAGGAAAAGACTAGAGAAACAAGAGAATCTAATCAACATCTTCAGTCGGCTCTTCTTCTTCTTCAGTCTTCATCTTCTTCACCTGTGGGTTATGCTCTTGAAGCTTCAGATCAGCATCTAGCTCGTGATCCCATCGGCAAACAAGACAATGCTGGCTGCCATCAATAGGAGCCATCAATGCAGACCAAATCTGTGTGTTGGCTGCCTCGCTGGTCAACACCTTTTCCAAGGACTTCAGGAGCTATAACATGTATGGAAGGGTCCTTTGTGCTGGGGCACAAGTTTTCTTTCGGTCCTGCAATGTCATCTAAAAACAAGTCCCCCAAAGGGTAAGCTCAAAAGAACTTAGCAAGTAATCCAAACACAATAAGCATCTTCACATGCACCCACAAACAAACATATATGCAATGATATGAATCAATAAATGCAAATATGCTTCTAACTCTATGTATGTATGTTGGTCTCTATTGGCAGACATGCTTTAAGTCATAGCACCATACTTCTTTGGGAAGGTTTCAACCACTCATCATCGGTTGGTAATGGGTCTTCCATCCCTCAGGACATTCCATGGCTGGGGTTTAGGTCACCGCTCTCTCACATCACCGTTTGGTCTAAGTATTGGCGCATGTCAAAGTAAAGCCTAGCCAAATGCAAGTCATCTACTTGGTTATATCAACTCAGGTCTAGATACGTCCATTCCTCGCCTCGGGTGATCCTTTCTTGTATCCTTCTCACTAGAGTCAGCATAGTCTCGGACTATAGACTCATCAACCCTATTGGTCAGTTAAAAATAATAGACGGGAAGCTCTCATGTCCTCTCACGGGTTGGCTAGCGGTCTTGAGTGCCCAATGAGCCCAAATCTATTATTTGCAACCCTACCAATAAACGGCCCCCACAATGTGATTCATTGCTGCCACGGGTCGTTCAGTCTCAATACCCTTCCGAATCGGGTTTGATATAACAGAGGATTACTAGCCAAACATTGCTAGACCAATCCTAGGTATGTAAAACAGTAGTTAGGGAAAGAGTCAAGAGGCACCATAGGAAAATGTCCCATACCACTTCCACTGGTGTCCAGAGACAAGAATGCAGCTCTTCGGTTGCTTTCTTTAGCCGGTCTACTTCAGAATTGGCCTTTGCCAAATTCTCTTCACAAGTCTGCAGTAAAGAGCAATTGTGACCAACTCAGTTCAGTGCTTCCATGTGTTGATAAAAGCTCAACACGGCATCCCTGGAAGGCCAAGGAGATTATCAAAAAAGCTCATGAAAAGATTACAAAGCAATTGATGGAAGATCAAAGAAATAGTACCTTATGGAGTGACGAACGAGAACGTCATCCTCCAGGGCTTCAAAGGCCTGACGATCGGCAGGCAAAAGACTGAGAGAGCTCCATTCGGCGGCCTTCTCAGGATCCTATGTTGCCCTATCGGCACGCGTCAGCGTCCATTGAGGCATAAAAATCTCCTCGGAGTCTTTATTCTTTTTGGATTTCTTCGGGGCAGGAGCGTCTGCTGAGTCATGCTTCCTCTTAGTTCGAGTGGGAGAGGGGATATCTATCTCTTCCATTGGTTTCTTCTCTCTCCCCGAAGCCTCAACCACGGCTTCAGATTTCCTGATACCCTTGTAGGAAGGGTTTGGAGGAGGTACAAAAGTTACCTGTTCAGCTGTTAAGGCTCGAGGGGACCATTGTTCAGCAGTCACAACAGCCCTGGCAGCCTTTACCCGAAGACTTTCAGGATTCATTCTTTGAGGCACTGCAAAGAAGGACGAGAGTCAGAATTGAAATAATTCATAGTATCATCAAGAAAGTAAAACTTGGTGGTTAGGAAGCTCACGTTGAGCCAACCCCCAATACTGAAGTATGGAGTTGTATTCCATCTCATATCCGTGTATCTCTTGATACCATGGAACTGACTTGATCTTCCTGACGGCCATTCTGTCTTCTTTGGATAACGGAAGGACCCGGTTACCCTCAGAGTATGAAGTATATTGTTTCCAGACGGTCGGGAAGTTAAGATCTGACTTGGGCGTCCCTTTATCTACTAGTCTTTCTTAACTTTTGGAACTAAAGTATTCTATTTTTTTACCTTTACTCTTGACTATTGCTCACAACACTCTAAATTGCATATCTGTATATTATACTCTGTTATTTGTTTTCTTTAATACTGAACCTATTGGTCTGGTGTAATTTTGATGCCCCTGTTCGGTGCGTTTAGTAACTTGGGAGTTCTAGCATACTTGTATGGTCCCTCACTTCCTCAGGTTTATGTCAGTTACTCTTCTTATTTCTAAAATTTGAAACTATTTACTATTAACTCTAGACTCTGGTACTCTTAGGTAATTTGTTGGAGAACTGGTTCATTATAATTCCATCTTATAATTTAATTTCTTCAGTAGATTTGTGTTTGTCATTGTTGATTGGAATTCAACATCTTATCACCTTTTGTTCTAACTAGTTTCATTCTTAGTGTGAGGATCTATAATTCTTAACATGTATTATTTTTGTGTTGGATATTGATGGTTTTATAACTGATCATTGTTTGGATACATAGATTCTTGTTAAATGATGGATGAGAATTATGAAGATTCTGATTATGATAATGCTTTGGACCACGAGGACCAAAGCGACACTGACCATGGTATGACTGCGTCCTCTTCAAGTACAATATTTGATTTCTACTTTTCAATTTCAAGCATACTTAAAATGATTGTTGTAACTTATACTGGGATAGACACTAATGTTGTCACATTTTTCAAATGTAATGCATAAAAGAGGGCGAGGGCGTACCATAGGAAAAAAAATCAACGACAGAGTCGGGAAGAAAGATGTGGGTCTCGATGAAGACAACGCTATGGTTGGAAAAAATAATAGTGAGGCACCCACGTACATAGGGATCCAGTCAAGTTACCATTGAACTACCCAGATTGGAGAAAGATTCCATTACATCACAAATTAGATGCATGGGCCAGACTTAAGGTACAATGACATCCTTTATTATCTTATTTATGTTATTAATTCATGGGATTTGACATGTACTAATGTATCTTCTTTATTAGGATAAATTTAATGTGCTAGATGAAGGTCCATGCATTTTTTAAATGAAGTTAGGCCATGCATGGAAGGATTTTAAGGTAAAATTATTGAGAGAGACAAAAGAAAAATACGCGAACATTTATGATGCTCCTCGTCCTACTAGTCCCATAGAGGTTCCAGCAAATCAATGGGAGTACCTCAAAGTCAAATGGACATCTGAAGAGTGGAAGATATACAATTTTTTTAAGCAGTCCTGTGATTTTAATATTTTTTTATCATAATAGAATTCTATTTTACTTTACCCATTTACTTATAAAATGTATGACAATCATGTGTTTGATATATGGTAGGAAATGTCTACAAAGAATAAAAGCACCAGAGAAAAACAAAATATATCTCATACAACTGGTCGGAAGAGTTTTGCACAACTTGCACATGAGATGGTAAGTTTGTTATTCACATCTAGTGAAAATGGAGAAATTATGAAATCGATCAGATTTTAGTGACATTAAGGATTAGAAATTAATCTACTTGATAACCAGCCATAATTACCATGTGGATTGTTCATTGAAGAATCAAATTTAGTTAATATGTCTACATCGTCTCATATGCTGGGTTAATTTTTAGGAACACTTTCAGTCCCACCCCTTGTCCTTTAATATCAATGTCTACTTTTCTTGAACAAATCTACAAGAAAAGTAAGCTAAAGTAAGATATGTCAAAAGAGAAAGCATTAGCTACATTCCCCAAGAAGTCAAGAGAGCATACCAAACCATGGCTTAATTTGCTACTGTTTTGTTTGTGATTTTACTTGCTTTCATTTCTGTGTCCTTGTTTTGTTAATTTGATAAAGTCAAGTAGTTGTGCTTGGGTTCACACTACTTAATATGCATGTGACGTAGCTGTGTCTTCTAAGTTGAGTCAGCCACCTGCTGTCCTAGTCCAATTATCTGATTTTGGTTTTGTAACTGATTTAATTCACAAACCAGTACACAACTTGCACATGAGATGGTGAGTTTCTTATTCACATGATTTTAATCTTTTGTCATGTTTGGTTGTTTAGAAGGCTGAAGGTGAGGATGTTACCAGAGTTAAATTTTACAAGAGAACTTGCCAAAGAAAAGATGGTAGCTTCATAAATCCGGCTGCCAGAGAGATTGTGGTATGATCTTTTGTTTCAATTAAATTTAGCTTATAGAGAATACTTAATATTTTCTATCATGGTATATACTAACTTATTTTACATTTGTTTATAGGAAAAACTTGATAACGAATTAGAGAAACAACTTCCAAAGGTAAGAGACACTTCTGTTGCCCAAGACAATGCTTTTGAGGTAGTCATTGGGAAGGAACGTCCGGGGCGGGTTCGTGGTGCAGGTGTAGGAGTTACACTTGCTAGTCGTCACTTCACTTAGAAAGACAATGAGAGGCGATTGGAAAGTGAAAAAAAGTCAGAAAAAATTGAAAAGTTGGAGAATGAGGTCAAAGACATGACATGACCCGATTAACTCAACTTGTAATGGATAGGCTTGGTTCACAAGGTTCAACTCACTTATGTAAGTGTGAAATGTCTTTATGAATTTTATTGGTTTCTTTATGTTATAAATTATTGACATTTTATTTGTACAGCTGATAATGGAAGCCGTTAAGGTCCTTGCTAGAGTTGGACTGCAGAATCCACAAAAATTTGAAGGTTATTTTCATCTTCCTAAACTTCTTCCTCTTGTCTCTTCTCTGTACCTTAGTTTTTCAACTTCTTCCTCTTGTTTAAGATTTAAGACACTTCAGCATGTGAAGGATATGATTCACTTTGTTTTTGTCAATCTAAGAGGACACTTTTATTTTTCTTTCTATGTGTTTTGTTTATCATACATGGATCCAATCTCAATGTCGTTTAGCTCTTTCTATTAGTTTTGAATCATATCAACTGGATTTCCTTGCCTAAATCCATTTCATCTTTATATGAGTGCTTTCATTAGAGCTATAAATCCTGTCTTTCCCATTCCATAACCTAGAAAAGGCAGAAAGAGAGAGAGAGAGACAAGTCTCTGCTAACCAACCAGGAAGAACAAAAAGAGGGCTTCACTGTCTCAAGGTTCCATCCAAGTATGTATTGTTGTTGGGATGCTTTCACTGGTTAAAAACCTATATAGTTGTGCACAATAACTTTTGATCATGTTCCTCATATCATCTGAATCATAGAGAATAGAGTAAAAGTAACATCTCGTATCATTATGATAGAACAAAGGTGTAGGATCTTCAAGATACAAAACTTTTATGTGTTTGGCTTTTCATTTCATTTCAAGTGGCATACTGTTTTGGTCTAGAACAGATCAAATGCTTAGGATAATCAAGGTCCAGAAATTTTATGGATTTGTCTTTCATTTGATTTCAATTTTATGACACAAATTTAATAAGATGTTGAATTGTGAATGCCATGTACTGATATGAATAATTACAGACGTGTTCTGTAACTAATTGGATTTCTTAATATACGAATCATCTAAGTACCCACCTAAAAAAAAAGAGAGACTAAGGCTCCTAAATCACTGGAAACCAGTTTGAAGTTGCTTGATTGGGAATCCTTCCAAATGTGGCACCAGAAGTTGGGCAAATCTTTTGTGCCCTATATATTCCTAGTGCACCATTTCCTTTTTCTGTTTCACCCTATTCGTATGATATTTTTCTATGAGTAGGAATAGTATAACTAGTAGCACTGGGCATTATGTGCTGTATGAAAGTAAGAAACTGAGACTGGTGTAGTTTATGTTATCGGAAATGCCCAAGTAGTAATTTATTCAGTTACTAAAGTTTCCTTGAATACTGACATATCCTTGTATTAAATCACCCACCTAAAGATTTATTTAAGCAGCGCGTAATCTAATATGCCCTTGTGAAACCAGAAAAACAACTGCCTTCAGTGTTCTCAAAATTTTTGTATAAATGTATTCTTACATTTTATTTTTTCAAAATTATTACTATTATCACAATATACCTATTGGTAGTACTACTGATCTATGGGTTTGATGACCATGATGATGCTTGTAACATGCTTCTCTTCCAAACTTTGAGAATTTGCTCAATATAAAAGTGGAAGTGTATCACTTTAGTTGACTCTTGAAATTAGTTCTAATCTCTCCAGTCTGGTTTTTAAAACCTAATCTATTTGAGAACACATCATTTAATCTTAATCTCCGGCAATAAATTGTATGTTTCTTAATCTCAAGGTACTGTCATAAGATACCTGATGACTACCCTTTAGCTTCAGCAACTCAAAGAAAAATTTCAGATCTTCTTGATAGATGACTAATTCAAGTGTGTCTGCTGCTGTTCATTAAGAAATGGGTGTGGAAGAGCAACGCTCCAGCTCTGAAGCACTCGATGAACCTGAGAGCATTTCTTGATCGAATCTGTAACAGCAGTGTTTGATAGTTACCAAAATGAAACATGCACCTAACACGTCTGTTAAGTTCTTGTCTTTTTCTTTTGTTAGAATGGATATGAACAACTCTGCCAGAGAATTCAAATGGTGGTTTGGAAAGGTGTCCCATATGAGCTGACTGGAGACTTGTCAGTCTTTTCAGGAATTGAAAAAAGAAACCATCCAAGCATAATTAAGATAATCAAGAATGCTGTCTACAAACCCAAATCTTCATTTTCTTGAAAACTTCATGATTATGAATCTGATTTGCAGGTTGTATGCCAGAACAAGGAAAATAACTCAGATGGTGTACCACATCTGGTATATTTGTCAAGAGAGAAGAGGACTAAACACCCACATAATTACAAAGCAGGGGCAATGAATGTGTTGGTTAGTTGTTAAGATTCACTTCAAACACATGTCACCAATTAAGCTTGAGTTCTATGTGTTAAGAGACTAGTTATATGAAAATTGTTTTCATGGTCTTAAGGTTGACCCTTTTGGTAATTAGTATGAAGTTGCAGCAGAAGTGAGTTACTAAACACTGAAGAATCATTTGTAGAAGAATCAGATTCTCTCTTGCACTGTCTCTAACTCACTCAGGTACATATGTTTTGTTCTGTTTGCCTACATTCTCTAGTTAAATAGTGTACTTCTTGCTGAAATATTGTTTTGTGTTCTTGTTAATTTGTCAGATCATCAACATAGCTGAAGAGGCATCAAGTTTGTTTTGAGTGCTCAAAGTCTTGTTGAGAGGGAAAAGAAAGAGCCTTCACTTGGAGTAAGTTGGAGAAGTGATGATATGGAGTTGATATTATCTATGGTGAAGAAGCTCACTGGAGGGCAAGTATAAAAATGAAAATTGTAAAGTAGAGCGTTCTTGTTAAATAGTGTACTTCATTTGTAAAATTGAATTTGGATTGATGGAATTGGATCTTCATTTGTAAAATTGAATTTGGATTGATAGAATTGAATTTGGCTTTTTGGAACAATTTTTTTTTTTAATTAAAAAAACCTATCCCAGCGTTTGTAAAACGCCGGCATAAGTATTATATGTCGGCAACGGCGTTCCGCAAAAAGTAATCTTGACGGCGTTTTATAGAAACGCCGTTAAAAGTGCCATCGTAAGTGACCATCACCGGCGCTTCCATTTAACGCTGTTATAACATACGGTGGTGCTTTTGCCAGCGTTTGTTGCGGCATTTTCGAACCGCCAGGAAAGTTTTACGGCGGCACTTTTTTGCTTATGGCAGCGTTTCCGAAACGACGCCGTAAGTTCGTTTTCTTGTAGTGTTCAGAGAAGTGGTTGAGAAAGCTTGGGGAGTCCATCAGGCTGGTAATTCAGAGCAGATTTTGTTGAAAAAGTTTGAGAAATGTAAAGGGGATTTAATGTACTGGAATAAAAACTCCTTTGGCCACATTCAAAAAAATATTGTGAAACTTAAACAAGAATTCATTGACATTCAAGAACTCCCTTATGATCAGGTGTCATTTCAAAGACAAAAGGAGGTGCAGGCTGCCTTGGAAGAAGAGCTAGAGAAGGAGGAAATACTTTGGAAACAGAAGTCCCGTATTGAGTGGTTGCGGGAAGGAGTTTGCAATTCAACTATTTTTCATGCTTCAACTATCCAAAGAATGCAGAAGAATAGAGTCTTGAAGCTGAAGCTGGATAATGGTCAGTGGACTCAATCCTATGATGAAGTTTATAGTGAACTCCTTCACCACTTTGAAGAGGCTGTAAATTCTAAAGGTGTTTTTCAATTTGCTCTGAATAAAGCCCTTGATTGTGTGGATCTGGTGGTCCCATCGGAAGTGAATGAGTTACTTGAAGCTATCCCCAGTGAAGACGAGCTGCTGGCTGCTTTGAAAGAAATGGGTCCATTGAAGTCGTCGGGCCTAGATGCATTCCCTCCTATGTTCTTCCAGAAGTGTTGGCAAATCACAAAACAACAAATCTTGATGTTTGTGGAAAATTATTTCAGGACAGGGGTGATTAGTCCAAAGATGAACAAAACTTTTGTTTGCTTAATCCCAAAAAAGCCAAGTCTTGATCAAGCCAAACATTTCAAACCTATTAGTCTTTGTGGGGGTGGTGGTGAAGCTCATTTCTAAAGTAATGGCAAACAGACTCAAGATACTTTGCGAGGTACTATTTCCTCCTTTCAATATGCTTTTGTACCTGATACACTAATTTCTGATAATATATTTGTGGCTCATGAACTATATTTTCCATTACGTTAAGCATCGTAGGAAAAGTAAGAAAAAAAATCCTTGCCCTCAAGATTGATATGAAGAAGGCGTATGATCGCCTAGAATAGCTTGTCATTAAGGCATGTCGGAATTTATTAACATAATTAATAAATTAGATGCCCAAGGCCAAATCTGGAAACTCACATATTAGGGCGGTTACAGAATATAGGTTATATATTTGTAACCACCGCATCACTTGAGGGTGTGTGATTTCATTCGTACGAGAGTTTTTCCAGAAAAGAGGCGGCTCTATCTCTCTCTCTTTTCTCCAAGAAACGCAGGAAGGAGAAACTCATTGGAGGTTTCCTTCCTTTGCTCCAGATCACTCATCCATCTTTTTTCCACACGGCATTTGGGTTGTGGAAATAATTCCCTTTCCTATTGATTGTAGAATCTCCCCGGTAGATCTTTGGTGGTGGAACGAGAACGTGGATCCAGATTTACTTCCGCTGCGTATACATCAGTATTTGGGAAAGCGAATCCAGATAAGATCTTTCCTTTGTCAATTATTTGAATTGAACTATTTGGAGTATTACCAACATTGGTATCAGAGCCATTGGTTCCCACGATTCTCGGTTCCTCCCCATTGTTTAATTTCATTGTATGGATCCAATGGGAGGATTAAAGGTTTTTGGAAACCCTTATGCTTTGGGTTTGGATCCAAGTGGGAGGATCCTTGTATTTTTCTCTTGTGAATTTTTGCATGAATTGATTATCCATGATAAATTTTTCTTGTTTTTTTTGATAATTAATGTTGGATTTTTTTCATGTGTTTTTGGATGAATTTTTAGAAAGAAAAAATGTGATTTTTCGTTTTTTGGAATAATTTCGTTCAAAGAAAATTGGGGAAAAAAGAAGAAAAAAAAAAACGTCGTTTTTGGTCACTGTGGACCAGATGGACGTGCGTCTATTGTTAGAGTGATCACAATGACCTAGACGAAATTTCCGCCTGGGCATAAAAAGCAGATGGACGACCGTCTGGGCAGACGGCAGTCCAACTGGGAGATGGATTTTTTTGGATATTGGTTTGTCCAGTTCAGAATGTGTTTCTAACTAACTGGAAACCAATGGCTCGACAATCTGTGTGATGTTTGGGCATTGAGTGCCTAATGGGGCCTAGTGGGAGCTAATGAGGTAGAAGTGTTCTGTGTGAACCACCTCATAACATTAACATGATTGCATGTTTTATTTTAATAAAACTATTGTTTTTAATTATGGATCTATCAATCATGTTTCTTGCACATAATGAACTAGTATATAAGTCTATGTGGGTTTGCATGAGAATTTGATTGAATGTTTGTTAGCATCTCTTTTGGTTTAAATGCTTATCCCGTAGGTTGACTATGCTAGTATGATTTGCTATTGTATGAGTTGTGTTTTATGCTAGAATAGTTGAACTCATCCCAGTATATAATGTCTCTAGAATAAATGGCTGCTACCAAGAACATTGTTGTTAACGTCGCGAAAGGACATAAACTAAATGAAAGGTGTTATGACCTCTAGCACCGAAAGGTGTTGTATCTCCTAGAAGAACAGAACATGTTGGAAACCGTAAACTAGACCATGTCTCCACCTGAGGAAGGTACCACTGCACAGTATTGCAGGAACCTTGAGCTTTACAATGCCTGGAAGAGGAAAGACCGGGTAGCTAGGATTAGTATCCTAGGCTCCATGAGGGATTACCTGATGCTTCGGTTTGAGAAGCATAGGACTGCAAAGTCTTTGTGGGAGGCTGTGAAGTTTCAGTACGGAGGGACTTCCACCACAAGAGGCCGCCAGCTCAGACTCACCTTTGACAGTTATAAGATGCACTAGGGTCACACCATGAGGCAGCATATAACCATCATGTCTAACATGATTAGTGAGTTGAGCGCATATGGGCGCCAAAAGACTGATGAGAAGCAAGTCTCTGCAGTCATCAAGTCATTGCCTAAGACTTGGGAGCATACGAAGATCTTCTGGACTCATGCTGATGAGGTCATGACTTTTGATCAAGCTGCCAAGCACCTTGTGTCACACCCCGCCTGCCGAACCCGGTTACCCGCCCGACAACCCGTGGGTGCGAACCGTCACAGGATCCATGGTTTTAGTCTATCAACAATAATAAATACAAATAAAGATAATCAAGAGCAAGAATAGTGCAATAATTAATAAAAAGGTTACAGGAGTCCAAATACTCCGATAAATATCCAAGAACGAACGAAAGAGGGAAAATCAAGAATTAAAAGTAATATCGAGTTCAGCGGAAGCAAAATAAATAACTAAATAATCTTCTCTCTGGTTTTCTTTTATAAATCTAAAAACTAGTTTTCTAACTTAGCAAGTAAAGATGTCCTCCAATCTTTCTCCAAACGATCATCAAAATCCTGGGAATCTGCCTCCGTCGGCCATCATTGGGTGCTAAAAGTGCACACAAGCATCTTCAGGAGGCTCCATGCTCTGCAAGTCCATGTATCACTGTCTATCTCACATCAGCTTCATACGAGGAGGCTCATTCATATGAATCATCTCCAACTTCCGACATTGTGCAACCATCTGTACAGTTTATATAATATATACAATGAAAGGAATGAGTTCCAACGAACTCAGTAAGGAACAGACAATTCTCATATATATGTCAATACAATCCACGAATGCACAGATGAAATAATATGGATGGTATGCAGAAATATGAATGCTACTAAGATCTAACTATGCAAGTCTCTATTAGCTGACATGCTTTAAGATATACACCAACCCTCCTTTGGGTAAGTCTCATCACTCTGATCCGGCAAGGACTGGTTACCTCTGTAGGGATCCTGGGCAAAGGGGTAAGTCCACACATGGCTTTCAAACCATGGCAGGGGGTTAAGTCAACACTCTCTCACCACAACCATTGGCAATGAGTACTGGCGCATGTCGGGGTTTCTAATCCAATGCAAGGTCATAATGGTAACATACTATATGGAGTCCAGATACATCCCCTATGGCACCAATCAACTCGGTTCAGTATCCTTTGCAACCTAAGAGTAAGAATCCTCACGGACTGGCTACCTCTTTTGGACTCCACTCCTTAACCCTATGGTCATCCACATATTATTGGGGCGGATGCTCTCATGACTCCTCACGACACCCGATCAATTCCTTGGACGTCCATGAGCCCAACCCTAACATATGCAACCCTACCATTACATGACCAATAGTGGACCACTAAGTCTCCGCACGGACTGGTTACCGCTGTTGGATGAAACATAGTCACGTCACCATTGTCACGGGTCACCCGGCTTCAATTCCCCCGCCGAAACGGTAATAGCATGTGGGGTACCTAGCCATGCAATTCTAGACACTCCTAAGTATGTCATCCAGTAATCATGATAGTGCTGGAGACATCAGCAAGCATGTGTCCCATTCCATAGCCTTCTGATATCCCAAGCCAAGATATCCCAATGGAATACCCCTTCCATCACAACTACACTATATCACTCTTTATCATATCATGAACAGTTGTGCAATAGCATAAAAGATGAAGTACATTAAGGAACACCACAAACAGCAAGTGTACAATAAGATTCACATGCCTTATACAATTACAGCAAATTACATGATCAACGCATAGTAAATAGAACAGAATCATCATGTATATGTAATTGCATATAAATAAGAATGCATGTCCTTACCTGTAATTATGTAAAATTCCTCTAACTTGAATTCCAGAAACTATTATAAGACTTTTACTTGAAACAGAGAACACCTAGGCATAAGGTTACAAGAATATATAAGAGTCAAGAGTCAAAACAAATCCAAAATCAAACTTACACAAACACTGGAAACCGGTCGGTCGCTTGAGCCGGTCGCTTAGGTTGAGCGACCGCCACTAGTGACCGCCCCAAAAACAGAGAGTTTCAGATCCGAAACTCAGGCTTCTGATCATCCGTTTTCAATCCAGATTTCGAGTGATCATGGCCTAAGTCTCGAATCTAACACTCCTAAAGACAATAGGTGAAGGGAAAACTAACAATCATCATAAATGGATTACCCAGAAACTCTCCCCTTGACTGGATCTATCCATTAACAAATGCAGGGATTCGTTTCTGGACAGGATCTCATCAAGAACATTGGAAAGGGGGTACAACAAATCAAATGGGTAACCACTAACAAAAAGGGAATGGATTCATATCAATTAGAGGTTAAAAAGAAGAGAATTGCAGATGGAGATTCATTACCTTAACCAGAATCACCAAGAATAGAAGAGAAAAGGTTCCATATCAATAACAGCACTTCAGACCTGAATCCCGCACGATTCCACTGCCGCCTAATCGCCCAAAATAGCAATCCCGAACATAATAATGCGTTAATAGGGCGAGGGATGCTATTTATAACGATCAGGAGGCAAAATAGGGCAAAACCCCGAAAACAGAACCGGGCGGTCGCTCCAGGCGGTCGCTTGGTTCAATCGACTGCCACTAGCAACCGCCCCCATGTATATTGCTATACAAGGGTGCTTTGCTCATGGGGTTGAAGACCAAGTACAACCTAACCCAAATGAAGACATGGGGGAGATCATAGTCCGAAAAATCAATCTCAATAGGTCAATAATAAAGGGGTTAGGGTTTCATCATAACATATGGCTCATGAAAAGGTTATGATCACGGAAAGAGAGGGAATGATTGTTATCAAGAAAATAACAAGAAATCATAGGAAATCTAGTTTAGGTTAATAGAAACATTACCCATGAGGTTTCCCTCACATGGAAGGTTACAAAAGGTTTCCAGAAAGATCATTCAAGGGTTAGGGTTAGGGTTAAGGTTTCAAGAATCTATTGGCTAGGGTTAAGATCATGATGATGATCATAGATCTCAAAGAATAGAATGAGATCATGGAATAGATGGTTGCAAGGATGCATCATCTTTCTCCTGATCTCAATCAAGAAAAAGAACGAAGAAAGAATAATTAGAAATCCTAATTAGGTTAAACATGGATCATGAAGAAAATATAGTGTGATCAAGGATAAAGAATTAGAGAATGATAGGTTACAATTTTAGTAAAGAAAACACATTGATTGGCTGTTAACAAGATCAAACTAAGGGTTCTTGGTTTGATCCAAGAGGTTAGGGTTTCACCCTTTTTTGGCTCCCAATGAAAAGGTTGAGAGCACCGGATGAAGGGAAGTAAATTGATAGCCAGTAAAACAAGAAAATAAAGATGATCAAGTTTAAGTTAACACAAATATCACCCAAGGGAAAGAGAAACAAAGAATACACAATCTGAAAAGGTGGTGGGGAGTTTCCAATAGATAAAAGAACAATAGGATTTCATATATGGTTACCTCTCATGAGAGTTGGTTACCTCCCATGAGAGTTACCCATAAATAACTCTCACAAAAACAACCCAAGATAGATAAAGGAACATCTCATTAGTATTTCAAAATAAAGAATGGAATTAGGAAGGGTCTACCAATGAGAGAAAAATAAGGTTCACAATTAAAGTGAAAGGAAAGAAATTCAAATCATACAATTAGGGATTTACTAACAAGAATCCGTGTATCCCACGGAAAGACTAGGGAGAATAAAGATTCACCCTTAGGGTAAAGAATTTACAATCAAGAAAGGTTTTGGAGAGGGTCCAATGAATTAATAGAAAATAAAAGGGTTGCCAAATGGTTACCCTCTCATAAAGGTTACCCAAGAATTTCCCCTAAAAATCTCTCCCTTTTGGTTTCCAATGGTCCAAAGAATATCAGGGATCAACTCCTCAATCATGAGGACACAAGGGAAGGTCATGGTAATAATATGAGACCTTCCCCACAATCATAAAGATATGTAGAAAATTCAGGGAAAGTATCATCAAGATCTTTGGTGGAGTCAAATTCAAGGATCATCGCCATATGGCTTCAAGATCATAGAGTGAATTGGGGGATTCACTCTAGGGCTAAAAGAATTAGAGAAGAGGTCATTACAGTAGTGTAATACCCTTCTCATGATCAGAAAATCAAAAATAGAGAAGAAAGAATGAATTAAAGAATAAACGAACTTAATACCAACCTCATAGAAGAGAAACCGATGAAAAAATCATAACAGATGCTTGAGGATCTTCCTTGGCTTCGAATGAGAGGTTCTAGGGCTTTTCCAACGCCATCAAGAGGTTTAGAAACATAATGGGATAGCTTAAAACGAATTTCAAAGAAATAAAGCTTTTAAAAACCTTTAAAACAGAAAATTACCAAAATGCCACTGCCTAGACAGCTTATTCAAAAACAAAGGATTTAATGGGCCTAACTTCAATATTTTTGGATGGGCTTCTTTCAACACATCATACTACTTACCTAGTATGGAGGGAAGTCTTCAAACCAGGTCCATCAACCAAGTTCTTCTTCACAAACGAGTAGTTCAACTCCAAATCAAATAAGGTTTCCATAAAGAAACATCATCATCAATATACATGGGTTTTGGGTCAAACACCATATCTTCTACTGAGAGGGCCCACAAAGACATCTTTCTCATTTTGGGACATTGGATCAACTCTAAGGGAAAGGTCTGACATGGCTTCCTAAGATTTTAAAAGATAGTAAAATTGAAATCACGGTCAGACTTCAAAGTCAACATTAAACAAAACCCGACTTCACCTAAAACAGATCGGGTCTTCGGGCTAGATTTGGGCTGGGTGTCACACCTTGAGCTAGAGTAGGATCGGATTTCAGCCGATGCTCCTCACATTGAAGTACTTGCTGCTGAAGCAAGCACTAGTAAGGGTGCAAGCTTCAAGCGCAAGAAGGAGAGAGCTCAATCTTTGCGGTCCAGGCAAAGTAACAGAGGTGGAAACAGAAACAAAAGTTGTTTTTAAGACATGGTTTTAGAGTTGTATTTGAAAACAATTCTTTGGTTTTGTATCTAGGTGATACAGTTTATGGTTATGGTTTTCTTCAGAATGGTTTCATTGTATTGGATACAATTGATTATTCATTTAATTCTAGTAGTGCTTTTGTTTGCCAAGATACTGTGTGTATTAATTCTAATTTGTGGCATGCTAGACTAAGACATATTGGCTTAAATAGGATGAACAGGTTGGCAAGAGAAGGTCTCTTAGGCCAAGGTTCACTATCTGATTTGTCAACCAGTGAGTCATGTCTAGCAGGAAAAGCAACTAGAAAACCATTTGAAAAGGCTTTGAAAGCCTCTCTTCCTTTAGAACTTATCCATTCATATGTGTGTGGACCCATGAATGTCCATACTAGAAAAGGACAAGCTTATTTCATCACATTCATAGATGACTATAAATGGTATGGTCACATTTATCTAATTTCTCATAAGTCAAAAGCTATAGAATGTTTTAAGAAATTCATGAGTTTACTTGAGAATCAATTAGATAAAATGATTAAAACTCTTAGAACGGATAGAGGTAGAGAGTATCTCTCTGATATGTTCAAAGGGTTGTGTGATGAAAAGGGGATATCTAGACAACTTACTATTCCAGGGACTCCACAGCAAAATGGGGTTGCTGAGAGGAGGAATAGAACCTTGCTAGACATGGTGAGATCCATGATGGCGCAAGAAAACCTACCCATCTCGTATTGGGGAGATGCTTTGCTGACTGCTGTCTATATCCTCAACAGAGTTCCAACCAAATCGGTTCCTTCCACACCATATGAGTTGTGGACTGGAAGGAAGCCATATTTGAGTTACTTGAACGCATGGGGATGTGCAACATATGTTCACTCTACTTCTCATCAATATGGAAAGCTTGGGCCATGTCTTCATTGGACTAGATGAGAGTGAGAGCAGAACGGAACTTGAGTCTAGGGATGCAACGTTCTTGGAGAATGATTTCCCATCTCTTTCAGGAGTTAACAATGAATCATCAGAATTCTTTGAAATACAAGATAGTGGTCTTGTCACTCCAGGGATTCAAATTCTAGATAATGAACCTGGGGTTCATCCAGAAGATCCTAGTGAGAGTGGGAGTGCAGATGTGATAGCTACCTCAGAGAGTGAGCAATCTGACATGCCCTTGCACCGTAGTGGGCGCGGGCTAATTCCTCGTCGACGTTTCGACATAGAGGATGAAGCCTACATGGTAACTCCTTAAGAGATCGACTGTGAGATGACTTCAGTTGATGAGCATGAACAGAAGAGCATGCAGGAAGCTCTTGCGGGGTCAAGCTCAAAGGAATGGTTGAAAGCAATAAAGGAAGAGTTGGACTCGATGAAAGTTAATCATGTCTGGGACTTGGTTGACTTGCCGCCAGGCCGAAAGGCAATTGGGAACAAGTGGGTTCTCAAGATCAAAAGAAAGGCGGATGGATCTATTGATAGATTCAAGGCTCGTTTAGTGTCTAAGGGCTACACCCAACTTGAGGGCGTTGATTACGAGGAAACTTTTTCCCTTGTGGTTAGGTTTGTCTCAATTCGCCTCATTCTAGCCATTGTTGCTCAGTTGGACTTGGAACTTTATCAGATGGATGTAAAAACTGCTTTTCTCAATGGAGAACTTGAGGAAGAGATCTATATGGATCAACCTCAAGACTTTGAAGCTAATGGACTTGAGCGCAAAGTGTGCAGGCTTAAGAAATCCATATATGGCTTAAAGCAAGCATCTAGACAGTGGAATGTGCGCTTCCACCAAGGTATGATGGAAAATTGTTTTTCCATGCTTGAGGAAGACCACTGTGTTTACACCAAGAGATCTGATGGTAATTATGTCAATCTGACACTTTACGTAGATGACATACTTATGGCTAGCAATAGCAAGGAGCTATTGGAAACCATTAAGAAATGGTTGTCCTCTGTATTTGATATGAAGGACATGGGTGAGGCAAGCTTGTGCTTGGTGTCAAGATTGTCAGAAATAGGCAAAAGAGATTACTCGGTTTATCTCAGGAGACCTATATTGACAATGTCTTGACAAGATACCAGATGCACAACTACAAACCAATTGATACTCCAGTGGAGAAGGGTTTGCATTTGAGGCTTGATATGGGTCCTAAGACTTCAGAGGAGAAAACCAAGATGGAAAGAGTTCCATATTCTAGTGCAGTGGGTAGCCTTATGTACGCTATGATGTGTACTAAGCCTGATATTTGTTATGCAGTGGGTTTGGTTAGTCGGTACCAATCAAACCCAGGAATACAGCACTGGAAAGCAGCCAAGAGGATATTGAGATATCTCAGAGGAATGAGTAACTACATGCTGTGTTACCAAGGATCGGATTTGCGCTTAGTTGGTTATAGCGATGCCGACTAGGCTGGAGACATTGATGAGCGCAAATCAACCTCTGGATATGCTTTCTTGCTAAATGGCGGGGCCATTTCGTGGTGTAGCAATAAGCAGACTTGTATATCCCTCTCGACCATAGAATCAGAGTATGTGGCATGCTCAGCTGCGGTTCAAGAGGCTGTTTGGTTGAGGAGATTCCTTCAACATACTGGAATTGTGATGACATCCAAAGAGGTTGCCTTTGTCTACTGTGATAGTACGGCAGCTTTTAGCTATGTCAAGGACCCCAAGTATCATGGGAAGACCAAACATATACAGTTGAGATATCACTTTGTTAGAGACATTATATCAAGGAAGAAACTTGTACTTAAGCACATATCTACTAGTCAGATGGTAGCTGACCCTCTTACCAAACTTATAGCCAAGGATGTTTTTTATTTCTCATGTAAAATCATTGGGCTTGCGTAGATTGTGACTTACTTTTGTACTGAGACTTTCTTATTATTGAGTAATATGAGTTCATTTTAGCATTTATTTTATTCACTTTCTGTGTGATGGTGTTTCTTCTAGCATAAAACAAGATATGTCAATAGGCAAGAGAGCGGCTCACTCACACAAGCATTCGCCTCTAGCGAGCAGATATGAGACAAATTGTGAATGACTTTGTGTAGGTCAATTCATAATCATGATGTCACCTTGATTTGGAATCAATATGAGTTTCTCTATTGTGAAGAGAATCGACATGAATGTTCCCACTATTCATGTTGCCTATAGGAGCCAAGTGTGAGTACTTTATGTGGCTCTAGGGTGGCGATAATAAAGCAACTTGGGTTAGGCGCAAGAGGTTGTGAATAGACTGAGA
Source organism: Hakea prostrata (assembly GCF_041222555.1). Lineage (NCBI taxonomy): Eukaryota > Viridiplantae > Streptophyta > Magnoliopsida > Proteales > Proteaceae > Hakea > Hakea prostrata. The sequence goes on from NC_142600.1 coordinate 39,786,993, forward strand.
CCTGTATGGTGTTGAGATGGACATACATTCTATTGAATTTAGAATGTTCCACCATAGCACGTATATCATACTATGTGTGCTTAGCGATCATTGGAAATGAGAGGATGGATCCTTGCTCCTCTCATTGTGTGAGTCCTGGACTTTATTGTCCGTTAGTGTTCTTAGTGACTTTCGACAACATCATGAAACAAAGGATTGATGTGGCTACTTTGGGGTGTTACCTATGGTCATGATAGATTCGACATAAAGGGGCACTACCAAGAAAGGAGTCAATCCTAAGTGTAGTGATGGTCTGGGGCAAAAGGAAAGGTTTGATTCAACTACACCCTAAAAGTGTTTGCTGGCACCAACTGTATGTGTTATGGTAGTGAACATTTTAAGGACGAGAAGGTGATCTCTCAGAGGGATCGAGATACCTTTAGTCTAGTGAGTTTAAATAAACCTAGGACACTGTGGTATACTAATACTTATTTTATATGTTTCTTTGAGTGATGTGTCATTCTGGCCTTCTGGGAAGGTTTCTAGTTTGGGGCTCACACGTGTAGGTATATCACCGGTCGCACAACCCATTTTTGCCAGTATGACTTGTGAATGTTAGTGTCTGGGACACAGGTGGTCTATGTATCTGGGATACATAGCAAAGAGATCATTATATATATATATATATATATATATTGTGTGTGTGTGTGTGTGTGTGTGTGTGTGTGTATCTGGGATATACATGTGTGTCTAGGACATATTGAGAGATTAACACTTGCCCTTGTGCAAGTGGGAGCTGTTGGAATTTATTAATATAATTAATAAATTAGATGCCCAAGGGCAAATCTGGAAACTCACATATTAGGGCGGTTATGGAATATAGGTTATATATATTTTGTAACCACCGCATCACTTGAGGGTGTGTGATTTCATTCATACAAGAGTTTTTCCAGAAAAGAGGCGGCTCTATCTCTCTCTCTCTCTCTCTCTTTTCTCCAAGAAACGCAAGGAGAAACTCATTGGAGGTTTCCTTCCTTTGCTCCAGATCACTCATCCATCTTTTTTCCACACGGCATTTGGGTTGTGGAAATAATTCCCTTTCCTAGTGATTGTGGAATCTCCCCGGTAGATCTTTGGTGGTGGAACGAGAACGTGGATCCAGATTTACTTCCGCTATGTATACTTCAGTATTTGGGAAAGCGAATTCAGGTAAGATCTTTCCCTTGTCAATTAATTGAATTGAACTATTTGTAGTATTACCAACAAGGCAACTCTCCTTAAGTTGGGTTTCTCTCTCAAATGGACTGAACTTATGATGGGGTGTATTACGTCAGTCTCGTATTCTCTATTGGTGAATGGATCAGATAGAGGTTCCTTTAAACCTACTAGAGGGATCTGCCTAGTAGACTTTGTCACACCCGGCCAGCCGGCCCCGGTTACCCGCCCGACAACCCGTGGGTGTGATCCGTTATAGGATCCACGGTTTTAGTCTGTTAATAATATAAATACAAATACATGTAATCAAGAGCAAGAATAGAGCAATAATTAATAAAAAGGTTACAAGAGTCCAAATACTCCAAGAAATATCCAAGAAATAGCCAAAGGAAAGAATCAAGAATCAAATGTAATATCGAGTTCAGCGGAAGCAAAATAAATAAACTAGATAATCTTCTCTTTGGTTTTCTTTTCTAAATCTAAAAACTAGTTTTCTAAATTAGCAAGTAAAGATGTCCTCCAATCTTTCTTCACACGATCATCAAAATGCTGGGAATCTGCCTCCGTCGGCCATCAATGGGTTGCTAAAAGTGCAAACAAGCATCTTCAGGAGGCTCCATGCTGTGCAAGTTCATGTACCATTGTCTGTCTCACATCAGCTTCATACGAGAAGGCTCTTTCATATGAATCCTCTCCAACTTCCGACGTTGAGCCACAATCTGTACAACTCATATAATATATACAATGAAAGGAGTGAGTTCTAACGAACTCAGTAAGGAACAGACAATTCTCATATATATGTCAATACAATCCACGAATGCATATATGAAATGATATGGATGATATGCAGAAATATGAATGCTACTAAGATCTAACTATGCAAGTCTCTAATAGCTGATATGCTTTAAGATATACACCAGCCCTCCTTTGGGTAGGTCTATGCTCTTTGATCCGGCAAGAACTGGTTACCTCTGTAGGGATCCTGGGCAAAGGGGTAAGTCCACACCTGGCTCTCAAACCATGGTTGGGGATTAAGTCAACACTCTCTCACCACGACCATTGGCAATGAGTACTGGCGCATGTCAGGGTTTCTAATCCAATGCAAGTCATAATGGTAACATACTATATGGAGTCCAGATACTTCCCCTATGGTCATCCACATATTGTTGGGGCGGATGCTCTCATGACTCCTCACGACACCCGGTCTGTTCCTTGGACGTCCATGAGCCCAACCCTAACATATGCCACCCTACCATTGCATGACCAACAGTGGACCACTGAGTCTCCGCACAGACTGGTTACCGCTATAGGATGAAACATAGTCACGTCACCATTGTCACGGGCCACCCGGCTTCAATTCCCCCAGTGAGCATGTGTCCCATACCACAGCCCTCTGATATCTCCAGCCAAGATATCCCAATGGAATACCTCCTCCATCACAACTACACTACGTCACTCTTTATCATACCATGAACAGTTGTGCAATATCATAAAAGATGAAGTACATCAAAGAACACCACTAACAGCAAGTATACAATAAGATTCACATGCTTTATACAATTACAGCAAGTTACATGATCAAAGAATAGTAAATAGAACAGCTGAATCATCATGTATATGTAATTGCATATAAATAAGAATGCATGTCCTTACCTGTAATTTAGTAGAAGTCCTCTAACTTGCAATCCAAAAACTATTATAAGACTTTTATTTGAAACAGAGAACACCTAGGCATAGGGTTACAAGAATGTATAAGAGTCAAGAGTCAAAACAAATCCAAAATCAAACCTACATTGTCATTGGAAACCAACAGGTTGCTTGTAGCGATTGCTTAAGTTAAGCGACCTCCACAAGCGACCACCCTTGTTTCGACAAGTTTCCAACTCCGAAAATCAGACATTTTATCTTCCGATTTCAATCCGTTTTAAGATGATCTTAGTCCGAATTTCAAGCTTAATAGGTCTAGAACAAGGGGGTAACAAGAAACCCTAAAATTAACAAAAATTTATTACCCAAATCATTCCCCTTGATGGGATCCATCCATTAAACAAATGCGGGGATTCGTTTCAGGACAGGATCTCATCAAGAACATTGAAAAGGGAGATACAACTAATCAATTGGGTAACCACTAACAAAATGGGGATGGGTTCATATCAATCCGAGGTTAAAAAGAAGAGAATAGCATATGGAGATTCATTACCTTAACCAGAATTACCAAGAATAGAAGAGAAAAGGTTCCATATCATTAACAGCACTTCGCCCAACTTCTAGCACGTTTCCACTGCCGCCTAATCGCCCAAAATAGCAATCCCGAACATAATAATGCATTAATAAAGCGAGGAATGCTATTTATAACGAACAGGGGGCAAAATAGGGCATTTTCCCGCAAGCAGAACCGGGCGGTCGCTTAAGGCGGTCGCTTGGTTTAATCAACCGCCACTAGCAACCACCCCCAAGTATATTGCTATACAAGGGTGCTTTGCTCAGGGGGTTGAAACCCAAGCACAACCTAGCCCTAAACAACACATGGGGGATGTCTTACCTTCATTCCGGACATCTCCAAACACCACATTCCTTCTACCGGAGATCCAACTTCCCAGTAAGGCCGATTCTTCAACAAGAGAATCCAGATCCATGGGTTCTGGATATGGATCATGGACTCCTATCTGGACACTCCACAAAATTAATCCGACTAGACCTTCGGGTTCTCGGACCTACAATACGGATTCCGGGTTAGAAAAACAGGGGTTGTTACAGACTCTCTCTCTCTCTCTCTCTCTCCTTATTTGTTCATTTTATGTTCCCAGGTTCTATTGGCTATCATTCACCGAGCTGAATCTAGACATCGAATTCGAGGAATTAGTGTGAGGAACATGGCTATGGTAGTGTCACATCTTCTTTTTGTAGATAGTTGTATTAATTTTGCGGAGTTGAATTTGGATAAAGTTTGTGCTTTAAGGGCCTGTTTGGTTACTTGAGTCTGTAAATTTTAAAAATTTAGAGATTTCAAATCTATAGACTTCAAATCTCTAGAGTCATGGTTCATAAAATTAACTGTTTGGTTAGCTTGAATTTTTTGAATGAAATTTGTAGATTTATCCTAAAAAATATTTATTGAATTATGGTTCAAATGTTTAGCGTTTTGATAGTAGGGGTGAAATCTTTGGATTTCACTTCATACCCATAAATCTACAGATTCACGCTTTTAGTGTAAAAAGGTGAATCTCTAGATTTCATGAATCTAGGGATACACACAACCAAACGGGTAAAAATCTCCCAGTTGTGAATCCAGAGATTTCAAATCTCTAGATTCACGTAACCAAACAGGCTCTAAAGCAATGTCTGGAGCATTACCGTGATGCGAGTGGGCAGACCTAAACTTAAATATCAAGTCTGACCTTTAGCCCCAACACTCCAAAGAAAGTTCAAAGTATGGCTCTCAAGAGTTCTCAAGGGTTCTCAAGTCAAGTACGAAGATGGCTCTGGGAAATATTTGGGAAATATTTAGGATTGCCCACAAAGTTTGGTGTTTCCAAAAAGGAGGAATTGACTCAAGACATGTAACAGAATTAAGGGGTGGAAAAACTCTCTTCTTTCTACGGAGGGAAGAGTTACCCTAGTGAAGTCGGTGGCCAATGCACTCTCAACATATGCAACTTCCCATTTTTCCCTTCCTTCAATGCCTGACTCTTGAATCCGTTCTTTAGACTTGATTGACTTGGGAAATAGAGCTTGGAATGTTCCACTGCTGAATGCCTTATTTATTCATGAAGAGGTTACTGCCATTAAGAAGATTACCTTACCATTATCGTCTGTTGAGGACAAACTTGTTTGGGGAGCTGCTTCTGGTGGAAGCACTACAAAAAAAAAAAGGGTTTTCGTGGCGGTTTTTTCCGCCACTAAAAGTGAAAAAAACCGACACTAAAAGTGGAAAAAACCACCACCATTTGTTTCGCCACAAATCCGACTTGGAATCCACGCGTGTAACATGCAAGTCGTGGCGGTTTTATAAAACCGCCACTATTAATATGCATATAAGACACATTTAGTGACGGTAAATTAAGAAATCGCCACAAATTATGTCCTATTTAGTGGCGGTTGTTGTAAAAACCGCCACTAATTGTGTTCACATTCAGTATGAATTCCCTTGTGATTTTCCGGCGCATTAGTGGCGGTTTTTTGTTTACCGCCACCAATTGCGTTAATTTTTTTTAAAAAAAAGAAAACCCCTATATTTGCTATTATATTACATTTATTCCTGAAAGACAGTACAAATACATGAATAGAAAGAAAACTCAAAAAAGCTAACACTATTCAAAGAACACAATTTAAGAAAAATAAATACAATACATATTAATCAAGTCAACAAAAACTGCATGTAGTACTCTACTTGATGTTACATGTTAATCTAAATACCAATAAGAGAAGAAGAAAAAAAATGACACAAAAAGGAATAATCCAATCACATTTCAAGGCTGCAACAGCATCAACAGCTATATCTTGTCCAACCACTCTTGTCTTCACTCTCTCTGCAAGGCTAAGCAGCCACTCTTTCTCTTCAGTACCAAAACTTAACTTCTGAAGTTCTTGGAGCTGAGCATTAAATTCATCAAACTTCTTCAAGGACACAGGTCAGCTTCATCAACTGTAGGAGCCCCACCCTGCTCACTGAGTTTTAAATTCCCAGCAATCTCTGCACATATCTTCCCATATTTGCTGCAATGCAAACAGAATAACAATTTGTGATTTCTTCAATTTCAAACGCATTGCTACATGTCCAAAGAAAGCCAATTCAGGATGCTAAATGTAAGGCAAATCCAGTTGAAAGAAAATTTGCAAGTACAAAAGTTTAAGATGGATTGCCTGCAACTGCTGCAGCAGAGACCCACAAGTTGTCACTCCACGAAGTGGACTCTGGGCATCAGTGACTGCCATTAGGAATTCTAAAGAAGGTTCAACCTCACCTGCAATATACACAGAATTGAGAAGATAATCTCAAGGTAGCTCTCCTTTTATTTCTTTTTTGTTCCCATGAAAGTCAAGTTATATGATATAAACAAAATTCACAATTGAAAAAAAGAATTACAGAGGTTGGGAGAGAATACTAACTAAACATATATCACACTTCCTTTTTTGTTCCCATGAAAGTTAAGTTATATGATATAAACAAATTTCACAATTAAAAAAAGGAATTACAGAGGTTGAGAATTACAGAGGTTGGGAGAGAATACTAACTAAACATATATCACACTTCCTTTTTGGTTTAGAGTATTCTTTCTTTCCTTCATAGCCCTGGTGTTCCAACTGGTTAATGGATATTGAAGTCTTCTGGGCTCTTTGGGGGGTGGTTTCTAAGTGTTCCTGATTGCATGGCAGCAACTACAACATCAAGCGAAGGAAGCTCTCACAGATCACAAACTCTGCTTATGCTCTTTCTTGGGCTGCTCCTCATCATTCTTCTCCTAGCTCATCCTTCACACCAGTCCAGGATCTTAAACATGTCCATGGCAGCTTCTTCTTTACCAACAGAGAGGCTTCTCTCAGAGTCATCCACCAACACCAACACCACTTCATATCACATACAATGGTGGTCAAAAGCTTACTCGTAGTGAGGGGTTCTCCATCAAAGAATCATCTGTACATTTTCATTTACTAGAATTTTGACTTGTTTTTTCAGTTGTGAGAAGCTTTATTATCTAAGTCGGTTTTTTACTGTTTAGTCTAGTTTTTTAGGCTTCGGTTGGAATCTTGAATTTTTAAGGTTTGGCCTTCCTCAAGACATAATGGCATCACATTTTTCAAAGGGTATTGTTTTCAAATTTGGAGTGGAACCGTACTTAGCCTAATTAACTGTAATGTTGTATAGAATTTATTCATGATTCTGATAAGTGAACTGTTTTTTTTAATGCGTTAGCTAGTGTATCACTTTGTTCTTCATGGATGGAATCAGTAGCACTAGTAAGCTAATGCTAAGAAAGTAAAAGAAAATATTGGGGGCATGGGATAGTGGGGGCATAGGATCTAGATGCCCATTTAAAAAGGACAGCTAATGCTAAGACTAAAGAAAATAAGGAACCAACTAAAATTGGAAACCACCAAAGTAAGCTAATGCTAAGAAAGCCAAACTGCCAAGTTATTCCTACATAATTTACTCAAACAATTAAGAAACTTAAAATAACTTATAACTAATTCCAGTCCTTGTTGGACCAAAAACCCTTGGATGGTTTTGTTTGGTTTTGGGTTTGGGTTTCCAAAACCGATCATACCTGTCCAACCATTAAGTGCACCCACATCCATCAGCACCCCATATGGTAACCCATCGGTTTTATTAAGATATGTTTTCTCCTCCACTTCACACACCCCTTCAACAATGATTCCATCAATCGGAATTACTTCTCCAGCCTTGATCGCGAGGATCATGTTCACCTTCACATCTTTTGCATCAATGATAGCTCCATTATCAGCTAAGGTGGCTTGCTGAGGGGCCATACTCAACAAAGAGGTCATAGCTTCTGTAGCCATTCTCATAAGGATTATTATTTTTAACCTATGTCTTTGGTGTAGGAATGTTACATATTAATGGAGAGAGAGAGAGAGAGGACCTTGAAACTGTATAACCCATGAGGACAATGGAGTTCTGGTGGAAGTTTGGTGACAGATTTGGTGGAACTCAACACTCCAACTTCCTTCTCAAAAGCAGCCCTGCATAAAAACAGAAAATCCAAAATTTTAAAATTATAAAATTACAAAAGCATTTGATAGAATCACCAATTCAGATCTGAAACTCAGTCACAGCATGTTGGAACAACTTAAAAACACCTTAGAACAGCTTAAAGTTGGCACTCTAGGGTTTCAACCACTTAATGGTCCATAACTTAAAAAGGTAAGGACAAGGCCAGCAATGGCCAATAGGTGGTGCAACTGTTCCTAAAATTTTCAACCTTCATTATTCATAAATTTAATCTCTGGGTTTTCTAGGAGGGGGAAAATTACAGCAACTTATCTTGGTTTGAGGTACTGTTGACCAACTAATTAAACAATCTTGGAAATAGACGCAGACACAGCAAGATGAGAAAACAGTACATTTATTTATTTATTCATTCATTATTTCTTACTATACAAAGAATATACAATGATGTGTAAGGTTTTCTTCCCCTTTCTTCTGCATAAATTAACTAGAAAGTAATCAAAGTTTCCATGACCCAGTAAGCAATAACAATTTTGTTAATAACTCCAATTTCTCCTGTAATGCATCATACTTTTGAGCATTTAATTTCCTTTCTTCTTTCTCTTTGACTCTTTTCCTCTTCTCTTTCCTCTTCTCTTTGCCTCTTTTCCTCTTCTCTTTCTTGTTCAGCTTGTTGGAGTTTTTTACTCAACTCCGTAAGTCTACCATCTAACTCCTTGTTTTGTTGGGTTTTTGTTACCTCTAAATCTTTTGGACTTACTCCCGCTCCTAACAAACGTACCCGACCATGGGTATCTGGTCCCAAATAAGTGGTGAAGATACTTTCTAAGACTGGAATGTCATTTCGATTCTCTTCAGGCAAATTAGCCAACTCTTCATTTATCGCTCTCTGATCATTAAACATTTCTCAACCAAGTTAGCCCACTAAAGACTCCAATATCATATCATATTATTCATGCAGACATTAATCTTATACATAAATGCATACCATTATTTCAGCTTAAGTAGGATCAATAGGAGTTTGATCCTTCCTTGTATGTGTTTTGAAAAACATCTCTATCCTTGTAGGGTCCAAACCTTCAGGATGCTCATTTTTCTAAAGAAATCCAACAAAAAATAAATAAATAAATAAACAAAGATAAAAATGTTAACTAATAGTTTGCATACATGTTCACAATAATTTAAATAGAGAAACATTTCAGAAACATGCCTTCATGCGAAATCGTTGCGCATAACTTCTTCGACCACAAGTATGAGTCATCTTTTGGAGCTTTCTAATGTCAGTATTAACATGACGCATCTTCTGCACAATAACAAAACAATTAAAAGATTAACATTGTATAACATTGACTCTTACTTATAAAATGTATGTTCACAAATAAATGACTTCTTACCGTGTTCTTTCACTATTCCATATGTCTATAAGTTCTTTCCACTGATCTAATGGAACCACCGCTGAACAATTATTGATTGCCTCATCAATACTACCAACATCATCGTAAAACTCTTTTCTTAGTTCCCTTTTAAAGGCCTTCCATTGCAGCCCCATTTTGACAAATACTCATTTCTTACCCAAAGCATCCATTTGATAATTCTTCTGCAAGAAAAAATAATTATTTATCAAAAAAGAAACATCTTAGTTGTAAATACTCATGTAGGTAAGATTGGTAATTATTTTACCTGTATTTTCTTCCATAATGCTTCCTTGTAGTGAATGGGTACTTTCCTCCAATCGTCATAGTTATAGGGGAGGTTCAAACCACTTCTTACCAGTGTCCCTAGGTAAATAATGAACTCTGCTACATAGCCATCATCCCCTTGTCCATATACATTAACTATGACTTGCCTTATTTCCTTCGAAGCCATCCTTCGCGTCTTCCAAGACACATTTGGACCCCTCTTGTGATGTTTCCCTACAATTGAATTCCAATATATGAGAAACAAATCAAAGGCATATAATTCAAATATATTAAAAATTATAAGCATATCAAAAGCATCCTCACTCAGAGTTGAAGTGCTTGAAGAAGGAGCAGAATCCACTGGATCCATTAAAAGTCACAAAGTGAAATACTAACAAAGAAAAACCTGTAGATGTATAACATTATATTATCATTAGACATTCAATTACAACATAATAGGGAACTATAAAAGACATTAAAATAGCAAGCAACTAGAATAAGATGGTGAGTGAGTTGTATCAACAAAGACAAATTTGAATATGATATTTTGCACACACAAAAAATGCATCAGGAAACTTGGAAAACGAAATACTAATGATAGTAAACTACTTACAACTGAAAAACAAAGCACATACTATGTAGTTCAAAAACGCATCTGATCATATTCTAATTTAAAATTGGGTTTGTATTGAGCAACTCCAGGGGTGTCAACTATTATTCCATCCACATCTGTCCTTGTCTAGTTAAGACTGGGATCACCAACAACCATTTGTCTAATATTTTGACTATTTAAAAAAAAGAGTTGTTGGTATGTTTGACTTGTAACTTCAGTGACATCACCTTCCATATCATAATTATCACGTACTGATGATTTTAAAGCAACCAACCAATCAGGCCTCAAAGGGTCCGGTGCATAAAACACTTGCTCTACTTGTGTAGGGAACACAAATGGGTCATCCATCTCATTTTTCCAGAATGCATCAAATAATTAAAATTGACAAGGGTAAACCCAATATCATCTTTCTTCACTCCTCTCTCAATGTCAACCCAATCACAACGAAATAAAACAACTCTGAGATTTGCTGAATATTATATCTCAATAACTTCCTTCAGTATGCCAGAATAAGCAACATTTCCTTCAACAGGCCTTGGGTCTTACTACTAGCAACATTATGAGTTACCGCTGTTACCAAGACACCACTATTCTGAGTTCTTCAACTCTTTTCACGATCCTTCGTGTGAAACCTTATGCCATTAATAATGTAAGCACTGTAGCTTTTGTATTCCCAACTTGGACCATTAGCCAGCCATTTAATGTTGTCAGGTACCTCTTCCCCACGTTGGCATAGATGATCAACCTACCCAATACAAAAATTATTTGTTATTTTTATAATTAACTTACAATTAATCTATTAGAATTATCTACCATTAGAATCATTCACTTACTTGGTCTCTAAACCACTTTGAAAATGATTATGCATGTACTTTCAATCTGGCTTGCTCACGTACTTTATGACCCATCTTTCTTTTAAGTTCTTGAAGATGTTGCTTATAAAATATAATATTAATAGTCATATCACTCAATATAGTCATTAATATGAAAAGTTAAAATAAAGTAACTTATACACTTACTCTCGATACGTCTTAATGCCATCATAATAAATCAATACATATCGATGAATCTGAATTAATTCTTTTGTCTAGCCGAAACAACTGAAGCTTCCCAAGTGGTCTACCGGAGCATGAAAACACAGAAGACTTGTCTGTTTCCATTTTCCCATCATCATTATTCCTTATTGGACGATTTACCATTGTTTCCACACCTCCCAAATACCTTGAACAAAAGATCAGGCATTCATCTGCAATGTATCCTTGTGTAATGGAACCTTCTGGCAGAGCTGCATTTCGCGCATGGTCTTTAAGTCTTTTGTTAAATCTATTTAAATAGAAACATATACATAATTTATTCCACATTCCCGTAGCTAAGCTTAAGAGATTAGATAAAAATAACATCATGTAATATTATCTAACCTTTCAAAAGGATACATCCATCGGTAATGTACTGGTCCACCTAACAATGGTTCCCGTGGTAAATGAATGAGAAGAAGTACCATTACATCAAAGAATGATGGAGGAAAAATCCTCTTAAGTTGGCAAAGTGTTTCTGCAATACTTGATTCAAGTTTCTTAAAGTCTTCTGCTTTACCAACTTTAGAACACAAACACTTAAAGAAGCCACATATTGCAATCAATATCACCCTAACATGCTTTGGCAATATATTTCGTAATGCCAAAGGAAGTAGTTGTTGCATAGGAACATGACAATCATGACTCTTTGTACCAAAAATATTCCTCTCTTTAACATTCACACAACGTGAGATATTACTAGCATAACCATCTGGTACTTTTAATCCCTTTAGGGTACTGCAAAACATGTCTTTGTCTTTCTTTGACAACGTGTAGCATGCAGGAGGTATTAACATTTTATTAGTCCTCCCCTCAATCATTTGTGGATGAAGAGCTGGCCGAATTTCCATTTCTTTCAAATCTAGACGAGCTTTGATGTGATCCTTAGTTTTATCTTTAATGCCCAACAATGTATAAATAATGTTATCACATACATTCTTTTCTATATGCATTACATCTAGATTGTGGCGGAGTAGATTATCTTTCCAATATGGTAATTGAAAGAAGATACTTTTTTTCTTCCAACTCAATGGCAATGGCTTTTGCTGAACTTGAGCTCTTTTTCTCTTTTTGCCATCATTCTCCACGGGATCCTAACCAAATGCAGGGAAATCAACACCCTCCAATTGGTTTAGCACCAAAACTCCTGAAGGAGGTTGGGGTGCATCCCTATACTCTGTTGATCCATTAATACATCTCTTATCTTTTCGAAATTTATGATTTGAGGGAAGGATCCGACGATGGCCTAAGTAACAATACTTCCCCCCATGTTTTAACCAAGCTGACTCCATAAGCTCATTGCAACAAGGGCAATCAAATGCACCTTTTGTGCTCCAACCTAATAGATTAGCATATGCTGGAAAATTATTTACAAAAGACATGCACGCAGTCGAAATGATTCTTTCTTATATGCATCATAGGTGTCAACCCCAGTTTCCCACAGTTCTTTTAACTCATCTATTAAAGGTTGTAAAAACACATCAATATCATTACCAGGCTCTTTGGGTCTAGGAATCAACAATGTCAACAAAAAAGACTTTTGTTTCATGCACATCCATGGTGGTAAATTATATGGGACCACAATAACGGGCCATGTTCTATAGCTTTTACCACTTCTCAAACTGAAAGGATTAAATCCATCACTTGCCAGGCCGAGTCTAACATTCCGTGGGTCTTTACTAAATGATGGTTTTATTCTATCAAAATTTTTCCAAGCTTCTGAATCTGCAGGATGACGCATTTTCCCATCATCAATATGATGTTCCTTATGCCAAACCATAACAGATGATGTTTCTGATGACATGTATAATCTCTGCAATCTTGGTTTTAAGGGAAAATAGTGTACTGTTTTTGCTGGGACTTTTTGATTATTATGGTCACATCTTGAAGTATCACATTTTACACATGATTTAGCATTGGATGCCTCCTTCCAGTACAACATACAATCATGAGGGCATGCATCAATATTTTTATAAGTAAGCCCTAGGTTCTTAATTATCTTCTTTGCCTCATATAGTGACTTTGGTAGAGCATTATCTTCTGGAAGTGCTTTCTTTAATAAATCCAACAATAAAGAAAATGACTTATCACTCCACTTGCAAAGGCATTTTATATGATATAGTTCAACAATAAAAGACAACTTGGTGAATTCCTTGCATCCAGGATATAATTTAATCTCTGCATCTTGCACCAATCTTTCAAATTTATCTACATCATTACTTACATCCAATGTGGCATTAACTCCCACTCCTCCAGACATATTATCCCCAGACATATGTTTGCCAAATGCATCATGTAACATGTCATGCATGTTATCAATATCGTTGTCTTTTTCAACATTTATCTGATTGTTGTCTTCTTCAACATTTGCAAATTCTTCCCCATGGAAACACCAAACTGTGTAGTTCCACATAATTCCATCACATATCAAATGTTCAAACATTTCAGCCCGTGTTCTTGGCAATCGATTATTGCAATTTATACACGGGCATGCAACCTTCTCCAAAGTAGATACTTGTGAAAATGCAAAATCCAAGAATTGTTTGACACCCTTTATATATACAATTTTTACATGGTATCCAGGGTCCCGTGACTGTGTAATCTAATGCTTATCCATTTAATGAAACTAGCATAAAATATGAATCTCTCAAATATGTATAAATAGGAACCTGTACATGTATAACTTAACTTTATCATTAGACATTCAATTGAGAAGCATTAAAGTTAACATATAACCAAGAGACCTCAGAGAATGTATATCATCTTAAATTTATCACATCTAGATCATAGTATTCTAAGCAGTTTCTCAAGTATAAAAACAATTTTTATAAATGATGTAAGAACAACGACATTAAGAACAACTGCTTTATCCAAAAAGCTCTCAAATTTTAGCTCTTCTCTCATCTCTTGGAACAAATCGATGGTGGGAACTAAAGAGGAGAAAAACAAATCTTTCCCTTTGGAAAGAAGAAATGAGAAAATTGGTTCATAATAGAAAGTGAACTTCTGGCAAATTTAAGACTAGTTATGAATCAACAAGAGAGTATGTGGCATGACAAATTGAAGTGTGATTGAATCAAGGGAGGTGATAAGAACGTGAGGTTCTTTCACCTCACCACTTTCAAACCAAGGGCTTTTAACAAAATAAGAAGGTTCAATCATGAAGGTCTTCATGTTTCAGATACAGAGCATATTGCAGCAGCTTAAACCGAAATAGTACAACAATTCAAACCCAAAACATTTTCTACTGAACAGGGAATCTAGAACATTTTTCAAGATCATCTTTGAACAAAAAATCTATAGTTATCACATAGCACCAAACAGCTAAACGACTTGGTAACTATAACATATCTAAATGAGAGCTATCAGAAAGTCATAATATGTATCAGTACTAGTCCTTATTTATATAGCCATGCGGGTCAAAATGCTTCCAGGAATTATAGTTAGTAACATTCCAAGTGTTGTAAGAAGCTTCAGTTCATCACAACTCTGGATTGGAAAAATGGCACAGGATCCTATTTTATTGAACCAATCACAAGGAGAAAATTCATATTTGACAATGCACCATATTTCGTTACAATAAGGGAAAAAGGCCTCTAAGAAAATAACTTCCATGGTTGGGTGGGAGCGCAATAAAATTCACATAAACCTTACTCAAAAATTTAAGTTTTGCAAATTCAGAACCCGGGAATGATCCCTGCCTTCAACCTCACACACTTGATGAAGTAGTTGTTACTTCAGGTAACTAAATCAAGGCATAAGACCAATGGCAAGAGTTTTGTAACTTTTCAGAAAAGACTAATTTACTGAACCTTCATGATCAACAAGACCACCTCTTCAAGTATGACTAATATAAGACCTCATACCTGCAATAGACGGCAGAATAATTACACAACGAAACAAAGAACTGGAAGAAACATTTAAGGGGGGAAAATCAGCAGGGGAGAAATTTGAAGGAAATCTGGCATCCTTCAAATACATATCAAGACCAAGTTTTAATTTACAAACTATTTTGTTTTAACCTGCAGTTTAGATTTCAAAGAGAGAAGATTTGAGATTTTGGCAGGTAGAGACCAATCAGCCATTCATCTTTAGTTATGACCTACTTAAGCTAAAATATAAGAACTATATAATGGCTTAAATGCTTATATGCTGATTAATAAACTGAAATGTGTTGGAGAAAAAGAAATGAATTTCCTAAGTGATTGGAAAAATCACTGAAATCTGACCAGAAAGCTCAACCAAGCCACATGAGAGATGCTTTAGACGTCATTAAAAAAAGATTTAATATCAATAAAATAGAAAGGGCAAACCCCCAAAACCCCACTTTTGATTCTCTGAGAAAGCTAGTTTTATTAGATTAAAGAGAGATGACTCACCCGAGCAGTGGAAGGTCAAGCATCTCTTATTATATTAGTGATTCTCAACTGAAGATATTCACAATCACTTGGATCTCAACCATGAACGATGTGAAGACAAAGCATAAAACAAATCCAAAACATAATCACATTCCATAGCACATTTCTTAGAAACTGCAAGAAAAGTAATTTGGGAAGGAATGGCATTGTTAAACCACATTCCCGCCCACCAAAATTTGTTGCCATACAGCATGTGTTACCAAAATGGAGTAGATGCACAGAAGAATTAGGACACTAACTAACAAATTTTGACTGATAGAAAATATTTTATGTTCTATGCTTTAGCTTTTTTACCCTGTTCGTCCTTGTTTCTTCATTTGCAAATGTCTTCCACATATGAGAGGATTTTAGGGGATGCTTTTATTAGTTGGATGATGTTGTTTTTAGTGCTGATATTCTTCAAAAGCATTAGTTTATAGGTTGTATGGACTATGTAATTATAAGCATACTAAATGATGAAGAAAGTGTTGAAAGAAACGATTGTAGTAGAATGGCTTATTGATCCATGATCTCAAGCCCTTTATTTATAATTAAGTGGAAAGTAAAATATTACAAGGAATAGAATTCTATATGAATACAAACTCTAACTTAACTCCTATACAAACTCTTATTAGACTCCTAATAGAATCCAACACTCCCCCTCAAGTTGAGGCATAGATATTACTCATGCCTAACTTGCCTACAATAGGAAGGAAATCTCTTTCTTTCAATCCCTTAGTGAAAACATCTGCTAATTGGTCTTCAGATCTTACAAAAGGCATGCAGATAAGCCATTGTTCCAACTTTCCTTTGACAAAAAACCTGTCAATTTCAATGTGCTTAGTCCGATCATGTTGCACTGGATTATTAGCAATACTAATAGCAGCCTTGTTGTCACAATATAACATCATGGGGTTTGGAACTTGGACTCCAATATCTTGCAGCAAGCCTTTCAACCATAGTAGCTCACAAACTCCACGAACCATAGCCCTATATTCAGCTTCAGTACTAGATAAAGCTACCACATTCTGTTTCTTACTTCTCCAAGTAACTAGATTACCTCCAATAAAGGTACAGTAACCTGAAATTGACTTCCTGTCTGGAGATCCAGCCCAGTCTGCATCAGTGTATGCTTCTACTTTTAGATTATCAGTGGGTGACAAAAGTATTCCTTTTCCAGGAGTTCCCTTCAAATCCTGTAGTATTCGATAATGACCTTCATATGAGCTAAATATGGATCATGCATGAATTGACTCACTATACCTACAGCATAAGCAATGTCTGGCCTGGTGTGAGACAAGTAGATAAGCTTCCCTACCAGCCTTTGGTATCTTCCTTTGTCCACTGGTTCTCCCTCTTTTTCTTTAAGTTTAGCTCCAGCTTCAATAGGGGTATCAACTACTTTACACCCCAACATTCCCACTTCTGATAATAGATCTAGGACATACTTTCTTTGGGATAGGAATATACTTTTATTTGATCGAGCCACCTCAATCCCTAAGAAATACTGTAACTTCCCTAGATCTTTAATTTCAAACTCTTTGCCAAAATAGTCCTTCAACTTTTGAATTTCTTCACCATCATTCCCTGTGATGACAATATCGTCTACATAGACAATGAAAAGTGTGATGTTAGTACTTGACTTCTTGACAAATAGTGTATGATCAGCATTGCTTTGCTTGTACCCAATAGAAGTCATTGCCTTCAGGAGGCGTCCAAACCAGCATCTAAGAGACTGTTTTAACCCATAAAGTGACCTCTTCAATCGACAAACTTTTCCTGCATTATTGTCATCGGATAAACCCTGTGGGATTTCCATATAAACCTCTTCTGCTAACTCCCCATGTAAGAAGGCATTCTTTACGTCTAGTTGGTGCAAGTTCCAGGTGTTTGTTCACAGCTCTACGGACAACGGAACTACGATAGTATTTAGTTTGCAGCAACCGGGGCAAAGGTCTCCTGATAATCAATCCCATAGGTCTGGGTAAACCCCTTTGCAACTAGTCTAGCTTTCAACTTGTTGACTGATCCATCCATATTTTGTTTAACCACAAATACCCATTTGCAGCCCACTGGTTTTTTTTCTGGAGGAAGTGTAACCAGCTCCCAAGTGTCATTTTTCTTCATTGCCTGCATTTCCTCTACCATAGCTTCCTTCCATCTCTTATCAGCATAGGCTTCCTGCCAACTTTTAGGAACAGATACAGATGACAGAGAGGATATAAAAGCACGGTAGGAGTCGGACAAAGAGTTATAAGAAACATATTTAGCTATGGGATGTTGAGTACAAGATCGACCCCTTTTCTAACAAAGCAATAGGAAGATCGGAAGAAGATACCTCGGTAGAATCCGATTCCGGAGCGGAGAGGCGAAGTGGTAACGTATCCCCTTTCTCCACCTGCTTTAGCCGGTTGTATTTCTTCCTCTGATAAGTCTGCACCTCTTTATTTTGGTCAATCTGGTTTTGAAAGACCCCAACAGTGTGTCTCATAGGAGTGGTCTCCCCTTGGCTAGGTTCTTCACATGGTTCAGAAATTGAAGGGGGAGGATTAGAGTCCTCAGGTATACTGGCCGAAGTCTCCCCCTGGTCAGGAAACTCTTCTGGGACTCTTAAGTTGTGTTGGTGTGTGAAAGGAAGATCTAGAGTCGGAAAGAACACCTCTCCTCTAGGACTCTCCCCCCTGGAGAGGTGTATAGTAAGGGCAAAACTCATGAAAAAGTACATCCATGGATACAATGGTTTTCTTGGAGGGAGGATGATAACATTTGTACCCTTTCTGAGTAGCAGAATACCCCAAAAATATGCAGCATAGGCTGCGGGGAGCCAACTTACTCTGGTGGGCTGTGATTCTGGCATAACACACGCATCCAAAAACCTTTGGGGAAATAACAAAAGAAGAGGCTCCTTGAAGAATCTCATTAGGACATTTAAAACCAAGTATCCTCTGGGCATCCTATTCATAAGGTAAGAAGCGGTGAGAATAGCATCACTCCAGTACTGGTCAGGTACATTCATAGCAATCATAATAGAACGGGCTATCTCTAAGAGATGTCGATTCTTCATTTCGGCCACCCCATTTTGGGCAGCCGTATCAATGCAACTAGTCTGATGTATTATGCCAGAGTCAGAGAGATATCTTTGAAATTCACCATCAATATACTGTGCCATTGTCACTGCGAAGGATCTTCACAGTGGCATTGAACTGAGTTTTAATCATATTATGAAAATCACGAAAACATCGGAAAACTTCATTTTTTTGTTTTAAAAGATAAATCCATGTAGAACGAGAGTGACAATCAATAAAAGTAACAAAGTACCTATGGCCAGTGATAGACACACGTCGGCAGGGACCCCACACATCAGTATGAATTAACATAAAAGGAATATTTTTTCTATTATGAAGAGAAGGTAAATAAGTAGAACGAGTCTGCTTCGCAAAAATGCAAGCTTCACAAAAAAAATCATCCTCATTACAAGAAGAAACTAAATCAGGAAATATTTTCTTAAGAGTTCCTAGAGGGGGGTGACCTAGCCTACGGTGCCACTGATGAAGGTCTGATATTACCGAATGACCTGATTAGAAGATGTAGTCAGAGCAGAAGTAGATCCTTCAATCGGCTCGAGCAAATAAAGTCCATTGTCTAGTTTACCACGTCCAATCTCCTTCCCCGTTACCAGATCCTGGAAGACACAATAAGATGGGAAAAATGTCACTTTACAATTTAAGTCATGTGTAAGACTGCTGATAAAGAGCAAGTTAGTAGAGAAAGAGGGAACATGTAAAACTTTAGACAAAGACATGGATGGAGAATGTTGAATGGTCCATTTTCCAGCAATGGAAGAATAGGAGCCATCAGCAATTCGAACTTTATCCTTTCCAGAAGTTGGAGAATATTGTAAGAAAAAAGAGGATAAACCTGTCATATGATCTGTGGCTCCGGTATCAATAATCCAACGAGTAGAAACTGAAGAAACTTGGAAGCTTGTAAAAGTTTTACCTGAAGTAGCAAGGTAGGAGTTGGTTTGATTAGTAGAGGAAGCAGTGGTAGAGGCTGTACCGGCGGTGAGAAGATTGAGAATACGTCGCAAAGAAGTTAACTCCTCCTGTGAGAGACCAACATTTGCGAGAGGGTCTTGTGGAAAGCTGTCTCGAGAGATATGAGCTTTCGATTTTCCTTTTTTTTGTGCTCTTTTTTTCTCAAAATCAGCAGGCTTCCCATGGAGTTTCCAACAATTTTCCTTAGTATGATAGGGTTTGTGACAGTGCTCACACTTGACAATCTCCTTAGCCGGATCGGATTTAGTGCGACAGACTGTAAAGCTGATTTCTCCAAAATAGGAGTATGAAGCATGGCTAATCGACGACTTTCCTCACACTGAACAAGAGCATAAGACTGTTCTAGTGTAGGAAAGGGAGAACGACTTAAGACTTGTACTCTGATCTGATCGTACTCCACGTTCAAACCTGCCAAGAAGTCATATACTCGAATCTTATCAATGTGCTTCTTATAAGTCGCCACATCATCTGGATTAGTGGGGTGATAATCCCCATAATGATCCAACTCTTGCCAAAGAGATCGCAACTCAGCATAATAGTGGGCCACAGTCAGTTCCTTTTGGGTAGTCTCATGAAGCTTCTTTCGTAGCTCATAAACCTGTGCATCATTCCCCAACTGTCCATATGTTTCAGTAGTAGCCTTCCAGATTTGGGCAGCAGTATCAAGTAATAGATATCCACGGGCAATATTTGGAATCATGGAATTCAAGAGAAATGACATAATAAGAGAGTCATTCGAGATCCATTTTTCCTGTGAAACGCCTGTGGTAGAAGGTTTGATAGTGGTGCCCGTAATGTATCCAACAAGTCCTCTTCCAGCAATAGTTAAGTAAGCAGATCGTGACCAAATCAAATAATTTGTCCCATCAAATCTTACCGAAAGAGGATGAAAATTTGGGTAATGTTCAGGGCCGGTGGGAGCAGTAGTACCATCGATAGTTGCCATGTTGAAAAAATTGTCTGCAGTTCTTCAGTCACCTTGTGAAAAAAAAACTAAAACGTCGCACAATGCAATAGCCAAACAATGATATGATCAAATCTCCTTTTTCCCTCTTCTTCTTCTTTTTTTTTTTTTTTTTTTTTTTTGAACCAAAGAAAAATTCTGGTCTGGTCTAATAGAACCAGAGACAAAAAAGAAGGAAAAATATGGTTCTGGTCTAGTCTATTTTGGACAATGAACCAAGAATTGAACCAAACAATGAACTAAAGAACCAAATCAGAAGTTGAACCCAAAAAACCAACCAAATAACAATCGATATCTTCTTCCACACACCTGAAAAATCAAAGATTTATGTTGCACACGATTGGGAAGATGATGCAGCAGCAGTAAGGTGAAGGCGATGGCGATGGTGGCTTCTCTTCTTCTTTCCTTTTCTTCTTGGTCTAGCCCACTGTGATTCAGTTTACCTAATCGCAAGAAGCAGCAGCAGGTTGTGGCCTGCGATTCTGTTTTTCTAATCGCAAGAAGAAGCAGCAGGTTGTGGTTCTTCTTCTCTTCTTCTTTCCCTTTTTTTCTTCTCTGGTCTTCTAGGTGGAACTGAAAAATAGTGCAGCGGTGCGGTGCGATGGGTTTGAAAAGGGAAAAAATTTATGCCAAACGATGGTTGCAGAATTAGGTTGTTGAAGAACAAGAAAAAACTGCAAAGGGTTTTGGAGAAAAAAATCTACTGTGGGTTTATAGGTTTGAAGACACAGAAAAAAATAGAAGAACATACTAATCGAACTTAGGCTCTGATGCCATGTTGAAAGAAACAATTGTAGTAGAATGGCTTATTGATCCATGATCTCAAGCCCTTTATTTATAATTAAGTGGAAAGTAGAATATTACAAGGAATAGAATTCTATATGAATACAAACTCTAACTTAACTCCTATACAAACTCTTATTAGACTCCTAATAGAATCAAACAACAAAAAAAAAAACCCAACTTTTTCCCACACAACCCACACACACACAAAACAAACCAAAATAAACAAAACAAAAAAAAAAAAACCTCCAAAAAAAAAAAAAAAAAAAAAAAAAACCCCAACATCCCCAAAAAAAAAAAAAAAAAAAAAAAACTCTACTAGGTCTTCAAAACTTCAAATCTGCAATTGAAAATCCCAACCAAACCCAGCCAATGGGCTGAAAACCTGATATTTACATTATCATTTATTTATCTCTAAGACAGTACCTTGTAGATTCTATACATTTTTTTATCTATTTATCTTGGATTCTATACATTATGACCTATGTATCTTGGATTTTATATATATTTTTTTTAATCTACTTATCTTGGATTCCGTACATTATCATTTTTTTCCCTCTCTCTCCATCTTTCTCTAATATAATGATGTTGTTATGTTTCAGTAAATTGATTTAATCATTTTCTGTTCATATGCAACAAGGTGGTTGGCTGTCAATTGCGCATCAAAGCTTCAGAGGTAAGCTTCTTACAAACTAAAGTCCAAAAGTTTCTTACATGCATTAAGGATCTTGCCTTGGGGAGGTCACTTTGATACCAACTTCAGTTAAGAGTACTTATTCTGAAATCAGTCCTGAAAACCTTAGAATCAGGCAGTGAGACTAGAAACCCTCCTACTTTGCAAGAGAGAAGCAAATGCCTGTAGCTATAAGTTCTCCCAGCTCTGCCAGGGAGGCTGCTCTGTAACATCCAAAATCAGGATCTTATAATTAGCCCTGTTGTGAACCAACCAATGATCGTTCTTGTTCTGCTTTTTATAGTGGTTCTTGTAATTTACCCAAGGAATGCATATCAAACACAGCCTAAAAATACATTTATTACCACTGGCATTTGTGCTACTACTCCCTCTGCAATAGTCTAGGGTGGGTGCTTTAATGTTCCATATGCATAAGGTAGACAAGTTGCCAAAGTCAGTATTAACATGACATTGTTACTTTTAAGATTGAAAAATAGGGCTGTAAAGTTGGTTTTCCATGTATGTTCTATATATTCCCTTCATGGTTATGGTGTATTAGAAGGAAGTTTAATTGAGCTTAGTAGTCTTGCCACTAATAATGGAATCTATGGCTGTTTATGCTGTTGATCTTTTGATAGGTTATTCAGCGAATCTTGAGGTTTTCAAATTGGGTGAGTTCTTTTTTTTTTTTTTTGGTTCTTCCAATGCAATACATAAGGCCAAAGGCAAGATCATTGTGAATGAATCATGCAGAAGGCTCTGCATGCTAACCAAGAAAGGGGAGGTTGAAGTTAATCCTAGGATTAGAAAGGTGAGATTCAACTTACATAGCTAGGGAAATTCTTCCTTGATCTAATTATGTTGTTTTCTCATGAAATTCTCAACAGGCAAGGAAGAGACTCAATTAGATTCTAGCTGAGATTATTTCTGAGAGGAAGGAGAAGAGAGTGGTGGAGAAGGATATCCTCGGTTGTCTTATGAACCCAAAGATGAAGAGGGAAATGTTTTATCAGAAGATCAAATTGTAGATAACATCATTGGAGGCTCTTTGTAGCTAAAGATACAACAGCTAGTGTTCTCACTTGGATTCTAGAATACTTCCATGATGACCCAAAACTTCTAGAATCTTTCAAGTTAGGAAATTAACTGAGTTATTCTGCATTTCTTTTTAATTCCATTCATGTGTCTCACGCAGAAACTTCAAATGACCATAGTTAACATACTACGTACTTACTGTTGCAGGCTAAACAGAAAGTGATATTCGAATCAAACAATGAGGAAAACATCAGGGCTTAGACAAGAAACATGGTACTTACTCATAGGGTATGCACTTCTCAATCCCAACCCACAAGATGCACGTCTGAAAGGACAAGCAATCAAAGTAATTGGCTGCTAGAACAATTAAGCTTTGACTAAAAAGATGGAGAACACAGAAGATAAGATTCATATTGAAAGTATCACACTACAAAGGATCACAATTTAACAAAGCCCGCCCATAGACAAGTACATATTCCAAGTATTGGTGTTACAGACTTGCATATGTACATCCTCTCAGCTACATCTTCGTCTCTTATCCATAAAAGACATTACAAAGCCAAATCTTCATATCTTTCTACTCTATTCTAAAATTGAAATAAAACAAAACACGAAATATTCACAAACAACCATAACAGTGTATTGCAAGAAACCCCAGAAAGCCAAGGATCACAATTACAAACCACGACATCATCGGTAAGATTAGAACCCGGTAATTTAGAAAGACAATAATCATAAAATAGAAATGAAGCACGGAAATCTACATATGGAAGATGGATGAATCAGTAATCGATACAGAGAAGAGAAAGAAAGAACCCTAATAATATTATTACATACGGAAAGCATCAATAGAAAAAAAAGAACTCTTAGAGAGAGAAAGAATCAGAGAATCTCTTCTTTTTTTTCTTTTTCTTTTTTATCACTTTTCCACTCTCTCCACCTCACTTCTACTCACCTCTAGTTAATCCAAAGTGGGAAGGAATCATCCATTCATCTCTGTTGCTTTCCATCTCATGTTAACATATTAACACTCTGCCCCTCTGTTCTTCTTTTTCTTACTGTTCCCAAATCTGAATTTGATTTCTAAAAATAGATCAACACTCTGCCCTCTGTTCTTTTTCTTACAGTTCCAAATCTGAATTTGAATTTCTAAAAATTTTCTGAAATCCATCACTAGAGATGACCCTTTAATTGCTTCTCTTTGTTAAATGCATAATATGAGCTAAACTAGAAATAAAAATTGTTAAACAACTAACAACCCAATAAACATATTTTTTCATGAACCGGATAAGGTTTAGAATATTCCAACTTTCAAATTAACAACCCTTTAATTAAATATCATGTCATTAATAGACACTTCCCTAATCCCTCCTTCTCCTCCAGCTTTGAGTGCTTGAATGAACAAAAGAACCAACTCATGCCGTGTTCATCACCTACTAAATGGCATACCACACACCCCAAATCTTTCGTATCTGCTCATGTGTCACCATGTGAATTCTTATAATTAGAACCCAAAATTAAATTAACAAACCTTAATAACGAACAAGATGGAACACCTTAATTAACAATCTGGTTCTGTAATTATCTATACATACTCAACAGCATATGGAATACCTTTTCATGCACTATACATGGTCTTGTTTCAATTATAAAGTTGTGAAGTGTTTCAATTTCCCTCAAGTTCTAGAATGAGAACACTGAGAAAACCAGTAATTGTTTACCAAGGCTATTGGAAACACTTCACAACTTCAGGTTGTCATAGACCTGCTTAGGGATTTCAAAACTCAAAATGATTTTCCAATCCAATGATCAATCAATTAATAAACTACAGGCAAACAGCATTAGAGAATCCAAACAATGGTATTCGTTACTACCTAGCTCCACGATGCACACAAGCCAAACCAGAGTAAACATTCAAGGATGAAAGATAACAAAAAAAACCACAAAACCTACTTCAATCGCAAAGGATGACAAACTAATTAATCTAACAAGTTTTGTATGCGAAAGGAAAAACGAAGATGTAATGCCTCATTTATAGATATAAATAGGGGAAAAAAGTGTAAACAAAAGAAATAAACGGTAGATCAATCGAGGAGAAAAGAAAATGAAGCAACAGATAATATATAAATAGATCTAAGAAATAACACAAAGAATAGGTCACACCGTACCTGCAAAAGTAAGTAATTTAACCAAATATTTTCCTTCTCCTTTTGAACAAATTCGAAAACCAAAGCAGCGACTGGTTCTGCAAAAAACTCTATCGCACTCTTTCTCTACCGTTCTCTGGTTGTCTCGTTTTCCAGTCTCTAGGTTAATAGTGAAGGCTCGCAGACGATGCAAAGCATCTGTTTCATACCCCAGCGACAAACAAATAAATTGATGTACCAACAACAAACAAATCACCGTCTTCGTCAAGTAAAGAAATCGTGCGAGGGCGAAGAGAGACAAAAGCGACCGAAATCGTGCGAGGCGAGCTGAGAGGATGAGACGAAGAGACATAGAAGAGGCAGATGGCAAAGTTTTTCAGAACTATTTATTTGGATTCTGGAGAACAAGAAAACTACTTGAAATTGAAGTCGAACGGATTCAAGAGGGTTGGTGTGTAGATCTGAAGAGTAATGGCGGCTTCTGCATCTTCAAATCTTCTCTCTTCTTCTTCCTTGAAGAAAAACCCAAAATCTCTCTCATGGCATGCTCCTCTCTCCAACATCTTCAATGTGATAGTCGCCACTCCTCACCGTCGAGGTCAGAGGAAGGCTTCATTTGTTGTTTTGGCGATGGACGCGAAGCTACGGTCCTTGTCGCAGAGAAGCTAGGTGAGGCCAGACTCGAGCTTTTGAAGGGTTTTGCCAATATCGATTCTTCCTATAACATGACCCAAGAGGAGCTCTGCACGAAGTTCTCTCTTTGTGGTGCCTTGATCGTTAGGAGTGGTACCAAAGTCACTCGTGAAGTGTTCGAGAGTCTGAAAATCGAAACTCAAAATACTGAAAAATAGGCACGGGGTTGGGCGGGAGGAGTGAGGAAAAGCCGGCGGTAAAGTGGAGAACAAAATCTAGGTTACTCGCAGCGGTTCTGATAAAACCGCTGCTATCTTGACATTCAGTGGCGTTAATAATTCAAAAGCCACTAATATTTAGATATTCAGTGGCGTTATTTACAGAAACGCCACTAGAATCTTAATAATTACCGACAAACCGCCACTAAACCCCTAGATCTTTCACTTCCCCTGTTCGGATCGGGAGGGGCGGTGTGTTTTTTTATAATTAGTGGCGGTTTACCAAAAAACGCCACTAAATATACATTATTACCACTAATTAAACGTCACTAATTCTGCTCTTTCTTGTAGTGAAGATTCTCAACAAAATCAGCATATCATATGTTATCAAACAGAAGGGATTTTCTGATGGGAAATAGAGCTTGTTCATCTAGACGACATAAGTGGGAAGAGATTAAAGCCAAGGATTGGCAGCGCTGGCCAACTTTCATTAATGCCCCCTATTCTTTCTTAGTTCAGAGCTAAAGTGAAATGAGGGGAGTTCAAAGCCGCGCCTTATCTACATAGAAAGAAAGGGGTTGAGCTGGGGAAGAGACAATGCAAATGCAACACTCTGCCTAAAATTCGTAATTCTCTTTGGTGCGTGTGCGTGCAAGGTATTGCAACTGCGGAGAATTTAGGAAGGAGGCAAATCAAAGTAGATTCGACTTGTGGTTGGTGTTGCCAAGAGTTTGAATCAAGTAACCATGTCCTGTTTCAATGTCACTTTTCTAGGGCGGCGTGGTTTAGCAGCGGCTTGGATTTCCTATGACAGTCAGGAAGGGAGTTTTCTTTGCCAATAATTTTAGAAGCCTGGGAAACTCTCAACTTCCCATCAAAGGAAAGAAGCAGAAAAATTTTATGTCAAAATCCTTTTACCTGTTGGCAACCCCGGCTGCAGAGGAATGAGTTGCTTTTTAAAGGCATAAGGAAGTCCCCTCTGGAAGTTGCTCACAAAGCAGTGGCAGCTTTTAATGAATTATGGGCTGTCGCAGGTAGAAAGAGGGCTAATAACATGACTCATAGGATCGATGCGGTGGATGTTAGTTTTGAAAAAGGGGAGTGCATCATCTATTGCGATGCGGTGATGCCTTTGGATTCCGTTGATGGTGGGGTGGGCTTTGCAGCTTGGTGCAACAGCAAGTTGGTGGGGGCTTGCTCATGTCCCTCGTCCTGTTCCTTGGTGTTCGTCGATGAAATCATTGCTATTTTTTGAGAGAAGCACTAAGTTTGACGAAGGACCAAGGCTACACCAAGAACAAAATATTTTCAGATTGTTTGAATTTACCTGCAGAAGCAGCTGGAGGGCCTTGATCCTAATCCGCCTCTTGAAGGGATTGCTGCTTTTAATTATGTACTGGTTTCAAAGAGGAGTTTTCCTCATTTGTCTTTTGTTCTCTCCCTAGAGAGGGTAATGTTTATGCTCACTCTCTAGCCCGGAAGGTCTGGTCCATGCCAAGTCGGACCTTTTGGCCAATTTCCTCTCCAGATGATAGGGATTCTTGTCCTCAAGCCTTCTGAGTTGTTCTCTTGGTTTCATCAATGATAAGTGATTTACCCAAAAAAAAAAGTATTAGATGTGATTATGGAAACAGCATCTGAGAAACTCGAGTAACATGTTTTAGGGAATGACTGATCAAAATTGGTAAAGTGGCATTAACTACCATGTGTTTTTTGCTTCCATTCTAGCTCTAAATTTAAAGAAACAGTTTGGCTTAAACCAACATTAAAATTAAAAAAGGATGCAGTGTGGTGAAGTAGGATTTCTAGCTCATAGAAGCCACACCATTCATTCATTGTAATCACTAGTTGGTAAGGTGTGTACAGGTAGGGTGGTCTGATAGCGACCAGTTTATATCCCCTTGCAAAAAGTGTCACACATGGTTTCCAACCAATATCCTTACCCCAAGAATTTGGAAGAGGTGGCTTCTTTCTTCGAACCCCCCAGAATCGCAGGTGCCAAGCTCAATCAAGTAGTGATGGATGTCGTCTCCATCTATATGGGGAAGGAAAGACACTGGGTGTTATGGTTGCACCCTTTTCCCTACCACGAAAATACAAGCACTGGAGTGGAATCCCAAAATTTGAAATCTTGACTATTGAGCGATGACAGGAAGTTCCCCTCTGTGCTGTTGGAACACAACCAACATCATATGAAATGATTTCTTAGCCAAAGGGACGGGGTAGACATGTGCAGTGGGGTTACAAAAGCAGGGAGCTGGGGATGTAGAAAGGGAAGGATATAAGAGCGGTAAGCTGAAAATTTGAGTGGTGGCGAGAGGGGAAGATGCTATGATGGTGTGGTTGCCAAGGGTGCATGGTGGTGGAGAGAAAGAGGTGCAGTGTGGATAGATGAATGGTTGATATTGTTTTCTGTTGAAAACATGGACTGAGATTTTTCTAATTAGAATAGGATTATGTTTCCTAAGAAGTCTAAAGTTTTATTTCTATTTGTTTTATATTTCCTTTTCTTACTTAGTATAGGACTTAACTAGGTTGTAACTATAAATATCCTATTGGGGTCTTGTGATTTATATATTTTTTGAGGAGCAAATCCTCACATTACAACATGGTATTAGAGCAAGGTTTTGTTTTCATCCTGTGGAGGTGCTGCAGAAATTTTTTTTTAAGTTATTATTCACATGTTTGTTTTCTTTTCGGGTATCCTGGAAATGTATATTGGGTGATTAAGTGCATGTCTAGGAAAATTTTGTCTAAAGAGTCTGGTATTTAAGCAGACCGGTTGTGTCCCTCCCGTCTTTCCTAAAAACTTTCCTGATGTACTTTGGTTCAACAATATATCAATTGGACATAACTTGAGGAGGTACTTTTCACGTGAATCAGTGAAAGTTATTCTGTAGTCAACAACAGTTCGTGATAGAAGCAAGGGCACCTTTTACAAATTTGAATAGTTCCAGATACTGTTTTGTAATTTTGAAAATATTTCAGGGACTTTTTCATAATTTTGAAAAAGTTCAGGGACTTTTTTACAATTTTCAACAATTTCAGGGACTTTTCCGTAAATTTTGAAAAGTTCAGGGACTTTTTTTGCAATTTTCAACAACTGTGTGGATTTTTTTTTGTAATTCTGAAAAAATTCATGGACTTTTCTACAATTTTTAACAATTTCAGGGACTTTTTCACAATTTTGAAAAAGTTCATGGGGCTATTTGTAAATTGAATAATTTCTCCTTGCGATGATGGTTGATCTCATATCTCCTTTATCTGGTACATTTGAAGAGTCTCCCATGTCTTCCATTCATAATGATCGTGAGTCTCTGCTTCAGATAACCACTGTGAAACTTTATGGGACAAATTATTTTAGATGGTCTCGTTCAGTTTCCCTCGCTGTTGGTGCTCATGGTCTTGCTGACCATCTTGATGGGACTTCTACAAAACCTTCCATACTTGGTCTACAACTTTTCAAGTGGTATACAGATGAATGCTTGGTCATGGGTTTTCTCATCAACTCCATTGAATCTAGCATAGCAGATAGTTATCTCCTCCTTCCTGATACGGCAACTATTTGGAAAGTTACTAAAGATACATACTCCAGAGTTGGCAATAATGCACAGTGCTTTGAAATTAGACGGAAAATCAATCAGTTATAGTAGAAGGACCTTCCTCTTTCTCAGTACTATAACACTCTTCGGGGATATTACCAGACTTTAGATTTCTATGGGAAATTTACACTAAAGAATGTTGAAGATGCTATTGCCTGTCAACAATGGGAAGATAAACAGAGAGTTTATGAATTTTTGGTAGGATTGAATGTAGAATTTGATCAAATTCGCGCATAGATCCTTTCTAAAGAGCCTTTCTCTTCTCTGGCTCAAGGCTATGCCATGGTAAATACCAAGGACAGTCGAAGGACGGCTACGGTACACACTCAAACATCTGATAGATCTGCATTGGTGGCTGGTTATGGCAATAATAAATCTAGTTATGGTAATTTTTGCCCCCCAGTAAAGTGCAAGTATTGTGGAAAATAGCGTCATACAAAGGACAAGTGTTGGAAGTTGCATGAATGTCCAACAAATTCCCGTGGAGGAGGTAGAAATGAAATCAAGGGCAGCAATCAAACATCTACAAATCAAGCCAGTTATGACACCCTGAGTACTCCAACACCTCTATCCTCAGATGAGCTCCAGCACCTTTGCCAGTTGATGTCTAGACTTGATTCATCTTCTCTAATATCAACTTTCAGTGCAAGTATAGCCTTTGTCATTGTTCCCTCTGTTGATCCATAATTCCCCACAGGTATTTTTGGTTGTCACAATGTCAATTTGACTTACCCCTCCTGGGTAATCAACTCTGGGGCAACCAACCATATGATAGGCTCATCTACTTTGTTTCATACTTATTCATCTGTCCTTGTTGCTCAGGATGTTCGAATGGCTGATGGGTCTCTCTCCCCTATCTCTGGTAAAGGATCTATTATATGTTCACCTTCTCTTACCTTATCTAATGTCATACATGTTTCTAAGTTTTTGGCTAATCTTTTATCTATTAATAGCCTTACTCATGATATGAACTGCAAAATAACATTTTTTCCTTCTCATTGTGTGTTTCAGGACCTAAAAACGGGGCTTACGATTGGCAGTGGCAGACAGAAAGGGGGGCTCTACTTAATGGATGGGTCCCCATTAGCTCTTTCTACAGTCTCTAGTTCCACCTCTCCTACACTTTTTACCTTATTATAGTGGCATAGCCGTCTTGGCCACATTCCTTTACCTATTTTGTCCAAATTATTTCCTAATCTGATTAAAAGGTGTAATTTGAAAGATTTTTATTGTGAGGCATGTATTTTGGCCAAACAGACCAGGCATGTGTCCCCCATTTCAGATAATCGTAGTAAAATTCCTTTTCAGCCATTCACTCTAATGTGTGGGGTCCTTCTTGGAACGTGTCTATATCTAGTCATAGATGGTTTGTTACCTTTATTGACTGTTGTACTAGGACCACATGGGTTTACTTACTTCACCAAAAAAGTGACGTTTTCTCGTGCTTTCAAAATTTCATAATATGATTAGGACTCAGTTAGGGGCGACAGTCAAAATCCTTCGTACGGATAACGGAACTGAGTATTTGGGTGGCAGATTCCCTTCCTACTTAGCAAATCGTGGCATCATACATCAAACTAGTTGCGTCGACACTCCACCTCAAAATGGGGTTGCCGAACACAAGAATAGACATCAACTTGAGGTAGCACGCTCCCTCATGTTTTCTATGCATGTGCCTCTTCACTTTTGGGGTGAGCCGTTCTTACTGCGGCATATCTAATTAACCGAATGTCTTTCTGAGTCTTACACGAACACTATCCCCTTGAGGTTCTTTTAAGGACATCAGTCTTTACAATCTAACCTAAGGTTTTTGGATGTGTTGCCTTTGTCCGGAACCACCATGTTCATGGAAAGTTAGATCCCCGTGGGTTAAAGTGCATTTTCTTGGGTTATCCGCCTACACAGAAGGGGTATAAGTGTTATCATCCTAGTTCTAATCGTTTTTTCGTCTCTATGGATGTTGTGTTCTAGGAACAAATTTCTTATTTTTCCCCTACACCTCTTCAGGGGGAGAGTTTTAGTGAAGAGGTTCCAGTGTTGATTCATCCTTACGATATTCTCCTGAGATTCCTGCAGATGATCCTCCTTTGGAAAATGGAATGACCGGATAGGAACAGCTGGTGGATGATATACAAGGGGAGACTAGACCTCTGAAGACCTATAAAAAAAACAAGCAACAAATGACCCCTTCTAAACCAAGCCAATCAAAAGCTTTGGTTCATGGCCCTGAACAATCCGTTCCTTCAGGTGAGTCTGTCTTTGACCCTTCTTCTAATCCTACTTTGGACTTACCAATTGCATTAAGAAATCAGTCTCGAACTTGCACCAAACATCCTATTTTCAATTATGTTTCATATCAGTCTCTATCTCCAGAATTTCAAAGTTTTATTTCCTCTTTGTCCTCTACTTCTATTCCTAACACTCGACAGGAGGCATTATCTCACTCAAACTGAAAAGAAGCTATGGATGAGGAAATGCAAGCTCTAGAAAAAACAAAACGTGGGACTTGGTGACTTTGCCCATAGGAAAGAGAACTGTTGGATCCAAATGGGTGTTTGTGATCAAGTACAAAGTAGATGAGACTGTTGAAAGGTATAAGGCAAGATTGGTAGCCAAAGGTTTCACTCAGACTTATGGCATTGACTACTAGGAGACATTTGCCCCTGTTGCTAAGATGAACATAATTCGTACTTTTATTTCATGTGCAATTAACAAAGGGTGGAGTTAATAACAATTAGATGTGAAGAATGCCTTATTGCATGGAGAACTCCAAGAAGAGGTATATATGAATATACCACCTGGGTATTCTACTACAGAGACTTATAGGAAAGTGTGCAAGTTAAAGAGGGCTTTATATGGGTTGAAGCAATCTCCAAGAGCATGGTTTAGAAGGTTCCATAAGGCAATATTATCTAATGGCTATAAGCAGAGCAATGAAGACCACACTTTGTTTATTAAAAGAGATGGTAGCCGCACTACTATACTTTTAGTATATGTGAATGATATTGTGATCACAAGCAGTAGTGAGGATGAGATTTTTAGCATTAAAGATTTTTTGGGGAACTGAATTTGAGATCAAAGATATGGGAAAACTAAGATATTTCCTAGGTTTAGAGTTGGCATATTCTACTAGCGGTGTATCTCTATCCCAAAAGAAGTATACATTGGATCTTCTTGAGGAAACTGGAATGCTAGGATGTAAGCCTACTGAGACTCATATTGAACCTAACCTATACTTGAAGACAAAGGAAGGAGAACCAGTTGACAAGATAAGGTATCAAAAATTAGTGGGAAAGTTGATCCATCTATCTCACACTAGACCTGACATCACATTTGCAGTTAGTCTTATTAGCCAGTATATGCATAATCCCTATTCCTCACATTTGGATGCAATATGTCCGATCTTGAGATACTTAAAGACTACTCTAGGAAAAGGAATTTTAAATTCAGTTAATGGACATTTAAAGATTGAGGCATATACAGATGCAGACTGGGCAGGATGTCCAGATGATAGGAGGTCTACCTCTGGGTATTATATATGTGGGAGGTAACCTTGTGACTTGGAGAAGCAAGAAACAAGCTGTGGTTCCATGGTCCAATGCCGAGGCTCAATTTAGGGCGATTACTCAAGGCAATTGTGAGGTACTATGGCTTAAAGGGCTACCTCAGGAGGTTGGGACAGATTTGGAGGTTCCTATACAATTATACTCAGCTAATAAGTCAGCAATCAGCATAGCTTATAACCTAATACAACATGATAAGACTAAGCATGTAGAGATTGAAAGACATTTCATCAAAGAAAAGGTTGAGGCTGGGCTAATCCATATCATCTTTGTTACTTCAAACGAGCAACGGGCTGATGTGCTCACAAAGAGCTTGAGCACGAAGATATTCAATTACATTATGAACAAATTAAGCATGATAAATATCTATGCTCAAACTTGAGGGGGGAGTGTTAAAAACATGGACTGAGGTTTTCTAATGAGAATAGGATTATGTTTCCTAATAAGTCTAGAATTTTATTTCTATTTGTTTTATATTTCCTTTTCCTACTTAGTGTAGGACTTAACTAGGTTGTAATTATAAATACTTTATTGAGATCTTGTGAACTATATACTTTTAGAGGAACAATTCCTCACATTACAACATTTTCTCCTCTAACGATCTGAGATTTTTCTCACCTAATAATCAATATAGTGCTTGTGATCAAAATTCTTTCCCTTGAAATAAAAACACTAACACACATCACCCAAAAACGATGCTCTTATAAATTTGGATACATTCAGTCGAATCAATAATCAGACTCATATACATGGGATTTTTTTCTCCCCCTTGAAACCTGGCAGTTAACTCATATAAACCAACTATACGGTACACAAAAGATTCACTGAATTAATAAAGATTGAACTAAACCGGTATTTATCCAAGAATAAAAAATAAATAAATAAATAATGATTCAACTAAGCAGATTACAACAAAATATTATTGAACTTTGCTGGAATCCAGGCCCTCAAAGAGTTGAACAGCACTTTTAGATTTTGTCTAGGAATTGATATCTTATGTGAAACCCCGAGTTTTCTGTGTCTTGAGTTATTGATCCTCTTAAGAAACAATTTACATTATTGCAACATTAAACTAATAAGCAAGATCCGTCTAACACAAGTATAGACAACTGCAAAATGTTTTTCATCTTTGCTTCCGAAACTGCTAAAATGTGTAGTCTGTTCTAGTTCTTTGTTATAAAGCTTCTTTTCTACCAGAAAAATATCAAGATGAGGCCAATAGAACACAATCTATGATAAATCATTCAATCAAAGTCAAAAAGCTTCTTAGATACCTTAGAAAATGTGAGCTTTTAACATTTTGAATCCAGCAGCAGGAAGTTTTCTCTCTTCTGATTTCAGGTCTCAGCAATGCAAGGGTCTAATGACCTCCTATCTGCCTCTAAAATGAAAATGAAGAATCTAAAACTAGTCAACTTGTGGCAACACTTAGTTTTGAGATCCGGCAGGGCGAGAAGGCAATTCTATTTCCCATCCAAACTTCTCCTTCTATCCCTGACTTTTGTTTCAAAGTGTGCTAAGCATCTCCAAATACTGATCCTTCTTGAAGCTTCATTTATATCTTTCAGTTTATGTATTACATGTGACTATTGAAGCGGCATCTAAAAAACTTGAGTAACATTAAAGAAATTTTATGTTTTGGAAAGACAGAGCTCGGATAGATGCAACTTAATGAATTGCTGATCTTCTTGAGCTCAGCGTAGTCCAACTGCAGCCTAAGGGTTCACCAGACAAAACTGCTGCCTGTGCCGTGCATCACCAAATCCAGAAACTCCAGACGCTAGGCTCCATCTTTGTTGGACTAAAGATAAAAGCACAACAAATGTGTACTACCAACATTCTGATCAGGTCTCATAGAGGACACGTAATCTGATATTCACAGCCGCAAATTCAGACATCCAATGTCTTGACAATTTCTCTTTCTTAGAGGAGCTGCATATTCAATATTTCCCTTGACTTCAACCCAGCTTTTAGCGGGCTCTTTCTTTATTCCTCTATCTTCCATTGTCCTCCTAATTTCTTGAGCTTCATCCCACCGACCAACTGTTCTATAAATATTAGCAAGAAGAACATAGCTCAAGTGGTAACCTGGTTCTAGTTCCATCATTTTCTTTGCAATACGCTCTGCTACAACAGAGTTAGTATAAGCTGTACATGCACCGAGAAGAGCTGCCCAAAGGGATGAATCATCTTTAAATACTGCCTTTTTAATCAAATCTTCAGCTTCCTCCAGTAGCCCAGCTCGGCCAAGGAGATCAACCATGCAATTGTAGTGCTCTGGACCAGCTTCAATCCCAAAATCTTCTCTCATTGATGCAAAGTATTTCAGCCCTTGATCAACCAAACCTGTATGACTACATGCAAAAAGAACTCCGACAAGGCTAATATAATCAGGTCTAACACCTTCCTTAAGCATCTCACCAAATAACCTTAGAGCTTCCTCACCTCTGCCATTTTGAGCAAACCCACATATCATTGAGTTCCAAGTTACCAAATTTCTAACTGGCACTTGATAAAAAATCATGTACGCATAATCAACACAGCCACATTTTGCATAAAGATCAACTAAAGCTGATTCCACGACAATATCTCTCCAACCTCCTCTCCTCAGATACTGACAGTGGATCTCTTTACCGAATCTCACTGCTGTTAAACCTGCACAAGCACGAAGGACAGTCCCAAAACTGTAGAGGTCATCTTGCCTCCCCATCATCCTGAAAAGTTCAATAACAGAACTGAAGTCACCATTTTGACAGTAACCACCAAGTAATGCACACCAAGATACTGAATTCTTTGTAGCCATCCGATCAAAAACCCGACGAGATTCCTGAAGCAAACCACATTTCCCATACATATCTACAAGGCTACTTTCAACAACCACATTGCCACAAATCCCAGCTGTATGTACTCTAGCATGAATTTCTTTTCCTTGTTTCATCCATCCCAGATTCGCACATGCTGCTAGAACAGTCCCATATGTAAATCCATCAGAAAACAATCCATACTTCCTCTGCATTAAGTAAAATAAACCTAGAGCTTCCTCAAAGCAATCATTCCGCGTGCAAGCCGAAATAATGGAAGTCCAACAAATAGCATCCGGTTGCGGTATATCATCAAACAAGTGGAGGGCATCTTCTAAATTATGATTCCTTCCATACATATCGATAAGAGAGCTGGCTATTACCCAATTCGAACCAAACCCACGTCCTAGAACCACCCCGTGAAAACACCTACCAAGCTTCAGAGCAGCAACCTCTGAACATGCCTTAATTGCAGCCGAAAGGGTGAACCCATTGGGTTCAATTCCTATTTCAGACATTCTCCAAAACATTTCAAGCGATTCCAAGGGTTTTCCATTACGAATGTAGCCTGAGATAATAGAAGTCCAGGATATTACATCTTTAACAAACAAATTATCGAACACTTTCCGGGTCTCCGAAAAATCGGAACCAAGTTTGAAGTACAATGAGAGTAAACTGTTTCCTACAAAACGGTCACACTCAAGGCTAGTTTTAATTATGTGGGAATGGATTTGGAGTCCGTGGCTGAATGAAAGGCTCGAGGTGCAAGTCTGTAACAGAGAAGCGTATAAGACAGCTTTTCTGGTTATTTGGCTGGAATCTGTAGAATTAAGAAGATTAAGAGCTTCTAAAAGGGCTCCTGACTTGCACAAGTAAAGGATTTTGGACTCTGACGATGAGCTTGGCATGCACTGTTTGATTTTGCGAGGAAGAAGAGAGCTGGAAGTGCTCCTGAGAGATAATTTCCTTAACATGTATTATGGTTCGGGAAAGACCAGAGAAACTACATCCGCGCACAGAACAGTTAGCAGCCGTGTCTTACCGAGACGAATCGGCCAGATTGTGAGTCCAACAGTCCAAGTCAATCGGTTTTGCCTTAAAAAAAAAAGGAAAGGTGACTAACCATACATAAAGGTAGTTATGTATGGAAAATGCGGTTTGCTTCAGGAATCTCCACAGGTTTTTGATCGGTGACAATGTGACATTAACCATAAATAAAAGTGGAACATTCCACCATGATTCTGTGTTAATTGTATAATCAATATAAAATCAATGAAGAAAATGTAAGATCTAGAAGGAACAAGAAGAGATTACGTGGTTCGGCCAGAGGCCTACGTCCACGGGAGAAAGGAGGCTACTGTTTTCATTTAGTTTTAGGGTTTTACAATGATCCATAATTTATAGACTTATTTCCACCGCTTTACCCTCTCTCCCTGGGTACGGGTTATGACCCGACCCAATACAATTTAACACTCCCCCTCAAGTTGGAGCATGAACATCATGAACGCCCAACTTGCTAAGAAGAAAATGATATTATTCTTGACTCAAAGCTTTAGTAAAAATATCTGCCACTTGATGCTTAGAAGGAACATAAACTGTTTGAATTTGTCGAACCTGAAGTTTTTTACGAATCGCATGACAATCAATCTCAATATGCTTTGTTCGCTCATGGAAGACTGGATTTGCAGCGATGTGTATAGCTGCTTTATTGTCACAAAATAGATCCATATGTTCCGAATGCAAAACTCCTAAATCCTTAAGTAAATAACGCAACCAAGTCAATTCACAAGTTGTCGTGGCCATTGATCTGTATTCCGCTTCAGCAGAAGATTGGGAAACAGTTGATTGTTTTTTACTCTTCTAAGAGGTAGGACTTGATCCAATGAAAACATAATAGCCAGTAGTAGAACGACGAGAAGTGGCACAGCTTGCCCAATCGGAGTCACAATAGGCATTGAGGTGTAGATCGCTAGCAGAAGATAACAAAATGCCTTTTCCTGGACAAGATTTTAAGTAGCGTAAAATTTGAAATGCAGCATCCAAGTGAGGTTTTCTGGGTTTCTCTTGGTCGGAGAGTAGAGCTCTTGTTGAAGTAGATAATTTTTTTAGACTCCAGTTGGGAGCCTAACCCAGAAGAAGAATTAAAGGGCAGTGCTGAAGATGTTAAGAAAAGGAAGTTCAATCCTGAGCTAGTATTTGTTCGCTTTATTTTTTGTACTTGATTTGCTTGAACTATTCATGCAGAGATGGACAAAAGTCACTTGTATACATTGTTTGCTTTATACCTTTACGAGTCCATCAGTTGTAGTGCTTGAATATTTCGATTTGGTTCATCAACCACCATTTTCTGTGGTCGAAAAGTGTTCTATACTTGTTCGAGAAGTCACTGTGTTTCTGTGGCTGAGAAGTCATATGCTAAATAGCGAGGCGAAGAGTTGCTCAGTGAGCAAAATATTTGCATTAATGAGCAAAATGCATTAATGTTTTTGTTGGATGAGCCACTTTTGTTGGTTGATCTTGCCCTCAATTGACTATAGGTTATATAGTAAAATTCCTTGATCAACCTTGATCTTGGTCGAGCATGATTTTCACCTTTTTACAACTTTTTTAGATACTTCTTTGCTTTGTCTTCTCAACCTTGGATGATCTATGTGAGGTTGACCATAAGTCATTTGGTCACTATGGCTCCATGCTCAGACCAAGGGACTAGGGTTTCCTCTTAATCAAGCTTTGATTTGGTCGGACGAGTTTGATCTTGATGATTTTGCTTGACCAATGCTGCAAGCGGTGCATTTATGGGGATAAGATCTTTTTTATCATTTCCGTTTAAGCCAATGTTCTAGTCAAATGCATCTGAATTTTTATAGTGCTCAAACCATTGATATGGTCAAACTAGTTGTGGTCGAGCGAAAATTCAAATTGGTCAAGCTCTTGAGCTTTCGAAGTTGTTTGGTTAACCCTGTATTGGTCAAGCATTATGTTAATCCTTTCATAAATCCTTAGTCTTCTTCATTGCCTCTTTGGCTATTGAATTATCATTGATCATCCTCCTCTTTGAACAATGATTTTGCCAAGTTGACATAGAATGTTGTTCGTGACTTTGTCAAGTTGTCATGGTTACTTGTTCGGTATATATAGATATATATTCGACCACTTCCCTAGAGCATGGTAACCTGGGAATTGCTCAAAGAGCGAATTGATGCTAAATATCAAGATTTTGTTCTTTTGCAAAGCCCAATTTTTAGTGGGTCTTACTTTTCTGCTAATTGGGCAGAATCCTTTTGTACTTGATGCTTAAGTCTTTATCATCAATTATTTGCTCTACTGATTCGAGTATGATAGCATTGATTGCAAGGGGAGTTCCCTTAGGATACTGCTCTACTCTCTTCTCGAGTAAGGGGAGTTCCCTTAGGATACTGTCATGCTCTCTTCTCGATCAAGGGGGAGTTCCCATAAGATACCGCTCTACTCTCTTCTCGAGCAAAGGGAGTTTCCTTAGAATACTACCATACTCTTTCTTTCTCAAGCAAGGGGAGTTCCCTTAGGATACTGCCCTACTTTCTCTTTCTAGATATATCTCAAGTAAAGGGAGTTCCCTTAGGATATTACCCAGCTTTTTCTTTCTCGAGAGAGGGGAGATCCCTTAGGGTACTGCCTTGCTCTCTTCTCAAGCAAGGGGAATTCCCTTAGGATATCGCTTTGCCCTTTCATAGGTCTTACTCTTTTGTGAAGCTTATTTTCATAGATCTTACTCTTTTGTAAAGCCTATTTTCATAGGTCTTACTCTTTTGTGAAGCCTAATTTCATAGGTCTTACTCTTTTGTGAAGCCCATTTTCATAGGTCTTACTCTTTTGTGAAGCCTAATTTCATAGGTCTTACTCTTTTGTGAAGCCTATTTTCATAGGTCATATTTTTTGTGAAGCCCATTTTCATATGTCTACTCTTTTGTAAAGCCCATTTTCATAGGTCTTACTCCTTTGTGAAGCTTATTTTCATAGGTCTTACTCTTTTGTGAATCCCATTTTCATTGGTCTTATTCCTTTGTGAAGCTTAATTTCATAGGTCTTACTCTTTTGTGAAGCCCATTTTCATAGGTCTTACTCTTTTGTGAAGCCCAATTTCATAGGTTTACTTTTTTGCGAAGCCTAATTTCATAGATCTTATTCTTTTGTGAAGCCGATTTTCATAGGTCTTACTCTTTTGTGAAACCCAATTTCATAGGTCTTACTCTTTTGTGAAGCCTATTTTCATAGGTCGTACTCTTTTATGAAGCCTATTTTCATAGGTCCTACTCTTTTGTGAAGCCCACTTTCATAGGTCTTAGTACTCTTATGTGAAGTCTAATTTCATAGGTCTTACTCTTTTGTGAAGCCTAATTTCATAGGTCGTACTATTTTATGAAGCCTATTTTCATAGGTCTTACTCTTTTGTGAAACCCATTTTCATAGGTCTTAGTACTCTTTTGTGAAGTCTAATTTCATAGGTCTTACTCTTTTGTGAAGCCCATTTTCATAAGTCTTACTCTTTTGTGAAGCCTAATTTCATAGGTACTCTTTTGTGAAGCCCAATTTCATAGGTCTTACTCTTTTGTGAAGCCAAATTTCATATGTCTTACTCTTTTGTGAAGCCAATTTCATACGTTTTACTATTTTTGTAAAGCCTAATTTCATAGGTCTTACTCTTTTATGAAGCCTATTTTCATAAGTTTTTACTCTTTTGTGAAACCCAATTTCATAGGTCTTACTCTTTTGTGAAGCCTAATTTCATAAGTCTTACTCTTTTGTGAAGCCTAATTTCATAGGTCATGGAGCTTTGTGCTCGTACCAAGATTGCTCATATGGAGCTGGGTTCTAGGAGGAAACTGGCGACACTTTGAGAGTCGATAGTGTCTCTCATAGCTAGGGGAGATGTTATCTTCTATCAAGACAATTAGATTATTTCCGCTGCAGACCATTCTTTCTTTTGAACTCTAATATTTAGTTTTGATTAACTTTAGTTAGTGGATATTTGTAACCTCATTGATAATTCAGATTTTATAACTTTAGTATTTAAAGTTGATTTATTCTTGTTCTTGATTATACTATGTCATATGATTGTATGGATTTGTCACTGAACTTTTGTCCTATAGTGTATCACCTCCAATGGTATTCGGGTATGATTGGATTCGACTGGGTGTGGTGTGACCAGTTTAGCCCAAGAAAGATAAATTAAATATAAAAAAGGATTGAGAGTCCCAAAACATCAGTTGTTTTTGCAATGATTAAAATGTCTAATTGTTGCAAACAAGCTGTCTCCCTTCCAAAAAAATTGACATTGTCCATGATGAATGAAGGCACAACTCCCATACTCGGCCTCATATCCTGCACGACACATCCTATAGGCACTAGGGTATTATTAGGGAATCTTGACCAGTTTGGAAATATTATACAAATGAGATTGGTCAATAAACACACATTCCAAGTTGGTTAGCAAATAAGATATTGTTTGCATTACCTGAGTGGTTTAGATGTAGTCTCAGATATGGTCATAGCATTTCAGGTTTGCTAAATGAAACAAGTAACAAAAATTATATTAGAAAACCATCTTCAAATAATAGAAATCCCAGTTGAACATGTTGCAGGTATGGATGCAAAGAGCCAAGGTAGACACGCGGGATAAGGTTTATTCTAGGCCTAAAGGTCTTCCTACCCATAGGCGATTTGTTCAATCGCAAAGGAAAAATAGGTGGGTGATTTATTCATCTTAAGAGAACAAAAATCACAAGATGGGTTGATAGGTGCCCATCTGGCAATGACAAATTTTACAGAGAGACCATTATTTAAAAGGCACCAAAAGAAGACTTTATACCAAGAAAGAGTTATAAATTTCCAAAAATGTCGCCACCATTTTTAAACAAGTTTGGAAATAGGCGGACAAGGAAGGAAAAGCAAATGAGTTGCTTTCTTTGTCGAAAACTTCCCAATTTTAGATAGAGAGAGAACCACCAACTATTAGGGTTTTGAGAGATAGATTTTTGAACTTTGTCCACAAAGTGAGGGAGATTGGGGGAAAGGGATGAGATATCCCATCTCAAATTGGTTATTAACAAAGAAACTAGGGTCTTGGGTTGAGAATGAAATCTAATGGGATGGTATGAGAGGGTATATTTTTGACCCAAGGGTTAAAACCAAAGAAAGTCTAATGATATTTCTGTACTTGTCACGAAAGCATTATTTCCCTTTCTTGTGCCCGGTGCTTGCCCCTGAAAGTGTGCAAGGGACCAATGGGAACTTATGCGAAAGCATTTCAAAAGGCGAAGGAAGGGGAACTTCGATCCAAGCTCACTCTCTCACTACTGTATGAAACCCTAAGGACCAAGTTGCTTTTTGAGGCAGAGAGCCTCTCTCTTTCCGCCTCTTCTTCTCCTCCTCTCTCCGCCTTTTCTTCTTCTTCTTTATCTTCCTCATTTCTCCTATCTCCTCTTCACTTCTCTGAACTCTTTCTCCTTTCTCCTTCTTCCTCTTTCTACTTTCTCAACTGTTTTCCTTTTCCTTTTCCCTATTTCTTGTAGATGCCTGCTTTGGAAGCAACTCCCTTGAACTGGAAGTTTTTATGTTGCGTGCCCCTACTGTAGCCTTTGTACTGCTGCTTGTTGTCACCATCGTAGCTTTTGTGACTTACTTAGCCAAAGCCTCTACCCCAACATCATCGTGCCACAGATCTAGCAAAGGAAAAGTCATCGCTGTTGAATCACGAAGTCAAGTGGCAGAACTTCCTTGCACGTCTGACTACCCACTTGATCTATTAGTTGTTCAAGATGTAGCTGCTCTGCCCTTTGTGGTGTGTTATCTCTCCACCCCTGTGGCGTGTTTTTACCTATTTGGGTGTTTGTGATTGAAGATGTGTTTTTCACATCTTTTAAGCTTATTAGTTGCATTGTATTTATAGCTTTATTTCGAAGGTTTGATTGGGTTTGACCTATACCTTAGCTTGAATGACCCTGTCTATAGCATGTGTGACAGTTTTGTCGAATTTCACTCCTTGGTTTCGAAGGTTTCTATTCGAGCCTTGTATTTCCATGCTTCTATCATTCTAGGTTGGACGAGATTGAGTATGAGAAGAGAAAAGCTGCTCAAGATTGTCTTCCATCAACGACAAAGAAGCTGATAGTAGAGTTTAATGGTGCTACAAAGCTGTTTGATACGGCTGATCATCCTAAAAGTAGCCAGCAAGGAGCTAGGGGAAATAAGAGGAAAGAGTCTTCATATTTTTGAAGGTTGGAACCCAAAAGGGTAAAATTGAATTCAGCTTCAATGGCACTTGCACCTCTACCACCACTAGTTCCACCCATGATCCCTCCAGAGCTTATGAATGAGATTACAAGGCTTGGCGGTGAAGATGTGGGATTGGTGATAAGGAAACGACTACTTTAAACTGATTTAAGTAGGTCTCATGATCGTCTATCTATCCTAGAAAACCAAGCAAAGCTATTTGCAGAAACCTTAATAGAAGAAGAGAAGGGTAAAGTTTGCAATGGAATCCCTATAGAAGTAGAAGTCTTGGTATGGGTCATCAGAGACGATGAGCCTGAGCCTCAGAAATGGAAATAGAAATTGCAATTCCTTCGGTGGAGTATGAACAACACTTGCATTTTCGTACTACGTACGCGATGGTGGCAGTTGGTGGAAGCGCACCACTTTCAAGTTGGTGATGAAATC
Source organism: Hakea prostrata (assembly GCF_041222555.1). Classification (NCBI taxonomy): domain Eukaryota; kingdom Viridiplantae; phylum Streptophyta; class Magnoliopsida; order Proteales; family Proteaceae; genus Hakea; species Hakea prostrata. The sequence continues at coordinate 39,830,812 of NC_142600.1, forward strand.
CAAGTTTGGTCCTTCAGAGGATTAAACAATGGAGGAGATGAGAAAAAGCTTTGTTCTGCAATTAATGTCCGTCGTGATGGGAGAAATAGCTAGTTCATACGTTGAGTATGGCTTATGCTTCACATTGTGTTAGCCTTTGGAGGGCTCATGAATACTAGTAAGGACGCACGTGCAGATGCATGTGTGGTTTATTCATGTCGATTTAGCATTAGAGTGGCAGAGTCCTTGTGCTGGATTACCCTTTCGGTTGAGCCCAACCAGCTGGTTTTTATGTTCCGTAAGAAGTTTTTATGTAAGTCAGTATGTATGTAAGTGATGAAATATATTTGTTTATATTTAGGTAGGGAAATTAATGTAGTATATTTTTTTTACCTTCTTTGGCTATTTTATTGCTTCTTTTGACTAAGTTGATAATGATTGGTCAGTAATCTTGCAAACAATTATTTGATGAGTGTGATGAGTAATATGTAGTTATGTTTATAGTAATCCTGAAAACACTATTTTTGATATTTATGAAATTTTGATTTTTGTATGTTTATGTGTTGATAAATATTTTATGTTTAACCAAAAAGAAGATAAATATTTTATGTGTTTAGTATTTTCCCTATGACTATTATTTTGGCACATATGTGCTATACTCGTGATACATGTGTCCTTCAGTAACATACCAGTTCTCCATCAGCAGCTTCTCTTGATTAACATCTAATTTAAATAAATAAATGTAAGTAAAAAACTCCTACAAGTGGGTTGGAGCAACAGAGATAGTGTCATATTTGCTTTTTATGTGAACCCTAGCGACCGGGGTGAGAGGCGCTGCACACGGCATTCGATGTCGTTGTCAAGGCTGGTTTGGGAGCAGTTGAGGATGCAATAGGTGAAGAGGGACGTAGGATTCGGTCATTCATCACTGGAGCATCTAGGTTTTGAATGGGAAAGTGAAGTGAGATCTTGGAAGCGTAGATCTGAGCCCAACCACCTCCTCTTCTTGGTCTTCCTCTTCAGCACTCCATGACTTCATCAAGGTAGAAGACATGCGTGTAAGGATCCCGCTTCTTTGACAAAATCCTAGGCAGCAGCCACAATGGAGCAAATCTGACTCATACAATTGTTTTCAACATAAGGACAGCAATCACAATTGTATCGTATACAGAGATGCTTCCTCCTCCTCTTCTTCAGTTTCCTGTTCAGCACTCCATGAGTTCATCAAGGTAGAAGACTCAATATGTTGTGTTTTGATTCTTGTTTTAGTACCCTCTTTGTTAATGGGTTTTGTCGTTGCTGTGTGGAGGTACTCGTTTGGGAGTCACATCTCGATTTGAGATGGGGTTTTTTCATGAGTTGTTTATCGGTTTACCTTTATGTTCTCTTTCGTTTGGCTTTGGGGGTTTGGAAGTGAGTGAGGCATGGCGGTTTAACCTTTGCCTCTATTTTTTTCTTCCTTGCACTAATTGGTAATTTTAGCTTCTTTTGTTTTACCTTTTTAAGTTATTTCGTCGCAACTGGAAACCAGTGTTTACCATTTATCTCCCTTTTTCAATCTATGTTTATCGTTGGTTGGATTCAGGGTGCTTGATGATATAATGCCAGAGCAACGTCCACAAATTTCAAACCTTGATTTTTATACTTGTTAATCAACGCTTCAACAGTGAGACATTTTTTTTTGTTTGGTTTACCTTTTCTATTTGAGTTGAATGGATGTATGTGGAGGTTGTTTTTCTAAGATTGATGAGTAGTTTTAACTTGTTACTTTTTGGCTAAATTTTGATGACTCACATTTGTTGGTTAGGATTTTACTGTTGTATGTTGTAATTTTTGTAATTTTATTTGAAAATTCAAACAATTTATTTTCCTAAAGGTTAAGTCTTTTCCTAAAAGACACCTAAATGGCCAATAGGTGTCTTTGCTAACAAACATGCCTTAAGGGGAGAGGTTTGTTCTTTAGGAGACAACCTTTGGTGGTGTCTCTTACTTTTTTATATAAAGGTGGGATATGTTTTGTTTTTATCGGGCAAAAATGTTTTTGAGAAGCATTGGTTTTCTTTAAGTTGTGTCATAGAAAGCGAATTGGTGAATATAGCTTTATGGATCCCTTAGTCCATCAACTACGGGGTGCACCGTCTATGATGGAGGGGTTGACTGGTCTTAGGGGTGAAAATGCACTTAGACCCGTGTGCACTATTTGGGGCGTTTAAATACCTTAAAGAAAGTGTTGTTACCGGCACATTTCAACTCCGTCAATTTTTGTTTATCAAGATGGATGTACGTAACAAAGCTTTCGAAAAGGGTTTTGTTCATGCCATTTGAATCAAGATAAGTTTTCTAATTCTGCTTTATTTGTCTTATATGATTGCCTGTGGTATTATATTTCCAACAATTTTAAGGTATTTAAACCTCGTGTAAAACAAACAAATGTTGGATTTGATTATTGGGCAAGTTGCGTCTTGGTTCCTTTACTGCTGGCTGAGGGTCTGAGAGGTTTTTAAGAGGACTGCAAATCCATCTCTAATTGAAGATGGAGGCGTATAGAAATCCTTATGATTCTTATTAATATTTTATGGCCATCTCTCCACTTAGAACCTTTTGCAGACATCCTAATACTTCTTGAAGCATTAAAAACCATTATGGTGCACTTAAGAGTTTTCTGATTGTATCATCAGATTTTGAAAATTTTCCAGGAAAGGAGAGGAATGAGGTTGTGAGATCAAACCCACTTCTTCTCTTTTCGTCTGTATCTTTCCGAGGAATCACTATCTTCTTTTCGATCTCCCTTTTGTATGCCTCATTGTCTTTGATTCGAACTCTTCGGATTCATCTGGTGCCATATAACAAGGTTGTTGGCTGAAACACTCTTTCTGATTAGTGTTGTTTTTGCTTTTGTGATTTTCTTTTGACAACAGAGGCATAGCCAAAAGTTACAGAAGAGGTTCTGTTCTTTAAGGAGAATAATAAAGAGCCCTCCATTGGTGACCTCCTTAAATCCACTAACAATTTTGACAAACATAATTGGATGTGGTGGGTTTTACATGCATGGAATTGACCGGCTATTAATCTACTCATTAGTACCGGGTCACAAACACCTAACCAAAGGCTTTAAAAGATCTCTGCAGGAACATTTTTGTGCAGGAGTTTTGGCTTTGAGACTTGAGCAGACTAAAGAAAGAAAGAAAAAACATTAACTTGTTTTGTGGCGACAGTTAAATTCATGTTCATGCGTTCTACCCGTATTGCTTGGATCTTTATGATGTTTAAATGGGATTTTGCTTGAGAGCAGTACCTACGTGGCACTGCTCCAAGCAGTGAACAGTTAGATTAAAAGAATTTTCGAATAATTGAATCTTGATCGTTAAATATTACTACATGCAAAATCCATCCACTTAAGTGAATCTACAGCTAGTTTTTTATAGGTTAAACCCAAACATATGAAATGAACCGAACCGAATCGGTTTTCTTTTCATTCCAATCTCTTTCCCCTTCGGTAACCACCACTGTCGTTGGTGTGACTTCCTTGGCATCCTCTGGCGTTCCGCTACCATTGTCGGTGCTGATCGACCATCAAAGGTATCACTGAGTTCTTCAGTCAACAAGCTGAGCATCGCTTCAGCACTTTCATCAATACCTGAATCACCAGCCTTACTCTTCTCCTCCCAAACCACTCAACCAAATTTCCCCTTTCACCTCTTCCTCCTCCTAAAAGCATTATTCTCCTTGAGAAAGCAGGACACTCTATAGCATCCCTGCTCAAGATCATAAAGGGGCAACTGGCAATAACGCTCGAAACCAATTAAAATCAGCCTTCTAGAAACTGACGATTGAATCAGGGAAGCATGCCTAAACCCATAAAAAAAAATCTAGGATACACAGGCAACCCATGGTTGGATAACGCACAGTTAGTACAATGAGAAGATGGTGAATCGAAGTTCTTAGTTCTTTCACTCAATAAGTAACTACTATCATTGAAGGAAAAAAGAAAGAGAACCTTTCCTCCAAAGGGACATAGAGCTCAGGTAAGTGTTGTGCATATTTACTTTGGAGTAATAGACAGAAAAAAGAGCGAGACGAAAGAGATACCACTAACACTAAAATTGGATTTGAAGCATCTGTTGAGCTTCAGTTGTTGATTCTTGAGAAGACGATGCTAACGTAATATAGCAGATAAAAGGAGACCATATTGCACCTGCCCAGATTGGATTTCGCAAGTTTGATTGTCGGAGCTGGAACATGACAAATGAGAACTCAGTTTTCCCCTTTGTGCGTTATCCTTGAGTTGCCAATTTGAACCAAGAAGCTACTCTGATAAAATACAGTCTAATTGTGTAAAGCATGACAGTTCTCTTTTATTTTCAAGCCAAACATAGACCATCGAAGCCCTTTGAAGAACCCATTACACCAACGTTCCATCCCTGCTGCAGAGTCAGGTTCAGTTCTACCATCTCCTCTATAACTTGGTTAATGTCGCGTTTAACCAGTTGGGTCTCACGTTGAACCACTTTGGTGTCTCACCAGATTTCAACCAACATCTCCCGCTGGCAAAACCTCTGAATAGTTTCATCCAAATTGAGGATCTTGGTGGAGTAACGAAGCCTTTGAACGATGTTCAAAGACGAGACCTCGTCGCACTTGAGGACAAGATCTTTTCCCTTCTGCAACTTCTTGATCAAGTTCTCTAGACCTTCTTGTTTACGATTGTTTAACTCTAAATCCAATAGCCTCCCTTCTTCAAAAATAGGAACCACATGTTCCAGAGTACTTTGGATTTGTTCAAGGTCTTTTCTGAAATTGATAGCCTTATTCTTAGTTTTTAATACCATAGACAGCAGTTCTCCAGCTACTGTACCAGCCAATGCACCCACGATTATTCCCTCCGCCATCTTCTCTATGTTTCTCTCACTTTCAAAGACTCCTCTTGGGAACCCGAATCCCAAACTCAGGAATCCGGTAATGGTAGCATCATCGGCGACGCCCGAGGGTGCCAAAGAAGTCACGCCAACGACAGTAGTGGTTACCGAAGGGGAAAGAGATTGGAATGAAAAGGAAAACCAATTATGTTCGGTTCAATTCATATGTTTGGGTTAACCTGTAAAACTACCTGTAGATTCACTTAAGTGGATGAATTTTGCATGTGGGAATATTTAACAATCAAGATTCAATTATTCGAAAATTCTTTTAATCTAACTGTTTGCTGCTTGGAACAGTGCCACGTAGGCACTGCTCCCAAGCAAAATCCATTTAAATGTTGTTCTAACAAGGGATGGATATATATAGTCAAAACTAAGTGGCTGGCAGTGATTATTATGGGTTGTACAATTATTCTAGATTGTTTGGAAAGAGAATTTTAGGAACTGCCAGGTTCCTAAAGCCCTTCAAATGCTATGATTCATGTGTTTATGGTTATGCTAAAACAGTAGCTTGCAATCCATAGTGCTTGGATGCTTTGAGTGCCTAAACAATAAAGGAGTCTAAGCTATGAATGAATCGCAATGCATTGAGCACTCAACTCTTTGTTGGACGAAGGGATCAACATTGAGCAAGAGGTGATAGATTTATGTTAGGCACAAGTTGGGAGAGACGAACAAAGCCTTCACATCTCATTTTCCTCATATCAAGCCAGGGGTTACCACCTACTATGTACTTGATATCCCGCTTGAGGATAAATATGAAATCTTGAGTCGGAGATTTTCCTGGTTTGTTGAGAGGATCCCAAACAACTGAGGAGTTCTAGAATATACTACTTTGGTTGTTGCATCTCAGCATGGAAACTATGGAACTAAGTAGAATTCTAAGGCTACTATTGCCTTAAGTCTTTCAAAAGAGATGCTATTGAGGGGTTTTTGAACCCCATGCAGTTATCATGAGTGGTGCTTTACAAGCATGTGCATCATCTTGTAATTAAAATGAGGGCAAGAAAATCCATGATGATGGGAATCTTTGGACAAATGAAGGGGATCATAATTCCATGTTTTCACCATTGTTAAAAGGAGGAAAACCTAGGTTTTCAAGAAACTTTTAACAAATGGGTCACTGTTGTTACAATAAAATAAAACAGTGAGGAACAACAACCAAACATTGGTAATATTATATTCCAGATGCACCATGAGGGCAGTATACCTCATTGTGGTACTATATGTCAGGTTACTCCAAGTGCAGGTGTAATAAAGGTAGATTGAAACTATGAGGCTAATGATTTACATAAAGTATATGACAACTTGGCACTAGTGTGTCAAAACCGTCGTTGCAAGCACGTACATGAGGTTATGCCATGCAAACCTTTCAAGTGACCCTAATACATTTGATTTATGTTAAAAATCAAAGATGGCTAGGCCTAAGTGGCTGTTAATCACATAATACTGCACAAGTAATCTAATTCTATGTATTATGGTTATGGTGATTATGATTTACCACAAACGACATAACAATGGTACAAGGCCATCGATTTTTACTTATAGTAAACCTGGATTGTGGGGGTTTATATTTATCATGAGATGCATATAAACTTGCATGTTGAGTCTCTTCTCAAGAGACAGTTATGGTATGGTTGATTTTACTTAATAAGAAAATGGAATGTGCTTCATATGCATTTGGGCACCATATTTAAAGGTGATATGTATAGACTCGTGGTGGAGCATGTTTTTTAAATTAAAATATAATTTTCACCAAATTTCGCCCACTAGATTATGCCCTTGCAAGAAGCTTGGAAACTTCGAAGGGGTAATATATAAAACATGCATTGGTAAGTGATTACTATGAATTGTTGTGTAAGTCCCTACTTAGTGTATGGCTTTATAGATTGATCGAATCCAACACCGCAAGGCTAAGGTGACAATGAAAGATACATGATGGTGACCACTAGAATAAGCATTTACATTAATGGTAAATGACGTGATCAATAGAGAAAATAAGACATTGAGTCTTAGGAGCATGTATCTATAAATAGAAGGGACATTATATTTTACATATATGTCTAGTGAGGCTAATAAATAGCGCTATGTATAGTCAATGACATAGTTTGATTGAAAGTTGTGTAAAGCCTCAAAATCACTAATGTGATATTGTTTAGAGGAATGAGCTATGAAAGCCTATCCAAGGTCATGTGATGGACACCCAACCTATGTGAAGAAGTTTCAATCCTGAATTAGGTTCAAAGGGTAAACAACGAAGTCACGGGATGACCTGAAGAGTACTACTAATTTCATTCCAATATTATGGTAAAGTAGTACTATCACAAGGAAAGAGGTTGAACAAGAGGTTCTTAATTAGCTAAAGCCTACAAAATGTGGGGGTGTGTTAATTATGGTGCACACTGGCTAACCTAAGTGGATGTAGGAAATAAGGTCGCTTTTCAATGAGAATTATATAGGCAAATTCTCTTGACATCCATGAGACTAAGATCTAGGACATGTCCTGTTCTCTTTTAGAGGAAAAAAGTCCAAAAAAGAAGAAAAAAAATTATGAAAGGGTTTATCACGTAAAGTCGACTGATAGGATATGGCTGATTAGCTTGTCAGCTATGCACTGAGGAAAGGTTCAAGAAGTCTGACTTCACTCATACTCTGTAACGAGGTTCATTAGACCTAGTATAGGTTCAAGTCTGAAAGACACCTATAACGACGTGTCCTATTGTGTCTAATATGTTCACCAGTTTAGTGTTTTGTTTTCCCAAAATTTTTTAATTTTGTGGGGGATTCTTGTAATTTTCGTAATTTTATTTGAAAATTCAAACAATTTATTTTCCTAAAGGTTGGGTCTTTTCCTAAAAGACACTTAAATGGCCAATAGGTATCTTTGCTAACAAACATGCCTTAAGGGGAGAGGTTTGTTCTTTAGGAGACAACCTTTGGTGGTGTCTCTTACTCTTCTATATAAAGGTGGAAGATGTTTTGTTTTTATCGTGCAAAAACGTTTTTGAGAAGCATTGGTTTTCTTTAAGTTGTGTCATAGAAAGCGAATTGGTGAATATAGCTTTATGGACCCCTTAGTCCGTCAACTACGGGGTGCACCGTCTATGATGGAAGGGTTGACTGACCTTAGGGGTGAAAATGCACTTAGACCCGTGTGCACTATTCGGGGCGTTTAAATACCTTAAAGAAAGTGCCGTTACCGGCACGTTTCAACTCTGTCAATTTTTGTTCATCAAGATGGATGTACGTAACAAAGCTTTCGAAAAGGGTTTTGTTCATGCCATTTGAATCAAGATAAGTTTTCTAATTCTGCTTTATTTGTCTTATATGATTGCTTGTGGTATTATATTTCCAACACTATACCAGCTGTGGTTAACCTTGGTTGCATGAGATATGCGATGAACAATCTTGGTAGTGATTCTAGCAATAGTAAAATTTTATTTTCTATCAGATTTTTTTCTTCTCCCTTGACGTTGTTTCGGGCCAGACATAAAAATCTGCCCCATAGCGGAAAAAACAGCAATGACGTAAAAATTGCTGAAGTGGTGGGAAGTGAGCTACTTCTATTCTTCTTTCTATGTTATATTATAGAGGTTGTATTTGATTTATAATGTAAGGATCAGAAAATGCAGTGAAGGCAATTATGGATCTTGAATTCCAGAGGAAGGAGGAGAGATTTGCTTTTCTTAATTGGGTATCTACTGCTTTTCACAACATGGTTGTTGTTCCTATAGGCTCTGGTATATTGCATCATGTTAGGGAGTTTTCTCCTCAAAAAAAGAAATGTTACCTGATATGGTTTCTACTTTTAGATAGCATCTCCCCCTCTCCTCTCCTCTCTGGAGTATTCCTTCGGCAATTGAGAAGTAGAGAATATGAAATCTTCAAATAGTGTTGTGTCATTCATGCTAATGTTATCATTTTTGTCTTTATGTACAAGTTAGCCTGGAATACCTTGGTCGGGTTCTATTCAAAATAGATTACTTCAATATACAAGTTAATCTAACTGGGGAACATAGATTACTTCAATATACAGGAACAATTATACAGATTTTGGACTCGAAACTGTCAAAATCAGGTTTTGGACTCCACAATTTTATTGATATACTTCTATCCCTTTTACAGAGTGAGACATCTATATGAGTTTATTTAAGAGGCCAATGAATATAAACTAAAATATAAGATGCCTAATATCCATAAAACCAAACAATGGGCTTAATAAAGTCTTCAGAGGCTTGATTGACCAAATTGGTAAATATAAAGGTGAAAAAACTATGCAAAGGTGAAGCAAGAAGAAAATGGATAGGAACAAGTCTGGTTAACTGATTTATTTCTTGACTTGGTGTCATGATTTTGTGGACTTTTCGTAGATTGGGATTAGAGATGAGGTACTTTGTTTTCTTATATGTCTCATTATGTTGTCTCTCATGCTAAGTACATCATTCAATGAAGTTTCTATTTACCCTATTCCTGCGGCACTCTATCTTACTAAGAACTTACTCCAGGTAGCATATGGACTTCCCTTCTTTTCTTTTTTAGTCTCAGCTCTGTATTTTTCATTGCTTTCTATTTTTTTGAATAACTAAGTCATATTTTTCTAGAGGGAAAACTTGATTAGATCTATTTTCTGTATCTTGTTACAGTAGTATATTTTTGCATATGTGGATGCTCCTGATTACCAGATATTGAAGAACCTGGATCTTATCAGTACTGGAGTGTTATACTGCATCATACTAAAGACAAAGTAAGGATTTCGTACCTTTCCATCTAATATTTAGTTTCTACCTTGACTGCATAAATTTTTTTTATTGTAGTCCCTCTAGTAATTTTTGGGCTGATATCTTAATTGATGTTGAACCTATGAATGCCATTGAATCAGGGTCCTTGACCAAAAGGCATGCCCAGTGCATGAGGTTGTTGCTTGTGGGGTTTGGGAGGGTCATAATGTATGCAGCCTTACCTTGCTTTTGCAAAGGGGCTGTTTCCAGACTCAGTTCAGTGGCTTGGTCACAATGGAGTGTCCTTTACCAAAAGGCCCACCTTCAATTCAAGGTTCTTGACCATCATAGAATTTTTTTTTTAGGCATGGAAGTATGTTCTTTTATTTAAGTGAGGAGGTTTTGAAACCAAAACCCATTTCCCAATTGGATCGAGAGTGAATGGAAAAAAGTGCAAAACTTATCTTCAAGCATAGCTGCTTTGGAGACAATAGTTTGGGGAAAATGTGATTCTGAGTCTTGTGAGAGGTCTAAAAGAAAGGATTGTTATTTTTGTCAATACAAGGAAGGTAAATGAAAAATGGAATCCATCATCTAAATGTGGAATGAAAAAATTGAACTTAGTCACCAATAGTTCATATTAATTTTTCTTTCAGGTTAAGTGAGATTCAGTGGGCGGCTTTTGTTTTGCTATGTGCAAGCTTTACAATAGCACAGCTTGATTATTCACAAGTGTTCCATTTACTTTGTCCATATGCCTGTTTTGCCCTATGTTAATTTCTAAGATGTAATTTTGTGATTTATAAGCCCGAACTCCTTCAAGGTACCACACTGATCTAAACAATCATTTCAATATTTGGATAACCTGAACTATCTAGTAATAATTGGTTCTTTGTCGTTTTTGCTTGGTACTTTTCTAGCTTTTGTAGTTCGTCTTTTTCCTAAGCTTGCCCTCCAGGTGTTATTCTATTTCATCACTTGGGGACTCCTGATTGATGGTTATATGTTCCTTGTTAGTGCTTTATGCTTGGAAGGATGGTACTTTTTGTAGTTAAATTTTTTTGCGATACTTGCCCTCCAGGAGTTATCCTGGTTAATCTCTTGAGAATTTCTTATGGATGGTTATATGTTTCTTGTTTGTGCTATAACCTTGAAAAGTGGAATGTTTGTTTTTCTTCGGATTAAATTGGAAACCTTTTACTGTAAATATGCTTGCTTTCTCCATTTACAACCATTATGCATGATTCAGATCCTTTATTTATTTTGTATGGAAAAGAGAGGACAGTGTGACATAGGAGTTTGGCAACAGCCATATGAGTTACAGGGGTTTCAGGGTTTTAAAGTCAACCTTTAAGTTCTGAGTTATGAGAGGTTTATGTAGATTGGGGAACATAGATTACTTCAATATACAGGAACTGTTATACAAGTTTTAGGTTTGCTGCCAGTAGCCTAGGTGACTGCACAGCAACATAAGAACTTAAGAAGCATGGTTCGTCTTCAGAGGTAGTTTTGTAATTTTGGCAGTCCTGCTTGAGGCCAGCTGGCCGTAATTATTATCAGCAGTTTGCTTGCTGTCAATGTTTTTTTTTTTTTTTTTTTTTTTATTGAGTTAGTCTATGTTGACATAAGTAAGAGTCCTATCTAAGATAGAATTCCTATTACAATTCTATTGGATGTTAAGACATGTTAGGAGTCAGTAATAAAGGCCATAAATAGACAACCTATACTTATAAGTTGTAACAAAGACAACTGGATGAAGAAAATTATTAAGAAGAGAGTTACAGCAGAGATCAAGGATGAAGAAGGGTTCTTAAGGTTTTCAATTGCAGAAATCTCTTGCAGCAGCTTGGTTGGTCAGCCTTCTTTCATCAATTTTTCATCACCGCCCTTGTAAATCACTCCCTCTAGCACTTGACCGACCTCATCCCTAAGTAAGAGATTCACTGCAGTTTTAAAGCCTAAAGGGTGGTGTGACCTAAGGCAGAACAAAAGTAGGGTTAAGGGGCTAGGTTTGAAATATGGAGGGGAAACAACCCTAAGGCTAACAAACAACATAAGTACCAAACTTTTGGGGCACTAGTGCAATTTTTGTTGGTTCCCTATCATTGGATTTGGCTAATGCCTTCCAATCACTAATTCTAATTCTAATTCTAATTCTAATTCAGCTGCTTTTTGAGAACAGCAGAATAACATAAACATCCTTAGAAGATCCACAAGTTTAATTCCATTTGATTTTTCATACCTAAACTGGTGTTCACAACATGCAAAGTAATAATAGATTAAATGGGGAAATTGTTTTTGTTGTTACAAAGAGTTTTCAATCAACATATTTTCTATTCATAAGGGCTCAACCGTAGCATAATGAAATGTATAGATAACGATACTGAAATGAATTTAAACATACCTTAAAAGTGGTGTAGGCGAATCAGTCGAAAATAATTTCTTAGAATGGCAAGAGTTTTAACATACCTTTTGAACTGGTGTAGTTGATTCAGAAGTAAAGAATGTCTTACAGCTATTACAGAAACAATACTAAAATATGTGAGTTCAAATGTCTTACAACTGTTACAAAAAGAATACTAAAATATGTGGAATGCCTAACACCCACAAAACTCATCCATTAATAAAGCGAGGTTTTCCTAACCACAATTGAAGAATCTTAGTTGTATAAAACCAATAAGCCATAGAACCTATGTAGACAATTCTTAGTTGTATCAAACCAATAAGGCATAATTTTACATATGGGTTAAAACGAAGTCTTCCTAACCAAACTGAAGAATATTAATTGTACCATAACATACCCATGGTCCTCTCTAGTCTTTCCGTAGATGTTCCAGCACTTGGTCCTGTTTTCCCACTGGGCTGCTGAAAGCACAAAGTAAAAAGTATCAACAATTATATGGGGAGAATAATGGGAAAATGACATACTAAAAGATTCCAAAAACACACAGTGGAAAATGATACACGTGAGTTCGAGAATTTGGTTGGGGATGGTGCTGTGAAGGGTGCGACAACAAGGGGAAGGGGTTTCGGTTTGCCACAGACAGGGGAATGGGCAGGGAGGGTTATGCAATGGGTATGGGAGGTGATGCTACTTAGTTCTGGGCAGAATGAGGAGTAAGATTCCTGAATTTTGCTGGAATTGTAGGAGAGAACTGACGAAGATAACAGAACTCTTGATAACCACAAGGCCCCACTTGAAAGGACCCTGCCACACCTTCTTGGCTACAATTCTTCAATAATTTTAGATCCACAAATGTTCCCTTCGATGGCAGAGAGTTGTAGGGAGGAGGATGAAATTAAACAATTTTGAAGAATTTTTATGTTAATGGTGATTTTAACATACCTCTACAATTGTTGTAGGTCCTTGTCGAGTGAAGATTTCTCAGAATGGGCTTGGTTAAACTGACAATAGAACTGTTGGACGAATTCTTCAATATGTATGGGCTTATTTGGCCAACTGAACAGTCGTGTTTGTAAATTATATGATATCCATAAGGGTTATCAAGCGGGCCAGTCTTCATTGAGTGATTTCATACATAATTTAATTCCATTTGAGGATTATATCCATAATTGAATGATAATTGAATTTAATTACATGGGGAATGTAAAAGCTCAGAAATCCAGTGAAGCAAGTTATCCATAAGGGTTATCAAGGTTATCAAGCGGTCAGTCTTCGTTGAGTGATTTCATACATAATTTAATTCCATCCGAGGATCATCTCCATAATTGAATGATAATTGAATTTAATTACATGGGAAATGTAAAAACTCAGAAATCCAGTGAAGCAAGTTATCCCTAAGGGTTGTCAGGGTTATTAAGTGGTCAGTCTTCGTTGAGTGATTTCATTCATAATTTAATTCCATATGAGGATCATCTCCATAATTGAATGATAATATAATAATTGAAACGATCGAGTTAATACTAAATTCTTGTTCTTGGTATTTGCTTTCCAGAATTATTTCAAATAATGTATCAAGCAATGAATGATTTATTGGAAAATCAAATAGGAAAAATTAAAAATTAAAATGAATTCAATAATTTGCATTTACAATTATAGACATACTTTACAATTAATGCAAAGAAATACAAAAATCTAATTGTGTGAATTCAGAGGGGTAATAATGAAAAACTAAATGTAGGCATCTCCAATTGAGTTCATGCTTTTATAATAGTAGTATGATATACAAAAGCATACATTGAAAACCTAATGTTGGACGCAGCCTCACATTCACATTGAGGTGAACCAGGGTAAAATCCATGTCTCCTTCCTTTTTTCCTATTCAAGTGTGTGTGATTGATCGCTCTAGTCCTAACACAATAAGTTAAAGTGATTGAATGTGAGAGTATAGGTTAATGAATACAGGCACCAAGAGTCTCCTGGGTCTGCAAGTTTACGTATATCTAATTGCAGGTGTAGTGCTCATGATCTCACTCACAGATTTATTGGCTACGGTCTGTCAAGGGTAGCGTATGAACTAAACGGATGGCATCTAACATTGCTTGGAATTCTGTTTTATGTCAGAGAAGATTTGCATACAACAAATTACAACACAGTGAGGCAAAGGGAATAAGGAACGTCTGGAAGCCCAAAAGTATCCTTCATCCTAATAAGATGAAAATTACACCCAGTTTTTATACACCCTATCAACGTGGAATTTATACACCCAGTTTTTCTTACTCCTAATCAATGATATCTTCTGAAAATTACAGACATTCTAATTTTTCATATGCAGGGTGGTGAAGACGAGTCCTGTACTCTATAAAACATTGGAACCGATCATACATCACATCCCTGAACATTTCAACTCTTATCTTCATTACCAAAGAGTTTCCCAGTCCCAGATGAGGGATCTAAAGGATCTCCAATTGATGATACCGAACACGGTTGCCGGACACCAGAACTCAAGCTCGATTCTTGTATCTGGTGTGTGAGGATGATCTCTGGTGTTACTCCTACTGAACCCATGCTCAAGGGGTGTTGTTTAGCTGACCTCTTGGCTTTTGGGCTCAGCTGGTGAACTGATGTGGCAGCCAGAATCTGGCTTCGACGGTTCCTGGTGGGATGAGAAAGACTCATCTTAGGAGAGACTCTTTGCTGGTGCACCTTCCTTAGAAGCCTTGTCTTGTAGGGGAGAGTCAGAGGTTGAAGCAGGTGTTGATGGGTCAGTCTTGTTGTCAGATTGTGGACAGCTGTGTCTAGAGGGAAGGGCAGGAAGCTCAGAACTAGGCTCCCCAAGAAACCAACCAAGCCGTTGTTGCTCTTCCATTATCTTCTTCAGGTAATTGCCTTGGGCTTCTATTCTTAACTGTAGCTGCCTCTGCATCTGTCATGAATTCATTCAAGATTGTTGGTGCTAAATTTGCCGGAGGCTTTGAACCGTAATATTCGCACCAAACCACTCAGATCTCAATCGATCTGGTTTGCTCCACAGTCAATCAATCTCTTGTTCCTGAAAAATAGAACACGAGTGAGAAACGGAGCCGATCGTCTAGTCAGAAATGATGAAGACAATGCTTCAGAGCTTGAAGGAGCTTCTGAGGTGTTCTAATGGAGTAAAATCAAAAAGTGCTGGTGTTCAGATTGATCTGAGAAACTTACCCTTGACGAGTTCATCATCCCTTTTATCCATAGATTTTCCGCCTATTCTGCTTTTAACTATGACCGTCGGATTATAGCATAGGATTGAATGGCCATGATTAGGCCTTCCTTAAAGTTCTTGGGCGGACCCATAGATTGTTTTACTTGATTAATTAAAACTAACCAAATTGTTATAAGATCGGAGTGAACCAACTTGAACCGGGATTGAGATATTTTAGTCACAACAAAGATCGAGTTAAAACTCCCAACCCAGGTCCTCATTAGACACATATATGCCATATAACATTTGGACACTACCCAAAAATAAAGAAATATAGTGCATTCTAAAAGGGTATTGAGTCAATTGATCTACCATGTACCTACCTGGGATGAATGTCACAGAGGTTGGATAAGGCTTCATATCTCCTACCCCCAAAAACCACCACACAAAAAAAACCAATATAATCCCTGAGGTTCAAGGAATTTTATTCTCTTCCATTTCCCTGAAAACTTAAATGACAGATGGCCTCAGTTGGTTATGTAAACCAAAAGGAGAGGATCATTTCCTCTTCAAGCTGTAAAGCCTGTGACCACATTGGACATGGTTTATTTAGTGAAGATGCTTACTCCAGCAAGCAGTACCTAGATTCACCACACTAATTCTATCACTAGACAACAGAGTCTGCTGCCTCAGATGATAATGGCAATTCAGTCCATTATTTTCATCTCAAGATAGTAAGTCATAGAATGATAAGTCTGCCTTCCCACACAAGCACACATGCATTAATGTAGACTCAGACGGTCCTTAGGTCCAAAAAGCACAAATTATTTGAACTTGTATCATAAAATAGTATAGAAATCTGCATAAAAGTGCTTGGAGCACTAGGTAGACTGTGGTGCTTAAGAAGCCCATCGCTACGAAGAGGTCTAAGATTCAACCTTCCTGGTTCACATCTGCTAAGACAATATTTAAACCTAGACAACAAGGCCAACTTAAAGGGCGTGGCCATGTCTTCCTTCATGGATTTGATCACTACTGAACAATTTGGTCACAGGTTCTAGAACCAGCCTGTCCGGCAACAGGGCTAAAGGCTGCATGCAAATTCTCCCCATACCCTACTGCATGCAGGAGCCTTGTACCACAAGACATAGCCTTATTTTAATTGATTTATTAGTGAGCGGTGCCATGATTCTTTGAAGTGAAAAGCAAGGAGCACATATTTACCTCTAGTATTACTCTTAAGCCAGTTTAAAAGGCAAGTGACATAATAAAACATGGAGAAAACGCACATCTGATCTGCCTCACCTCTGCCATACCAACACAATTTAAAAAGATAAATGACCCACTTTGACTTGTAAAGATATCATGAAACTTGGAAAGTGACATGGTCCTCCCCTCTAGCTGCTCATGCAACCACTTTTGCACTTCCATCTGCAGCCTGAGTGCTTCTGTTATTTGTATACCACTACATACATGGAGATTCACACTAATAAGATCAAGTATCCTTTCATATTTATTTAAAAAAAGAAATAAAGTATCCCACAATTATCCTTTCACCGAAGAAAAAAAACAAAGGGATCAAGTATCCCACAATTATATGTTTCACGATGAAGAATGGACCAATTTTTATCCAACCACAGTACTCTCATTCACTCACTGGGGTAGGTTAAGATGTTCTTGGGGAGTACCAAGAGGGTGTTTTGGGGAACACAACTAAAAACTAATATGGGCACGTGAGCCTAGCTAGGATGGTGGAAGAAAACCTTGTCGACAAACAATCTACCGGTGATGCTTTTTCCCCTATTCTTTGTTTGAAGGTCTTAAGTTTTATGACCATCCAAAAGAAAATAAAAGAGATTCAATGGTTAACATCCTCATCTTTAATTGTTAGTACATATTTTAAAGAGAAAATTTCTTAGATCTACTGATTTTGAAAAAGATTTACCTGATAAGATGCTTTTGAAAAAGTTTTAACAGATTTTATTTTTCAAAAGAATTATCAAGTCCTTAATTTAGTGCTTACTCCAGTCCAACCAATATTTTACTTAAACTACCCAAATTATCCTTCTAATAAATTCTTTTTTTATACAATTTACTTACTATTTTCCACCTTCATAGAAAACTTTATTTTTTAATTTAATTCCTTAAAGTTAGTTAACAATCCTCAGGTTTAAAATTTGTATATATTAAAAAGACTCTAGTAAAAAAGTAATTTGGATAGTTTAGAGTAAAATATTGGTTGGGCGGGAAGAAGTAACACTAAATTAGGGATTTGGTAATTCTTTTCAAAAATAAAATCTTTTAGAGTAAAACATTTTTTAAAACATCTTATCAAGTAAATCTTTTTCAAAATCAGTAGATCTTGGAAAGTTTCCCTATCCTAAATGGGGCCATCACATGCATGCTTTTTGCATGGATAGGAAGAATGGTCCTGATCGATAGGCCTTACCAGCTGCACAAACGTCTAGCCCGATCATGATCAGGTTGAAGTATACAGAGCCAAACTCATGATGCAGCAAAATAGATAACTAGTCAGGTTGTTCATGTTTCCAGCAAGTAGAGGTTGGAAGGTAAAGGTTAATTGACACCCTGGACATTTTCATGGCTACAATGAGGATGCCTAAATCCATCATGATTTATTTGACAGCAACATTTAGATCATACAAACCAACCCCCTCCCCCCCCCAAACAAAAGAATACAAAAAATGTGCGAAAAAAAAAGTTCACTTACGAAGAACCATCCAAGCCAGTAGACAAGTCCCCTGATTCTTTCTTGTCAACCTTCTTACCTGCATTTGCAAAACGTCATAAGATTGATATCTGAAAAGCTTCATCAGAAAAGGAAAAATACTCCGTAAGTATTTCAAACTAGTCCGAACTGTAGACAAACTAATGTCACTTCTCAAACAAACTAAAGAAGAATACAGCCATTGATATGGAGAGTTTATGATCAGACCGGGTTCACACCTGGTCCAACCCTCGACCCCGGTCGAGACGGAGAAAACCGAATCGCTCCCGAGCGAACCGGATCCAGAAGATGGCTTGCTGAAGAAGAAAGATTATTCTGCTGCAAGCGTGCCCTAATCTTACTTATGGATTAGGGGGGTAATCACCCTGATGACAGCAGACTCAAACTGACGGCTGCGGATAATCATCATCAAAGGGATAACTATCGCATAACCTAACGGTTATCTCAGGAGTCCTCTACTAGCCCAAACTAGTAGAAGTCTATCGCTCAACGGGTCTTATTGATGAGATCCAACGACTACCCGAAGATGGCTCGAGTGCATCCAACGAAGGATATTCGAAGGTACACTCTATATAAACCTCACTACTATACATGGTGAGGGACGGATCAATTGATCAAGGAGAATACTATCTGAAACTCAGGTTCAGATACATACTGATAGACCTCAACTATCAGCGTCCTGCTATCTAGATCACCTTTCCCGTTTCTTCATTCATTAGCTCTGTACTTCTAGCAGAGCCGTTTGTGATTAAGTTCATCAACTGACTTAGCCTTCGGAGGTGGACTCCCGACCCCAGCGGTCGGGCCACATCTGACGCTTTTGTTTTGCAGGACATTACGTGGAGATCCAAGGGCTGAGCAGATTTTGGACACATCAGCCATATATCACTGAAATGCAAGATCGATGTACTGACCATCAGATGTTGACTCTGGGACATAGTTTGCAAGCCGATATTTTTGAGTGCACCACAACACCATAATTAGTAAAATTACAAAAAAGAAAAAGTACAGTGAAGGAAAGAATGTAAGGAAGGTTCTGGTTTCCATAAATATTTGCCTGCAAGTGGCTTTTAACTGGTAAATAGTCAAACCTTGTACACCCATGACTCTAAGCACACCTTTAGGAGTAGCCCCTGTACGTGGACAAGAAAAACTGACATCATGTGAACCTAACATAAAGGTTTTTCATAACAGAAACTGAGAAGACAGCTCAATTGAAATTTGCAATTTCCAATAATGAATCAAGTATCTGTACTTGATCAAGTTAAACAAACACATCATTGAGGTACCATGGGGTTAGGTCAGCGGGCAAATACCAACACCTCTTATTAAAGAGGTCAAGAGTTCAACTCTCTTTGGGTATATGTAATACTTCCCCCCAGATAATATATAAAAAGCACCTTCTTTAAATTATATATTCACCCAAACTATCATCAAGGGATTATGCAAATTTACTAAGGTTCTCAAATAACCAACACACTCCTCAGTCTAACACGCTTTAATATGGACTGGACAAAATCCATGTGGCTAGCTTAGATATTCAGCATTCCCTGGAATTATAATTTATACATTTGTTTTTGGGTGGTCAGGGGCGGGGGAAGGTATTATAGAAAGATAAAGTTATCTCCTTTATGAACACCCAACTACGACTTGAATTGGGTGTAAATGTGCAATCATTCAGCACTGATCTGAGTAACAAAAAATCCCTGTTTTCTGTTGGAATAGTGGAACACCAAAAATTATCCAAAATCTTTCACTACCTACACATAAGCGCCCCCCCCCCCCTTTCCTTTCTCTTTCCCTTAGTTACTCAAAATTAATATTTTAAAAAAAAATTACTGACACAATGGAAATTTCATATTCTAAAAAGTAATAAATTCAGCTACATAATACAGAATACAACAAGAAGCAAAAGGACTGCTAGAAAAATATCTAGAAATAGTCTCTTATCTAAAGCTAGGGTACCAGGATCTACTACAAACTTCCTGTTCAAAAGTTGAGCTATCTTAGCACATATAATTCCATCCCAAAAATATCATGCAATATGGAATGCTGGAATGCATATTCATAGAACTCATTATAATGTTAAACGCAAAATAATCAAAATGACATGTGTGTGTATGATTGTATTCACTTTACAATAAGAGTTTTAATAAAACATGAATGTTTCCTAATCTACTCCTACTAGATAGGAATGTACAATAAAACATAATTTACAAAATATTACAGAACAATACAAGATAGAAAAGGTGCATTGGGAGGATAATGATGTGATGAGGGTGGTGATTGGAGAATCTCGATAGGTAGGGAAGGATGAGGTGTGAAGATAATGTAATGAGGGTGGTGATGTGGAGAATCATGGTAGATCTTGGTGATATAGAGAATCATAGTGGATAATAGATTGGTTGTAGGAAATGAGAATCGTTGCAAAGGAATCCCTTTGAAACTTGAGAGGAAATGAGATTGGTTGCATAAGAAATGTTTTTCCAGAAAACATGCACTCATCAAATTCCTCTATGACCACCTTCAACCCCTTTGTCTTCTTCACAAGGAATTTATGTTTCTACCACTCATTTAGAATTTTAATGAAAAAAATCTAGAAATTCTAGTTGTTGGTTAAAGCTTCGCCAAAAGGAAGCAAGTAGCATTGAACTAGGATTATCTATGTTCCAACCCACAACAGAGGATTTTTTTCTCCAGAGAGGTAAGAGAGTTATCTGAGATTTTCCAATGGAAATGAAAAGTATCAAAAGAAATGCTACACTAGGAAGAAGAAGACGAAGAACACTTAGGCGAAGAGCTTTCAGATGTTCTTCTCTACCTAGTCAGACACTCTAACATCCCCAAAGTTGATCTTGGTAAAGTTTCCCACCGCAAGGGCAAGCTTAGTGCGATCAAGTACCCAATGAAGTTCCTCAAGGATGGTTCTTCACCACCTTCCCCTTTCAGCCCTTTTGAAATCTACACAAGTTCAATGAGATTTTTTCTAGGTGGAAGGTTACCGGCAAGAAGAAAGAAGAAAAGGGGTAAGGGGGTACCCACCTATATGGCTCTTTGAGAAGAAGGTATGAGAGGATATAGTTGTAATTTTCAATAGTATGACCAAGGGTAAGCTGTTAATTTAATTTCTTTTGGAGTTTTAGTTGAGGGTATTATGGTCATTTATGCTAACACCCTACTAAGTACTAAGGTGCTAGTTTGAGGAAACCTAGATGTAATATATGAGTAATAGAGATCACACCCTAGTTTTGCCCATAATTCCAAATTTCGCCCCATGGGCACTAAGTAAGACAAGGAAAAATGGCACCTACTCGGAAACAGCGAGTAAAGTCATTCAAGGAAGATTGGAAGGATGGGACTATGGGAGTCACTGGAAATTTTTTTTGTTAGAAATAGACCATTCATTTCCTTATAGATGTGTGTCATGTGTCCCAACATCACATCAAATAGTTGAAAACTATTTATAAGTCACATTAAACGAGTGATTAATGTGACCTATAAATGGATTTCAATCATTTGATGTGATGTTGGGACACATGTCACACATCTATAACAAAATGGATGGTCCATTTCTGATAAGGAAATGCACTTGATATGAGTTTGGGAGTCACTAAAGATGGAGCTCTTTCTACTAAGCAGCCTATTCGTCAAGATATAGACCTATGGACCAACCCAGCAACCCATGCTGATAGGACTCTTACTATGGTTGGTTCTAATGCTCCAAATGGCATGGGACTCATCAGACCCATTAGGTTGATCGTTGACTTTGCAGAAGATAAGAAGTGACTACTCCTATTTTGTTTCGGCGTTTCCCTCCCATTTCATTGGTATCAGACTCCAGAACGATATTTTTCGAGCAAAGTTTCAAAGAAATGAACATTTTCTAGTGAAATGGATTATGGTTTCACCCCAATTTGAGGGATGTAAATGCAAAATTTTCTTTGACAAAAGTTATTTTGAAATTCATAAGTATTCGTATTTGAATAACCTTCGAAAACTTCTGTTTGGGATTTCCTAATCAATCAATGACACCTTTGAATTATCACCCAGATATAAGTTGATCAAGCGAGAAGATAAGCTTCTAAACTTAGTATGTAGTGTATTATGCCCAAGGTTTAAAATATCTCATGATACTAGCCGATACGTATCCATATTTGACCCAACCGATACGATCTCGATACGATCTCGATACGTCTCTCTATTGAATTACACTAAAATACATTAGCTAGAGCGATACAATACTCGATACAGAATGATACGTCTCTTTAAATCACCTGACCAATACGATACTCGATATCGATACTTTAAACCTTGATTATGCCAATGTGTTTCTACGATCCGTTAAAAGAGAATCTAATAATGAAGCCATAACAAAGCTGAATTTCCTAATTTGAATCAAATAGGATTTGGAAAGAATTTGAAAAATGAGGTCAAAACAAAGCAGAGTTTCCAAATTTGAATTAAATGGAAATCTGAAACTAGCATGAAACCGTAAGAGAGACAGAGTCATGAGCGGATTTGGTTTCAAATCTGAGTCGTTAAATGAAAATCTAAATTAAATAGAAATTTGGGAGCAGTTCGAGTTTCAATAAGTTTCCTATGCGAATAAATCAAAATAGGATTTGTCTTACAACCCAAATTAGAAACTACATGAATCAAATAAAGGTTGTTAGACTTGGAATTGAACTCAATTGTTTATTTGTTAGAGATGGAATTGAACTGAACTACTAAACTAGAACCTGAGCTATAAGTAGATGATGCCCCATTTCCTTCTCAGCATTGTTGTTTTCATCGTTGATTTTCAGTGAAAGCTAGTGAGATTGAATAAGAGAAGAATGGTTATGATCGCAGAACCAAAGATATTGTAGGGAGGTTGCAAGAGAGTGTAATTATGGCGTTTAAAGCAAAGGGTATCAATTATGATCTTCTGTGCGACGAGGCAGAACTTCTAGAATTCATCAACAAGTCACGTTCTAGGTTGGATGAGATTGAGTATGAGAAGAGGAAAGCTGCTTAAGATTGTCTTCCATCAATAACAAATAAACTGATAGTAGAGTTTAATGGTGCTACAAATCTATTTGATACGGCTGATCATCATGAAAGCAGCCAGCAAGGAGCAAAGGGAAATAAGAGGAAAGAGTCTTCATATTCTGGAAGGTTGGAACCCAAAAGGGTAAAGATGAATCCAACTTCAATGGCACTTGCACCTCTACCACCACTAGTTCCACCCGTTATATATCCCTGTAGAGCTTATGAATGAGATTACAATGCTTGGTGGTGAAGATGTGGGATTGGTGATAAGGAAACAACTACTTAAAACTGATTTGAGTAAGTCTCATGATCATCTATCTATCCTAGAAAACCAAGCAAAGTTATTTGCAGAAACCTTAATAGAAGAAGAGAAGGCTAAAGTTTGCAATGGCATCTCTATAGAAGTAGAAGTCTTGTTATGGGTCACTGGAGACGATGAGCCTGACCCTTAGAAATGGAAATTGCAATTCATTCGGTGGAGTATGAACAACACTCGCATTTTCGTACTACGTATGTGATGGTGGCAGTTGTTGGAAGCACACCACTTTCAAGTTGGTGATGAAATCCAAGTTTGGTCCTTCAGATGATCAAACAATGGAGGAGACGAGAAAAAGCTTGAATTTTCAATTGAAGTTCATCGTGATAAGAGAAATAGCTAGCCCATATGTTGAGTATGGCTCATGCTTCACATTGTGTTAGCCTTTGAAGGTCCCATGTATTGCTGGGACTTAGGGTTTCTATAAGAAAACGGATAGTCCATTTCTGACAAGGAAATAGAAATGGATGGTCCATTTATGATAAAGAAATGGACCTGATATGAGTCCGGGAGTCACTCAAGATGGAGCTCTTTCTACTAAGCAACCTATTCGTCAAGATATGGACCTATGGACCAACCCAGCAACCCATGCAAATAGGACTCATACTATGGTTGGTTCCAACTCTCCAAATTGCAAGGGACACATCAGACCCATTGGGTTGATCGTTGACTTTACGAAAGATAAGAAGTGACCTACTTACTCCACAGTGATCCCTACTTACAATTGCAAGAAGAGGCCATCCCGTCTAAAAACTAAAAGAACTTCCTAGGCTCTGAAGTATCCAGTAACCCTCGACCAAAAACACAAGTATTATACAGTAACCCAACCGGATTTAAGGTACCATGTTCAGAAATTCATAAATTACACCACGAACCACTTGCTGAACTAACCGAACCGATGGGGGTACATGCCTGCTTAGGTAAACCGATCATAATTACGAACACCTCAAATAAAATAACAAGTTAACATGATTTATGTTAAAAATCCAGGCGAACTTTCTAAACTCTATTTCAGTTTTGGTGTTCTTTTAAAGAAAGGTATGCATAAGTATTCAAATTTCAGGCTTCCTATAACACAACACGTACATGTTTATGCAAGCTATGGTTTTACGATTTTATCTGTATAATGAAAACGCTCTAGAAGAAACTAGGATAGAACGCGTCACCTGCTTTGTGCCCTTAACATGGAAGGAAACACGGTTACCTGGCTCCAAGGAAAACCGGCTGGCAGCTGTAAAATTTTGGAGTAATCAAACGCAAGGTTCCAAGGTTCCTTGCCTCACGCGTCAAGTTTCAATCCGCGGAGAGGAGAGTTGGCTAATTAACAAGACTAAACTTTGCCGATCCAATATAAAGAAAGGTTCACAAGAAGTAAAATAGATAATGATGAAACTCAAGCATTCCTTTTCAGCAACTAAGGATGCCCAAATACCGATACCAAAAATCAGGATCAGTTTCTCCAAGGCCCAAGCTTAATACGTCCATCTGCTTCCACACAAACCAGGAGAATACAAGAACGATCAGAAAAGCATCGGATAATGTTGAGCCCTGTGAATGCATTAAGTACGAGTGAACCGGGATATCTATCATTATCCTCTCAACCATGTGTTCCTATATGACGAATTGTCACGCAAAGAAGCATCATGGGCCTTGTATTCCATCACATAGCCATGAGGAAGTTTCAACTGCCGTTTGATTGCAGCATCCCTTAGAGCCATCACAGCCTATTATGATGGTATACCAACCAACATATTAGAATCAGAAGTGAACAAAAGCGCAGATATGACACGACTATACAACAGTAGGTTAAGCGGTACTAACCTGGTGTGATCAGATGCATTACGGTTCCAGATACTCAGTATATCTTCATTAAAGCGTACACTCAGTACAGTACTGCACCACATATGTTTTGCCCCTGATCAAGTTGGTCACCAACCAAGGCTAGAACCTGGCAAGACAGGAGAGATGAGGGGAGTCACCTTCCGGTTTAAAGAAAATCATCCTTAGCAGCCTTTAGCTAAGAAACAAATCTGATTAATATTGTATCATGGCCACAAGTTCAGATCACTAAATGTATGGCAACCACTGGTAGGACTGGCATCAGTTTTTAAGAGCAAAGACAATAAGTTTAATGTTCAGTTCAATAAAAAGAATTATCTTCATCGCTCATCCATGATTGAAAGGATCCACAGCTTTGGTAGAGAACATGTTTTCCCTGCAAGCTATGGTCAGTTATTAAAAAATTTGGTAAAAATCCAAAGCAACTCATTAATTACATTTGCAAAAAGAAACAATTGTATATGACAGAGCTGCAGCAAGAATAGTCTATTTAAGGCTTCAATACATGCTGTTTTGCTCAGTAACTGCTACACACTCCTACGTGTTGGGCTCTCAACGAAACAAATGCCAAGAGAGAAGCTATGGTGTGGGGAGAGAGTATGAGCAGAGATCAGACTTTTCAAAATACAAATGTATTCCAAGGAGCAGCTATATCATTTTCTTCATATCGTTGGCAAAAGTTAATTCTTGAAAAAAGATGGAGATGTTTTTTGGACAACCTTAAAGGAAGGGGAGCAAAGAGAGCATAATCACCCCCAAAAGCCTAAAGGGCAATCCTGAAGAAGCAAGCTACACTATAGGATAAGGCCCAAATTATTTGGTTGTGCCTCTATTCAGATGTGAACACTATTAACACTTGGGTTGCATATAAAATGGTGTATCTGCTGCCACCAAATCTCCAACGCCAATAAATCCCAAGAAAACTAGGATAATACACCCCCCCCCCTCTTTCCTTTTTGTGATGTATATCCGGCACCGGATTGGATTCTTCTTTTTCTAGGAATAGGCCAAGGGTTGGATCACCTAGGCAGTGGGCCTTCAATGGATGGGTTCCTCGAGTAATTGGCCAACTTAACCTAACACGCATATATGAGATGAGTAAGGAAAACCCTCATCCTTAGGGTTTAATAAAATGGACCATGGTTCAATGGGTTCAATTGTTTTAATTAATTAACTCTTAGGTCCAATTTAAGTCAAGAACTCGAGCCTTTTACTTTGTTTTAGTGTGTAAAAGGTAAGTGTTATGTGTTTTTAGAACTTCCTAGATAATAGTTAGAAGGTTGTTAGGGACTCCTAAGTTAGCTCAGTTTTAGGCACCTCCCACAAGGAATCAACTATTTTTAGTCTTATTTTGACTAGTAATTTTTCTATTTAAGTAAAACCCCATCGTGGAAGAATACAGATAAGGTAGGTTTTTGTTTACCCAATTCAGCTTGGCTGTTAATTCTCCCGGTGCTTGAAATCCATAACTGATTTAGATGGTGTTTGAAATCCAGCCCTGAGATGCTAGGTACTTCAAGTCCAAGTAGGAAAGAATCATGGTGGATAGATCCCACGAATCTGTTTTAGGTTGTGGATTCAGCCTATCATCTCCATTAGCACTTTATCTCTGGTTTACAGCAACGCCACATGATTTTGATATTGGAGAAGCTGAGACATATAAGTTTAAGGTACCAGTATCACACAACAAACTGAAAGCTGGTTTTAAGGGATGTACTAGAGAGACGCTAAGATACACTAGACACTTAAACCATGTTTTGATATCATGTATATCCTTATGATATATACAAAATTCGTGCTCTTAAGCATTACAAGCCCCACATAAGCAATAAATAATGATACCCAACAGATATTCATTTATTTAATTCTTGTTAGCATCCATTTAATTCAAATATTGATTAATAAGTGCAATATCAAGTATATCAAAAAGCAGAAAAATATAGAAGTTCAAAATATCAAGATCAACTGAACAGTAACAGATCATTGACATACAAAACTACTTCTTGACATATTCATTCAAACAAACATGGATAATTTCAAAAACAAGGCAAGGGTGGGGTGGAGGCAAACCCTAATTATACTATTTTGTTTCCTGAAATTACAAAAATTAAAAATGGAAACCATAAAGATACTGCATTACTATTCAAAAGAATATTGCAATTAGAGCAAGAGCAGGCTAAAATTTTCACAATTTTTATTTGGAGAAACTCTAAAGATAGATGCACAAACCCACGGTCTTTTCAAGAATGAATGCATAATGTGTTGGTCAGTTGTTTCAGCTCAGATGTGATACTTAGCAAAAAGAAAAAACAATGATTCAAGGCCCAGAAAGAAAAATATCAAATTTGAGTCTTTGATCTTCAGTCTCCATTTTGATGAGCTTTAAAGCAAAATTTTGCTTGTTCAATCATTCAACGGCCATTTGGGCTAAGTAGATGGGCTCTCACTCCTTTTTTATGCAGCCCAACCCCCCCCCCCACCCCCCCCCCAAAAAAAAAAAAAACATATGAAGAAATTTCTTTTAAAAGATGGATTCTTGGGTTTCAACAGCATATATCATATATATAGATTTATGCTGAAGAGGTACACACAGCATTGTCCAAAAGTCCTACCCCTGGGTATGGCAGATCCCTCTGCATAAAAACCCTTTAAACCTTAAATAAACCAATGAGCCTCTCTCTCTCTCTCTGTACTTTTTCGTCTCTTCTTAGTTCTTTTTTTTTTTTTTTTTTTTTGGTGGTGGGGGGGGGGATTGTTTGTTGTGTTTGTAGGTAGGGGTGTAACACATCCTATTATATTCGGACGGATTCAAATAATATCCTATCAGTTTTCAGACGGATTCAGTCAGATTCAGATGATAACTGGAAAATTATTTTCTTAAGTAGATTCTTCTAAATGGGCATGTATACAAATTGAATATAAGTTTTCGACTACCTTTTGACATCTTTACCATTTTATTTGTGAGGCCAAGTTTGAAATTTAAGAATTTAGCAACTTTGGTAGTTATTTTAGTAGAAAGTCTATAAAAATAGTCATAGATCTCAAGTAAAAAATTATAAAGTCAAGAAAAATAAATCCAAATAAGTAACTTAATCAGATAATTTTATCATACGGATAATAACCGGTAAGAAAGGGATATACCATATCCGCATCCTATTAGTAATCAGACAGATTCGGACACTGCTAAGTTGATGCGGATGCGAATTCAGGAGTGGATTTTGGTTATCCATTTACACCCCTATTTGTAGGTAAAATAAACCCTCTATGCGTGTAGTATTGTCCAACTCCTATGGCACACACCTCTGTATAAAAGTTCTTTGCATCTTAAATAAATCAATAGGGCCTTCTCTCTCTCTAGGTAAACCCCCCCCCCCACCCTTGGGGGGTTGCTGTTTATATATGTAAATGAGCCCTCTATGTGTCATTTATATAGAGCCACAGAGAAGCCATCATCTGAGAATCCCTGGGAACCATGTAGGAAACCTATTATTTTCATTGTTTTACTAAATGGAATGGAGGTTTATAAAGAAGAGATGTTGATGATCTTTGGATTTCAAAAAAGCATGAATTTCTAGATCAGATAGTTTACCATATGAGTTTCAATCTCACTCCCTCTAAAACCAGGCAGCTCACCATGCGAGTTTCCCCTTGTTTTTGAGTACATAGGGGGTTTCCATTTTTACTCCCTTAAAAATCATTATAGAATGCACAGACAAATCTCAACTTGCAACCATGGTTGTCAAAGTGTCTGCCCAGGCGCACCTAAGTGGCCGCCTAGGCCCATTTTGGGGCAAGGCGACCTAGTGTCGCGTTGTCGCCTAGGCGATGCCTTGTCACCTTGGTTTTCGTTGCCCTCTATCACCTTGACAACCAGGCTTGCAGCTACATTTCAAGGGACTGCAGCTATTTTTTGGAAGTTTAAATAAAACACAAATAAATTTTGCAAATATTTTATACATTGATCGGTACATGCTCTATGGAAGAAGGCTGAGGAAATGAGGAGGGGAAGGTGAAGGTCAGCAGGCACGAACTTGAAACCTCCCAGTGAGCCTGGGCATACCGCACCAATTCACCAATTGGGCTAGGCAATTGTCTACATCAACCAGACATATTACTGGGGAAAATAAAACCCAACTTATGCAGGCCAGTAGCCCATGGAATGAATAGAGGGTTATCCCTGACATATATTGCCAAAAAGAAACACATTGCTGAGAAATGCAGCCACTCAAGCATCAAATCACGTGTTAAAATTATCCAACTAAGCAGTTATTTCCTTGCCCAAATTGTTTCAATACTGGTCTAAAGTGAATGCAGCATGACTATATTTGATAACAAGAATTTAAGTAGGGCAATTAGCAAAATACCATGAATTTTATCTTAAGAGTGCAATTTGCAAATTACCATTTACTTTAAGTGTGGCAATTTGCAAAGCAACAGAAGGGAATAAACAATCTTGAAGACC
Organism: Hakea prostrata; assembly: GCF_041222555.1. NCBI lineage: Eukaryota > Viridiplantae > Streptophyta > Magnoliopsida > Proteales > Proteaceae > Hakea > Hakea prostrata. The sequence goes on from NC_142600.1 coordinate 39,860,404, forward strand.
AAATAATAATAACAGACTTTTAGGAGCAAGTTGCAAGATATACCACAAATACACATATAACCTAGGTAAGCAAAGATTGTTTCCTTACCAGATCCTCCCAAAAACGACCTGAGACAACCTTTCTGAATCGAATTATCCACTTCCCGCCAATTACAATTGGCAGCATCCTGATCATGCGATAATTTTAAGTTATCTAATATGTCCAACATCCAATGTAAGGTTAGACCAATCAAAGGGAAAAGAAACCGTAAAATACTATACTGATTAAATATTTGCTCTTCCTTTGTTTTTCTCTTTTTAGAAAAAAAAAAAAAAAATATATATATATATATATATATATATATATATATATATATATATATATATATATATATATATATATATATTTATTATTTACTGCTTTTTGTTGAGAAAAAAACACATCTACTTTTCTCATGTTTGTACAACTTTTGACTAACTAGAACTTTATATTAAATAGTTTAAAAGAATCCCTTATTAACTGAAGAATTTTAAACAAAAAATAAAATAATATAGAAAGAAATCAAACCGTCACCTTATCATTTCTAACAAAAGCAAATCTAAACAAGAATGAATAGGATTTGCCTACCTCCCAAAGTGGGCGAATCCCTTCCTTGAAAAGATGTAAATCTGTTGGGCTAGGCAAAGATGAAGGACGGGCCAGGTGGCAGTAGCAGACCCAAAATCCTTCAACCTGTAAATGGATATTGGTGCAAAAAATATATTCACAATTCTGCAACTGCTAAATCCAAGCTTGGCACGTAAAGGATAGAATGTCTTACATGAAGGATAGCTATCGTGGTAATCACAATATAGCACTATGAAGCTTCAAGAGTAACTTACCGTACTAAATTCCACAATTTTCTTTATATTGTCCTCATATGCTTGTGACCTAACACCAGGTGTTCTACGAGTGTACCAAAATGCAAACTTGTGCTGAAATTCGAACCAGAGAATGGAGTCGCAATAAGTGAAATAAAAGTCAAGACAAAAATAGAAATGAACAAAAGAAATATGAAGAAGTGGGGAAAAAAGAGGAAATTGAGCAACAATAAGAGCATTTCCTTGTGAGCTTTTTTAACCTCAATGATCTTGATAGGAGACAACTCCAAAGGATAGTCTGCAAATCAATAATTTGCATAGAACAAGAAAGCCGCTGCGTAAGTCATAGCATTGGTGTTGTTTAGTGACTACGTGATACTCAACTGTTCTTACTCAACTGAATTAGGTATTTGCTATTAAATCACAGGAAGGTACATTGGTCTTAGTGTGTAAGTGGTTTGGACATACTTGTAATTGCACCTTTTAAGCAGTGACAAATATCTATTAAGGGCTCACAATTAAGGGTAATTAAGGTAACTTGTCACCCTTAATTGTGAGCGTATTCCTCACGGTTCGTTTTTCCTTCGTTTCTATATGTTGTAGTTGCTAATTAGCCTTGTTCAAACATTGTGAAATGGTATCAGGGGACCATTAAGCATCAGCTGTGGTTTATTCTTCAGTTTTAAGTCTTGTGTTTCCTGTGACTGTTTAATGCAGCTCTTGCTGCTCATATTTTGCATAGCCTCTCCTGTTTGAACTTTGAATTTCATATAAAAGAAGAGATCTTTTATGGCTGGCTTCGCTACTTTCCTATGGATACAATGGAAGACATGGATCAAAAGTTTTTCTTTTATTGAAGGTATGCTGAATCTTCCTTGCAAGTTGAATAAAAAACCAATCTTGAAACAGAGAAAGAACTAGTAGGATATAAATTGCAACATGACTGATGACAGAGAGATGAATAAAATAAAACAAATATATAATAATTATTTTTCTTTTCTTCTTCTTTTTTTTTTTTTTACAAAAGAAAGTTAAAAATAAATAAAAAAGAAGATGAATATGGCATCAACCTTTAAAATGATCAGCATTGTACCAACCATGCAAATTCTCACACATTGAAACTAAATCTCACGGGAGGAAATAGCATAAACCAACATTTTTTCTTTTGTCCAACTTGTTGGCCATCCCTAATTTATAAGAAAAAAGAAAAACACTATAGTAACACAGAGGCCGACAAGATAATTAAGTTTGTTGCAGTGACAATGGAAAATATGACTTCTTAAGTCTTAAGAGTAATAATTCAAGGGATTGTATCTGTTATATGGGACTCTGACAACAGAAAATACAAAAGAATAAGTAGAAACATGCAGAATAAAATTGGAGAACTAATTTTTAAAAAAAATAAAAAAAACGACAGATGAAAGAATGACAGGTCAGATAGCCCTGAAACACTGGTCATGTGATTTTCATAGGGAAGGCTAATAACAGAAAATATGCAGAACTCAGCAACGGACAAGAAAGTGCAATGGAGGAGTTCTAGCATTAACAGGAAAACAGAGGCAGAGGTGAGATTTGCGAAATAAAAACCCTTTAGTAATAAAATATAAAGAAAAAATTTTCAAGAACAGAAACTAAACAACTATGATAGCAGGATACACAAGTAACCCAAAACTTCAGCTTGTTAGAGCTTTGCAAGGAATATAGTGGTTCCAAGCAAACGCAAAAAGTAACCAGAGAAAAATAGGGCAGTCGCAGGTTGCAAATGAGTGAGGAACAGAAAATAAACGGAACAGAGGAGTATGGAGGACTAGGAAGAGAGAAAATAACCCACCTGCGAAAAAATACAATGACCGAGGACGCTGTGCGCCACCATGTTGTAAATATAATAGAAATTTGTACTTGATAGAGATACAAAACTCGAAATTAAAATAAATTAACTTACAAAGAAATGAAGAAAGGTTATAGATCAAACCTAATCTCCTTAAGACAATTAGTTATTGCCTACGGTGCTTAGCAAATTGATGAACTTCGCCTCCCAAGATACAACTCTTCAAACCAATTTGAGTAGCACTCCAACAAATTGGACACAATCAAACTTGATAGAACTTACCACACTTAGAAACTAAAGAAAATAATTGATTTCTAGACTTTAACTAAAGGAAATCAAAAATCAGATTTTTGAAGAGAAGAAATGTCAACTTCAAAAGTCACTGTACTTCCCACAAGTCTCTCATCCTATTTATACAGGATTAAAAGACACAAATGCACCAATGTGTTCATTTGTAACAATGTGTCTCTTTGAAACAATATGTCCAATGAGTGGAAAGACACTTGAATCAATATAGCTTTTTGAATCAACATGTTTATTCCAATCAATGTACCTATTGAAGAAGAGGCATATTGAACCAATGCGACTATTTGATCCAAAAAGTAATTTATAATTATTATTATTTTTTTAAATCAAACCATTAATACAACAATCCCCCACATTTAGAAAAATGACTTGAAGAAACCTAAATGTGGTGACAGAAAAACAACGCATCAAGATAATTAGCTTTCGCTTTTAATACAACAATCCCCCACATTTAGGTCATTTCGAGTCATTTTTTTAAATGTGATTGCTGTATTAATGGTTTGAATTTTATTTTTTTTAAATTATAAATTATTTTTTTGATCAAATAGTCACATTGGTTCAATATGTCTCTTCTTCAATAGGTACGTTGATTGAATAGACATGTTGATTCAAAAAAATACATTGATTCAAGTGCCTTTCCACTCATAGGACATATTATTTTAAAGAGGCACATTGTCTTTTCATCCCTTATAAATAGGATGAAAGACTTGTGGGAAGTACAGTGACTTTTGAGGTTGACATTACTTCTCTTCAATATTTTGATTTTTAGTTTCCTTTAGTTAAAGTCTAGAAATCAATTATTTTATTTAATTTCTAAGTGTGGTGAGTCATATCAAGTTCGATTGAGTCCAATTTGTTGGAGTGCTACTCAAATTGGTTCGACGAGTTGTATCTTGCGAAGCGGAGTTAATCAATTTGCTAAGCACCATAGACAAGAACTAATCGGGATTCAGTATGATTCGTACCTCTCTTCATTTTTTTTTGTAAGTTGATTTATTTTAATTTTGAGTTTTGCATCCCAAATTTCTATTATATTTACAACAATCTTAAGAACCATTCTAATTCTACATTTTATCAATCTTTACCTATTTGCTACTTCACCGATTCAACCAAGAGATGATTACATCCTTCGACACGAAGCAGAATCAATCCGTTGTGCTCAGAGAGAGATTTTCTCACAGGTATATCTCGTAGATCACCAGAAATTTGCTCGAAAATAACAATTTTATACAAAACCATGCCCCCCCACGTTAGAAATTTACAAGCACCCGTAAATACTGGAAGGAAGAAATCTGAGAATCAGGGAAAAGGAACCTAGAAGCTCTTACAGCAACAAAAATAAACAACGAATGGGGAAGCAGGAGTCTACCTTCAATGGATGCAAACCGCTTTTGAGCTCGCGGGCTTGCCTTTCATGGTCTTCGGCATTTTATCAGCAGAGAGGGACGGATCAACGACATGCGGAGGAACACTGAAGCCCCTGTTATCGCCTTCTTTCTTTTCAATAGTCTCCATCAGCTTATTCGCAGATTACACCAAAGACCCAGTCGGACTCCCTCCCTAGAGACCTTAGAGACCTTGTTACTATCACGTATCAACTCGTCTCACTCAGAAGTTGAAGCCTCAAATCTGAATGGAGCATAGCAAGCAAAATGGGTAACGGATCGGCGGAGACCCCAAGCCCGTAGGGCGGTGGCGATGTAAGCCTGGACGTGCGTGAAGGGATCACGAACGGTTTCATGATCTTTTTTTTGGCCAAATTTATTTTTATTTTTTTATTTTTTTTATGAGGTTCATCCGAGCCCAGCTTGCGCGCACCACGATTACATCCTCAAATTAATGTCGCTGAATGACAGGTTACTAAAGCGGTTAAAGGCTCAACTTCCCTAGGGGAGGTCTTGGGTTCGCACCTGTTCGGCGGCATTAATTATATATATATAAAATCTCCCTTGAGGAAGTAATCATGGTGCGCGTAAGCTGGCCCGGATGAACCTCATCCAAAAAAAAAAAAAATAAAATAAAATAAAATAAAATAAAAATAATGTCGTTGAATGGGTGCGAACTCAAGACCTCCCCGTGGGAGGTAGAGTCTTTAACCGCTTTACTAACCCATCATTGACGAATGGTTTCATGGTCGACAACCCCACTTGCCCCTTGCTTCCATACATCTATATCGGTCAGACCAATTTTTTCTACTTTTCCTAGCTCGCCTTGTTTAACCAATCCCCCGGAACAAAAATATTTGGAAAACCAATGGTCCCACAAAGGGCCCATCACAGGCAATGGTAATTTTCAGGGTTAGGAAGAAAATAGAATTAGATGTAATGCCTTTTGTAGCTCATTTTTCAATGTGAAATTTAGAATGAAACCCTTTTCTACCAATAGGGAGGGGCATCAAAGTGACTAAGTGGTTTAATATAGTTAAAATTGTGGTTAACTGATTTTAAAGTGTTTTTACACTTAATCCACTTAAGAGGAGGTGAAATTATGAATTGCCTATTTAAGTGGAAAAATTATTGGATAGTTATTTTTAAAAATTTAAAAAATTACCTATTACCTAGAGTTACATTTTTCACTAAGTTTGAAACCGAAATGATTGATTTGCCTTATATATGATAGAATAATTTTAATGCCCCTTCACTCTCAATCGCATTGCTCAACCCTTGGTGGGTGAAGCCTTCACCCATCCTAAGTGAACCCTTGGTGGGTGAAACCCCACTAATGTCGGCAACCACACCCTTCCTCCTGCCGGCGACCGTCGTCCCCACCTTCCCCACCTCCCCCTATTGAAAAATCACTCACGATCGTCCCATTTTGCCAACTTGAGACTCGGCTTGTGATTTCTCCTCTGGAAGTGCCGGCTCGTCATCTAGATATGCCTCATATTGAGGGTCAGCTAGAAAAGGATCATCTACTCCCTGGGCCCAGTCTGGGAGATCCATACCAACTTTCCCGAAGACCTCTGGGTGGCATACCTCACGAAAAGGAGCAGTGTCAAAGTCAGGGATCGTTCCAAGGATCTGCTCCCAAACGTCGTTCTGCCCCATGCGGTAAGCCTGAATGTTGTAGAAACCTAGCAATTCGGAGAAAGGTACGCTGTTCAGGTATTTCCGGATGCACTCCTTCCGAAGGTTTGGCTTGATATGCTCAGGCTTGCTAGGGATTGCCAACTTCAGATGTTCTTCGAGATCCCTACTCTTATTCTCAAGGCTGTCACCAAACAACGTGGCAGCTGCCTTTTGCTTCCTGGCCTAGCGCTCGGCAGCAGAGACACGAATTCTTGAAGCATCAAGGGCTTCCTTGAGGGAGGTCACTTCTTCCTCATGCTTTTTCTGCAACTCCACGGTAGGCTGCGGTCAGTTGGTCTATTTCGAGAATTGGCCTTGGCCAATTTCTCTTCACAAGTTTGCAGCAAGGAGCTGGTGCGACCAACACGGCTCAAAGCTTCCATGTGTTGATAAAAGCTCAACACAGCATTCCTGGGAAGACAGAAGATATCAGAAGAAGTCATAAGAAATTATGAGAACATAAATAAGCGAGAAGACCGTTACCTTGTAGATTGACTCACAAGGAAGGTGTCATCCAGGGCTTCAAACTCCTGGCGATCAGAAGGAGCAAGACTGAGAGAGCTCCACTCTGCAGCTTTCTCAGGATCCCGAGTGACCCTGTCGGTCATCTTCAGGGTCCACTGGGGGAGGAAGACTTCCTCACCATCCGTCGAAGCTTTGGATTTTTTGTTGGAGGGAGCATCAATTGTGTCATGCCTCCTCTTGGTTCGGACGGAGGAGGAGATGGTGGCCCTCTCCACCATTGGTTTCTTCCCTTTGCCCGAAGCATCAGCTACATGCCTGATATTCCTGATACCCCTGTAAGAGGGGTCGGGAGAGGGAAGAGAAGCCTCTTGATTTGCAGTCAAGACCCTGGGCGATCGTTGTTCGGCTGTCACAACGGCTCTAGCGGCCTTCACCCGCAGGCTTTCGGGGTTCGTTACGGGGAGGCACTTGCAAAGAAGAAGGACAAGAATCGAGAATTCAAGACATATCACTTGAGTCAAATCAAAGGATGATAGTTAGAAGCTCACAATGAGCCAAGCCCCAGTACTGAAGGATGGAGTTATACTCCATTTCATGTCCATGTATCTCTTGATACCACGGAATGGATTTGATCTTCAAGATGGCCGCCTCGTCTTCTTTGGATAAGGGAAAGCCCCGGTTACTTTCGGACGAAGAAGTAAACCTCCTCCAGGTGGTCGGGAAGTTAAGATCTGATGGAGGCGCTCGACAGAAAAAATATCGTTCGCGCCATCTTTTGTGGTTAGAAGGGCAAGTTCCTTTGGCGAGGATGCTGCCCCTCCAATCAAGTTCAGCCCTATTGCGTTTGGAAAGAAAGACCCATCCGGGAGGATGGGAGATAGAAAGAACATGAAAATGTACAAAAAGAGAAAGAGATGGCGTGATGCCAAGCTCAAAACACAAACCCAAGAAGCCGACGATGAGACACCAGCTATTGGGGAGGAGCATTCCGGGACAAATGTTCCAGTGATTCAAAACTGCGGAAAATAAAGGATTAAAAAAGGGAAAGCGGCCCACCATTGCACCCGGAGGTTTGAGGTTGCCTAGAGGAATCAACGATCTTGGAAGATCCAGACTCGACAAGGACAGGAGAAGTTTCGGTTTTTCTTTCAAAACCTTTTTGAGAAACTTCAAAGCGAACTCCCTACCGGAGGACGGTTAGGGTTTTGTTATCACTATCCGATTGTTCGGGGGCGGGAGAAGCAAAAGCATCATCGCTATCACCAACATGGGGTACTAAAGAGGCCCTATCGTCCGCCATTACTCGTTTCGATAAACTACAAAAAGAAAAGATCGGTAAACTTACTGATTCGGTGAGACGGAAGCTTGAGAGCGGGAAGGCGCGAAGCGACGACAAAGGTTCAAATTCCGGACGGGAAGAATGAAACCTACGAAGACAACGAACCGCTTTTAAAACTCCCGCACGAGTGTTCGGGAATCTGAGCGATCGAGATTGATTCAAAATTGACGATCAAGATTAAAAGACGTTTTGAAAGTTTGAACTCACGAATCCGAAATAGGCGTTCGGAAACCGTCGCTTGGATGACGTGAGCCACGACAGATCAACTGCAACGGAGACATGTGGCCTTACACTCACAACGCTCGAGGAAAAGTGACCACCGCATTAAATGTGATATGACATTTAATGAAGCACGCAGAGATCATCGCTTGACGACAAACCCAGTTAAAAACCAAACCCTCGGGATCAACCGAACGCTTGGTCTGGGGGGCTCGTGATATGGAGAGTTTATGATCAGACCGGGTTCACACCTGGTCCGACCCTCGACCCCGGTCGAGACGGAGAAAACCGAATCGCTCCCGAGCAAACCGGATCCAGAAGATGGCTTGCTAAAGAAGAAAGATTATTCTGCTGCAAGCGTGCCCTAATCTTACTTATGGATTAGGGTAATCACCCTGATGACAGCAGATTCAAACTGACGGCTGCGGATAATCATCATCAAAGGGATAACTATCGCATAACCTAACGGTTATCTCAGGAGTCCTCTACTAGCTCAAACTAGTAGAAGTCTATCGCTCAACGGGTCTTATTGATAAGATCCAACGACTACCCGAAGAAGGCTCGAGTGCATCCAACGAAGGAGATTCGAAGGTACACTCTATATAAACCTCACTACTATACATGGTGAGGGACGGATCGATTGATCAAGGAGAATACTATCTGAAACTCAGGTTCAGATACATACTGATAGACCTCAACTATCAGCATCCTGCTATCTAGATCACCTTTCCCGTTTCTTCATTCATTAGCTCTGTACTTCTAGCAGAGCCGTTTTTTATTAAGTTCATCAACTGACTTAGCCTTCGGAGGTGGACTCCCGACCCCAGCGGTCGGGCCACATCTGACGCTTTTGTTTTGCAGGACATTACGTGGAGATCCAAGGGCTGAGCAGATTTTGGACGCATCACTCCGTTTAGGGATTAGCTTGCTGAACTGAGCATGCAAAGAAAAGTGAATAAAAATACAGATCAACATAATGCTACAATCAATACTATGGGATTAGCTTGCATTTTTGTGTATGCTCCCCGAAAATTGAAGGTAGATATTCCTTTTGGAATACCCTGAATGACTTCATTGATACTCTTCAATAACTTTTCTTCATCATTGGTGACTTCAGGTTCTAAACCCAAATGAAAAAATTGGTAGCACCCTTTTTCCCTCAACCAAGCCTCTTATGCCTTCCTTAACCTAAATAAAAAATATCACCTCGATCCTTTACATGGAATGAAAATCTTTTATGTGGTCGAATAAAAGAAAACCACCCCAAAAGGTTCTAGAAGGCTTGGACAAAATTTTTGTCACCCAAATTGGTTTTCTCTTTTCCAAAATTATTTGGCAACAAAATTTATAGCAATTGAATCGGATCACAATCCCCTTTGCTTCCAATTACAACCTCCACCACCCCCAAAAATCAAAATCTTTCATTTCCAAAATGCTTGTATCTCCACCCAGACTTTAATAATTTTTTGCAACAGCCATGGTCTCTCCTACCTCAATCCAATATCCAAGCCTAATTTGCAACTTAATCTGGGATTTTTTTAAGATTGGCTTGAAAGGTAGCCTTGCTCCAACATTTAAGAGAGACTGAACAATATTTAATTTTCCTGTAGAGCTTAAAAGTTGGGGAGCCATTTGCTAAGGTTTGCCAACCTAATTGAAGCTAATTATGAAAGTCATGGTGATTGTTGCATTTTATTTCATATTGAAATCTCATAGGTCTTCTTCTAGAAGGTTCAAGAGTGACCTCAACAGGTGTATGGTTAGAGTCCACTGTAGCATACCTGTGACCATGCATATTGCCAAATAATAGAAAAAAAAAATTATGATCACAAATACCTTGTCAAGACATTATTTAATAAGAGTTGTACCCTAACTCTTGTTTGACAATGAAAATTTCACTCAAAAACATTTCACCTCATGTAAATGACAATGATGAATAACATCTCTAAATCTATCTAGTTGTGTTTGTGGTTTAAGTATGTCTCTTATTTTTTCATGAAAATTTAATATGTCATTAAAATCACCAAGAACTAGCCATGGAGTATTTACAAATTGTCCCAAATTAAATAAATCATGCCATATAGTATCTCTATACTCTACCATTCCATAGGATAGCAAGGTGCCTGCATTTGTCTCTGCAAAGGAAATTACTCCTTGTCGACACATACATGAGATCTTGATCGTTGCCTTATATTAGAGATTTTTAATAGTAGCAACTCAGGGTCTTCTTGTCTAGCTCGTGATATCAGATTTTGGTTCCAAGGAAAAGCTTCAGTATCTGACCATGGAAATTAACCTCTTATTTGGTGGTTTTTTTTTTTGTTATTGATGCGTCCAAAATCTGCTCAGCCCTTGGATCTCCACGTGATGTCCTGCAAAACGAAAGCGTCAGATGTGGCCCGACCGCTGGGGTCGGGAGTCCACCTCCGAAGGCTAAGTCAGTTGATGAACTTAATCACAAACGGCTCTGCTAGAAGCACAGAGCTAATGAATGAAGAAACGGGAAAGGTGATCTAGATAACAGGACGCTGATAGTTTGGATCTATCAGTATGTATCTGAACCTGAGTCTCAGATAGTATTCTTTTTGATCGATTGATCCGTCCCTCACCTTGTATGGTAGTGAGGTTTATATAGAGTGTACCTTCGAATCTCCTTCGTTGGATGCACTCGAGCCTTCTTCGGGTAGTCGTTGGATCTTATCAATAAGATCCGTTGAGCGATAGACTTCTACTAGTTTGGGCTAGTAGAGGACTCCTGAGATAACCGTTAGGTTATGTGATAGTTATCCCTTTGATGATGATTATCCGCGGCCGTCGGTTTGAGTCTGGTTGTCATCGGGGTGATTACCCTAATCCATAAGTAAGATTAGGGCACGCTTGCTGCGAGAATAATCTTTCTTCTTCGACAAGCCATCTTCCGGCTCCGGTTCGCTCGGGAGCGATTCGGTTTTCTCCGTCTCGACCGGGGTCGAGGGTCGGACCAGGTATGAACCCGGTCAAATCATAAACTCTCCATATCACGAGCCCCCCAGACCAAGCGTTCGGTCGATCCCGAGGGCTTGGTTTTTAAGCCGGGTTCGTCGTCGGGTGATGATCTCTGCGTGCTTCATTAAATGTCATATCACATTTAATGCGGTGGTCACTTTTCCTCGAGCGTTGTGAGTGTAAGGCCACATGTCTTCGTTGCGGTTGATCTGTCGTGGCTCACGTCATCCAAGCGACGGTTTCCGAACGCCTATTTCGGATTCGTGAGTTCAAACTTTCAAAACGTCTTTGAATCTTGATCGTTGATTTTGAATCAATCTCGATCGTTCGATTCCCGAACACTCGTGCGGGAGTTTTAAAAGCGGTTCGTTGTCTTCGTAGGTTTCATTCTTCCCTGTCTGGAATTTGAACCTTTGTCGTGCCTTCGCGCCTTCCTGCTCTCAAGCTTCCGTCCCACCGAATCGGTAAGTTTCTTGGTCTTTTCTTTTTGTAGTTTCTTGTGAACGAGTAATGGCGGACGATAGGGCTTCTTTAGTACCCCATGTTGGTGATAGCAGTGATGCTTTTGCTTCTCCTGCTCCCGAACAGTCGGATAGTGATAACAAAACCCTAACCGTCCTCGCGGCGGGGAGTTCGCTGAAGTTTCTCAAAAGGTTTTGAAAGAAAAACCGAAACTTCTCTGTCCTTCTCGAGTCTGGATCTTCCAAGATTGTCGAGTCTTCTAGGCAGCCTCAAACCTCCGGGTCCAATGGTGGGCACTGGCTCTGTTCCTTCCATTTATAATGGAGAAACCCTTCTTTCAGCTGTCCAAGATTTTGACCTTCCTTCCTCATATCGGAGTTAGGGCTCCCCACCCCGATGAGAGGGTTGATTCATCCCTTTCGGGTGAATTTTCTCTCGTACATAGATGCACTTGGAAAGCGGGGTTCGCTTTCCCTTTTTTAATCCTTTATTCTCCGTGGTTTTGAATCACTGGAACATTTGTCCCGGAATGCTCCTCCCCAATAGCTGGCGTCTCATCGTCGGCTTCTTGGGTTTGTGTTTTGAGCTTGGCATCACGCCATCTCTTTCTCTTTTTGTACATTTTCATGTTCTTTCTATCTCCCATCCTCCCGGATGGGTCTTTCTTTCCAAACGCAATAAGGCTGAACTTGATTGGAGGGGCAGCATCCTTGTCAAAGGAACTTGCCCTTCTAACCACAAAAGATGGCGCGAATGATACTTTTTCTCGTCGAGCGCCTCCATCAGATCTTAACTTCCCGACCACCTGGAGGAGGTTTACTTCTTCGTCCGAAAGCTTACGGGGCCTTCCGTTATCCAAAGAAGACGAGGCGGCCATCGGGAAGATCAAATCCATTCCGTGGTATCAAGAGATACATGGAAATGAAATGGAGTATAACTCCATCCTTCGATCTTGGGGCTTGGCTCATTGTGAGTTTCTAACCATCATCCTTTGATTTGACCTGAAGTGATATGTCTTGAATTCGATTCTTGTCCTTCTTCTTTGCGGTGCCTCCCCGCAACGAACCCCGAAAGCCTGCGGGTGAAGGCCGCTAGGGCCGTTGTGACAGCCGAGCAACGATCGCCCGGGGTCTTGACTGCAGATCAAGAGGCTTCTCTTCCCTCTCCCGACCCCTCTTACGGGGGTATCGGGAATATCGGGCTTGTAGGCGATGCTTCGGGCAAAGGGAAGAAACCAATGGTGGAGAGGGCTAACGTCTCTTCCTCCGTCCGAACCAAGAGGAGGCATGACACAATTGATGCTCCCTCCAACAAAAAATCCAAAGCTTCGACGGATGGTGAGGAAGTCTTCATCCCCCGGTGGACCCCGAAGATGACCGACGGGGTCACTCGGGATCTGCGAGAAAGCTGCAGAGTGGAGCTCCCTCGGTCCTGCTCCTTCGATCGCCGGGAGTTTGAAGCCCTGGATGACACCTCCCTTGTTAGTCAATCTACAAGGTACCGGTCTTCTTGCTTACTTATGTTTTCATAATTTCTTATGACTTCTTCGATATCTTCCGTCTTCCTAGGAATGCTTTGTGTTGAGCTTTTATCAACACATGGAAGCATTGAGCCGGGTTGGTCGCACCAGCTCCTTGCTTGCAAACTTGTGAAGAGAAATTGGCCAAGGCCAATTCGAAATTGACCGGTGACTGCAGCCTACCGTGGAGCTGCAGAAAAAGCATGAGGAAGAAGTGATCTCCCTCAAGGAAACTCTTGAAGCTTCGAGAATCCGTGTCTCTGCTGCCGAGCGCGAGGCCAGGAAGCAAAAGGCAGCTGCCACGTTGTTTGGTGACAGCCTTGAAATCAAAAGTAGGGAGCTCGAAGAACATCTGAAGTTGGCAATCCCTAGCAAGCCTTAGCATATAAAGCCAGACCTTCGGAAGGAGTGCATTCGGAAATACCTGAACAGCGTACCTTTCTCCGAATTGCTAGGTTTCTACAACATTCGGGCTTATCGCATGGGGGCGAGAATGACGTTTGGGGAGCAGATCCTTGGAACGATCCACGACTTCGACACTCTTGCTCCTTTTCGTGAGGTATGCCACCCAGAGGTCTTCAGGAAAGTTGGTATGGATCTCCCAGACTGGGCTCAGGGGGAAGATGATCCTTTTCCAGCTGACCCTCAATATGAGGCATATCTAGATGACGAGCCGGCACTTCCAGAGGAGAAATCACAAGCCGAGTCTCAAGTTGTTGCTATAGAGGATTCAGCCGATGCCACTCTTGAGGAAGGCTCTTCTTATGGTCCTGAGAAAAGTCATCCCAACCAGGGTCCCTCGGGCAACAATGAATAAAAGGCTTAGGGAGTTGTTCTTTTGTAAAGACGTACCCTCAATTTAATGAATAGACATTTCTTTATTCATGTTGGCCTCAAAATTTCCCCGTCTCTTGCCGAAGTATTGCCTTGAATATCAAAGTATTAATGATAAAACTTATCACTTAACTCTTCATTCCTCGCCGAATAATGATCTTGTAGAAATATTGTGAAGATGCGTTAATCTTCCCCACTACTTCATTTATTGCAAAGTCCGCACGTTTCCCTTCTGCGAAGTTCAAACGTTTTCCGCTTTTTGTGTACCATTCACTTGTTTCCAATGAATCGAAATACATCCATTATTTTAATGGCAGTGCGACGATTGGAGGTTTCTCTGCATCAGGTGCTCGCTTCCACATGTTTCCATGTGGCATCCCTTCGACCGTTGATCTTGCTTTTTGCGGATTTCGAAGCGTCGTTTCGATCTGGGTCGTCGGTTGTCCTTAGCCTTCAACCGTCGTCTTATACCTGAGGCTATTTAAAGCCTTCGTGGGTACTCTCCCTCTATCCTGACTTCTGCAAGATAGATTTGCTAAAGTGCCAAAGCAACCTTTCGTCCTTCGGCCTGCTTCCGTATTCCTTGTACTCCAACGACAGCTCCATCCATTTCTGAACAAGTGAGTTTTTTTATTTCTCATCTCTTTCCCCTCTTCACGTCGGTGGTGGTTGGGGCCAGTGTGGTGGTTTCAGCTAGTGAATCCTCCAAGCGTAAGGCGACTACTGGCGGTGAATCTTCAAGTCGATTCCCGCAACTTCGTTGATGCCGTCCCTGCGCCTCCTTTGCCCGAAGTGATTGCTCGTCTTTCCCAAGAAGATCTTGATCACTCCGTTGCCGATGGTGCTTGCCGGCAATCCTGCCGGTGAGCTTGTTGGTGAGCTTGTTGGTGCACCCCCGAAGAAGACTCTTCGGGCATCCGAGGCAACTATGTTGGCGTACGATGAAGGTGTGGTCCCAGCAGTGCTGCTCCGATTTCTAACTCTAGTGCTTGTTTGGCATCCTCCTCCTCTCCTTCGAGTTGGAGGATTTTGCCACCCGGAAGCGCCGTCGGGTGACAAGTGATGAAGCTCGGCCTTTGCTTGGTGTAGTTCATCCTTCTCATCCTTCGCCTGAATTAGTGTCAAACGAGTTTGACAGAGCGTTGGAATGGTGTACTCGCTGCTCGAATGACTTCGAGAGTGCGGTTCTTTCCAAACTTCCGGATGAAGTCTTTACGAAGTCACTTGGTGATGTAAGTCTTTCTTCATTATCCTCCGATTCTGAAAAATTACTTTTCTGCTCCTCGCTAACTCGAAAGTTGTTTGCGGGAGTCTTTGCGGTAACTTCCACAACCAAGTGGAAGCGGTTACTAGACTCGAGAGGTTAAGCAATGAAGTTTCTAGGCTTCGGGAAATCTCTGAAGCTAAAGATGTTGAGATTGCTCGCCTTCGGAATCTAGCTTGGGAGGTGGCGGGGAGAAAAGAATTCGATGATTGGTCGTCTTCGGTCGGACTTGGATGATGCCGGGGAGAAGATCCGGTGACTTGGAGCGGACAGTTGGAAAGTCGGGAGCTAAAGGATCCGAAACATTACCCGAAAGGCAAGCTGTCGTTCCTTTGCCCGAATCCCTTCCAAGCGATGTTCGCAGAGCCTGCGTCTTCAAGTATTTACACGGTAAGCCTTTTGTTGATATGCTGAATGCTTATAACTTGCGGGCGTACCGGGATGGTGAGAACGAAGTATGGGAATCAATATTAAGGAAAGATCCTCATTTTGATACGACTCCCTACAGTCTTGTTTGCCATCCGAAGTATTTACCGACACGGGTATTCCTCCTCCCGATTGGACCAAGGATAAGATTGATCCTCCACCTTCCGATCCGGATATTATGCAATATCTCGGAAGATTCTCTGTTTATTCTCCATTTGGAAGAAGTCAATTATGACGAGCTTGTCCTGAATGCGAGTTTGGTCAAGGACCATTCTTCTCCTGGACAAGCTGGACAAAGAGTATGAAATTGCGGAGGATTTTCTGAATATCGAAATATTTTTGTAATCCTCATTTCTTCTCTTCTTCTCCTTGACTCCCCACCAATGGTTGACTCATATGTTTGTTCTAGCAAAGTCGCGTTGATCTTGTATAACTTGTTAATAGTCACCTGTAATGACTTTCTTTTTTGATCAAAGATTGTATCCAGCTCTTGTAATTATTTTGATACTGGCCTTTTTGGATCTTCTGAAGAAATAAGAAATTACTTTATCTTGAACTTTGCTAGCCACTTGAATCGCTGTTGTATTAGGTCTTAGTTGTCTGAAACAATGCCTTTACTTAAGGATTTCCGGAGAAATACAATAAGTCTGAGAAGGAACTCACTCGGGTTTTAAACCGATGCCTTATACTTAAGGATTTCCGGAGAAATACAATAAGTCCGAGAAGGAACTCACTCGGGTTTTAAACCGATGCCTTATACTTAAGGATTTCCGGAGAAATACAATAAGTCTGAGAAGGAACTCACTCGGGTTTTAAACCGATGCCTTATACTTAAGGATAATTCAAAAATTCAATAAGTCTTGAAGGAACTCACTCGGGTATCAAACCGACGCCTTGCAAAAGGAACTCACTCGGATTTTCATCCGATGCCCCGACTTAAGAAAGTTCGAAAGATTTTCCATAAGTGTTGAAGTGTTGAAGGACCCACACGAATTTTCATCCGATGCCTTATAGTTGGATCTTGTTCTTGAATGTGGTGTATGATGCCCCCCAATCAAAAGATAGTTTGTTGAAAGCCAAAAATTGCATTGATTTAGTTGAAAATGATTACATCGCGAACAAAATTGAAATCATCTTCAAGGATAAAACTTTTTGAGATGCCTAGCATTCCACGAACGATCCAACTCTTTCTGGGAATCAATGTTCTTCAGCCTGTAAGCTCCTGAACCGACCGATTTCACAACCATATAAGGTCCTTCCAAGGAAGGGTCCAACTTTCTTTGGTGACGCGGGTCGGAAGCTAGGGTGTTTCTCAACACCAAATCTCTGGCTAAGTACCGACGATTCTTCACTCGAGTATTATAATGAGACGCTATCCTTCTTTGATAATGTTGAGTTCGTGCTATTGCCTTTGCCCGAACTTTGTCCAACAAATCAAGACTATCAAGCAGTCCTTGCTCATTTGCTTTTTCCTCGAACTCACGATCCCGTAATGTCCCCGCCATTATCTCCACAGGTGCCAATGCTTCGGATCCATATGCCAACCTGAATGGAGTTTCTCCTGTAGGTGTTCGAACCGTAGTTCTATAAGCCCACAGTACATTATGTAGTTCTTCAACCCAAGAAGCTTTGTCAGCTTCGAGTCTTCTCTTTATTCCTTCCAGTAGTGTTCAGTTAGTAACCTCTACCTGCCCATTGCTTTGGGGGTATGCCACTGAGGACATACGATGCTCGATCATATATGTTCCACAGACTTGCTCAAATTGTGGACAGTCGAACTGAGTACCATGGTCGGTGACAATTATCTTTGGAATCCCAAAGCGATATATGATTGATTCAAGCACAAATTTCTCCACTTTTTTCTCATTAATTGTCGCCGGTAAGCGGCTTCTACCCATTTTGTGAAGTAATCAATTGCTACTATCGGATATTCCCGTCCGCCCGATGCCTTGGTGAATTTGCCCATGATATCAATTCCCCACATTGCAAAGGGAATGGGATTTAGAATTGAAGTCATAATTTCCGCGGGCGCTTCGATCTTGTAGCATGAATTTGTGAGTTACTACATCGACGAACGTAGTCCATAGCAGCCTCTTGGATCTTAGGCCAATATAACCCAAGTCTTAGAATTTTGTGGGCCAGGGCTCTGCCACCCATGTGAGCGCCACAAATTCCTTCATGAACCTCAACCAAAGCTGATTTTGCTCCTTCGGGGCCTATACATCTCATAAGGGGTCCAGCATAAGATCTTTTGTATAGTCTCCCATTCCGAATGACAAATCTAGCTGATCGAATCTTGATCAACCTTGCCTCTCTTGGATCCTCGGGTAACTTGTCATCTCTTAGATATTGGATTATTGGATCCATCCAAAGAACGTTCTGCTTCAATATAAGAAATTTCTTTCTCATGATAACTTGGAAAAGTTACCTCTTCAATGTAGACCGAAGGGTCTAGATTCTTTTCCTTGGCATTGGCTAGTCGGGATAGCTCATCGCCCTTGAATTTTCATTCCTCGAAATCGAGATATCTTCAAATTCCGAAATTGGTTCTGAAATGCCTGCACTATCTCCCGATATTTTTGCAAGCGGGGTTCTTTAATGCCATACTCCCCCTGGACTTGGTTGACTATAAGCTGAGAGTCACTATAAATAGTAACATCTGCAATAGCTAATGCCTTTGACAACCGAAGTCCCGCTATCGAGGGCCTCATATTCCGCTTCGTTATTACTTGCATCAAATGCGAACCTCAAAGCATATCGAATAATAAATCCTGCTGGACTTTTTAATAGAATTTCAGCGCTTGCTCCATCTTTATTACTCGAACCATCCACATATACCTCCCAAGTGGTTGGTATAATGGGATCCTCAATGGTGGGTTCCACTTGGTGCGGTAGTTTCTACTACAAAGTCGGCTAATGCCCGAGCCTTGATTGTAGTTCCGGGCTTAAAACTCACTTGGAACTCACTTAGCTCAACCGACCAGGATACCATCCTTCCGGACAAATCGGGTTTGTTAAGAACTTTACTAAGAGGAAAAGTTGTAAATACCTCAATTGGATGAGCCCTGAAAATATGGCCTTAGCTTCCTGGCAGCCATCATGAGAGCGAGCACGCTTCTCAATCTGCGAATATCTCGTCTCCGCATCTAGCAACACGTGGCTTACATAGTAAATCGGCCACTTGTTTCTTATCTTTCTCCCGAACAAGTCTTGCACCGACCGCCGAAAGGGATGTCGCTAGATATAGCTGTAATATTTCCCCCTTCTGCGGTCCGGACGGGATCGGTGGTTGTCCAAGTGCTTCTTTTAATTCCTCGAAAGCTTTCGGCACTCTTCAATCCACTTTGCTTCCTTACTGCCCTTCAGGTCTTTAAGTGCCTTGAAGAAAGGCAAACATTTTTCTCTGAGACTTGGAGATAAATCGATTTAAGGCAGCAACTCTCCTGTCAAACATTGTACATCCCGAACGGTTTTGGGAGCCTCCATATCAATCGGAGCTTGTATTTTGGCAGGATTTGCCTCAATTCCCCTCGTGATACCATGAAACCCAAGAATTTGCCCGAGGAGACTCCAAAGGCACATTTTTCGGGGTTCAACTTCATTTGATGTTTCCTCGATCGAGAAAACCTCGATCAAATCTGCAATGTGATTTGCTTTTGTAAAGCTTTTCACCAAGCATGTCGTCAACATATGCTTCAACATTCTTTCCTATCGGCTCTTTGAAAATCTTGTTGACGGCCCTCGATATGTTGCTCCTGCATTCTTCGGGCCAAAAGGCATGACCTTGTAATAATAGCTTTCACGATCAGTCATGAAAGCCGTATACTTCTCATCCTCCTTATTCATAAGGATCTGATTATACCACTGAGTAGGCATCCATGAAACTTAAAGTTTCATATCCTGCAGATAGCATCTATCAAGAGGTCAATCCGAGGCAACGGGTAGCAATCTTTTGGGCAAGCTTTGTTAAGATCTGTGTAGTCTGTACACATCCTCCACTTCCCATTCGCCTTTTTCACCATCACCACGTTGGCCAACCAAGTTGGGCACTCGATTGGTTCTATGAAACTAGAATTCTTAAGTTTTTCAACTTCGTTCCGAACGGCTTCATACTTTTCAATAGAGAAATTTCTTCTTTTACGTATCACTAGTTTCGCCTTAGGGTCTATCCGAGTTTGTGCTCTGCAATGGCCCGATCGATCCCCGGCATGTCCTCGGCGGACCATGCGAATACATCCTTATTCTGTTGAAGAAATAACTTCAACTCATCTTTAAACTCTTCTAGCTGTTCAGACCCGACATAAGTAATCTTTTTCTCATCCTCGGTACACAGCTGGATTTGCTTCAGTTTCTCCACTGGTTCGGGCCTTTGCATCTCTGTCTCTTCCCGATCATCTCAAACTTCTATGGGGAGGGCAGTAACCTTCTTCGGACCCTCCTTGTCTTTTAAATAGGCAACATAACACTGCCGAGAGATCTTACGGTCGAGAGGAGACTTGACCGATTCCCATATCGGTCGGGAATTTTATCTTTAGGTGCTTTGTCGAAACAATAGCACCTATCTTGGATAAAGATGGTCACCCGAGAATCATATTATAGGCTGGTAGTTCTCGAACCACCAAAAAATTGATTCGGACAGTTGTTTCTTTAGGAAAACTTCCAATGGAAAGATCCAACTGAACCGATCCTTCCGCTACTGCAGATGACCCTGCAAAGCCATATAGGTGTGTAGATGAAGGTTTCATCAAGTCTTGATCCACCTTCAATTTTTGATACACTTCGTAAGAAATTAGGTCAGTCTGCAGACCTCGTATCAATCAAAACTCTATGCACTTCCCCGCCGTGCAATCTCTACCTTGATGACTATAGCATCATCATGAGGTAAACAAACATCTCTTTCGTCTTCTTCGCTAAAGGTGATAGAATCTTCACCATTCAGCTTCTTCCGCTTCTGCGCCTCTCCGGCTCCAACAAATTTGGATTTGGTTTTTAAACTCCGGAATGATTCGGGCTCTGGACCCCCGATGATGGTAAGGATCGGTGACCGAGTAGCAGCTTCAATCACCTCCTTGCCTTTTTTAGACTTCGGGGCCTCCTTCGATCGTTCTGAACTAACCGAACGATTCCTTTTAGGGGCAGCCGCACGTGGCCCATGTGGCTCCTCCCTTCTCCTCGCTAACAAAGCTGGATGAGATGTCCCCGAGATATCAATCTCTCAATATCCGCCTTCGGATGACGACGACGAGTCATTAGTGTAATGACCATAGTCCTTGTGGAATCGGCAATACTTTTCCCGATCCTGCTGCTCTCCGGGTTTCAAAAGAATTTTAGGTGGCCACTTCAAAATATTTTTTCTTTTGAGGATATTCAAAATATCAGCCCGAGGAGCATTCAATGGAGTGTACTCACTTCTATCGGGGGATCTTTGGCGCCAAGGTTGGGATCTTCCAACCCGATCACGAACATTCTTCTTTGGCTTCTGCTTATGCTCGAGGAGCCTTTTGTTCCTTATAGGAGACTTTATTATCTCCTTGGCGCGCATCTAGAATCTCCATGACTTCAGCCTGCTTTCGGCATCTCTGTACCAACTCAAGCATAAGTCGTGGGTATATCCTGTAGTAATAACTCCGGGAGTTTCCGATTTGTGAGTCCCTGTGAATAGAGCGGTTCGGCTACTTGTTCATCCAAGTTTTCTATCTCCATCGTCACTTTGTTGAATCTTTTCAGAAACTCTCTAATCGATTCGTTCTTTCCTTGTTTGACGGTAAACAAGGTTTCTTCCGTTTTCTTGACCCGTATCCCACTCGGAATCGCCCTATGAATTGGCGCGCCAATTCGTCAAAGTTTACGATCCTTCCCGAGGGGAGGTTAGAAAACCACTTTTGTGCCGCTCCGATTAGAGATGAACCGAAAACCCCGCATAAAATTTCATCGAATTACCCGAAAGCGCCATGGTCTCGTTGGTAATAGCCGATGTGAGCTGTTGGATCTCCGGAGCCATCGAATGTTGAGAAGGTAGGCAAACGGAAGTTATGGGGAAACCGATATCCCGCAATTGGCTCAGGCAAAAGGAGTCTTCCGAATGACCGAGTAAATATCCTCGATTATTCTTCCCTTAGCCAATTGCCCTAACTTCTCATTGATGTTGGCCAATTCCGACCAATCTGGGTCGGGTGATCTTCAACAATACGATCACGACCTCGATTAACACGATCATCACGTGCTACTCGATCATCACGAACAGCCCGTCCTTCACGAACGTTTCTCTCGTCACGAATCGCTCGATCATCACGAACGGTTCTTCGACGATAGGGTGAGTGAGTTCTTACCCCAGTATCCAACCTTGTATTTGAATCGGTTGTACTCTCTTGCGGTTCTGTCGAACCGATCGCCTCGCCTTGGTTGATCATCAATCCTCCGAAGTCCTCGGTCTCCTTCACGGAAATTCGATCAACATTCCGGTCTTCGACCATTCTTTGGTCACGTGGTATTTGATCACGTGGCAATGCACGTCTCCCTGAATCGTGTTGATCAGGTTCTTGTGGTAAACCACTCGTCTGGTGAGCATGCGGAGTGCTTGGCTCACCTCCAAGAGTTGAATCTTTACTTGATCCAATTGATCTTGGATTGTATCGGGGAGGAGGATTACGTCCTCCCTGGCCATCATCCACTTCGATAGGATTTTGGCTTTCCTGGGAATATCTGGATTATTCACCCCGGGTATCCGAACACCGGAATTGCGTTGTGCGGCGGCTGCTGATCTAGTCACCATGGCTTTTTCAAGTCTTTCCCACGAGACGGTGCCAAATGATGCGTCCAAAATCTGCTCGGCCCTTGGATCTCCACGTGATGTCCTACAAAACGAAAGCGTCGGATGTGGCCCGACCGGCGGGGTCGGGAGTCCACCTCCGAAGGCTAAGTCGGTTGATGAACTTAATCACAAACGGCTCTGCTAGAAGCACAGAGCTAATGAATGAAGAAACGGGAAAGGTGATCTAGATAACGGAGACGCCGATAGTTTGGATCTATCGGTATGTATCCGAACCCGAGTCTCGGATAGTATTCTTTTTGATTGATTGATCCGTCCCTCACCTTGTATGGTAGTGAGGTTTATATAGAGTGTACCTTCGAATCTCCTTCGTTGGATGCACTCGAGCCTTCTTCGGGTAGTCGTTGGATCTTATCAATAAGATCCGTTGAGCGATAGACTTCTACTAGTTTGGGCTAGTAGAGGACTCCTGAGATAACCGTTAGGTTATGTGATAGTTATCCCTTTGATGATGATTATCCGCAGCCGTCAGTTTGAGTCTGCTGTCATCAGGGTGATTACCCTAATCCATAAGTAAGATTAGGGCACGCTTGCAGCAGAATAATCTTTCTTCTTCAACAAGCCATCTTCCGGCTCCGGTTCGCTCGGGAGCGATTCTATTTTCTCCGTCTCGACCGGGGTCGAGGGTCGGACCAGGTATGAACTCGGTCAGATCATAAACTCTCCATATCAGTTATATATGTTGTTTAACTTTTATTTATTGATTTTTTATTTGGTGTTATTTTTTAGGTTTTATTATTTACTTTTTAAGCTAGTGTTCCCTAAAAATAATAATACTAGTGTAAAATTAGTATTACATTTGCTTTTTATTTTTTATTTTTTAAAAATTAAGGATACTATTATCTTTTAATTTTATAATTTAAAAAAATGAAATAGACATTCTCTTAGGGCCTGTTTGGTTACACAAGTCTGGAGATTTCAAATATCTAGAGATTTCAAATCTATAGATTTCAAATCTATAGATTTCAAATCTATGGAGTTATAATTTATAAAATTAAATGTTTGGTTGTGGAATGAAATCTGTGGATTCATCATAAAAAACCTATTTGATCCACGTAATTTTTGTGAATGTGCAAATGTATAGTATTTTTGAAATCTTTGGATTTCACCTCTTACCCATAAATCTACAGATTCACGTTTTTAGGGCCTATTTGGTTACATGAGTCTGGAGATTTCAAATATCTAGAGATTTCAAATCTATAGATTTCAAGTCTATGGAGCTATAATTTATAAAATTAGATGTTTGGTTGTGGAATGAAATTTGTGGATTCATCCTAAAAAAATATTTGATCGACGTGATTTTTGTGAATGTAAAAATGTATAGCTTTTTTGAAATCTCTGGATTTCACCCCTTACCCATAAATCTACAGATTCATGTTTTTAGTGTAAAAATGTGAATCTCTAGATTTTATGAATCTAGAGATTTTTACAACCAAACAGGTAAAATTCTCAGATTCATGAATCCAGAGATTTGAAATCTCTAGATTCATGTAACCAAACAGGCCCTTAGTGTAAAAAGGTGAATCTCTAGATTTCATCAATCTAGAGATTTTTACAACCAAACGGGTATAATTCTCAGATTCACGAATCCTGAGATTTCTCTCTGGATTCATGTAATCAACAGGCCCTTAGGTTCTTTTTGGTATCAATTCTTATTGTTTGTTATGAGATTTTTTTCATTCATTTAAATTGTTTGGCATCCATTATCATTTTTATTTTTATTTAAAATAGTAGAAAAACTTTCAAAATATAACGGTAAAAGTACATTATTTTGTAAACGCACTTCTCAAACCCTACCGCAAGCTCTCATTTCTTGGAAAAATTCTTCACAAGGCTACGGCTGCTTCTCAAACCCTCTTTCGAAGCTCTCAATTCGTGCAGAAAATTTTCTCAACTTCGAAGGTGGATCTACATTTATGAATTTCTGTTCTAGTTCTTTCTATTTTCTTGTTTCGGAGTTTTGAAAGGATTTTTTTTAAAATTTTATTTCATTTCTTTTTGGACTGGAATCGTTGAGCAGTTTTACATTTCTTGGAAAAATTCTTCTCAAGTCTACGGCGGCTTCTCAAACCTTCTTTTATTTTGATTGTCTGGTCATGGTGATACAGGCTCGATTTATGTCATTCACGTTTTGGATAATCGCTTCTTTTGGTTTTCGAATTTTTTGGTTCAGCTCTGTTTCCTTAATCGATGTTGATCTTATTTTGTAACTGTTTGGGTAATGAACAGATTTAGTTTACCTGAAGCTTCACAGCCCAAAAGCTCATCAGCAATTCCAACGGTTAGCAGACTAAGCAGGCCTCAAGGATCGACTGACCTCAAAGACTTCTCCCCTGCAAAAGCCTCGAGTTTCAGTTGACCGTTCCTAAGGTAAGTGAAAGAAAGGACACACTGAATCATGTGCTTTAAATGATAAGTGAAATAGTGATTGGTATTTTCAATTAGACTTCTAATTTCAAACGGATTAATTGGCTAACAGATGTTTTCCTAGCATGCTGCCATGGCGGTTTGATTTATTGCTATTCTATTCTTCGTGAAAAATCTTTATTTCAATGACAATATAACTATGATTCTAGAGTTGAATCATCTTGTAGAGTGGCTGTTTTGTGATTTTTCACGATTGTTTCATTGTATTTCCAGAAGATAATGATCTGATAGTTTTTCATCGGTCATTGTTTTAACTTCCTAACAATTTAGGTGCTGATTAACAATCTGGAAAAGTACCAACTGATGTGTTTTGATTAACAATTGGATTTTTTTTGTATTAATTTTCTAGCAATTTTTCATTTTGACATACCAAACTTATTTTTCATTCCACAATTTATTGTCGACAAATATCACCAAACCATTTTTCATTCTTGACCAATAATGAATTCGTATACTTATTTCTTTTAAATAGTCATAATAGAGAATGAGAATTGATACAAAAAAGAGCCTTAATACCGTTAGAATTTAGGGAAGCTAACAGTAAATTCATAAAAGAGTAACGTCTTTTTAGTAGCGGGCAACAATAATTATCCCTTTCTTTCTTCATTTTATTCTAAAATTTGGCTTGTTCTTCAGAGCGTCGACGGCAAACAGTGTCACAGCTCTTTTGCAGAAATTGGATTCACACGAGTTCGAAAGCAAGCAGCAGTAAAACTTCCATGCTTTCTTCTGTTCTTCTCCATCTAGGGTGATGGTGTGTGGGTAATCTCTGCTGGTTATTCTATAGAGACCAATGATTGTAAAATCGATCCTTTGTCATCTTCATTTTCCCCCTCATGGCTGCCATGGCCTTGGCGTTCGCATTTCATTCATTTCAGGTCTGGCACGGAACGTTCATTTCGATTCCAGTGATCCCAGAATCGAGCTGGAGACTGGTATCAGATCCCTACGTGAGAATCCCCATTCCAAGGTTGCGGAAGTGTTTGCCTTTTTCAATCGTGCCATTGATTCTGGCTTAAATCCCTCACCTTCAACCTGTAATTCACTTGTTGATGCCCTCGTAAAGTCTAGAGAGTATGACCTGACTTTTTCGGCATATCAGCGGATGACCAACTTGGAGATATTGCCGAACTATCGATCCTTAAATGCGTTAATTGACTGTTTTCTTCGTGCTCGGAAGCCCAAACTCGCCTTTGGAGTCCTAGGGTTAGTCCTAAAGTTGGGCTACACCATAAATGTTTACTTGTTGAACCTCGTACTAAAGGAACTGTGCTGGAGTGGTGAGGTCCCCTGGGCGATAGAACTCTTCCGGGAAATGGGGAGAATCGGGGTGTCTCCCGATGTGGTTTCTTATAACACGATTATCAATGGGCTTTGCAAGGCAAGCAAGTTGGAAGAAGCTCTGGAGTTGAAAGTTGAAATGGAGGCAGAGAGCTGTTGCCCAGGTGTGGTTACATATACCACTCTAATGAATGGTTTATTTAAGGTTGTGACGAGTTGATGAGGCAGTGGCCTTCTTATATGAGATGCTTCAAAAAGGTCTCAGTGCAGATGTTGTTGCATATACTACAGCTATAAATGGCCTTTGTCGTAGTGGAAAAGTGGGTGAGGCTAAGAAGCTATTGCATGTGATGTTGGACAAAGGAATTTCTCCAAATGTTGTTACCTATAGTTGCATGGTGCATAGTCTTAGCAAAATGGGACTCTGGGAAGAGGCTACAACAATGTTAGGTTCCATGATGGAATCTGGCATTGGTCCAGATGTCATAACATATACTGGTTTGATTGATGGCCTATGCAAGGATGGGAGAGTTACCAAAGCTATGGAAGTGATGGCTTCCATGATAGAGAAGGGTGAAGAGCCCAACGTTGTATCATATAATGTCTTAATTAATGGACTTTGCAAAGAAGGCTTGGTGTCTGATGCATTGAATTTGTTTGACACAATGACACAAAGGGGAACAATGCCTGATGTAGTGACTTGCAACACAATAATTGGAGGGCTTTGTGATACAGGGAGGATGGATGAAGCAATGGATCTACTCAATAAGATGGTCGAATGTATGCCTAATGTTAAGCCAGAGATTATGACCTTTAACTTACTAATACAGGGGCTATGTAATGCACACCGTTTTGATGAGGCCATCGGGATTCATCAGAAGATGGTGGAGAAGAAGAATCTCAGTAACTTGATCACTTATAACCTGCTAATTGGCGGGTCTTTGAAGGTACAAAATGCCAGTAAGGCTATGGAGCTTTGGCAAGAGATGATTGGCTTGGGATTTTCCCCAAACTCCTTCACCTATAGTATCATGATTAATGGGTTATGCAAAATGCGAATGATTGGTGCTGCAAAAGGGCTCTTTTCTGAAATGAGAGGTCAGGGTTTATGTCCAACTTTGTTTGATTACAACACGTTGATGGCATCTTTGTGCAAGGAAGGTAATCTACAGAATGCAAGGAGCTTGCTCCAGGAAATGAGGGACGCAAAGTGTGAACCTGATGTGATTTCATTTAATACCATTATTGATGGAACGCTTCAAATTGGGGATCTTCAAGCAGCAAAGGAATTGCTTTTGGAAATGCTTCAAAGTGGTTTAGCTCCTGATTTGGTGACTTTTTCCACATTGATAAATGGGTTTTCAAAGGCAGGGTTCTTGGATGAGGCTAAAAATATGTTCAGCAACATGATTGCTCGTGGGTTGTCACCAGATGCCATTGTATATGATTCACTGTTAAATGGATTTAGTGCCAAGGGTGATAAAGATGAAGTCATCAACTTACTTAATCAGATGGCAACTAAGGGTGTTGCTCTTGACATGGGATTAATATCTTCTATATTGAATTGTCTTTGTACGGATGAAGAAAATCACAAGATCATAGAATCACTCCCCACTTTTTCACTTGATGCATCAAAAGGAGTGAATATCTCATGCCATGAGTTGTTGACGAGACTCCAAAAGTTGCAGCCAAGGCTTCAAGTACAGCACGCTTGATAGTTTTGAACGAGGTTAGAAGAGATGCTCTCAACTATCATGTTGTTTCTCATTTGTTGATTGTTTAGGTGAATAGATTTACTGGCGTTTCTTTAATTACTTCGCATTAGACATGCATTACCTTGTTGTACTTAAATACTTTTCAGAGTATAATTGGACTGTCACTTGGAAATGATCATTGCTGGGTTTTAGTAGAAAATGATTGTGCAGGATCAGATGAAACATTAGAGTGGCGTTGGGGCTCAGGTTGGGTGTGATGTTGGGAGAACCTGATTCACACTGGTCAACATCTTCCACTTGGGCATGACTGGCCTAACCGTATGCATCATACAAAACACCAATAATGTGTGAATATATTCATTTCTCATGTGTGTTGGGAACAATCGTAATCTTAATGTGTGAAGGGATATACATCATCATCTCCCTACTCTATCCCCTTAATATTTGTGTCCATGAATCAGATGAATGAGTCACTGAAAAATGTTAGGTCTGTAGTTATAAAATGAATGCAGCTTAGAAGAGAACAGGTCCCTTTCTTTTAGTGGGGGATAATATTAGATGAAAGGCTTTGCCATTGGGCAGGGTATGTCTATGCTCTTTATTTCCTGAAATCACATGTTAAAAGATGCAAGTGATGTGAGACTATATTTTTAGTCGTAAATAACCCACAAACCTAATTTGGAATGGAGAAACTGCTGAAAACCCCAGTCAGTTCTTGCACCAATACCAATGGGAATGTTTGTTGAGTTGGTTTGGCATGTGTTTTTTCAACTGCCAAGGTGCACCGTTAAGTAGTGATCTTGTGCCTACTGAAGGTGGTCAACTGACAAGGAGCAGGTCAAAGATGACTCAGATTTGATTGTTTGACGAGAAAATATGGTTTTGATTTTGTAGCTTTTAAATGCTAGAATAAACAGCATTCATGTAGCTGCAAGGGATATTACAGCTATGGGAAAGTCTAATTTTGAAATTGGTCATTATTTTTGTCTCCATGGAGTTATGAAAGATCCCATGGAGATAGATCAAATATGTAGCAGGGCATTTGCCTTTGTTATGCACTAGTTCTGCCTCTTAAGTTTCACATTTGTTGTGATTTTGCGTGCTTGATAAAACTATAGATTCTGACATGCAATTTAAATCATTTTAGACAGAAAGATCTACAATAAAAATTAAATGTGTCGATCTTGTACCAAAGAAAAATAAGACAGAGAGATGTGATGAAATGAAATTTCTTAAATGATATCTGAAGGTTTGTTCCCGGTCATAGTTAACAAGTTCCAACATCGTTGGGGAGGTCTCAGGCTGAGAACATTGTGTTGACCCCCCCCCACCCACCCACCCAAGAAAAGAAAGAAAAGAAAAAAAAGAAGAAGAGGAAGAGGAAGAAGAAGAGAAGCAAGAGGTATATCCAAAAAGAAAAGGTTTAGTACCTGGTTACAACTGACACCACTTCTGGTCATCATTCACTGTGAACAAATAAAATCATTTGAACTGAGCAATATTCCCATCGAATGTGGACTGCAGCTTGATTTCTCTCCAGGGTTTGAAGCCTCATTGTCTTTCCTTATAAGCTTGTTATATGAAGGTGCTAGTGCTACTTGTTTCACTGCAAGGTCAAAATCCAGCTTCATCTTCTTCCCCACTTCTGCCATTTTCTCAATCTTCTTCCTTTGTTCGAGTTAGAGAACCCTAAATCCTATGTTTAGCCACCCGCGATTCTGTATTTGTTCCCTTTCTTTCCTTTATTTTATAATTTTTCTTAAACTGCCTTATCTTTTTTCCCTTGTCCCGTTGTCCCTCCACTTAACTTATTTCCCTGTTTACTTCCCTATCCTTTTCTTTTATTTCCTTTTCTAATCCAATTTCCCACCTTGTCCCTCCCCAGTTATGCTAACTTGCTTAGTTTTATTTATTTTTTCCTTTCTTACCAGAATACCCTCCCTATGTAACATGTGTCCCATTGAAGTCATTTATTCTGTTTCCCATTGTTAACCATTGTACCATTCCCTTTTAGATTCCTATTATTTACTGTTTTACCACCTTTTTTTTTTTTTTTTGAGTGTTCTTGCATTTTTGGGGTCCATAATGATTCCAAATACAAACCATGGGAATGGATTCTTTTGTGTGCAAATTTAGAGTTTGTTTGCTCAATGGAAAAATGCTATATTGTTAATTGATGAGAGGCAAATTATTGTTTTTTATCATAAAAATATGTAGTAGAGATGTTATGAAAGAATGGCTAGATCATTATTCACTCACAAGATTATTGATTTGTCAAATTTTTGTTCTGAATATGTGCTCATTGTGGAGTGTTTATTGTCCTTGACGTGTTATTAAGTTGGGTCGTGAATGGCTAGAAGACTGAAAAACTTCATTGATCTGCAACTACATCCTTTTCACATGCCCTAAACACAAATTCTTCACGAGTTAGTTGGTGACATTTGTTCTAAGCTTAAAAGGGCAGCACTGGTGATGCATCCTCAATCAGAACCACACAGTGGCCAAAGAAGACTAGAAGATCATGGATCTAGTGATGACGGTATCCAATGCAGCCACAAAGCTTCATATTTCAGATTTTCTTCAGCTTGTAGATATAGAGCTGATAGCCCCCTTGAGCTTTCAATTCCTTGATTTACAAAACTCATGGGGAAGTTTTCCTCAACACCAGTGGAACTGATGCAAGAGAAACTGCCTTGGACCAACGCAAACCCTCCTGGGTGTACAGATAGAGATGAACATAGGATATTTGGAAATCTACTTTATTTTGAAGATGATATATCCTCAAGTCAATTTTAGGTAGTGGATACATGTGCAAGAGATGGAGTTGTTTAGGAACCTTAGAGGATCCTTGTTAAATTTTGTTTCTTAATTGACCAGGTTTTCTTTGTTAGCTTGCATTTGGATCTATTTTCAATTCAAGTGGAATAAGTTGAGTTTGTGTCCTGTGTGGTTGCTTCTGAGTGGCATTTTCCCTTCCCTTTTCCTCTTTCTATTCCTCTACTTCCTCTTTGTGAGGCCGCCATAGCAGGGTCTGCACCATAATTTGACTAGAAAAAACAAAAGTAATTATGATGGGATTGCACAGTGCCGCAGTCTTTTGCTAACTTTATCCTTTTTATCTTTGTTCTCTCCTCCCAAAAGTGATTTTGACCTAAAATTTCAGGGAACCGCCCCCCCCCCCAACCAGTTGATAAGTTGAAAATTCCTGCACTGTTCAAAAGATTCAATAGGGGCTCATTATACTAGGCTAGCCACATGGGAAACTCCTCTGCCAGTTTGTGGGCCTAGGTTGGTGTAGGACAGCCCTAGAGACGGGTATTCTACAAGGTACAGGATCCTAAATCATGCGGGGAGGTGTTCGCACATTACATATCTGACCTCACACTTCGAGAACAATAATGGAATTAAAATTCAGCAAGTAGGATCGTAAGTAACATGCAAATACCAAAGACTTAGGAGAACAATTGGGAGTCCTT
Organism: Hakea prostrata; assembly: GCF_041222555.1. Classification (NCBI taxonomy): domain Eukaryota; kingdom Viridiplantae; phylum Streptophyta; class Magnoliopsida; order Proteales; family Proteaceae; genus Hakea; species Hakea prostrata. The sequence continues at coordinate 39,891,687 of NC_142600.1, forward strand.
TCTAGATCAATCCACACTACCAGGCAAGGAGGGGTGTGGCGTTACATTCAACAAAATAAAAATTTCAGCAACAAGTGATACACTTTATTAATCCAATGTGGTTCAAGATACATAGACAATCATAGTCTCACCCAAACCAGGACTAAACCTATCCGAAAGCATCTATAAGATTAAAACAATAAATATGAAATATGTAACCAGCAATCAAGTATGAATGGCAGCACTAACAGTAGAAGACACTGAACTGCGGTAGAAATTTAAGAAGAATAGAAATCAAGGGGAAAGAGAGGGAAGGAGAACTAGCAGCAAAGCAAGAGTGTAAGATGAAATGAGAGCAATAGGCAGCAAGGCAGTATAGCAGGTATTATGCTAAAACAGACTGTGATATGATGCAGCGTAACATATGGAAGAACTGCAGAAGATAAGTAAGAAACAAGGAGAGAAAAACTTCTGCAGAAACACAGAACAGCCATGAGGTTTGGGGAAGAAGAAAAAAATTTCCAGGAAAGAAAATATGGCTTCTTTGAAGAAAATAACAGTAGATCTTTGTAGAGGAAAGAAAGGGGAATTTTTCTGTTGGGAAACAAGGGTGAAAGGGGCGAAGAAGCTTACCTGTGAGTGATAGGGAAGAGCTGGATCCGCCAGGGGAGAGAGCAGCAGCAGCAGTTGTATCTTTCTAATTCTTTCATAAATCATGCCCTTCTTTGGTGGTTACATATTTAAAGATAAAATAAAAAAGGAACTTCCAAAAATACCCCCAATAACACAAGGAAATAAAATAAAATTTGATGACTCCAAATTGTGGAATGAAAACACTAAACTACTCTTACAAAATGACCCAAAAATATTAAATACTAATACGCAAAAATAAACGTGGTCAGGACCACGAGCCTAAGGGTCTAGATGACCCTCTCTAGTAGCCGATCACATGAAAGGTTCTGTCACTTCCACTTCTGATAGTAATGAGTGGTGGGCGGTGGTCGTGGTGTGATGTCCCCATCATAGGTCATATTTTGACATCCCTTGAACGAAAGCACATTGCTCAGGGGGTATGATCATGGGCATATCAGGGAGAGGCTGCTAGGTCTGGTCTTTGGGTTCTTGTAGCATTTCATCCATAATGACAATTCATCTGCTAATTTTTCAACGTCAGCTGGTTCGAATCTTCACTCAGTTTCACTGAAGTCACTCTGGTCATGGATGGGCTCTCCCAGTGATCCTCTTCGGTTATAACTGTGAGCACTCTTAGCAGTAGGAATATTTTGAGACCCTGCTCCAGATTTCTCCCTCAATTCTCTAATCTCTAGTACCATCAACAAATACAGCCACTTGTAGAACCAGGGAGTCTGGAGGGCAATTTCATTATTGAAAAATGGTTACATGCTCACTGTAACTGACTGTGATTACACCAAGCATGACCCTATTTTAATGGGTTATTGGATTTAAATATTTTCTATTGCTGTTTTTAATTATAGGATGCTTTATATGTAATTAGGTGTGGCCTTGGTGCAAGGGTGAAGGTTGGTCTATTTTGACCACATGGTCATGGGTTTGAGTTTGGAAATAGCCTTTGTGCGAAAGTAGGTTTAAGGCTGCTTATGTTATGAACCTTGTGTAATTGGTCCTTGGACATTTTGCATTGGAATTTTTGTTATCTATACATCACATATCACACTCTTATAAGAGGTGATTGTCTGCTTGTTTTAATTTTTTTTTTTTTTTGTTGGGGGGTGGGGGGAGTGGGTTGATTCGATTGCCTTTTGTTGTTGTTCTTGGTCCTTTTTTTATTTTTTTATTTACTGGTGACTGGTGAGTTTTATGTGTCCTGTGGGGTTTTATTTATCCCATTTCGTAATAGTGTTGGTTGGTTTTTAATTTTATTGGTCTTATGCCGGGAAATTGGAGTTAGACTCTTTGTGCATGTGCTCTAATTTCTTTTAAATAGCACTAATTTGGTTTCCTTTAAATGCCAGAGTATTCTAAATTACAGTAATACACATAAAATCCTTGCCGGTACCTAGTTGCTTTTCTTCTGCTCTTTGAAGATTTTATCTGGATTTATATTTAGGTTAGCTGTTGCATTTGTTGTATCCACTCAGCATTAGGTCTTCCCTTGAGAAATTTTTTGTTGTAATAAAACTGTGAAGGTTCCTTGTGTTGGCTTCACAATGCAGTTGAATTAATTTTCTTTCGGTTACTAGTAAAGGAACTTTTTTTTGTTTTAATTTAACATGGCTGGTTTCCATTTCAAGGTGGATGGAGAATCACTTGACAAAGCTCTTAGCTCCAGCCAAAAGAATCTGAATACTGCTGTGCTCTTCTATGCTTCCTGGTGTCCTTTTTCACATGAAATGCTACCCACATTTGATGCTCTCAGTTCCATGTTTCCTCAAATTAAACACTTGGCAGTTGAACAATCTTCGGCCTCGCCAAGGTAAGAGGATTATGCCTCAAAATCTGTTATGCTCTGTTTTTAGTCGAGTTTGATTCTTCGATGAGATCCACTAATAATATACCTGAGGTAAATTTATTTGATTGCACGAATATTACAATCATTAGGTTATCTTGATTGGTTCATGGTAAGGAATGCTTTTTAAATTTTTTTCCCAATTAAATCAGCATATTGTTGAGTAGAAATCTGAACTGGAAACACTTATTGGGGGATTCATTGAGCGTCCAAAGCCAAAATGTGTGTCTGGGGTATTATAGGGTTCATTGCTTAGTAATGGTAGTGTTCCTAGTCTGGCGGATCAGTCCAATAGTGGTTCAAGCCTGAGTCACATAGAGAGCTGATATGGGCGAATCCAACAGTTACTTGGATAAAGCGGCACTTTGATTGGCGACTCATAGATATTTTGATTCTTTCTGCATCTGCTGCTCAAGTTGTTGAACTGTAACTCTGTCTACCAACAGTTGAATGGAAACTCACCCCCCCCCCCCCCTCTTTCTCTTGCACTCTTGGGTCTCATCTCTATGGTACCACCATGTTAGAATTTTTGCCTTTGTATTTTCATGGTTGAACAATGCTTGCTCTAAAGATGCAATACTAAATTTGCGAAGGTTTATTTTCCCACTTGGGAAAATAGGATGCACACCTCAAAAAAGAACAAATAAATGTGATAAAATATGGTTTGGCTGAAATTTACCAGTTACCAAACAGAGATGTTTGACTCTGACAACATTCCCATCAATCCTGCAAGCTGAGGTCTGTGACATGGCTGATATTTGGGCCATCAAGAAAGACTAGAGTTTCCACTTATAGTTATTGTTGTTTATGTTAGTGGTTTGGATTAAAACTTTTAAAGTTGTACTGATTCACTATCTGCTTTTGTTATTATAGTTTGTTTTCTAGGTATGGAATTCATAGCTTGCCTGCAATAATTTTAGTAAACCAGACCATGAGGGTACGATATGGTGGTCCAAAAGATTTGTCCTCTCTCATAGAGTTCTGTATGAGAACAACAGGTTGGGATCTTCTGAAATGAATGTTTATTTTGTATTTAATTCAGTTTATATTGGAGGAATCCTTAATTTGCTGCCTCAAAATCAGGAATTAAACCAGTAGGATATTTCACTGTTGATCAACCAAGTCGATCTGGAGGTGATGAAACAATCCTTCAACTTCAGGAAGGATTTTCAGTGAAGGAAATCCTGAAGAGGGAGCCCTATGTGTTGTTAGGTGTGTTATTCCTCTGCTTAAAAGGATTGATCCACGTCTTCCCAGCAATGTTGTCTCGTTTCAAGGCTTTCTGGATTTCATACATCCCCCACCTGAACTTGGGCATCTTTGGTGAGACAAGCCAGTTATTGGGTCGTGCTCTACATATGATTGATGTGAAGAGGGTTTTCAGCAAGCTGAGGCTATCCAAGACTAGGAACTTCCAGAATGGTGCGAAGAATGCCCGTGTATGGGCATCGTCTCTGACCTCTGTCTCATTGGGTGAGTCATCCTTAGCAAGACCCACTCCATCTTGAGACTGACTCGTGAGTTTAAATGAGGTCAACCCCGTCACCTCGAAGGCCATGAAATTTGAGGAAAGTGACTTCGTTAGAGTTGGTTGGAATGTAACATGATTGCTGTAGATCTCACAGTAGGTTGGTTTTCTCTTTTATCACATGTCCTTCACTCTCTCCTTTTTGTTTTTTTATTTTTTATATTTCATTAATAGTAGTTACAACTGATGCTGCTGAGCTCGTCTTGAGTTTTGGGGAAATGCAGCAACCGAGATCATGTAAATTCAGAAAGGGTGCAACTCTTGTGTATATTATGTGGTATTTGGGAGGAACACTACCTTTCTTAATGTTTGCTGACTGCTCCTCTCTCTCTCTCTCTCTCTCTCTCTCTCACACACACACACACACACACACGCCCTCGCACGCACGCATTCATTGTATTTGTTGGAACTCATGCTCATCCTATCTAGGAGGGAGCACCTGCATTTGAACCTTCGGGGCACTACTGCGAATCACGAGCGTGATTGAATTCAAATCTTTTGGCTGGGCTGCAGCAAGACTCGGAAGTTAGGAGATCTTATCAGATGCTTTTGCCAATGGTTTTAACAGATTTTGATACTTGATTGGCAATGTATCCCAAACATTTATGCATCTCAAGGAGGGCAAAAAACTTTAAAAAATAAAAAAAAAGAGTTTTTTTTTTCCAAAAAAAACTTTTTTTTTTTTTTTTTTAAAAAAAAAAAAAAATTTTTTAAAAAAAAAAAAAAAAAAAAAAAAAAATAAAAAAAAAAAAAAAAAAAAAAAAATTTAAAATTTATTTTTTTTTTTTTTTTTTTTTTTTTTTTTTTTTTTTTTTTCATTTTTAGTCCAAAATAACTGAGACTTTGCATCTGCCTCCCCTGTACTATAGAAAAAGTTAATTTAATGACAGATTATCATTTTATGACCAATTTGCCCTTTTTTTAATTAAAATTTTTTACATACATAATCTTCATGTTTATTTCTTTTTTTTTTTTCTGGTTCTAGCATCGCTAATGTTTATTACGGGGGAAAGTACACACTGTAAACCCTAAAAAATCTTGATCTTTCCCTTTGTGTAGCCGCCGAGTTTGCAAGGGAAAGTACACAAATCAAATTGTAAACCCTAAAAATTCTTGATCTTTCCCTAAAAAATCTTGATCTTTCCCTCGTGTAAGCTGTCGACATTTGCAAGGGAAAGTACACAAATTATAAACCCTAAAAATTCTTGATCTTTCCCTCTGTGTAGCTGCCGATGTTTGCAATCGTGATTGGTTAGAAAAATTCATGGTTTCTCCTTATTCTACATCTCTGATTCTCTTCCTCTCCATCGATGGTGAAAAAGCAAAAGGTTCCATAGCAAATTGCCCAAGAAGCTTTTGGAGTCGTTCAACAAAGAACAACTAATCGACAAGGGCATAAAGTATTAGCCAACACAACATGTAAATCCCAGAAGCCATTAACCTGCTCAAATAATTGTCCATTGATTACAAAAGAGCGTTAGAAAATCTTCAAACGGTAAGAAATAGGAAGTTCTTTTTGGTTTCTCTTTCCTTTTTCTAATTAGTTTGCTTCCAGATTTGCTCGTTAGAACTCAAATGGGGAATATACTGATTTTTCAGGTCCATACAGGAAGATGCATTTGAAGCTTGGAATTTCCACTGAAAATGCGTTTGAATCCTGAAACATGACTACCATTGAAGAAATTTAAAAAAAAGGGAATTTCTTCGATCTGGATCCTCAAGTTTTTAAATTATTCTTCGATTTGAATCCTCAAGTTTTTAAATTATGTAAAAATTCAAATTAAAAAAAATAAAGGGCAAATTGGTCATAAAAGTGATACTTTGTCCTTAAATTGACTTTTTTCATAGTACAGGGGAGGTAGATGCAAAGTCTTAATTTTTTTGGACTAAAAATGACGGGCCAAACCGGGGGGGGGGGGGGAAGAAAAAAACCAATAAATATTGGTTGGGGGGGGAAGAAAAAAATTTGGGGGGGGGGGGGGGTGGGGTGGAGAGAGGGGTTTTTTTTTTTTTTTTTTTTGGGGGGGGGGGGGGTTATTTTTTTTGGGGGGGGGGGGGGGGGGGGGTGTTTTTTTTGTGGGGGGGGGGGGGGGGGGGGGATTTAGAGGTATCATCATTTTATCCCAAATGATCAAAACAATGCATTGCATCATCCATAATAGAAGTTTTTTTTTTTGGCCAAAGCAAAATGACAACTATTATATTAAACGAAAGAGATTAGGTCAGAGGATCTATACAAACGAAAGGAGTCTATAATAAACAAAGGTGGTATACCCCACCAGGATCTCTCTAGAGATAACCTGCAAGCACCCTTAGCAAGGAAATCAGCAAAACCATTGCCAACTCTAGGAATATAACTAAAAGAAACCCTAGGAAAGAAAGAACAACACTTTAAAATATCTACAACTAAACTATCCATAATAGAAGTTATGGGACAGTGAATCCTTCTTGTTTTTTTTCTTTTCTTTTCTTTTTTTCTCGGAGAAATTTGAGGATGAGTCATTCAGGTGCAAATACAAGTTAAGCCACAAATATATAAAGCAATTCTTTTTTAGGCTAATCAATGAAGAAAGGCATGTTAGTTAAGGCTATGAGAATCACAAATTATGTTGTAACTTTAAAAAGAGATCTCCAATAAAAAAAACAAGTGTAGCAATAAAAGATATAGAAAAAAGAAAAAAAAGAAAAAAGAGAGAGACTTGTGAGAATGCATAGAAAAGTATCAATGCGTGATACAAACATAAAGATCAAATAGAAAGGTATAAGAAGAGAATCTTTTATGAGAATAAGGATGAACTTAAGCATTGACAAGAAGAAAAAACATGAAACCCTTGTTACCCTAGAGAATATTGACATGAAAATATGACACTAATATATGTTCAACATTAGTATCAATCATTATCATACAAACTTATTGTATACACGAAATAGCCATGCGTAAACTAATAATCATAATTCATACAAGATCATATAAGAATCTAATCCATGCAATATTTGAGGGTCATGGGTATTTGACTACCATCTAGAAAGATATAGGGTCAGATATTAGTATTGAGACCAAATGATTAAAGGAAAGGAGAGCGGATCAGTATCATACAAACTTATTGTACACACGATAGCCATGCATAAATTAATAATCATACAAGATCATGTAAGAATCTAATCCATGCTATTAAGGCAACCTAGAGGGGAGGGGGGGGGGTTGAGGTGGGGGGTGGGGGTGCTTAGGTTGCAACTAGTGAAATTCTTCATTCTTCGGTTTGATTACAAATTCAAGGTAAATTGAAAATTTAAATCAAATTAAACAATAACAAACAATCACAACACAAGAATTTATAGTAGTTCGACTTTACAAGTCTACGTCCACTCCCCTCTTGGCCTCAAGGGAGATTTCCACTAGTGATTATTTTTCAATACAATGGGTAGAGATCAAATCCTTACAATCTATGTTCAATAGAGCAAGAACACCCTTTACAATCTTTGTTTATCCTAGGGCAAAAGCACCCTCTTCAATCTTTGTTCACGGGCAAGAGCACCAAAAACCAATTCTAATCTACCTAGACTTAGAATTGAAGACAAGCAATATACAAAAGAAGGATGTTACCTAACAAGAGGTGTGACACTTTACCTCTCGTGCTAGTGTGATGGAATGAGAGTGTATGCTCAAATGGAAATGAATACACCACTAGTGTCTTCAATCACCTCAAGCTTGCTTAATACCTTGGTATGTTCTTCAAGGTTGAGTGAGGATGAAAGATAAAGCCCAATTGATTTATTGTAATTCGAGAGTTTGAGAGTACTTGGGGAGTAGTTGATCAATTGGCAAGATTCTCAGTCTCAAAAGGGGTGAATTAGATTTATATAGATGGCCTTTGAGTGCCTTAGCCCAACCCCAAATGGATAGAAAACAGATAAACTTTTCTCCCAGTTTTCAGTCCAGACGGAGCTCCGTCTAAAAAAATAGCCGTATAAAAAATATTCGTTGGGCTTAAGTTAGAACCAGATGGAGTCTATCTAGCTTGCTATAGCTAGACGGATTCTGTCTGGCTCTTTGTGATCAGATGGACTTCTGTCTGGATCAGACAGACGTCCGTATGAAGCAACGAGTGCACAATAATGTACATTCAGGGACTTGATTGGGTTTTTGGGGGGTTTTTTTAGCCAATCCTAAGCCTCATACACTGTCCTAACATATCCTAGGTCAATCTAATGACATAATATATGTATAATTGAGTGCAATTACATGTGAGTGTACATGAAGTGACTTAAATCCTAATTTGCTAAGTCTTCTTGCTTGAGCTTGAGTTGATGATTATTGATGTTCTTGAGTCTTCTTGTACTCAATTCTTCATGCTCATCTTAACTTAGATGGCTGGATGGCTAGCTTGCTTGAACGGAAGGCCTGGTCCAGGTGCATGAGATTGCTGATGGACTGCTCGAATAATCAAAAGTCAAAATGAAAAGAAAAGGGGGAAAAGTTAAAGTTGAATGCGAAAGCCCTAATTAAGCTTTAACCCCCCCCCCCCCCCCCGTTTTAGCACGCTTGTGTCCATTGGACTCCAGTGACGAAGTCCTAGAGAAGCCATGAGATTTGCATTGGCTGTGAACAATGAAGAAGGTGAAGATGGTCAAGAGAACGATGAGTTTGGGGAAATTTCTGGCCATGGAAGGCTAGTGAGTCCTAAAAATTTTTAAGTTCCTGCAATAGAAATATGGGGTTTGTGTGCAAGTGTGTTTCTGCAAAGGCTAAAGACTGACTTATATGAGATTCTCAAAAGAGATACATGCGTGGAAAGTAAACCAAATATGACAACATGGTTCGATAGTCAAATGGGGTGAAAGATTGTCAACGAAGTGGCCGGTTCATTGTTGGTGGCCGTGTTGTTGGGCTTGAATGACTAAGGGCCTGTTTGGTTACATGAATCCAGAAATTTCAATTCCCTAGATTCATAAGTGAGAGATTAATAACCGTTTATTTGTGTGAATCTTTGGATTCATGAAATCTAGAGATTCACCTTTTTACACTAAAAATGTGAATTTGTAGATTATGGGATAAGTGAAATCCAGAGATTTCATCTTTACTATAAAAGTGTTAAACATTTAAACCATGACTTCATAAATATTTTTTATGATGAATCTATAGATTTCATTCCAAAGATTTGGCTAACCAAACACTTAATTTTATGAACCATGACTCCGTAGATTTGAAATCTATAAATATAAAATATTCAGATTTTTAAAATCTTCATACTCAAGTAACCAAACAGGCCCTAAAAGAATGTGTGCTTGGTAAACAACCCACATAGAGAAGACCTAATGCACCAATGACAGAGAAACGAGTGGATCAGATGAGACCAGCTAGATGGACGGTTTTGGTGTGGATCTTAAGGTCACACAAGTGATGAGATTGTTTAGTGGCAGTGAGGACGACACGTTTATTATCGTATATAGTGTTATTTATTTATTTTATTTCTAATATAATATCAAGCTTCTTTTATCTAATTTTTTTTTGTTTAGTGGGTTTTTCTTTTTCCTGGGCTTGGGTTCGCTCTTGGGCTTAGTTCAGGCCATTCAACCTGGGTTAGCCTTTGCAGCCTTTTTTCTTTTAGGATAAAAGTTTTAAGTATTTATGATAGCTTATGTTTGCCAAGCTAGGCCCAGTTCAGCCAACCCAGAAAGCCCATCTCTTTCATGCCAAACCAAGCTTATGTTTGCCATGCAAAGCCCACCTAAGCTCAGCCCAGCCTAGCACTTTCATGCAAAGCCAACATTGTGTTGTCATGCAAAGCCCAGTTCAGCCCAGCCCAGCACTTTCACGCCAAGCCCACCTTGTGTTTGCCATGCAAAACCCAGTTCAGCCCAGCCCAGCTTTTTCATGCCAAGCCCACATTGTGTTTGCCATGCAAAGCCCAGTTCAGCCCAGCCCAGCACTTTCATGCCAAGCCTACCTTGTGTTTGCCATGAATAGCCTAGTTCAGCCCAGTCCAGCCCAGCCCATTACTTTCATGGCAAGCCCACCTTGTGTTTTCCATGAAAAGCCTAGTTCAGCCCAGCCCAACCCATCACTTTCCTGCCAAGCCCACTTTGTGTTTGCCATGCAAAGCCCAGTTCAGCACAGCCCAGCCCATCACTTTCATGCCAAGCCCACGTTGTGTTTGCCATGAAAAGCCCAGTTCAGCCCAGCCCAGCCCATCACTTTCATGGCAAGCCCACCTTGTGTTTGCCATGAAAAGCCCAGTTCAGCCCAACCGAGCCCAGCCCAACCCATCACTTTCATGCCAAGCCCATCTTGTGTTTGCCATGCAAAGCCCAGTTCAGCCCATCACTTTCATGCATGGCCCACATTGTGTTTGACATGCAAAGCCCAGTTCAGCCCATCACTTTCATGCAAGGCCCACATTGTGTTTGCCAAGCAAAGCCCAGTTCAGCCCAGCCCAGCCCATCACTTTCATGCAAGGCCCACATTGTGTTTGACATGCAAAGCCCAGCTCAACCTAGCCCAGTACTTTCATGCGAGGCCCACATTGTGTTTGCCATGTAAAGCCCAGTTCAACCCAGCCCAGACCATCACTTTCATGCAAGGCCCACATTGTGTTTGCCATGCAAAGCCCAGTTCAGCCCAGCCCAGTCCATCACTTTCATACAAGGCCCACATTGTGTTTGACATGCAAAGCCCAGTTCAGCCCAATTCAGCCCAGCACTTTCATGCAAGGCCCACATTATGTTTGCCATGCAAAGCCCAGTTCAGCCCATCCCAGCCCATAACTTTCATGCAAGGCCCACATTGTGTTTGACATGCAAAGCCCAGTTCAGCCCAATTCAGCCCAGCACTTTCATGCAAGGCCCACATTGTGTTTGCCATGCAAAGCCCAGTTCAGCCCATCGCAGCCCATAACTATCAAGCAAGGCTGTTGAACCTCGTACTAAAGGAACTGTGCTGAAGTTGGGCTAACCCTAGGTTAGTCCTCGGAAGCCCAAACTCGCCTTTGGAGTCCTAGGGTTAGTCCTGAAGGTGGGCTACACCATAAACGTTTACTTGTTGAACCTCGTACTAAAGGAACTGTGCTGGAGTGGTGAGGTCCCCTGGGTGATAGAACTCTTCCGGGAAATGGGGAGAATCGGGGTGTCTCCAGATGTGGTTTCTTATAACACTATTATCAATGGGCTTTGCAAGGCAAGCAAGTTGGAAGAAGCTCTGGAGTTGAAAGTTGAAATGGAGGCAGAGAGCTGTTGCCCAGGTGTGGTTACATATACCACTCTAATGAATGGTTTATTTAAGGCCTGAAGAGTTGATGAGGCAGTGGCCTTCTTATATGAGATGCTTCAAAAAGGTCTCAGTGCAGATGTTGTTGCATATACTACAGCTATAAATGGCCTTTGTCGTAGTGGAAAAGTGGGTGAGGCTAAGAAGCTATTGCATGTGATGTTGGACAAAGGAATTTCTCCAAATGTTGTTACCTATAGTTGCATGGTGCATAGTCTTAGCAAAATGGGACTCTGGGAAGAGGCTACAGCAATGTTAGGTTCCATGATGGAATCTGGCATTGGTCCAGATGTCATAACATATACTGGTTTGATTGATGGCCTATGCAAGGATGGGAGAGCTACCAAAGCTATGGAAGTGATGGCTTCCATGATAGAGAAGGGTGAAAAGCCCAACGTTGTATCATATAATGTCTTAATTAATGGACTTTGCAAAGAAGGCTTGGTGTCTGATGCATTGAATTTGTTTGACACAATGACACAAAGGGGAACAATGCCTAATGTAGTGACTTGCAATACAATAATTGGAGGGCTTTGTGATACGGGGAGGATGGATGAAGCAATGGATCTACTCAATAAGATGGTCGAATGTATGCCTAATGTTAAGCCAGAGATTATGACCTTTAACTTACTAATACAGGGGCTATGTAATGCACACCGTTTTGATGAGGCCATCGGGATTCATCAGAAGATGGTGGAGAGGAAGAATCTCAGTAACTTGATCACTTATAACCTGCTAATTGGCGGGTCTTTGAAGGTACAAAATGCCAGTAAGGCTATGGAGCTTTGGCAAGAGATGATTGGCTTGGGATTTTCCCCAAACTCCTTCACCTATAGTATCATGATTAATGGGTTATGCAAAATGCGAATGATTGGTGCTGCAAAAGGGCTCTTTTCTGAAATGAGAGGTCAGGGTTTATGTCCAACTTTGTTTGATTACAACACGTTGATGGCATCTTTGTGCAAGGAAGGTAATCTACAGAATGCAAGGAGCTTGCTCCAGGAAATGAGGGACGCAAAGTGTGAACCTGATGTGATTTCATTTAATACCATTATTGATGGAACGCTTCAAATTGGGGATCTTCAAGCAGCAAAGGAATTGCTTTTGGAAATGCTTCAAAGTGGTTTAGCTCCTGATTTGGTGACTTTTTCCACATTGATAAATGGGTTTTCAAAGGCAGGGTTCTTGGATGAGGCTAAAAATATGTTCAAGCAACATGATTGCTCGTGGGTTGTCACCAGATGCCATTGTATATGATTCATTGTTAAATGGATTTAGTGCCAAGGGTGATAAAGATGAAGTCATCAACTTACTTAATCAGATGGCAACTAAGGGTGTTGCTCTTGACATGGGATTAATATCTTCTATATTGAATTGTCTTTGTACGGATGATGAAAATCACAAGATCATAGAATCACTCCCCACTTTTTCACTTGATGCATCAAAAGGAGTGAATATCTCATGCCATGAGTTGTTGACGAGACTCCAAAAGTTGCAGCCAAGGCTTCAAGTACAGCAAGCTTGATAGTTTTGAATGAGGTTAGAAGGGATGCTCTCAACTGTCATGTTGTTTCTCATTTGTTGATTGTTTAGGTGAATAGATTTACTGGCGTTTCTTTAATTACTTCGCATTAGACATGCATTACCTTGTTGTACTTAAATACTTTTCAGAGTATAATTGGACTGTCACTTGGAAATGATCATTGCTGGGTTTTAGTAGAAAATGATTGTGCAGGATCAGATGAAACATTAGAGTGGCGTTGGGGCTCAGGTTGGGTTTTGATGTTGGGAAAACCAGAATTCACACTGGTCAACATCTTCCACTTGGGCATGATTGGCCTAACCGTATGCATCATACAAAACACCAATAATGTGTGAATATATTCATTTCTCATGTGTGTTGGGAACAATCGTAATCTTAATGTGTGAAGGGATATTGTTTGTGAAATTTTAAAAGTAACCGCAAGCGCACGGTATCGTGTAGCTAACGGGTCGATCTCAGGAAGATATGCCACTTAGAATTTGAACTTCTTAATAGTAATGCGAGAGTGGAATGATTCAATTTTTTTGTTAACTAATTAACTAAACTAAATGATCCTAATCTATATATCTAATGCAATCGAATTGAAACGAAAAATAAATTAAACACAATCAATGCATAAATAAAAGACATGAAAAAAATGCGAACAATAACAAAGCAATAAACAAAGAAATAAACAAAGCAATAAAAGGAAAAGGAAATAGTTAAAATGCAAATGCAACACCACCCGTCACCAGAAGCAGAGGCACGACTGTAGGCTTGCTCCGGTTATGTGGTCCGAGATAATGAATGAATAGGCAGAAAGTAAATAACATAAAGTAAATAACAAAGCAATAAACAAAGCAATAAAAAGAAAAGGAAATAGCTAAAATGCAGATGCAACACCACCCGTCACCAGAAGCAGAGGCACGACTGTAGGCTTGCTCCGGTTATGTGGTCCGAGATGATGAATGAATAGGCAGAAAGTAAATAACAAAGCAATAAACAAAGCAATTAAAGGAAAATGAAGCCTTAACCAAAGAGAGGCACGACTGTAGGCATCTCTGATCAAGGATCCAGGGGAAGGGAGAACAATAAATAATGCTGAAAGTAAATCCTAAATTAAGAATATGGAGGGGTAGATAGAAGCGGGAATGGAGGGAGGAGAGAAGATTAATAAAGAAGGTTACTTACTTGCGAATTGAACAAACGATTCGAATCTCAACCAACCCTAACAACTAGATCTAGATCTAGAATGATCTAAATCTGCAATTGCTAGACCCGAGAAAAAACGAATCTAAAAAAAATTGAAACTTGAACTTGAACTTGAATTGCATTACATAAAAAAATTAAACCTAAACATTGAATCTAGAAATTTAAATATCACTAATGCAAGCAAAGAAAACTAGAGAAAACCTTAATAAACTAAAGAGAGAAGAAAGAATGCTTCTACTAAGCTCTAGAACATGTTTTTCTTTGATGGAATATGATCTCCTTTTATAGAGTTTACATGAGATATGAAGCACGGCTGAATTTGAATAAAACTCAGGGTTTCTATCTGACTCAACCAATTAGGGTTTTGACGTAGTAATCGCGCCGACTTAGAGAGATCAGATGCATAATCCCACCGTTGGATTTGAGGTTTAAGTAGTCTTGAAGTTCTCCTCCAAAAATCAGCACGATCGGACATCGGATGACCGTTCGATGAAGGGTTTGATCGAAACTGGACAGAGGCATTCAAAAACGGGATTTTTCCTCTTTTTCTTTTTGAATATAATTCTTTTTCCTCTTTTTCTTTCTTTAATTAAATCCAAGATAAGAGATAAGACATTGAGGTATGCAAGGACTCTTATCCATTTGGACTCTCTCAATAATATCTCTGTAGATTTGATTTAAAATCTCAGCCGTAGATCAAATTTGCCGTCTTTATCTCTTCAATATTTCGGAGTTGGCCCATAATCACACATCTCTAGCCCATCATGCTCCAGATCAGGCCCATTTTCGCATTTGAGAATTTGAATGGACTTCTTGACGTGTAAAATAGCACGATACAAGCCCAAAACTCCAAATATTTGCTTAAATCTTGAAAAGTCCTAAAATCTGCAAAAACAACACAAAACCCAAGGTAACTCCACTCTAAGTGTATAAAATGCATGCTTTATGCCCTAAGATTTCACACATAAATGTGCTCATCAGATATTATGATGGCTGAGACCATTATCATCTCCCTTCTCTATCCCCTTAATATTTGTGTCCATGAATCAGATGAATGAGTCACTGAAAAATGTTAGTCTGTAGTTATAAAATATATGCAGCTCAGAAGAGAACAGGTCCCTTTCTTTTAGTGGGGGGTAATATTAGATGAAAGGCTTTGCCATTGGGCAGGGTATGTCTATGCTCTTTATTTCATGAAATCACATGTTAAAAGATGCAAGTGATGTGAGACTATATTTTTAGTTGTAAATAACCCACAAATCTAATTTGGAATGGAGAAACTGCTGAAAACCCCAGTTCGGTTCGATGAAGGAATCGGGAGATATGGCATAACTGGGAGATATGGCACAACATCAAATTTTATAGAAAATGTGCAAATCAAAACTGCACTTGATCTTCCAATGAGTGAGTGTAGGGCTACGTATGAAGGAGCTTGCTGCAATTATGTTGAGATTCTGATAGACAGAATTGAAGATATGAAGATGGAACTAAGAAAGAAGGTTATGGCTCTGGATCAACCCAGCCAGCAGGATGGGCCAAAAATTGGATTGAATGAGTAATGCAGATATGCTGCATTGGATCGACCCAAATGTTGCTTGCTTTCCAGATAGAGATGAACCAGGTCCAATTTGAGTCATGGGTCTAGTAGAATTTAGGAAGGAATTACGTTGTTTAGGGAAACAATATATTTGTTTTATTTTAGAAATTAATTATGTAGGATATTGGTTTCCCTTTTTTTTTTTTTTTTTAAGTTTCCTTATTTGAACTAAAGTTCTAGAGAGTTGGTCTTATTTTAGAAAATTTTTAATTTTCATTATGTATGATGTAATTCCTCATTGGTAACCAGATAGAATAGAATTGCATTGAGTTTATGTTTGTGAAGAGCTTGTGTGGCTGGTGATTTGTGTAAGTGCTCCTCTTTCCTTGCCCCTTTATGCATTGTCATCTTTCTCCTGCTGCTGGAAACTGTGAATTTTCTTCGGGTTCCCACCCTCTCTCGGTGCAGCCTGCTATTAACAAACTTAGTTGCTGATCCAACATGGTCTTCTGTGCTATAGTGTACCCTTGCAAGCTGCTGGAAGCCGCTTGGAGACTCATATACAATAGCGTCTTTGATGTAAAACTTGGCCTATTGAAGCTGGATATCTTTGTAATGGCTTGGACTGTTCTTGTTGCAGATTGCCTGGATATAATCTCTGCAACGAAATGGAAGTCTTCAATCATCTATCCTTTATGCCTTGTGTAATTGTGAACGTAGATTTATATGTCTCATTTCTTTTCTTGGTGGTAGTGGCAACGGCTTTGCTTTGAAAGGATCCATGTAACCAACCCTATTTAGTTGGATTTTGTAAAGGATAAGACTTGTTGTAGTGATGATGAAAATGCCGTTTGCATGCTAAAGAGAGCTATGGTTTTGTCAATTCATGATAAATTTTCCATATAATTACAGGACCTGCACTAGATATATACACTCAAATCCCAACTTTTTTGCTGATATGATCATTTTGGTTCATTGAATAGTTTCTACTAGCTCTCAGGTTTTTGAGCCAAGCTGTGATTTATTTATTTATTATTATTATTTTTTTTGTTTAAACTGACAAGCTAGGACATGTTTGATAACAGGTGGTAAAATGCACAATCTCTATGTTGATAGAAGTAGCCTAAGAGATTGACTATCACTTGGAGATGACATAGAACTGGTTTTGGACAACAAATTTATGAGTGTCAGTCTTGTGGACAAGTGGTTTTGATGGGGTAATTGTATTACAAATTCTTCAAACATACAAAAATGAAATTGCAATACAATTGAGAGATGAAGATCTTTAGCAATCCGAAGAGCTTGTAGTTGCAACTGAACGAACCACCGATCGATGAGGTTGAGTCACACCTTGATGCTGTCTTTAAGGTAATTGATGCACCCTACTACCAAGGGTTCTTTGCACCACCACCTCCAAGATAAAGCAACCTCCAACTAGAAGATGAGGTAGTTCTTCTAGTCCCTTCAAGGAGCCAAAAGCTAGAGCACAACACTTACACAACTCAAGAAAGAAGTGAACTTTGTAAAACAAACAATGTGAGTGAGGAGTGTCTCAATTGCACACCACAATTGCACACCACATGCAAGGAAAAGTTGGGTTTATATAGGCCCAAACCTCACCTTACACCCCTTAGGATTCTTAAGGCAATGAATTGGATTTAATCCATTCAATAACCTCAACCCCACTCATGGTAATGGCCATGAATGGTCGTGAAGTTGAAATGAGAATTGATGGTCAATAGTTAAAATTGAAGTAACTTCCACCTTTCAAGTAACCCCACCACACCACCATGACCAAGACCATTAAGACCCATGACCAATATCATGAAGAGCCTCATAACCAAGGTCATGAAGGGCCTCCTTTACTCATGGTGCCTCATTACCACCCTCACCTCATGGGTCCCACACACTAACAAAATAATTAAATAAAAGAAATGCAAAACACTAATTTTGAAACTTAATATAGATTTTTAATAAAAAACCTAACAATCCCCCACAAGTTTCAAAATTGCAAAAAAAGGACTTGTGTTGTGACTTTATTAGACACTAAAGGACACATCGTTGTAGGTGTCTTTCGGGCTTGAACCTACACTAGGTCTAATGAGTCGCGCTACAGAGTACGGGTAGAGTCAGACTCCTTGAACCTTTCCTCATTAGTGTAGCTGACCGCCCCATCATCCATGTCCCAAAGGTCGACTTTTGGAGCTACCTTTTACACTACATATTGGACTTTTGAACCGGCCATGTCCCTTATCCTGGATTCATGAATGTTTAAAGAACTCGCCTATAAGTTCTCATTGGCAGCGGCCAAACCACCTACATCCACTTAGGTTAGTCTCTGATGTGCACCACAACTAACACACCCCCACATTCCTTGGGATTAGACTAATTAAGAGCTTCGCTCAACCTTACTCTTGTGGTAGTACTATTACCTTCATCTACACCCTAGAATGGAATAATTATAAATAGTAGTACTGAACCGGTCTTCCCATGACTTCGTTTGTACCCCTTGAACCTAATTCAGGTATTTAGCCTCTTCACATAGGTAGGGTATCCATCATGTGACCCGAGGATTAGGCATTAACCCCATTCCTGTAGATGCAATACACAAGTTTTTGATAGACATAGCCTTTGTGAACATGTCAGTTTGATTCCTTTCTGACTTCACATAATCGATAGCTATCATTCCTTCATCTATGTACTGTCGCACAAGATTGTGTCTAAGGCGTATATGCTTCCTTTTACCATTGTACACCTTATTCTTTTTTAAAGATAACAAGATGTCAACATGGCTTCCCTCACATATCAAGTGGTACATTAGAACTCAACAACATGGAGTTCATCATCTCTTTAAGAGATCTGTTTTTCCTTTCCGCTACCCCATTTGATTCCGGTTGGTAAGGAGCGGTAGTTTCATGGATAATTCCATTTTCCTCACAAAACTTATCAAGATTAAAATACTCAGTCCTTCTATCGGTTCTAAGTCTTTTAATCTTCTTGCTAAGTTGATTTTCAACTTCTGTTTTGTAAGATATAAATGCCTTTCCGGCCTCATCCTTTGATTTGAGCAAATAAATCATGGTATATCTAGAATAATCATCTATGAAGGTGATAACATAATTGTTTCCTCCCCTTGACTCATATGACTTATAGTCACTTAAGTCACTATGGATAATTCCAAGAGATCACTCTTTCTATCCATAGTCTTGTGAGGCATTTTGGTTAACTTAGCCTCCACACAAGTTTTACACTTGTCCTTGGGAGATTCCACCTTTTCGGTGATCATCCCTAACTTGCATAGTTTGGTGATATATTTTACACTACTATGACCTAACCTACCATGTCACAAATCAAAAGAATTAAACAAAACAACAAAGTAAACAGAATAATAGCTAGACTTTTCAATTACAACATTTGAAATACTAAGAACAAACAAACCCTCACTAAGGTATCCCTTTCCCACAAATACATTGTTTTTTGTGATAATTGCCTTATCACTTTCAAAAGCCAACTTCATTCCTACTTTATTAAACAAAGGAATTGAAATTAAATTTCGCCTAATATCCGGCACATGAAGGACATTGGTGAGAACAATAGTCTTCCCTAAAGTGAGTTTCAAAGTCACCTTACCTTTTCCCATAACAGGGGCACTTTGGAAATTTCTCATAAATACCTTTTCATCATTTGAGCCCATGGAATAAGAGGAAAACATCTTGAGATCACCACAGATGTGTCTTGTAGCACCGCTATCCAACACCCAATCCTTTGGTTTTTCAACTAGGTTGGCTTCTGTGATCATAGCTACAAACACATAATCTTCAACTAGGTTCACCTTATTAGTTTTTTTCTTCTTGAACCTACAATCTTTCTTGAAATGGCCACACAAGCCAATTTCTTCTTCTTAGAAGACTCATCATAGTCTTGATGACTTTTCCTCTTCTTGTTTTGCTTATTGGTTTCCACCAAATTCGCTTTTAAGCGATTTTCTCCAAGATCTTTTTCACCTTTGTCTTTGAACCGGTTCCTTTCTTCAATCTTGATCCTTACAACCAATTGGTCTAAGGTCAATCCTGTCTTCTTATGTTTCATAGACATCTTGAAAGCATTCCATGAAGGTGGAAGTTTCTCAATCAAGGCACCGGTCACAAATTCTTCAGGTAAGACCATTTTCTCTTTTGCTAACTTTCCAACCACAATTTGAAATAAATCAATTTGGGTTGATATTGTGTCACTATCTTTCATAGTAAAATTTAGAAAGCTTAGCCACCAAGTATTTCTTTGAACCAGCATCTTTAAGAGAATACTTTTTAACCAAAGCATCCCAAATCGAATAGGCATATTCTAATGAACTATACACATGGTATAAGTCATTAGATAATGCATTCAAAATTCGATTCTTGCATTGGTAGTCCGCTTGAATCCAAGTCACCCTTTTTCCCTCCTTAATAGGATCATTACTTTTTTCTGGCATGGGTTTAGTCAAGGCAAAAGCCACCCCAATTTGGGCTAAGGCAAACAACAACATTTGCCTCCACCGTTTGAAGTTTTGACCTCCAAACTGTTCGACTTTGTCAAACTCAGAGACAACCTCATCTTACCCAAATTTGGGATAAGATCTGCCACTGTTGGAATTACATTAGTGGGAATTGAATCATGAGTAGCAAGGAATGGATATTTCATACCATCTATGGCAATGAATGTGTCATCACCTTGTTTGTTGACGTTGCCTTCAACGGTATTGTTTGAAGGATCTCCTCCGGTGTTAATTCCATCAACAACCTCAATGTTGTTGTCTCCATCTTTGTTGAAGTCGCCGTCTCCAAGACTTGCCATTGGATCTTTCAGAAATCAATTACCTTAAACTTGTTGGGGTAATTGTATTACAAATTCTTCAAACATACAAAAATGAAATTGCAATACAATTGAGAGATGAAGATCTTTAGCAAATCCGAAGAGCTTGTAGTTGCAACTGAACGAACCACAGATCGATGAGGTTGAGTCACACCTTGATGCTGTCTTTAAGATAATTGATGCACCCTACTACCAAGGGTTCTTCGCACCACCACCTCCAAGATAAAGCAACCTCCAACTAGAAGATGAGGTAGTTCTTCTAGTCCCTTCAAGGAGCCAAAAGCTAGAGCACAACACTTACACAACTCAAGAAAGAAGTGAACTTTGTAAAACAAACAATGTGAGTGAGGAGTGTCTCAATTGCACACCACAATTGCACACCACATGCAAGGAAAAGTTGGGTTTATATAGGCCCAAACCTCACCTTACACCCCTTAGGATTCTTAAGGCAATGAATTGGATTTAATCCATTCAATAACCTCAACCCCACTCATGGTAATGGCCATGAATGGTCATGAAGTTGAAATGAGAATTGATGGTCAAGAGTTAAAATTGAAGTAACTTCTACCCTTCAAGTAACCCCACCACACCACCATGACCAAGACCATTAAGACCCATGACCAATATCATGAAGAGCCTCATAACCAAGGTCATGAAGGGCCTCCTTTACTCATGGTGCCTCATTACCACCCTCACCTCATGGGTCCCACACACTAACAAAATAATTAAATAAAAGAAATGCAAAACACTAATTTTGAAACTTAATATAGATTTTTAATAAAAAACCTAACAGGTTTGGCCAGTTGTAAAGGCTTGTGTCATCAACTGGTGGCATCTAACCAGCAGGCAGCAATGTGCCATGGCATTTCTCTTCTCTCAGGTATGGTTCATTGCAATGAACCGAAAGGCAAAGGCACCGTAATTCTATGAGGAAAGCATAGAGATACATTGAAGAAGGCTGGTGCATCGTTCACACATCTCAGCTTGCAAACGGTGATGTGTGCACAGAATCCCTGCTGTTGGATGCCTCATTTGGCTGGCACGCTTCAAAGAGAGGAGCGGGATCCTAAACAGGCTAGTCTATTAGAAATGGCACAATGATGATCCTGATTTCTGGATGACAAATTTACAAGTGTCTCTTGTGGACAAGTATTCAGCTTGCTGTTAGGCATATGTTATCAGGCTCATGGGCCTTACTGCCCGCTCCAATGGTGGGCCTTAGCATTAGTCCTGATCTCCGGCATTTTCCGTGTAGAGTTTGTTTGTTTGCAAAGGAAGTGCAAATACTTTGATGTGAAGTGAAATTTAATTCAAATTGAGATGTTTGGTTGCAAGTGTTATATTTTTCCCAGGTAAGATATTTTATACATTTCAAATAAAAATGGAAACTTAACTTACCGACCAAAATCGTCGTTCGACTCTCAACCCTCAACTCTCGACTTCTCCCTCTTCCTCTTTCTCGCTTGGGATCATCAGCTGTTGTATTATTTTTAATATAATAAAATAATAAACGTTTCATTTAAAATTGGATTTATAAGTGCGGAAACTTTCCTTTGTTTATTTTAGGAAAGTGTGTTATATAGTCCCACATTGGAAACCGAGATGTCGGAATCCAAGTTAATTAATAGGTACTGCCTATTAACTTTGATTTAATATCAAAAGACATGCCAATGCGTGTGCAGTGTACGAGCGAGGACGGTGTACCGTCCGAGCGCGCACGCGCGGCGTGGGCAGTG